>NC_134159.1:10640000-11265000 GCF_033958435.1 Carettochelys insculpta
ACACCCAGCCAATTAGCAGAATGTCCACCACCACCTGCATGTGTTTCTGTTCGTTAATGCATGCTGCATGTGCCTTGGTGCATGTACCAAAATTTATTCCACCCACGGGCGTTGAGAACTAGAGGGAATGCTGGCAGTTACCCCAGGGCCTGGCAATTCAAAAGGGCCCAGGGTGGTGGCCGGACCCTTGGGCCCTTTAAATTGCAGCCATGAAGTTTGGGTGCCCCAGACCCTTCCACCTGAGGCCTTGCCCCTTCCGGGAGCACGGAACTGTCCTCTGCCCAGGGGCCCATGAAGTCTGTCGGCTCCCCTGATTATGCGTCTGATCTTCGTTCTGACAAAGTTAATGATTGTGAAAGCTTTGAACTTGCTAAGCCAACTTTGGTACACATATCCTAAACCACCCCAATGAAATGCAGACAGTTCTGGGGTGGGACGCAGCAGCAGCTTAACAGCTCAGGTCAGTGAAATCTAACAGCTTAAGGCTGGCGGGGGCGGGGGGTGACCTTGGCTAGTGAGTGGTCTGCATGAGTTGCCTTTTCTTCATTTCTGTGACCCACAGGATTGTCCTAACTCAGATGCTCTCCCAGGATGGGGTAGTTCTGCTATCTACGCTTGTGTACCTAGAATTTGCAGAATATGCCCATTTGAATCATAGCAGCACTTTGATTGGCTGCAGAGAGCGAGCGCAGCTCTCACGATGTTGTGTGCGATCAGCACACACCTCACTTCCCGTGCCCTTGTTTTAAGGGAAAAAACCGACACAGATGAAAAGCAGCAGAATCTGTTAGCCCTGCACGTGGGCTACAGTAAATAGACTGTCTCATGAGTCACACACAGAACCCCAAGGGGCTGCATGTTGCCTGCCACTGATTTCAAGCATTATACGTCTAGTCGCTATTTTCTCCCAATTTTGTTCTGTGAAACTGAAAGCCTACAAAATGATTAAATATGGTGACTCCCACCCCCCAAAAATCTTCTGTATGCTCTGCAAGTAGCAGCTATAAATCCATGGTTGTAATTGGTCATCTCTGCATAACTTTTTTATGGCTGTTTCAATTAATTTCCTATTAATCGGTTTTGGAATGAATTTCTGTAATGGCTGATAAATCTTTTAAGCTTCGCTGCTAATCGCTATTTGAGTAGGAAGGAGAGGTGGTGGTTTAAAACTTAAATTAATACACAGTGATGCTGTGTCTCAAAAGTGAATGAGAACAAATGGAAAATTGTTCTTGGGGCTTATTATTTATTAGGCTAGGACAGTTTGTCTAAATTCAAGTAGGCAGTAATTTATTTTAGGAGAAACTAATTGAGATTTTGAACTACAAAATGTATTTCTTAATTTGAAAGTAACTAAAACCTAGGCAAGAAAAAATAACTAGGAGACAAATTTGTGTTTATTGCACAAGGCTGCATCCTAAGGTGGTGTGAGGTGGTGCTGAGATGGAACTGTCCTGATTGATACCACTTGAGAATCTGGCCCCAGAACTGTGTGTCTGTCCTGTTGAGGTTGCTGATGTTGCACGAGTATAACTGAGAGCAGGGTTCCTCCCTTACTCAAAGGGAAGGCTGATGGAATGGTCAGACAGCCAGGGTCCAATTTACTGCACAGAGCTGAACAGACTGAAGCTCAGATGGTTTCCTTGTGGAGGAGAGAATCTTCAGGCTTTGGGGGAGATGTGTTAACAGAACAATACAAGTATTAAAGATTAGATCCAGAAAAATTACTCCGCACTTGCTGCATCAGCGTGTTAGGCCTGATTCTCCTCCTGCCTTCACCAGTGTAGCTCCACTGCTCTGACCCCAGGGCAAAGCTGCAGTGACTCCACTGACTACTGGTGTTAACTGTGCACAGTGTCAAACCCACAGCATCTGCATCATCTACTGTAGACACAACAGGATTCCTGGGGTCAATTCCTGATGCAGCTGCTATCTTGCTCTGCAACTTTGGACAAGTCACCTAACTGCTCTAAGCTGTGTTTCTATATCTGTAAAGTTGGGAGAACAATTCTCACCCATCTCTGTACAGGGCTTTGTGGCCCTCTGTTGGGTATGGCTTTGTAAAGGCAAAGCATAAAATGCCTCTGTGACATAGGCTCCTCATTTGCTGTGTCATAGATCCCAGCCAGTCCCAAGAGATTAGAGACAGACGGTGGGTGAGGACATACTTTTCAATGCCAACGTCTGTTGTGGTGAGAGACCTGAAGAAGAGCTCTGTGCAGCTCAGAGTCTGGGGCTCTTTCTCACCAACAGTGACTGATCCAATAAAAGCTATTACCTCATCCACCTTGTCTCTGTTATGTTCCTGAGACACGTAGGACACATCTACATTGCAGCTGTGAGGTGTAATTTCAAGCTTGGGTGGGCATACGTACCAATTGTGATTGAGCTAGTGCATTGAAGATGATGGTGAAATCCTGGGGACATGGGCGAGCTGCCCAAGTATGCATCAAGGGAGTTGTATTCAGATGGCTAGTTACATCAACCACACTGCTATTCTAGCAATGAGAGCTAGTGTGTACATTTACCCCGGCTGGGAATTATGCCTCCCAGCTGCAGTGCAGATGAGACCTGAAACACTTTTGAAATTTTCACCGATAATACTTTAATCATTATGGACAGCAAACCTGTGGAATCTGGATGGCAGTGGAGAACCGAGCCCTACACAATTTAGTTACTAAACCAGAGCCACAGGACAAGCTTTTGATGCCTTACAGCTGCTGTTCACTCCCACCTTGCTAGCTCAGGCCACCACAGGGAGTAGCTCTTTAGAGGGAGCTTGGGCCCAGTCAGCCCATGTCTACCATATGCCTTAGCTGGGATTGGTCCTGCTTTGAGCCCGTGGTTGGACACGATAACCTCCTGAGGTCTCTTCCACCCTATGATTCTGTGAAGGCCCAGCTTGGGTGTCATTGACTGCCACAGGTGTCAGATCAGTAGCAAGCCCTTAGACCTAATAAAGGTTACTCGAGTGCAGGCAGGGGGAACTCCAAGGAGAGTCAGGAGACGCCTGTGCAGAGGAGCTCACAAGAGAAGCCTGAGTCAGAGGGTGGTACGCAGACCCTGGAAGTGAGCTCTCTGGCTAACCTTCCAGAACTGGGATCCTGAAAGAAGGGCTGGAGAGGGGACGGAAGGAGAGATGCACCCAGCTAGAAGCCAAGAAGCCCTTGTCTCAGCCAGGGCTCCTGAGGCAGTGGCTGGAAGGTTGGGCTGGGCATGCACTATGCTCAGGAGAAGAGTTCCAGGAAGTAGACTTCCCCAGACTCCAGGGAAGGACATAATTCTGGTAGGAGCAAGAGGCCGCTAGGGCAGGGACTGGAACCAAGAGAGCTCTGGAGGAACAGCCAGGCCAGAAGTGAATACTGGACTCAGGTGGGAAGTGGTGGGCTCAGAATGACCTCGTCATCCAGCTGAGAAGTTGAGGGGAAGTGTTGTTGTGCTGTTTTTTCAGTTAACAAATTAGTCCCTCCACAATGCTCTTTAGCACTTAAGGGTTGTTTGGACTTGTCAATACCCTGGGTAATGGGAAGATTAAGGTAAGGGCTGATCTGTCACCTTCCACCGGCTTGCAGCAGGGATCCACTGGGTCAGACTGGAATGGTGCCCTGCTGGCATCAGGAAGTGGCTGTGATCAGTTTTCCACTCTGGAGGATCAGAGCTTTCCTCGTAGGAGTGTACATTTTTACTGTAGGCAGATAACAGCAGGGTTGATCCTGCCCAGGAGGCCATGCTTTGGCACTGGCAATAACCCAGGCTGGCCTGGAGGAAGAAGCACCTGGTTGGACATCAGGAAGGATCTGAATTCTGAGCCAGACTCTGCCACTGAGTCACCATGTGGCTTCAGCACTTTTTCCAACTTCTCAGGCTTGCAAGGTGCAGGTGATTAGGCTGGATGAACAAAATGGTCCCTTTTGCTTTTAAAATGCTGTGCTAGGTAGTGCTAGGAATAGTTTCCATTGGAGAGACAAACAAGTGAACTTATGTGCTGATTTCCGTCTTTCACAAGGGTTGTAGCTTTTCATTGTGTGGTGAGAAATACCCTTGTTAGAGCACGGCAATTGTTTGTCTTGTATGAAGGTCTGGTCATCACTTGGACAGAGATGTTGCTATGCTTTGTATTCACACAGCACTTCACTGAAGAATTGCAGAGTGCTTTGCAGGCATTTACATACCTTTTCAAAAGGGGTGGGGGATTTGGGATACCTGAGTGAGGATGCTTTAAAATGGCCTGGTTTTTAAATGACCTGTCTGAGTACCCAAAATAATGGTCACTTTTGACAAGTGTTGGCCTCAGCCCCTTTTGTGACATTTTACAGCTGGACAAAGTGAGGCACAGAGCAGTTACATACCTGGACCAAGGTGTCACAGGGAGTCTGTAGTAAAGCTGGCAATAGGCCCCTCAGAATTAACTTTTAGCTTTGACTCTTGCCAGAATCATTCCATCTTCTAAAGGGCCCCAGTTCCTAAAGTTAACCCACTCTTGGGTGAACAGGTAAATATTAACCACAAAGAATATTAATTTAATATCAAATATTAAACCACATAGAATCCTTCTAGTAATAATCCTGTGTCCTTTTTTTTTCTTGCTAGAGATGAAGTTATTTTCCATAAATATTTAAGGATGCCTGAAAGGCTACTGCTAATTAGAACAGATTGTTGCTATAGGATATGAGCCATTTAATTAAATTCATATGTGTCTTTGGTTGCCTTCAGTCCTAATGAGTACGAACGCAACTTAAACTTTCATAAGTGAGTCTCGTTATCCTTGTGAAAGTTTTTAAAATTGCTTTTATCTACCCTACGCTATTATCTGTGACAGGACTTGAAGACCTAGCAAATCTGTTGGATAGATCCAATTGGTTAGCGTATTCAGTAATAAATGACTACCAAACTCTTATAGCACTTGTCATCCAGAGAGCTCAAAGCAGCCAGTATTGTTGTTCCCAATTTACCAGTGTGGAAACTTCACCATAGAGAGTGAAGGGGACTCACCCAAGGTCAGACAGAGAACCAGTGGCAGAGCCACAAATGAGGTGAGAGCTCCTGAATCCCACCCCATTGTGCTAACCAGTAGGACACACTGTCTGCTTTCAAGATTATAAAGAATTTCTCACAAGTTGATCAGTCTCTTTTTTTTTAAGCCTCTCTGGCAAAGGATGCTGAGAATTGATGGTATAATTATATTAGACAATCAGTGCTCTAATGTAGACTACTATTTATTGCTTATATTCTGGCACTGTTTAAAGACCCCTATCAAGTATTAGAACCCAATTGCTCCAGGTACTGCCCAAACACAGACTGGAAGCCGAGCACCACACCAAAGAGTTTATACTCTAAAAGATCTAAAGAATATTTTATGGACAATTTCATAAAAGAAATAAATGAACAAGCTACATTGAAGATGCCCAGCTTTAACACAGCAAAGGCACATGTCACTTATCATGGGTGTGGGTGTTTCACCAGCAGAACCACGTTTACACAGCATTTTTTGTGCCAGCCTCAGCATCTGCCAGTGAGTGAATATACAAATGAACTGTCATTTGCATTTTTGAGACCGCCAATTTGTCTACTGCTGCCGGCAGTTCGGGTCAGTGTACCCATCGCCTTGGTGACGCTGAGTTTTGCCTGATTAAGACCAATGGCACTGCCCCAGTGTAAATAGGTCTTTACTATTTTTATAAATTAACATGAGTAATGCAGGTAGAGCCTAGAAGCCTTAACCAAGTAGAGGACCTGTACAGGTTGAACCCCTCTAGTCTGGTACCCTTTGGACCTGACTGGTGCCAAACAAGAGAATTTACCAAACCACAGGAGGTCGGTATTGTTTAGCAGCATTGCCAATACTTTCACTGTGTACTGGACTCTGAGAAGACACTGAGGGGTAAATTACAGCTAAACAACAGCACAGAACACTGAGCCAGGACTGGTGGCTGGAAACAAATTTTTTGGGACTGTGGGAAACTTGGCCAAACCCATGATCCAGATAACTAAAACCAGGCCTCACGAGAGAGAGTTGGGTGACAGAGGTGCAGCCTGTGCAAACATACAGGAAATTAGAATCCCTGCAAACCAGCGTCATTTCTCACCTGGCTCTTGGTGAACCCAAACTGGGCAAAGACCATGAGCTGTCAAAGTCAAAACTTCAGGAACTGGGCTTGTAGGCTAGAATGCTCCATAATGGTCAGTGTTTTGGGATGCCTCCATTTGTGGGTGTTCACTTTGATTTTCCCTGGGCTTGATTTGTCGAGATTCTGCATCTTCCTGCTCTCACCGGAGTGAAGAAAGGGAGGGAATCCAGGGCTTTAATATAACACTATAGCTACCCAGAACAGATCACAAGTGTTCCAAAAAATTAACAAGTGCCTGCAGAAATCCATCGGAACTTGATTTAACTCCCTTAAAAATGGCCTAGATTCTCTGCAGATTCTGTTTTGCCTTGTAGCTATGCAAAGAGTCTCACGTCCTTGCAGGTGCAGGGTACAGACTGTGTTTAGGAATCTGATTTCTGTTTCTCATAGCTACTTTGTGACTGAAGAGAACCCAGGTGGCCAGAGATGGTGCAGCCTCTGATTACCAGCTGGCGTAATTCAGGTTTCTTGCAACACTGTTACTCATATGTTTGCTGTGCAAATGGATAGTGTCACATTAATGCTTA
Organism: Carettochelys insculpta; assembly: GCF_033958435.1. Lineage (NCBI taxonomy): Eukaryota > Metazoa > Chordata > Testudines > Carettochelyidae > Carettochelys > Carettochelys insculpta. The sequence goes on from NC_134159.1 coordinate 10,646,656, forward strand.
ACGTTTTGCTCTAAATGAGACTTTATTCGCTCCTCTTGTTTTTTTTTCATTTCCATTATGATAGCTTGGAATGCAAACAGCTCCGTTGCCGTTGAAAAGGGACCCTGCCTAAACCTAGTAGGCATCCTTCAGTCTGTATAGACTATGGATCGCGCCCTTTATAGTTGTAATTGAGGACTTCATTTACAGCGTCTACTGTGACTATGAAGACCCACACGAGAGTGACAGTCCTTGCTACATCTCTTGCAGATGTGGTGGGTGTCTGGCAAGTCCTTAGTGTGTTTTCTGTGCACTTGCTTCTCCTCTGCTAGCTGCCTAAACCAACTCCTTGTTACACACACTCAGGAGCTAAATTGATAAGTACTTGGCCTGATTTTTGGACAGATGGGTTAACAGGCCATATAAAGCGGATAATGTCAAGGTATGTGGGAAATTGTTTGGGAACATACCTCCAGTCTCCTGTTTCCTTCATGGCTCACTAACAGGGCTGACTGCTGTTGCTCTCAGGAACGTATTTACATAACACAATTTTTTGGATTAGTCTATCCATTTGCAACATTTATGCCAGAAAACACTGAACAGTAGAGGTCTGGCTACCCCATTTCTTTTTACCTATTGAAGAGAGAGAAGAATTACGATTTACCCAGAAAGTTCAACTTGGCTTTTTTTCAGTTTCCCACCAATAGAAGCTGAGCTATGTGGCTGGTTCCTGGCTAATAGGGGCTGAGATATTTTGATGGAGCGGCGGGGCAGCATGGAAAGACTCCCTCACAGCACAAAGAGACTGTGGGCTGGATCTACACTTGCCCCCAGCTTTGAAGGGGGCATGTTAATCAGGGTGATGGGAGATTACTAATGGAGTGTTGTGGTGAATATGCAGCACTTTGTTAGGCTAATTCTCCCTCACGGCAGCTTCCAAGTGCCTTTACTCCCCATGCCAGCACTTCGAAGTTTGGCACTTGAAAGCTGCCACAGGGGAGAATTAACCTAATGAAGTGCTGCATATTCACCACAGCACTTCATTAATAATCTCCTGTCACCTGATTAACATGCCCCCTTTGAGGTTGGGGGCACGTGTAGGTAAGCCCATAGAGTGGCATAAAGCTCCTAGCAATCTTGGAAGCTTGTCTGAGAGTGCGGCTGGCCAGGAGCAGCCAAAGTGAGCCCCTCCCTGTCAGAGCCTGCTCCTGGCCCATACCCCTGCCCAGCTCCCTCCCAGACCTTGCACCCCCTTCTACATCCTCCCCTCCTGGATCTGTGTCTCCTCCCGGCCCCAGCACCACAATCCCTTGCCCAAGGTCACAATCCCCTCCTTCACCCCAACTCCCTCTCAGCCTCCCCACTTTCTTGTGCACCCCCACTTCCCTTTCCCAATCTCCCTTCTGCACCCGAACGCTTTCCCAGACCCTGTGTCCCCTCCATAGACAAGTGCAGCCTTTGGCCACTTTCCGAAATCTTGGAGTGGCCTCCATCAGGAATTATCACCCATCCCTGCTCTTGTTGCTCTGAGCTCCTAACAAATAGGTGTTTGACTTTGCCTTACTCAAGTCCCCTGTTTGTTCATTCTTTCTCTCTGATTTCCTCCGTGTCCCTCCAAATTTCTAAGCACAGAGGCGGCATAATTCTGCCAAAGAGTGATTTCCTCCGAGGCTGGGGTGCTGAGTCTACCCATGAGCTCTAAGCCAAAAGGTCATGTGGCGCAGGCCTCTGGAAGGCATGCAGTCCCTCCTTTGCCCTGCCTGCAAGAGGAAATGCTGGGGTGTGGTGGCTAAACACAGCAGGAAGGATATAGGAAAGTTAGGGGACTAAAAACCATTCCCAGTCAGCAGGCGTGTTAGTGAATGAAGCTAGCTCAGGGCTGGCCACATAGGTGCAAGTGATTTCTTAGGAGGAGTGAAGCTCATGCTTTGTAGGGAGATGGGAGAAAGGCAGAGAAAAGGCTCTCACAACTGAAGACAGTCTGCTCTCCTCAATCAGCTCTGGGACCAATTGTGGCTTGATTTCTCACCAGCTTGTGGCAGTGGCAGCAGGGGTTGCCTATTAAATCTTTCCCACTGGCTTTCCAGAGCCAGTTAGCGTTTGACGCATCCTCTACACATCTCTCTGAGCAGTAAGTGAAATGCAGGGAATGCAGCATTACCAGAGTCACTGGAGAAAGGCAACTGGGAAGTTTGTAAGTGCAGTCGCTGATTTTCTTTTTCTCTTATCCCACTTCTCTGTGTCCCTTCATTCACAAACACTTCACTGTAGGGCCGGGGGCTTTTGTAGGTTTTCCCACCAGCCCTGACACTCAGAGAGCAGAATGCAGGAACAGCAAAGCTTTGTCATTTTAGGGCTTAGATTGCCAAAGAGGCCTGACAGAATTAAGTGCCTTATTCCCATTGGTCCATTTTAATAGCCACCTCCTCAGTGGCTGATTCTTGGCAGTTAGTCACATGAGAGAGCCTTCACAAGCGCTAACGAATGAGACCTTTAGAAGATCTAAGGCTGTCCTTTGAGCGTTCCAGTGGGGAGCATTTCCTTCCTCACTAACCAGGCCAGAGCATTTAGAGTTTCTTTGAATGCATAGCACCCTCTTCAGTAGCTTTTTAAAGCCCTAATGAGGAACATTTGATCAGGCAGCGTCCCAACCTTATTTAAAAGTTCAATTCCATTCGAATTCCTTCATGAGGCAATGGTCTATGTAGCTTCCCAATGGAGCATGACAGAATTCCACGCTGATTGTTACTTCAAGAGACACAGCTGGTCATTGGCCATAGGAGAGATGGAGAACACTGGTGGAAAGCCAGTTATGCTTAGATTTTACAGGGCATAAGTGTTTTATCTAGGGCTGTCAATTAATGTTCATTAATGACTGATTAACACAGGGCAAAATTAATGCATTTAAAAATATACATATGTTAAAGCTTGTTAACTGACAGCCCTACTTTTTACACTGCCCGGTGCCAGAGGCTGTTGTAATCCAAAGCAGGGATTCCACTACTGCAACGCAGATTGCTTCGGATTCCCTTAGGCCATTTATATGCTAATTTTGCAAGGCCTGACTTGCAGCAGGTTTGCTCGACCGAGCTGCGCTTTACCACCCATAAAAAAAAGTTTGCGTTGATTAGAAAGTAACGTCCTAGGTGCTGGGGGAGAGGCAAAGGGGAGAAAGGTGGAGATGCTGGAATTAACTCTTGGAAAACTGCAGGCTTGCATAATGGTAACAATGTAAATACTTCAGTGAAGATGCATTATATTGTCCAGGGAACTAGAGAAAGCTCTCAATAAACTTAAAGGTAGTGATTAAATTTTTCAAAAGGCCTGGAGCGTACTAGCATGCTTTGTAATGGGGGTTAATGGAATGTTATGCTTCAGGTCACAGGCTGACAGTTCCCAGGTCTCAAATAGGAATTCCTCCTACGCCTGTTACTTCAGGTTCATGCTGGCTCGTTCACTTTCCTATGTCAGAAACTAGCCTCTGCCAGAGGCACAATACCAAATAAAATCCTAGTCCTGCCATGAGAATGTCTCTTGTGGATACCTTTTTCCAGTCCTAGGACTCTGCATGGGTCTAGTTTAGTAGACCTGGTTGAGAATTAGCACTTATTGGAAATCCTGTCCACACTGGGAAAATTGCATGCTGCACCTCCTGCCATATTGCTAACCCCAAGCATTCCAAATCTGGGAGACTGGATTTGCAAATCTGGAGATTTGTAGAAAAATAAAACATGGGTTCTGTTTGGGGTTCTGATCCCTTAGGGTTCCCATGTTCATGGGTTTTTTTCCCTCTACAACCATAAAGGCTGTATTTTTAAAGGAATAAGTTATTCTTTAACAGCCCAATTAATCACGATTCATTTTTTGATCTTTTGACAACCCTAGTTTTATCCTCTCATACACTCTCCCCATGAGAGACCAAGAGCACAGTGATGAACAGTACGAGCTGCATGGACAGTGCTTCATTTCCTTATGTTTTATGCCAGCAGTTCTCAAACTTTAACATCTTGAGGACTCACATTTTGATTTTAAAATTTTCATGGCTCACCCGTCTTCCTCCCCCACCAGCTTCTCACTTTCCCGGCTCTGCCCAGCCCCATTCCGGCTCCACCCCTTCCCCCAAGGCCCCGCCTCTTTCCACCCCCTTCCCTGAGATGCCCCATCTCTGCTCTTCCCCCCCACCCCCATGTATGCTGTTCAGCAGCATGCAGAAGGTGCTAGGAGGGAAAAGGAGGAGGAGCTGATGAGCAGGGCCACCAGCCCCAGACATGACTTGCAGTACTCCTCGGTATCCATGGGTCTGTAGACCCCAGTTTGAGAGCAGCTGTTTTATGCCATTGCTGAAGAACACTGTTTAGGGGAGCAGAAGTGCTTCTGGCATCTTCAAGTGGAGAGGCAGTTCTCCTAGACTGCAGCCAGTTGTGTGTACTGAAGCATTGGAAGAGTCGTGAGTAAAAACCCATGACAGTCCTCACTCAGTTATGGAAACCCAAGAGAGTCAGCTAAACATGTGTTGGGCAAAAGACCTGAACTGGCTGAGGTTTGCCATTGCGAGTGCCAGGTGTCTTGGACTGTGTGTATTCTACAATATAAGGAACTGCGCAGCATGTCCTGATGTGAGAGAATTTTAAAGGAGGAAGAGTGGTTGAGTCCAGTCTAAGAACAATGTAGAAGAGGAGGATGAGAAGTTGGTCTGAAGTCTCCTACTGCCCCGACTGCCACTTTCATTTCTCTACATCTGGGGGTTTGGCACATGCTGTCCTAATCTCTGACTGAACACAGACCCTCCAAGTGGGTGGACTTCTATCCAGTTACCACAACTGACTCACTTAATCTGCCATTGCAGCAAAGCAAATGCCACCATCAGGCACCAGCTAGTTGAACATGACTGCGTGTGAGCAATAACTATTTCAGGTGTGGAATCTGGGTGGGGGAAAAGAATAAATGCCTGTCTTGAGGGTCTAGACTTTTAGCAGTTTCAAATTATATAGGACATAACTTTCATGATTGCTGGGTCCTCCCCAGGTCTGCTGATAAAGTCTTGGACATAACTTTTGGCATCTGTTGTTGGGTATTAATGAGCTAGAGAAAGGTTAAGGCACTAGAGTGGAACTCAGGAGATCTGGGCTTAATTCCCAGCATAGCCCCAGAATCTTTATTTAATCATGGTCAAGTCACTTAGACCCTGTGCCTCAGTTTATCCATCTCTAAAATGGTGATTGCATTTCCCTGGCTCTCTAGTATAATGATAAATTCATTAATGTCTGAGAAGCGCTCCATTACTACCTCAATGAGGGACTATACAGACATAGGTAATCAGGTGTCTGTAAAGGTAAACTTCTTAATTCAGACATTTTATAATTAGCCCCCAGAAAAATCATGGAGGGGGAGTCCTCAAAGAATCTATTTTAAGGCAGTTGAAAGAAGGAAAAGTGATCAGGAATAGTCAAAATGGATTCACCAAGGGCAAGCCATGCCAGACCAATCTGATTAGCTTCTATGATGATGTAACCGGCACTGTGGACATGGGAAAGTCAATGGATATGATATACTTCGATGTTACTAAAGCTTTTAATATAGTCTCCCACAATATTCTTGCCTGCAAGTTAAGGAAGTATGGATTGGATAAATGGACTGTAAGGTGAACAGAAAGCTGGCTAGAAGGTCGGGGCCAACAAGTAGTGATCAATGGCTTGGTGTCTGATTGGCAGTTTGTTTCAAGTGGAGCGCCCCAAGGATGGGTTCTAGGTTGGGCCAGTATCGTTCAATATCTTTATTAATGACCTCAGTGAAAGGATGGATTGCACCCTCAGCAATAAGCTGATACATTGGAGGGCTGGGATAGGGACTAGAGTGACATAGATTACTTTTGGCCCAATCCTCCAATTTATATGATGAGGTTTAGAGACAGAAGAATCACAAGCATTGTTACAGGCTGGGAATGACTGGCTAAGTAGCAGTGCAGCAGAAAAGGACCTGAGGATTTCAGTGGATGAGAGGCTGGACATGGGTCAACAATTGTACCCTTGTAGCTAAGAACACTAATGGCATATTGAGGTGCATTAGTAGGAGCATTTCCAGCAGGTACAGAGAATTTATTATTCCCCTCTATTCGGCACTGGTGAGGCCACATCTGAAGTATTGCATCCAGTTTCTGGTCCCCCTAGTACAGGAAGAATGTCAATATATTGGAGAGGGTCCAGCAGAGCACAATGGAAATAATTAGGGGGCTGAAGTACATGACGTATGAGGACAGCTGAGGGTCTTGGGCTTAGTTAGTTTGCAGAAGAGAAGAGAGGAATGATGGGTGATTTGATAGCAGCCTTCAACTTCCTGAAGAGGGCTCTAAAGAGGATGAAGAGAGGCTGTTCTCAGTAGCGACTGATGGCAGAACAGGGAGCAATGGTCTTGAGTTCCAGGGGGGAAGTTTAGGTTGGATATTAGGAAAAACTATTTCACTGGGAGAGTGGTGAAGCACTGGAATGTGTTACCTAGAGAGGTGGTGGAATCTCCATCCCTAGAGGTTTTTGAGTCCCAGCTTGACAAAATCCTGGCTGGGATGATTTAGTTAAGTTTGATCCTGCTTTGGGCAGGGGGCTGGACTTGATGACCTCCTGAGGTCCCTTCCAGCTCTAGCATTCTATAATCTACAAAGGTGTATTTGGTCACAGAGCTCACTAAATTCTAAAAATAATAGTAATTCAGGGCTGTCCACACAGTGCCACAGTTCAGACGATGATGGTGGGAATGGTAGAGTGCTCTGCACTATTGTACGCTACGGGTATGTCTACACAGCAAAGTTATTTCAGATCAACAGCTGCTATTCTGAAATAACTTTGTGAGCGTCTACACAGCTAAGCTGCTATTTTAAAATATTTTCAGGATAGCGGATGGCTTATTTCGAGTTCTGTAAACCTCATTGTATGAGGGATAACGCCTATTCCCACATAGCTATTTCGGAATAGCAGCTGTTTTGACAGGGAATAGGTGCTATTTTGTAATAGGGGACCTTAAGCCCCACACAGGGGGCCCTACTGACCAATCAGTGTATCTGCTCTATTTCGAAATAGCTGAGCACTATTTTGATATGCATTTTGTGTGTAGCTGCACTATTTCAAAATAAGTTATTCCGGCTGTGTAGACATAGCCTAACTGCCCTGCACAGACTTTGCTGGCACAAACTAAAAGGTACTCATTTGCATTGGTACGTACGTTCCAGTTAATTTCAGTTGAACTACAGATGTTCCAAGTTAAATGCATGCCAGTGTGCTTCACTGGATCACCAGCAGTGTTGTTGTGTTTAGCTTTGCCTCAGCCAACAGGACATCAAATTATCATATGTCCTTTCTTCATTTCTCCAAAGTCAATGGAATTCTCTTCACCCCGACTATCCATTCAAGAAGGAAGCTTTGTTAAATAGCAAGTTTTTAAGTTCCAGTGTACCACATACCTGTGGTTTGCTGCTTTTCGCATACAGTGGTTCCTCAGAGTAAAGTAACTGGCCATGCCAAGTTTTTGGATAATTATCAGACCCTGGAATTTTGCCAAGGCAAGGTTGGGAAAGTCAACTTGTTACAGACTAATAATAAAGGAACCTGAGTTGGAGGAAACCAGAGATGATGGGTAAATAAGTAAAATAAATGTGAATCTCATTTCTAACGGAACAAAACGATCATGTTAATAAGCAAGGCAAAACCCTCTGAGTCTAATCAAGGGTTGTTTGACTAGCTCTGGACATGAATGCTCTTTACAGTGCCTAACGGTAGGACATTGGGAATTCTAATCCTGAAGCTGATGGCATGGAAAGTCACTATTTACATATGAAGAGGATATTTAATAGCTTCCTGGGGGACACTTAGAGTATTTATTAGTGGGGAAAACATTGCAACCCGAATGCCACAAGAAAAACATTCATTGGAGGGAAAACATATGGAAGCCATGAGATTTCTACATCCAAGTAATATTTTGTCTGGTTCTAATTGAACTCATTAAGGTAGGGTCTTTTAATGATCCATTGGCACCATAAAGAACATTAATTGGGCAATTTTTGGCTTGCGTTCTTTATTCAGGTCAATATTGAACTGTTGTATACTAAGTCATCAAGGCTCTAACAATACTGTCCTTGGCCCTGATTCAGCATAGCATTTAAACACGTGCTTAACTTGAAGCACATGCATGATTCTATCGCTATTCAGCATGCTTGTGTTTAAATGACATTTGAGCATGTTATCTGTTCCTTTGGTGAATCAGGGCCGTAATGATGGGTTTTCCTTTAAAACGTGAGGCTAAGATTTTCAAAAGTCACTAGCAAGTTTGTCTGCCTGATTTAAGACATCTCAAAGGGGAAACTTGTTTCTGAAATCCAGGTACCTCCAACTGAGTACACAGAACTGCTAGTGAAGTCTGACCACGCAACAGTGTCCATTGCAAATATGGCTGTTCCTCCTCTTAGGTTTTTTTCAACTTCTGCCCCTGTTTTTATTGGAGTCCAAGCCAATGCGAGTAGGTAATACTTTGAAGTGCTTTGAGATCGAACGTTGGGAAAGGTTATGTAACCATTTGATGGTGGTACAGGTTATTAAACACATGCGTAAGCACTGCACAAGTGTGCCTCGATTACAGGATGCAAAGCATGCATTTAAAATCTGGAGAGCAATTGCCTTGGTAGAGTGTAACAATTCAGGTCAAAGCCTATAAACTATTTGATAACCTCCATTTACTTAGGAATGTGAAATGGGCTTTGTATAGCAAATTTAGAAGCTCAAAATAATTAAACCTCCCTTAAAAATGGACCCATTTGCCTAAATATATTAATGATTGCAGTAATTTTAAATTGAATGAGTATAATTAACTGAAAGATTAATTAATTAAATATTTAACCCTGCATTTTAGATTGTTAAGGCTTTTGAATAGAAAATTATAAATAGTGGGAGCATGTATGTATCAGCTGGTCTTTTCTGATTGGGTTCTGGGCAACAAAACCTCCCTGTATTCTGCACAGCAGCAATAAATCAAAACTTACTGCATGCAGAGGAGCCTGACCTGCTGCAGTACATTGAACCACCTGCTTTTGCAGCTGTTGTCAAAAAGCTCTGACTCCAGTCATCAGGCAGCAGAAAAAAGTATGTGTGGATGCATCAGAAGCTTTCATAGAGAGAGAAAACCCTTCTGAAATAACACCTGTTGAAGCAGTGCTTCTTAGGGCAGGTCTACTCTCGACCTGAAAGTCGATCTTTGGTATTCGATTGCAGCTACACGATTGTAGTAGATGGAATCAACTTATCTAAGATCATCCTATCTGGCTGTCCTCATGAAGGGAGGTGGACTCGAGAAACTCTCCCATCGACCTCCCTTACTCCTCACAATGATGAGGATTAGAGAGGTTGATTATTGAGCCCTGATAGTTTGGTTTTGCGTGTCCCCAGTAAGCATGCAAAATTGAACCCAAGAAAATCAACCCTGACTGTCAACAGAGACATGGACTGGACTATACATGAACTAGAACTTTTGAAACCTGTGAATCCCTTCTCATGGAAAATTTCATGTAGTGGGGGGAAAAAATTTGCCTTGAACCAGGAGAAGTCATTAGGTCTTTTTTTGGCAGGAAAGGAGTTCAGTGGAAATAATTTTGTGGGGTGAACCATTGTGGCTCTTTTTTAGCTGCCAGTCTTCCCTCTCACCTGACCCTGCAGTCGCTCCTCCACTCCATGGGCTGAAGAAGCAGAAATCCAGATGCTCTGCCTCTATGACTCTTCCAGCCCTCCCAGATCCAGCAGAGCATCTGGGCATGCTCTGGCAAACCTTTGGTCAATTTCACGGGCAGAGAGTGAAAGGGCCAAGAGCCATTATTGATACTCCTCTGTGCCACGCAAAACAGTGAGGCACCTAACCAGTACCCACCCTTAGCAAGAAGCAGTGCTTGCTGTGGACCAGCTCCCCGCAATCATCAGCATCTGGCAGCAAAAGCGCTGCGGTGCAGGCCTCTTGCTGTGCCTGTAGCACTAGGCACAGACCTTCTCCCAGGTCCTCAAATCTTGTACTGTCTCAGCCCTAGTCTGCCAGATACTCCCAGAATTTCCTGGTTTGCTGGAACAGCAAATGCCAGCTTGTGAGTTGCTGCTCAGGACCAGCACTTGGCTGAACGTCCCAGCACTTATCTGCACTTGTAGTGGGAAGAAGAATAAGGTTTTCATTATCAGAAATTTGCATAATAGTGAGCCAGAGACAAATGATCACTTATAAAACAAAGTCATAACATGGTTCCTAGAGATGAAATTTAACTTTATCTCGAGTCTTTTGTACAGTTTTCAACAAAGGTTGACTGAGACCCCGCTCTCAATGCAAACATGCTGTCCATATGCTTCTGCAGGGAGGATACCAAAGTGTCTTCATGAAATACCCCCCACCCCCAAGTTCACTGCCTTTTCTCCAAAACAGAATAACGCACTCCCTGTGAATTATTTTTTTCCTTGTGCACCTTTCTGACTTCCCATCTTTGCTAATGATTAACTTCATATGTAATTGGGCGTGCATTGTGCTAACTTACAATGCCTAACTTACAGCCTGACAGAGAGATACAAATCTCTTACTGCTGTCTGGAGAAAATGGCCCAAGGCTGGGGTCCCAACATGGGGTCTGCAAGGGTATCGCAGAGGCTCCATGAAAAAAATAAATAAATAAAAACAATCACAGGAAATAAGTTTTAAATAAATTGCAAAGTTACAATTAATTATGTTAAATTAAATCACTTCCAATAATGTTATGAGTTGCTGCCCGAAAATCTATGTAGTGGTTTCCTGTTTCATTTAATGAAATGCACATAGCAGCTAGAATTGACTTTGACGGGAGTCCATGAATAGTTTTGGGGGGAGTTGGTTGGGGGTTTGCATTAGTGAAAAGGTTGGGAACCACTGATCTAAGGCATCAATTTTTGGTGATTTGCTTTTATCCTTCATGCTCCAGAATGTAATTGTCTAGTGCAGGCACATAACTCCTTTCATCGTACCAGCCCATACGTTTAACAGTTATGTATGTCTACACTAAGTCTGAGATCAATGTTGCTGCCATCAACCCACTGGCCATTGATTTATCATGTCTCATGTAGACATGATAAATCCATCTCTGAGTTTGCTCCCGTTAACAACGTTACTCCACCAAAATGAGAAGAGTAGCCCATATTGAAGGGGGAGCAGCCATCACCAACTGCACACAAGATGTGGTAGTGAGTGTGTCAACTTTAGCTACGCAAATAGAAGTAGATTAATGGCACCCCATGTTGTAGATCTGGCCTTTCATTTCACTGGTGAACCAGAATGTACACACCAGACACATGAGATTTCTGCAACCTCCTGCACTTCCTTGTTAGTTAGCATTAGAGATTCGTAGGTCACAATCTTCCAACCAGCAATGTCACTTTCTTTTCCCCCTTCCCCTTCTCCATTGGAAAAATCAAAAAATTTAGCACAACTGAAATTTTCTCATAGTTTTCCCAAAAGGGCCTTTTTTGTTAGAAAACCATTCAGGTAAATAAATGCCAATCAGCTCAACCGTGGACTTCAATCCCAAAGATGGTTGTGTGCTTGAGGCCCCACTACAGGGAAGTACTTAAGTACATGCTCAAATCCTGCCATTAGTACAGGGACTTAAGCACTTTCCAGAATAAGTACGTTTCACTGAAACAGAGCCCAGGCTCTGACTCAAAAGAATTGGAGTTTAATACCTGGATGTGCAAGAAAATTCCTTTGTGATTGTACCTCGGATGCAGATCGCCAGTTTAGCATGGTTTGTGTGTGCGCCTAGAATGAGTGTCTGATTCACACGTTTAAAGTGAGGTGTATGATTAAGTACTTTGCTGCATCAGGCCTTAATTCTTCTGTGCCTCACTTCAGCAGCTGTCACCCGGAGATGGTAGCAGTTTCCTCCCACACAGGTGTGCTCTGGTAAGGGGTGCAGATGTAAGCATCTTGGTCGATGATAAGGGTTTGCAGGATGACACTCTAAGTTTTGGCCATCTGACGTGAGCACGACACTGGCTGGAATTCCAAACTGATATTCTTGTGGAAAAGCCCCTCCACGCATATTATTTCTTGAATACTCTGCCTCACTTTATGGAATGACTGCTGGAAGCAGAGCCTTGGGTAATGTCATTCTCAACTAGCAGCTGGCCATATTTCTCCATCTGGACTGGTCTCTTACCAGTTTATCCCTGTTCCAGACTGCAGAGAAACCAAGCAGCAGCAGCCAGTTTGGAAAGCAACCAAGAAGCAATAAAAGCTGTGAAAACAGTAAGGTTCAGCCATGTGGGCAGAAACCCCACTCTGTGTAAGCTTCAAATACAGTCATTGGGATATGATCTGTACTGCAACCCATCCAGCAGAGATCATGCCTTGTTCATCTGTTTTACATCCTCTTGACCGATACATTACCTTTCAGCAGACCATGTGGTGCAAGTTTGAGATTGAAGCAAAAACTAAACTTTGAAACAGGTGAGAAAATGTAGGCCCTTGACCATATGATAAATACTGCAACAAGTCCATCCAGAGATTTTTTGTGTCAGAGACAGCAGTAGTGTACTCAAAATCAATATACCTCTCTGCGCTATCTGCTCTCTGCAGTGGCCTCTGAATGAGTCAAATTAACTTTAGTCTCTATCTTCCCTTAGGATACAACAGAAGGGGCAGATTTTCAAAAGCACCTAATTGATTTAGAAGCATGTGTCATTGATTCTGGTTGGATTGGGCTCCTAAACCCCTTGGGCCACTAAACACTTGTAAATATTTTAATAAACCCTACTTTTCCCTTTCACTTCATCTCCCATACACACTCCATTCCTTTCTTTTCCCCTTTGTTCATTCTCTTCAACCTTCTGTTGTCGCCTGTCTCACATGCAAGCTTTCCTTTTCTTTCTCATCTTCCTCCTGAACCAGCCTTGTTTTTACTGTGTAATTTTTTCCAGTAAACAATTAAAAGAAAAAACCTCCTTGCAGATAAACTGCTCTATGACTAACTCTCTTTTTCCCACCATAGTTTGTTATAATCAGCTCAGCATAGGACATCTGAGATAATTGAAACTTATTCTCTACCGCTTGCTGAAGAGTAGGAAGAACAGGGGAAAGCCACTATTATTTAGAGAGCTATTTTAACACATCATAATAGTACCTTTTATACCATGGTGGTTTATACCTTGTTATTATGTTGTTCTTCATCCCCTAAAGAAATCTTGGGTACCCAGTGGAGCATCTGCTTATAAAAAATCCTGGCTGCACTTGTTCCTTATGCCATATAAATTTTATTAAAGATTTTGCTGAAAGCAATTAAATTAAATCTTAATAATGGTGATTGCTGGTTAATCATACATTGCAATCCCATATTCCGTCCAAGACTGTTCCAAGGCCATCTGTGACAGAGTCTGCAGAGGGCAGGCTGGTCTGTGGGACCACTGAGCCCTCCAAATACACCAACCTGGGTTGCCTCTCATTTGGTGATGCCCTGTCCAGCCACAAACCTCTGACAGGTATTTCATTTAGACTGGCAGGAATGTTCCCAACTGAGTTACATGCTTCCAGCCACACATGAACGAACAATAGAGGCTTCAGACAATGTCCCCTGCTCCCCGACCTTGTACTCCAAAAGCAGGCTCTGGTCCAAAAGCTGGCCAGTGTAAGCTAGTTATCCAGTTCTCCCCTCCCTTAAAGTGGACAGAACACACGCTTGTTCTGTGAAAGCAGGAGGACGGCCAAACATTGTCATCTAATATATCACTCACGGACTAGAAAATGTGTTTTGGCAATTAGGTGAGTTGGACAGCTTTCCTGCTGCTTCTTGTTACCTTTTACAATTGATGGACAGGTCTTACACTGCATGGATTAAATCCTCATCTGGTACAAATCCATGGAGCTTTATTGAACGGGGCTAGGTGACTGTGTGCTTGGAGCTGTCACATCTAAATTTTCAGGACTTTGAGAACTATTGGCCTGTTTTCTCCTTACATCAGAAGGCATTCTTGCCGACCAGTATTGCTATCATTAACGTTATTTTGGAGCCTCATTATACAAAGTTTGTTGTCACTCCAAATTAATATCAGAATAAATATACAGGCTAATTTACCGAGTTAAAGTTTGCATGAATGCCTGCTCAAACTTGGAGTGGGAGGAGGTTGGAAATAACTGGATGCTAATAATGAAGAACAGAGGATGTTGGCACTCATTCATTTCAGATCTTAGTTTCCTTCTTACACTCAGAAATGAAGAAGCGTTAAAGAGGTGCTGTTTTATTCTAGCTTTGTCTGACAATGACTGGAGATGAGTTCAACTGGTGCTTGTCAGAGGAGGGAAGTCAGGAAAGGAGATAATTTGGAGCAGCAATGAAAGGAGTAGGCCTGCGTGGTAGAAAGAGGATGTTGACTGGAGCCCACCTGTCAGATATAGGTTGAACCTTTCCACCAGGGTCTTTTTTGTTTATGTAGGAAAAAAAAAAAAAGAGCACGTATACAGCTGGTTCCCTGTCCCTCCAGGCAATCTGATGGGTGGGACTGCAGAGGTGCCAGTACTCAATAATGGCAAGTACTGGCACGAAAAAACACTGAACCTCTCTCATCTGGGACCCTCGGGACCTAACCAGTGCAGAATGAGAGAATTTGCCAGACTATGGGAGACGAATGTTGTCTAGCAGCATTACCAATATTCCCACTGCTTAACTGGGCTCTTAAAGACATTTATGGGTAAATTAGAGCTAAATAATAGCACAGAACTCTGAGAGCCAGGAGTGGTGGCTGTAAACAAATTTTATGGGACCATGGAAAACTTGGCCACACCCATGATAAGTGGCTGTCCAGCTAACTAAAATCATGCTGGATTACAGATGTTGCAGTGGAGGGAGTTCCAGATTAAAGAGGTTCATCCTGTATTATGTTTGACCCAGGTAGGGCCTGATGCTGTAAGTTGCTGAGAATCATCCACAAAGGTCATTATCATCAACATCGGTAAATGACGTGTGATGGGGTCTTTTCACTTCCCGTTCTCCGGCAGTCTGTATTCATGTTCAGGGGTGTGTTATGTCAGAACAGGAATGTAGTCTTCACTTGTCCATTTTCATCTTGTGGATAAGGGCAGCAAGTGTTTCTAAAGAACATTAGTGTGCACACTGAACTTTCGTGGAAGTCAAGGGCTCTCCGTGCTGTTTGCAATTCACTTCATATTGCCACTTGCCCAGCTCTGTTGGAGAGTTGAGTTTGCAACAGTGCAGAGCTCAGGAGAGACTCTCTGCTGCCCTGACACGAAGCTGTTGGCATGCACCTTTTGGTGCATCTGCAGAGGATGCTCCATAGCCACTCCGACCAGACCAGAATTGACTTCACCTCATGAGTCACCAGGACCACCTCCTGCAACAGGGAGGCATTCCTTTGAAGGAACCATTCAGGACCTTAGCCCAACCCTGCTTTGCTTGAAGTTATGCAAGATCACAGCTGTTGTGGGCTTTAGGTATAAACACCAAGGCAGTAAGCTTCTAACAGGCTGGCCTTGGCAAAGTTGAAGGCTAAGGGGGTCCAGTTGCAGGTTCAGGGTCTACATCTATGGCGACCTATTGATATACAGTTGCACTTTATTTCTTGCTGCCCCTTCAAATGCCATTCCTCTTCCTCCCTTCCTGCTTAGTTCTGGTGACCAGTCACCCTTACTGTCCACTGTTGTTGCCAGCAACACCTTCCCCAGTCCATTCCTAGCCTCCCCTCTGACTTGTTGATAGCTAGTGACATCTATTTCCTGCCACCGGCTACAGCCTGTTTTGAACTCACAAGTGAAAGCAAAATAGCTGTTTGAAAGGTGATGCAAGTCACTGGTGTCTTTTGGTCAGTGCCAGCCGTTTTCTCCCACTGCATTTTGAGCAGTGCAATCATGTCAGATCTCTTCTGTTTTCTTACCTTCTCTCTCTTCCCTGCCAATCCCATTTCTTACCACTTCCATAACCTTCAGAGCAGCCACACTCTTTGCTCAGTGGCTGGGATGCTGGGTTTAAGGAAGGACTATTGCCCACGAATCTCTGAAGGGTACATGCTGCTGCATGGTGTATTTACCTCCTGATTGCATTCCGCATGCTTTCTTCCCTTTTACAACCCTCTGCTTGGATTCATTTTGCAGGTAAGGAAGGCAATGGGGAATGTAACAAAAAAAAAAAAAAAGCTGGCCTCCAGCACACTGTTCCTCCCAGAGCTCATCTGTCCCTTAAGAGCTAGACCACAGTTCCCTTGTGGGATGTTAATACATTTGAGCCAGGGAGTCCATCAGACTGTAACAGGGCTCCAGATGTTTTTTTTTTTTTGCAGATGTAGGTTTCTTTTAGCGATTTGGGTTTTTTGGTTTGTTTGTTTTTGTTTGTTTGTTTTTGCACTCATAATTTCTCTTTACGAAGTTGGCAATACTCAGATATTCACCCAGCATCTTCCATCAAAGGATTTCAAAACACAAGCCCAGAGAAGCACTCTAGGCACCTGACTAATGGCTATGAATCAGTTTAGCTACAGTATCAACAATGACTTTATTATTTATAGCACAGTGGTGTCAAGAATTCACCTCTGAAATCAGGGCCCTGTTGTGCTAGGTGCTATACAAACTCATAGTGAAAGTCCCGAAAAGTACACTCTAAATTGACAAAGGGTAGGAGGGAAAATTGAGGCATGGGGCAATAAAGTGATTTGCCTAAGATTGCTTGACAGCCCAGTGGCAGAGCCAAGTCTGGAATCCAGGTCTCCTCATTCCTAGTCCAGCACTCTTTCCATTACTTTGTCTCTGCTATCCAGACCTGTGTATAAGTCACTCAGTGGGCTTGACATGAGCACCCCAGCCACAAGCGCAACTGGGTTTAGCAATGGTCACTTCAGGAACAGGAGTTTCTCTCAGAAGTGCTGTTAAATAAAGCTTAGTTTAAAAGCCCATCTCCCAGCTTGGTCCTGCTTCACCATCCTGGTCCCCATAGCTTTGAAACTGTGGGCCCAAGTGAAGAAGAGCTGCCATGAGAGGAACTGGATCCAGTACAAGGTGGGGATAGGTCCCTGTTGTGAGATAGATGGGAGAAACCCTGTATTTTGTTGCTGAGTGGATCATCAGAACAGGATCCTCCTGTGGCTGGAACTCGGTGTGTCAGTGGCTGGTGGCTCTGACCAAGCTCCTGATGATTCTGCTTGTAATCTTGGGCTGAGGAAGCTTTTGTTCATGGAAAATCATCCTCTTTCCCCCCACTCCCTCCCTTTTCCTTCCTTCCTCCCTGATAGCATATTCCCCGGCCAGCTGGGAAGCCACACTAGAAATAGAAAGCAGCCATGCACTGTGAGGTTGGTTTCTTTAATCAACAGCCTACAGCAATTTTGCAGGAACAATAACCTTTATATTAACTTTGAAAACATCACAGCAAACAGGCTACTTCATGTCTGAAAGTACAATGAAATTAAAATGCAGTGTAGACAGTGGGGGATGGGGCGAAGATATGGGCAAGGAATAGTAAATGTCACGCGCCCTGGGGCTGTGATGACAGGGGAGAGGATCTGATTTGCATTGCTGGATGCAAATACATGATATAACCATAGGATGGTTGCAAGCTGTGTGATTGGGCTCTCACTCGGAACACATCCCCACATAGGAAAAATGGAAACCCGGCATTGGCGAGGCTGCATTTTTAAAGAGCTTTCTTTTAAGGCTTTGCTTAGAGGGATCTCAAAGTGATTTGCCCACCACTACAGTGCAGCAGCTCTGATGAGAGACCTTCAGGAGAAAAGTGTGTTTCTTTCTTCAGCAGACTCATCTCTCAATTGTTCTCCAACTAAGACCCACAATTACCTCTGTCCTGAATGCTTGTGATGTCTCCCTCTTTAGTCCTCAAATCAGAAACAGACAATGAGGGATCCGTGATCAGAATCACCAATCAGAACCTGAACGTCTAACCCAGAGAGCTTCAAATTGTGGGGAGCAGCGTTTGCTGTAAGCTGAGAACTTGTATGCCATGCAGGAAGGATTCAGGTGCTGCCCAGCTGATTAGCCGACACCCCACAGTCCACAGCCTGTGTTTCCATTGGTTGTGCACATCCAAACTTGCCTTAGCACACATAAAAGAAATGTATTCCACACACGGATGGATAAAATTAAAAAGAACACTGGTGGCAAGGCTCAGAATCCCATCCACACTTTGCAGCCCAGGCTCAGTGTTAATAAGGAGTTGAGCAAGGAACCTAAGATCTTAATTACGCAAAGGAAATGGAGTAGAACCAAAGTCGTCCAGGTCCAAGTGTCATGGTCTTGTGGCTGGATGAGCTGCCCGCTCTTAGCGTCAGAGTCCGTGAAGACACGTTTCTGTGCCATTCTGCTACTGATTGTCACTGCCTTGCTGCAGGGCTTGGGGCAAGGCTGGGCAGTGCCCATGGTTCCCATTTCCCGGAAGAAAATAGTCAACTAGGAAAACCCTGTGTTAAATGTTTCTTTGCGAGCATCTCTTTTGTGCCGGCGAGGCCGCGGTGGTCCATTTCAAACCCCAGCAAGGGGAAGGTTTTTGCATGCCCCTCTGCATTCGCCCCAGGTCATGCTGGCTTACAAAGAGGCAACAGCAGCTTACAATCAGAATTAGTCATCTCAGGAAGGTGACAAACGCTGTAAAACTCAGAGCATTTGGAATCAGCCAGGAGTTATTCTCGGGCTCTTTGTGTCTGGGGCAGACGGTCTGAGCTCTTGTGCATGTCACCCATCCATTTCTTTAGGTACATTCCCCTATTAAGAAATCTGGGATTTTATTGGAATCTCTTGTAAGACGGAACCCATGGCTTTGTTTGGATTTACCTGGACATTGTCTTGATCAATGGGAACAGGAGAAGAAAATATTACGTCTTCCAAGGAATCTGCTCAGCACTGAGCACAATGGGGCTGGGCTCCTGACAGAGGATTCTAGATACTTTTGTTATATAAATATTAAATAATATGTTGTGACCTGTGTGGCCCCAGTACTAGCAATTGGATCCCTCTGGGTGGACCTTGACACCCCGTAGTGAGCTCCATGTGGCCATCCTGGCTGTAGGATCAGGGTCCAGATGAGGTTAAGATGATATTTCACATCATGAATTTGCTAATCATTGTGTAATGAGTTGTCTGGGTCTCAGATTGGTTCCTAGAAGACAGGCATCCAGATTTCAAAACCGCGTATGACCTGCCTGTTGGCAGACTAGCTGCAAAGGGACTGGAATGGGGTGTGAAATCGGAACTACCCTCTTTCCCCTAGTGATTCCAATAGGAAACAGCTGGGTGGCAGTGGGGGCCGCACAAGAAAAGCTTGTTTACTGCTGCAGTGTGACCGGGTAAGGGAAGGTGAATCGGGACTGCACACCCTGAGGCTGGCACACTCTCTCTCTCCCACCAGCACTAAATTCTCTCTAAAAACACTTCAAAGAACAGAAGCAAGAGGACCATGGAATCGGACAGCTGAACCTTTGCATCCAAGTGTAAAGTATCAGCCACTCAATCATCACTCCTCGTGCAGCACAGAAGGAACGTGCTTTGCTTTTAAGCACGTTTCTGAAGACTTTGGTAAAAGAACAATGCGAAAGGTTTAAGCCAGGCATGTCCAACCTGCGGCCCGCGGGCCACGTGCAGCCCTGGACAGCTAGTAATGCGGCCCCACAAGATCGTAAACTTTTAACATTGTTATGTGATTTACATACATTAACTATATTATATATTTTATATGTGGCCCAAGACAATTCCTCTTCACTCAATGCGGCCCAGGCAAGCCAAAAGGTTGGACACCCATGGTCTAAGCTGTTTGAAATGCAGTGAAGGACAATGCACAGGTATCTCTGTGTTGCTGCTATCATTGATGGCCTTAGAGAGCACTCTGTGAGCA
This sequence comes from Carettochelys insculpta, assembly GCF_033958435.1. Lineage (NCBI taxonomy): Eukaryota > Metazoa > Chordata > Testudines > Carettochelyidae > Carettochelys > Carettochelys insculpta. The sequence continues at coordinate 10,666,510 of NC_134159.1, forward strand.
GGCCTTTTAGTGTTAGCACAGGGAAGAACTGTTCTGTAATTCTTGTGCAGAGCTGCTGGGGTTTGAGATAACAGGCCCTGCTATGAGTGGCCAGCACAGGACTCTTCTGGTTCTAGACAGCTGATTATGCATGGGCTAGAGCAGGGGTCAGCAACCTTTCTGAGGCAAAGTGCTGAAATTTGACCTTTTTACCTCTATGTACAGTCTGTGCCAGTGATACTTTTTACAGTTACCAGTAGTGCTGCTTAAAATAGCTTCATTATTAAATAAAGACGCAGAGATTTACAGTTTAGGACAGGGGTGTGGAGTTGGTCTTTTATTAATCCGCAGGCAGCCTGGCTTTGAGCAAGGTCCCCACTGCATGGAGGAGGAGGGGCTCCCACCTTGTGTACCACCTAAGCTACCACCTTGTGTGCTGATGAAAATCAGCTTGCGTGTCGCTGTTACCCCACCTTCACCCCCCATCAGGGTTTGCTGACCCTTGAGCTAGAGCAAAACCAAACAGAGGCAACCCTGGTCTGAGCCAGGGCCAGGGCATTATAATACAGATAACCGTTATTTTTGTAATGTACAACGAGCAGGATTTTGGACTTCCCTGTTTTCATTCCCCAAAAGCATTTCACGTTTTGGAACCCAACATTGATTTATTTCAGCGGTTTGTTCAAGAAGCCAGTTCATTAGAATAGGTCTGCTCAAAGCTTTGCAGTGGGGCATCATGAGGCCTGTGGTGAGCCTATTCAATATGTGGTTTGCACATACAGCTGCTTCTACAACTCTGGCAAGCAGAGCATTCAGCTAGCTTAGGCGTTGCTTGCACACACCCATATGGTCAACAGAATTCCTTTCTGTGAAGTTTAACTGAAGACCTGTCTTTGAGATCTGTATTTTTCTTAGGTTGCTGATTCCTGTAGGTCAGAATTGGAGTGTCCCTTAAGGTTGACGACAGGGCCAGAAATGAACCAGATAGTTAAAAAAAATACCTCATCAAAGAAAGTCCTCTGATCTCCTCCCAAAACCCCATCCCAAATTCTCAGTCTGCTCCTAGTCTCAACTTTTCCATTGTCATGATTTGGCTGAAGTACGCAAGCAGTCAACAGGATTAAATTGGTTTCCTTGCTGTAACTAACCCATCAAAGATAACAGCAAGAGCTGGCTGACGTTTTTCAGTTGTGTTTTGGTGTGGGGGGGGGTAGGAATTTTTTCCCCAGACATGTCCAATGTTCCCTCCAATTTTTTCCATCCAAGTGTGGAATAAATTTTATGTGCACTGAGGCATGTGCATATGTGCACCACCCTATGTGAAACACCTGTTGCAGCTGTTGGGACTATGTGCATACAGTGCCAAGATGCAACATGCCGCTATTGGCATCTGCTAATCAGCTGGGTGGCATTTGAATCTCTCCTGGACAGCTGCCGAAGTGCACCACTTATAGGGAATGCTGACCATGTTCCATTTTTTAGGACATGTTCCACAATTTTTGTTTCCCATATTTTCTACATTTTTGTTTACTCAAAGCCACATTTTTGAGCAGAACAATGAGGAGTTTGTAAATGAAACCATTAAAAACCTATACTTATTTTTAAGAGAATCAGTTAAATATTGTGGAAGAAAGAGGGCAGATCCCGCAAAGTGAAAACAAACTTTTCACAAAATCTGTTGTTTTTCATCCAGCTGAACTCCCCAGAGGTTTTCCACCCATTGCTTTTCTTCCTGTCAAACACTTGTCTTGCTCCCTCTAGTGTTCTCAAACGAGCAGTAAAACCTACATTCAGACAGTAATATGGGACTATTTAACAGTTGCCTGCGAAGGAGCGGTCTTTTGACTGTGCTGGGTAAGACAGTGCACCTTTTCAGGCATAGCTTGTTAATGTTCAGCATGAATAAATCAGTTCCACTGGTGGGCAGTTATTTCTTAAGATGCTGATGTTGGCCAGGCAGAATTGGAGCCTCTGCTAAGGTTGACAACAGGGCCAGAAACAAACCAGATCTAAAGAAATATTTAAAGCTGGCTCAGGTAAGCAAGCACTCAGTATCCTGTTCCTAGGACCTTGCTGGGGTAGTGTGGTCAGAGTCCAAGTTGTGTTGTGGTTTGAGTCTAGGCCCTGTGGATGCTGTTCAACCTGCAGACCTGAGGGAAAACGTCTCCATGGTGCAGTAGATATCCATTTGTTGGGAAAGAGTCTAGGTGCAGGAATGGCAAAAACCTTGTGTGGATGCTTAAACACAGGCTTGGAAACAAAGTGTCCACAAACCCACAGACCCCATTTATAGTGCAGAATAGACATACCCTTAATCTGTGCCTTTTTCGTTTAAAAAAAAAAAAAAGAGAGAGAGAGGGTACTCAGTACTCAGCTGCGCCCCCTAGCCGTTTCCATGTCTGAGTGTGCCGAAGCGCCGGTACTCGATACCAGCGGAGAAAAAAAGGATTGTCCTTGATGGATTTGGCTGCACTGTGACTTCTTATTTAGAATTCTATGTCTGGCCACTGTACCGTACTTGCCTGAGCATTAGCTCTTAGAGTCTCGCTCATATCAAACTCACATGGGCTCCAAAGAGCATTAGTGTCTGTGGAACTGGTTTTGGTTGCTTGTGTTTGACTTGTTTTGTGCAGGTTGCATGTTGGGCAAGTACATCACTGTGTGCGTGCAAGACAGAGAGAACCGGCTTGGGCTGCCAGTGACACAAGTGATACTAGCACAACTTATAAAGTCCCCAGGCCCTCCAGTGGAGAATTAGGACTCGATCTGTTATTTGCACTTTTCATGAGAGAGAGAGAGAGATAACAATAGGAACATCTTTAATCAGGAAATAAATCAGCATTCCTGAGAGAGTACTTAGTCTTAGGGGAAACTATGTATAGGGTTCTTCCAACCTATAACGCAGCCCCACTGTCCTCTACGACCTTCCTGTGTTGCTAAATAGACCAGAATTGAGGGATTTGCTGATGGAGGGTATGGAACCTTTCACTGGGTCATGGGTTCTCACCTAGCCCTGGCCAGAAATGACTGGAAGTACCCATTATTTGGCAGCAGCATTCTCTGTAAGCTGAGCCCTTGGGTGGCTGTCCTGGAGAGATTTGGGTGCCGCCCAGATGATTAGCAGAGCACTCGCAGCCAGCAGTATGTTTCCACAGGTGGTGCACGTCTGCATATGCCTTGGTGTACATAAAATGTATTCTGCGTGTGGATGGGAAAAATTAGAGGGGGTATGGGCAGCTGTTGTGAAGTGACATTTGCTCACCAAGGTGCCTCATATCTTTGTTAACAGCCTCCAAAGAGGCCAAGGATTGAGGCTCTGATGAAGTGAGTCTGTGCTCACGAAAGCTCATGCTCAAAACTTTTCTGTTAGTCTATAAGGTGCCACAGGACCCTTCGTTGTTGTTAAGGATTGAGGCTGTGCTCCTTCATCCTGATCCATCCCAGCCAAGGTTGGAGCCAGAGGTGAAACCCTTATGAATCCTCCTCAGACCAATACCAGATTATCCCATTCTGCTGCTTTCTTATCTATCAGCAGCAATGAGCCATTGTCAGGACCTGCTGGAGTTGATTTCTACAGTCTCTTCTGGGTTACACCTTCTCTCTGGATCCCGGGGGACTCCCCTCTCTTCAGCTGTCCATCCAGGGCCTTTTACCCATCCCAGCTTTGCTCAAAGGATTAAATATTTATACTGGGTTTTTTTTCGTGGAAAGCTACCCGTGCAGCTAGCCGCAGATTATATGCCAATAAGAGCTGCTTCCCCCTTCCTTTATGACGTCTCCTTGTAACTTTGCTTCCCTGAGAGGCTGAGATAAAATGAAACCAATTTGTTGTACATGTAGAGTCTATAGCAGTAGTTTCCATGGCAACTGTATCCAGGAGAGCAGGGCTCCTTTTTTGTGGGAGGGTCTGGCACTTCAGAGACCTCAGGTAATTTAAATTAAAAAAAAAAAAAAACAAACTACAAAACCGGAGCCTTTCGTACCTGCCCTGGCAGGTGTTCCAGTGGATGGCGAGCACTAAGTGGTAATTGACTCACTTTGCCTTAAATCAACAGCTGTCCAAGCCCTAAATTGTTGCTGGTTCCTGAAAAATCTCTGCACTTGCAAGACATGTTAAACCAGGCCATTAATTTTACAGTCCTCATAACATCTCAAGTGGACTCTTACTCGCCATGGATTACAAAGCCAGGACGAATTGTGCTGTTAGATTCAGAGGTTGAAGGTTTGGGAGGTGCCTCTTTACAGAGCTTAAGGTTCACAGAGATGCTACAGAGCAGGATGAGCTCAACCCAGGCCAAGAGCAGGGTTCCCTTTCATTTTTGTATTCATAGGCAGAATAAATTTTGTTACGTGTGCCAAGGCATATGGGGATGTGCCTGTGGTTCCAGATCACTGAGGTTCCAGATCCCTGTGATCAGATAGTTCAAACTGGATTCCTAGGGCAGGTGAGCACCTTCTAATCTGTTGAGTCCATCTAAAACACTCTTCAGTTAACTTTATAAATTCAGGGCCTCCCCAGGGTGCCCCTGGGTGGGGCAAAACATGCGCAGTGTTCTGCACAAAATCCTATTCCTGCCAATTTCAAGGTGTTCTTGGGAGTTGGATGCAACAGGAGAGACACAACTGCCTCAGAGTTCCCCCAAGTGCTTCAGGCTGGAAAAAAGGGACACATTAATAAATAAAGGTAATTAGCCATTGGAAAAACTCATGACAGGTTGCGGTGGATTCTCTATCAGTTGATTCATAAATCGAAACAGAATTAGGGCAGAGGCTTTCATGAGATACAGCTCACAGTGAATTGTATCTCGAGAAAGCTTATGCCTTAATGAATTTCTTAGTCACTAAAGTGCCACACTGAGCTAAATAGGAGGATCGGAAAAGCAGCCACAACTTTGTCCAGACTCAGCAAGAGAGTGTGGAATAACAACAAGCTGTACACTCACACCAAAATGCAAGTCTACAGAGCCTGCATCCTCAGCACCCTCCTTTATGGCAGCGAGACTTGGACCCTGTATGCCCGCCAGGAAAAGAGGCTGAACGTCTTCCACTTGCGCTGCCTCAGGCGCATCCTTGGAATATCATGGAAGGACAGAGTGACCAACACCGCCGTACTCGAGCAAGCTGGAATCCCAACCATGCACACCCTCCTCAGGCAGCGTCAACTCCGCTGGCTTGGCCACGTCCACAGGATGAACGATGGAAGGATTCCAAAAGACATTTTGTATGGTGAGCTAGCCTCTGGCAAAAGACCTCCCAGACACCCCCAATTGCGCTACAAAGATGTCTGCAAGAGAGACCTCAGAGAGGTAGACATCGAGCTGGACAACTGGGAAGAACTAGCAGATGACCGCAGCAGATGAAGGCAGGGGTTACACAAGGGCCTTCAGAAGGGCGAGATGAAGATCAGACAGCTAGCAGAGGAGAAGCGAGCGCACAGAAAGCACACTAAGGACTTGCCAGACACCCACTACATCTACAAGAGATGCAGCAAGGACGGTCACTCTCGTGTGGGTCTTCATAGTCACAATAGACGCTGTAAATGAAGTCCTCAATTGAAACTTTAAAGGGCGTGATCCATAGTCTATGCAGACTGAAGGATGCCTACTACTACTACTAAAGTGCCATTGAACTCCTTGTTTTTGCTGAGACAGGCTGACATGGCAGGATTTTCTAAAAGATCTGGTCTGATTCAAACAGGAATGAATTTGGGTAAATTCTATGCTCTGTGTTATGCAGGAGATCAGATGATCAGAATGGTCCCTTCTGGCCTTAGAGCAGTGGTAGGCAGGCTGAGACCTGCAAACCCTCTGGCTGCTCCCCTCTCCAACACGACTTCATGCACTGGGGCACTGGAGCCCTGCACTTCCTATACCACCTTCTCCCTCCCAGCACGCTTGGAACTCCTGAATCAGCTGTTTGCAGCTGTTCCCGCTCTGGGGAGGAGTGGGGACAGAGTGCAAATGAAGCGGTTTACGGTGCTCCAAAAGTGCTGGGAGGGAGGAGCAGGTAAGTGTGGGGTGCTCGGGCTCCGGTGCACAAGGGCAGCATGGTGAGGGCACTCACATGGCCCACTTGTGATTTGTGGCTGCCCATTGCTGCCTTAGAATCTGGCAATAGAACCAGTTGCATTTTTTTAACAGAGAATTTGGGAAGAGAGATGAATCTGCAGAACATAAACCTGTCCTGGGAGGTAGAGATCTTTTCCCTGCAGGTCAGCTATCCAGTGACTGCCTTCTGTGGGATTTCCTTCCTCTGAAGCTGCTAGCTGTGGACATTGGTGGAAACAGGATGTGCAACTGGCTGGACCACCACTCTGATCCAATATGATCCTATTTTTCGTCCAGCTACTCACATGGGCTTTCCCTTCTGAATGACATTCCTTCATTCCCAGTACCAGACTCATGCCGTCCTCATTCTGAACAGTGCTGCACAGCAAAACAACAGAGACGGCCCTCCTGGCAAATTAGTACAGGCAGCATCCTGGGCAAAGTAAACCCTGGGATGTGCTAATTAGCACCAGCAATAATGGCAGCTGTTGGAAAACCAACCGCTCAGTTCCTGAGGGGCTTGGCTTTCATTGCCACAGTGACACACATTTTTCCTTGTGCTGGCGCCTTGGGGGAAGACTATCGGTTGAGTCTCTGGAGCTGCACCCTGTGGCCATTCTCAGTTTAGTTTTGTTTTGCTTGGCAGTGGGGCGGGAGGGAGAGATATCATGGAAATTAACTTGGGACCTAATTAACCAGTGATGAGCAGAGAGGCATTTCCGTGCAATTGATCAGCGTGACCGGCGGGCCAGAGGCGCTAACCCAACAATCACTATCAGCCAGGAAATGCCTGGCCTAGAGTTTGCTATTTGCTATTTATAAACCCCGAAGATATGCTCTGGGTGTTGTTTGCAAGAAGAAAATTTTAAAAATCTCTTCAGAGAGTTAACTGATTGTCTGGGAGAGATGTGTACGCGTTGCCGCAGATATGCTGCTGTTTGCCTATTGGTCTCTTCTTGTGGGCAGATATTCCATTTGACAAGTGAGGAAGGGGTAGGTTTAAGAGGGGAGCTCCGACTGCGATTCCCCATTCTGGAGTGTTGCAGACCTATAGCTCAGAAGGGTTTTGCAGCCGGGGTCCCATGACTAAGCTTGTGTACCTTTGCCATCGCTCTTCCCCCTTTGAAGTTCCCAGCCTCTAGGTCATGGGATTTTGGCATGCAGTTCCCTTTCAAATCCAGTGGATGCTAAGTGCTTAATTCCCTTAGACACCTTTGACAGTCCCATCCCAAGGGTCTGATCTTGCGGTCAGTTGCTGCCATGACTATACGTGGAGTCAGTGGGTGCCCATGCTAGTAAGCACTGCACCCCATGGCCAGGCCCGGTCTCCAATTGATTTCAACATCTGCTGCCCACTGGCCAGGCCCCATTGGGCTGGCTCTGCCCATGGCATTTGCAGGATTGGGGCCCAGTGGAGAAGCCAGGAAAAAGAGCAAGAAACTCTATGTGCCCTTAGGCTGCAAAGGGGTAGGACAGAAGTCAGCAACCTCCAGCACGGGTGCCAAGAGCGGCATGCGAGCCAATTTTCATTGGCACATGAGATGGGAGCTCAGCCCTGCTCCTTCTGTCCCTGTATGCAGCCCGGAGCTTGCTCAAAGCCAGGCTGGCTGTGGACTAACAAAAGACCGGGTAATGCTGCCAACCACTACCTAAATGCTAAAGCTTTGCATCTTCATTTATTTATTAATGAAGCTGTTGTCAGTAGGACTATTACTGACTTGAAAAAGTGTCACCAGCGCTCACTGTGCATAGAGGTCAAAGGTCAGTTTTGGAGCTCTACCTCAGAAAACTTGCTGCCCCTGGGATAGGAACGTATTAAGAACGTTTGCCAGCCGGTGCCATATCCGTCAGATAACACAGCACATCCATTGCCTGCTCGCTCTCCCCTCCAGCGGTACTGCATGCAGCTTCCGGCACCCCACAGCCTGCGCACGAAAAAACTGCAGTGCAAAAGTAATCACAGATTCATCAATTTGTAATCACCACAGGGAATGGGTTTTAAAGCTGCACTGGAATTTACCACCACCTTATCGCTCATAAATAATATCATGTCACATTTCTGGGCTAGCGCCATCCGTACCCCTGGTATGAATTTAAAGTGACTGCAAGTTTTTACGACCGGCCAGTGTGCTTGCCAGTAATCTCCGTGCATAGGAAAGGAGACTGAGCTTAAGGCAAAAAGCTTGTTTCTCTTGCACGTGAGCTGCATGTTGATGGGACACCTGGCGGTAAAGGGATCTGGAAGTGCACTGGGGCGTGCCTCAGAGATGGAGATGGCCCTCTGCTAGCCATAGTGGTGATGATGGGTCTGTCTAGGTTGTGCATATCTTAGCAAGGAAGCTCTAAACTGTGAGGAAACGTTGCTAGTGTGGCCGCTTCACGTAGAGCCCTCCCATGTTGCATGCTTCCACGTTTTATGGAGGCAAAGGCGTTGTAGGCTGCTGAATTTTTATTAGTGCAGGCTGCTGGTACTTGCTGTGTTACTGTTCTAAAAGCTGGAGCCAGGGTCATCCTGGGGACATAGTCAGGGGAAGAGGCTTCTTAATTTGCGAGGCAAGAACGTGCCTGAGTTTTGGCAATGGGGAGCTGCAGGAGCAGGCTTGGCTGTAAAGAATTGCTTATGCATTGTCCTAAAGTAATTGGGCCCAAATCCTAGCAGCTGAGTTGATTACATTTCTGGCAACCAGTCAAGCGAAGAACTTGAGTTTTGCCCTGGGTGCTGGCCTTTCTGATAGGCTGAGCCAGGTGCTTCCCAAACTCTGGGGCAGATCGAGGGTGGGACTGAAATCCTTATAGTCTGGTGCATGCCAAGTCAACGTTCCAGCCTCCTAGGCAGGCTCCTAATTTGGGTGTAACAGAAATCTGGCTCCCTCGTCTGTGTTCCACAGTCAGAGGTGACCAATGCAGTGATTCCGGGGGGTTCTGGCAACATGCTCGTACTCTCCCCCTGCCCCACCTCTGCTCCACCCGTGCCCTCCCCTTCCCACTCCTGCTCCAGCGACACACACACACACCTTCCTGTGGCCTGAGAGTAACATTGCTTTCAGGCCGGGCTGCTCCAGGGAAGATGGGGACTGCCCCTCACACTCAGTGCAACGCTGATGGTGAGTGCGAGGGGGGCTGATGCTGGGGGGTGAAGCGTGTGACCTCCCCCCAGTGCACCACCACAAGGGTCTCTTCCCACAGTCCCATGCTGGGAGCAACATAATGCAGGCAGGGGTCAGACTTTGTGATTGTATCAAGGCTGGGCTGTAACATCCCTCAACAGAGTGGACTGCTTGCAAGGCAGGGGCGTTTTAGGCCACGTCTATGCAACCACTTGTAAGGTGTGAATAAGTCATCCCCAAGTGACGTTCATTACACTGACCTAAGCACCGGCATAGAAGGCACTGTGGCGGCAGGAGAGCTGTTTCCACTGCCCTAGCAACACCTAGAGAAATAAGTCGATTTCAGCTGTATCGAGTCTAGCTACACAAATGCTGGAGCTAGAGTTGACTTATTTCCCTAGTCGAGTCTGATCCTCTTTGGTCTTGCATTAACACCCATTACTCACTGTGATAGCACCTCCATCCTCTGCTCCTGGTCACAAGCCCCTCCTAGCTCCTGCAGCCAAGCCCAAAGAGGTTGATTACGCATGTCTTCACAAGAAGCGCAAAATCAAACTCCAGAAGATCTACCGCCAGCGGGGCAATCTTCCGGTAAGTATAGATAACCCCTTAGAGTAGCTACACTAGGGAGTTTACAGCAGGGATGGGCAAAACATGACCCATGGGCTGGTGCGGCCCACAAAACATTTGATCCAGCTCATCAGGAACCTCTAGGCCACCAACGTGTCACAGCCCAGCAGGGCGCTTAGGCCAGCCGGCTGCCTGCCTGCCCCAAGCGGCTGCTGGAGAGTTGTGTCTCTGCATGTGTTTCCCTTACTGGGAGGAAGGCAGAAAGTTGCAGCACACTGCCCCCACCCCCCGCATTATGCTCACAGTTCCCTTTGGCCAGAAACTGGACAATGGGAGCTGCAGGGTGATGCTTGTGGACAGTGTGCTGGGACCCCCTGCCTCCCTACTCCGAAAGGGCAGGCAGAGACGTACTTGCCCCAGCAATTGGCCGCTTTGAGTGACCTGAGGCTGCAGTATTTGCCCCTCCTGCATCCAAACTCCCTCCCACACCCTGCACGCCTACCCTCTGCTCCTGGTCCCAAACTCCGCCTGCACTCAAGCTTCCTCCCAGGTCCACACCCCTCCATTTATATAGTGGAAATATGCAACCTGTGACCAGATTCGTGGAGTGCTTCCTCCCCTCTGAAAATCACCCCGACTTACAGTGGCGCAGTTGTGTCAGTGCAGCTGTGCTGCTGTGAGATCTGCAGCGTCACCCTGGCCTGAGTGTTGCAGGCCGAAAGCACAAAAGCAGTTTCTCCTCTCTTGGAGTCCATGCCTCCACAATAGCTGCTGGAAGTGGGCCACATCCTCCCTGACTGAATTGACCTCGTCAACTCTGGCCTTCCTCTTGACTGGGACTCCCTCCTTTTCATGAGCCTGTATAGTTAGATCTGCCTCTGGAATCTGCACTACATTGCATCTGATGAAGCGGGTCTTTGCCCACGAAACCTTATGCTCCAAAGTATCTTTTACTTGGTAAGGTGCTGCAGGACTTCTGGTTGTTGTTGCAGGCCAATACTGCAGTTTGAAGCAGCAAGATTTGCTGTGCTCCGTTTTTTCTCTCTCTTTCCTATCTCCCAGGCATGGCTGCAGAAGGCAGCTCCCTTTTTGAATTTGCTAATGGGCATATTAGTGTAGAAAGGCAAACCTGCCCTTTGTGGTTGAGGAATGGGGCAGATTGTGCCATCAGGCGGGGACTGATGAAGAGAAAGGTGGCTTGTGGTAGATAGATGATGGATGTGGGTGGCCAAGCCCCCGCTCCTATCTCCTCTCGTTCTCTTCCTCAGCCCATCCCCCACCAGCAGCTAGGTCTTGCTGCCCTTGCGACGCTATTGTTCATGGCAACTCCTTTTTATGCCATGCCAGAGTTTACTTGGGGAGGCTGAAAGGTACTGGAGTCTTAATACTGGAGTTTAGGGGCAGGATGAGATGAATAGCGTCATTCAGAGCAGGAGCAAACCTCTTTTAAGAAGAGACATGTCCGTTCCGTGTAGGACTTCAGGATGCTCGTTTCAGGAACAATGTGCCCAGGGAGTGGTGTGTGAAAACCGGCAACCAGCTCGCATTGAGTATGGCCCCATGGTTGGTCTCCCATCGTCAAATCAGTCTTCCCTTTTTCTTTCTGCTAGGGTGAAAATCACACATGGCAAGCAATGTTCTAGTTTTTCCATTCATGTGAGGAATAAATTTTGTTATGTGCATCAGACACATGCAGTTGTGCACCAACAGTAAACACACATGCTTCTGATTTGGGCACTTTGCTAAACAGCTGGGCGGCATTTGACTCTTTCCTGGATGGTCGCACAGGCACTGAGCATACAAGGGACACTGAACAAGCTAGTAATTTCCCTGCCGTCTCCTGCAAGCCACTGGCTCCCATTTAGATTTCGTACGTTGGAAGAATTGCCCATAACATTTGGGAGGTTCTCAAGTAACCCTTCAAGTTACACCTGCAGTGTGTGTGTGCCTTGTCTCACTGCACAGGTGAAATTGAGCCCTTTGCAGGGACTAGCATGATGTGTTCGAGCCACTTAAACCCTATTTTAAGGGTAATAGAGCATAGGTTTGGTGCTGCCTCTCTGATGAATTTCAACCTGTGTGTTTCCTACAAAGGATAATCAACTTATCTCTGGCTTGCTAGCATCATCAGTGCCCTGGGAGCTCAACTGGTGAAAGCTAAAGGCAGAGAAGACCTATACAAGTGACTTAAGTCATCAAATTATCACTCAAGAGATCTGAATTCTGCTCTTCTGTCACAGAGTCCCCATGTGACCTTGGTCAAGTCCCACTCTGGGTCACAATTCCCCATCTCCTGGCTACTTGAGCTGTCAGCTATTTGGGCAGGGACTGTCTCCTTCTGTACGGTTTGGGTACAATGGGGATTCAGTCTGTGTTGGAATCTCCAGTTTCTCCTACAATACGAATAATAGACAACAGAAGGGCATGCAGTCCTTCTCCTCAGCCAGTCAGAGAGAGCCCTTTAGGATATTCTTGGTTATTGCACCCTGTCCAGTTTTCAGTGGCTCAACTAATTGGATTTCCTCCACGTGGGAGACAGCTCTTGTGCTGCAGAGTTGTAGACAGATGATCATTCTGTCTGGCCCCTTCCTGTAGGGGATTTTCCATTCTGCGAGGTATATGGAGGTCCTAAAGCTTTGCACAGCATCACTTTAACAAAATCAAACCGTCCCATTGCACAGGGAGAGTCCTCCTGGCTGCCTTTTAGTAGATAAATATGGGGCTAGATGCTTCCTGTATTCAATATTTGCCTAAGGTGGTCTGTCTCAGTAGACGGTTGGGTGAAATTTCTTTGCAATGATGGTTATATTCCTAGATCTGTACTACCCTCTGGCCTTTGTGACTTTAAACAGAGCTTTGCAGTAGTAGGCAATTACAGCAAATGTCTTTTTGCCCCCACTGGCATTCCTGCGCTCTCTGCTTCCTTGTCAAGTTGTCAGTCCCTTTGAACAAATTTAGTAATTAAAGCTGCTTCTAATTGGCCACGTGCGTGAGCCAGAATAAGGCACCATGGAAATCTTATCAAAGAGAGAAGACAGCACACATCAGAGTGGCTGCTGGGTTGGTTCTTGGCACCGACATGCTCCAAGACTTTTTCTCAGCTTAGTATGTGAGCGAGGGGGAGAGCCAAATATGTTGCTTTCCTGAGTGCCACCTTTCTAATACTGCAGCTGCTCCACAGTATTCAGGAGGGCTGTCTTGTGGATTGTGTACCAGACTGGGAGAACTGGGTTCTAATCCCACTTCTGCCTGATGTTTCCAACAGGCAATTCATTTCTGTCCTTTGTGGACAGTTATGATGATCATGGCCAGTGTTCTCTTGAACTTGTTCCATCCCAGGGCAGAATAAACTTTGTTATGTGCACCAAAGCATGTGCAGGTGGGCACTACCAAAAGAAACACATGCTGCTCCTGTGGGTGGCTGTAGGCACTCTGCTACCTGGGCAGCACCCAAATCTCTCCTGGGTGGCTGCCCAAGCACTCAGCTTACAGGGAACACTGATCATGGCCCTATCTCACAGGTTTGTTATGAAGCTCAACTGGCTGTTTTTAAAGGGCTGTGAGATCCCAGGAGGCAAGGGGGATCTAGCCATGCTCGCAGATTGTTTGAGTTTAGCTGGCTCTAGCACTGCCGTGGGATTTTGCCACCAATATCTGTATCTGCCATTACACCAGCTTTCTTATCCTAGCAATCTGATATACGGCTGGGTTGCTTCAGGCCAGATTGGCCCAATAGTGGTGGGACTGAAACAAAAAAAAAAAAAAACCCTGCTCTTCTGGAGTTATGACATGAGCAGGTCCAAGATTAGACAAGACTGGCCTGAACAAGTAACTGCTGACCAAGGCCAAACAAGTAAACACTGACACTGCTAAACATTGTGCATATGTTTATTGTAAATAATGGGAGGCAGAATCCAACTAACGAATTTTTGCAGATCTGCTTATAGTGCACAAAATACGCACAACCCCCCATATTGATAAGCCTGTCTTAACTAGTCTGCACAGTGGCTGGGCCTTTTCATGCACGTTGGTGGCTAGGAAAGATATCTATGCTGTGTGGTGTGTGACGTGAGTTGGAATTGAGATCTCGTCTTGTACCTACATCCCCTGCATCCAGGTCTTGCCAGCATGGGCAAAGAGCTGTTACTGTCTGCTACTGTCATCTGAGTGCTAAGCCGGAGTCAAGCTAAGCTTTTTGGGTCACAGAGAACTGGATGAGCTGAGTGGAAAGGTCGCAAGGGGAATCCCAATAAGGGTGTTAAAAATATAGGAGCACAGGTGTGATGTTTGCATGTGTCCCTCCTTTTTTTAAAATGAATGATCCAAATTAGGGATGTGAACGATTTACTGGTTACAGTTAACTGGTAGGGGCAGAGCAGCTCTCCCCACACATGTGCGCTATGGGCAGGGGGTGTCTGCAGTCCCAAGGGACTGCTGCTGGTGGGGATGCTCCAGCCTGGCCAAAGCAGTCCCCATCTGCAGCGGCTGGGGATGGGGAGTGGCTGGACAGGCCACTCCAGCCTGGCCCCCCTGCCACAGATAGGGGCTGCTCTGCCAGGCTGGAGCACCCTCACCACTGCGCGCTGGGGACAAGGGCTGCTCCAGCTGCACTGGTGTGCCCCCCATCTGCAGCAGCATTGCAGGCAAGTAAGCTTCAGCTGGGTCAGAGCAGTCCCAGTCCCTGGGGCACCACAGGCAGGTTGGGGGGCCGTGGGGGAGGCCACTCTTTTAATTAGTTAACCAGTGAAACCTACGATTTAACCAGTAAACCTATTTAAAGGGGGTTTTACATCCCTAGTTCAAATGCCCTTAGGACTTTGGGCTCTTTAGCCCATTTTGTGTGTGTGTGTGTGTTTATTTTATATACTAGAATATTTACCCGGCATTGCTTGGTGAAGCACTGGAATGTGTTACTTAGAGAGGTGGTGGAATCTCCATCCCTAGAGGTTTTTAAGTCCCAGCTTGACAAAGTCCTGGCTGGGATGATTTAGTTGGGGTTGATCCTGCTTTAGGCAGGGGCTGCACTCGATGACCTCCTGAGGTCCCTTCCAGCCCTAGGACTGTATGATTCTGCGACAGTTGGGGCTGTGCAAGAGTCAGGACTGGGGCTTGGAAACGTGAGGGGCTCAGGGCAGGGCATGGAGCCGGCCATCAGTGTTGCTCCCCAGAGCAGCTGGTGCTGCGCTGCCCGGCCACTGGCATTGTTCCCCAGGGTTGTCAGGGCCGTGCGCTTTTTGCCCCCTGTGGTCATTTTGCAGTATAACTGTCCCAGCTATCAGAGCTCTCCCTTTCCATCTGATGAGAAACAATCTGATTCCAGGAACCTCCCATTGTCCTGGCACAACCAAACCCTGTCCTTGCTCTAAGTTATAGTGAGAGGATGCTGCGTACCAGATTAGTGGTCCTGGCTCTTACCATTTAGGGTAAGTTCTCGAACAAACACACAGACAGATAAACACACCAACTCTCTCAAATATGTAGTAGAGGTGTGTCGTTTTCATTTAAAGGACTTACCAGATCATGACGACACTATTCCCTGCCTAGACTCAACGTAGCACCACTGTTTCACTTAGCTCACACCAGACAACCAATTTAAATGGGATTTTACATCCCTAGTTTAAATGCCGCTAAGACTTTTGGCAACCTGTAGCAACCACTAAGCCTTTTATAGCAACACCTTGTCTTTTCTCCATTGGAACGTCTAGGTAACGTCTAAAGAGTTAAGTTAGTCATGTGGAAATGGCAGCAGTACATCAAAAGTGTGTTTTGTGAAATGAAGTTGGCCCTCCCTGGGTTACCCATGCCTGGGAAGCCTCTCTGCTTTCCCAGTGCATTTTCTGGCCACTTTGAATGGAACAGCCTTGGGAGCCTTGTATATTGATCCTCTTTGTTTTCTCCGGCATTGGTTCCTATTGTACAAAAGTAACGTCAAGAGAAAATAGGTCCTGATGTAGGTCTTAGGAGAGTGTTTCTGTTCTACCTGACACTTTTTGTTAATCCCATCAGGCTGGCAAAGTTTGCAATCTCGCCCGCCCACAAAGCTGAAGATTCCCATTTTACCTCCCGGCAAGAAGATGAGCTCTTGTATTTGCTGTCTTTGCACATGCATGTGTGAGAGGGCTAGGGGCACACAGGGGCAGGGTGGGAATGCGGTCTGTTACTATAGCTGCCCAGTGCATCCTTACTACCTAACTTTTGAGTCCTAGACTTTGCAGCCTTCAAAATGTTCTTTTAACATAGCTCTGTCATGCAAACAATAAACATATACGTCCTGCAGCTTGTTCAGTGGCACCTTCAGCCGTTATTTGTGCTCTGGTCTATGCCCTTGGCTGTCTTTTTTTTTTTTAAGGCATTTAATGATTGTGCCAAAGAATTGCTTAGAGGGGAGGGGAAAAATAGTTTATTTAGGAAAAGGTTAGCCAAGCTCTTCTGTGAGCTCTACTCGGACCAGGATAGATACACTTGTGCACACCCAATTTGTCTGCAAGCTCAACTAGTCAGGAGATCTATTAAATGATAAGCAGAGATTTTGCTCTGTGTGTGGGACGGGGACGTTGGGACACAAGAGATGAGGTTATGTCTACCAGCCCTCTCCACAAAGCTGTTCTGCAGGGGAGAGGTGTTCTGCGTGCTCATTCCCCAGACTTCTCCCACATCGTGCTTTTTAAGTGCCATTCTGATATGGCGCCTCCAGTGTGCAGAATTAGTCCTAGCGTGATTGGTGTTGGGGAATACACCTTCCCATGGCATATATAGAGCCTCCTCCTGCACTGTATCAGGCTGGACTCGACTATTTGTGACTCATCACTGATGGCATCTGGACATACCCTTAAATGCTTTCATGACAGCTGAACCTCATCTGCATCTCACGCCACCTCCTGGAAGCAATACAGTTATCCATACTTTTCCTTACATTTAACCTGATTTTCCACTCTGCAGCGTGAGCCTTTGGGGCAGGAGTTGTGCTTTTGTTCTGTGTTTGTGCAGCACCTAATCCTATGGGATCCCGGTCCTTCACTAGAGCCCCTGGGACTTCTTATGATGCAAATAATAACAAGCATTGATAAAACATGCAGTCATTGATATGAATCATGGATCCCTGTTCTTTATACCACGTTTATAAGAGGAGATTTTACTTATACCGAAGTTGCTCTGTGAAAGAGAGGGCAGGGAGCAGAGACTTCTGACAACTGCATGGTGAAAATTCACGCAGGCGGCCAATAGCTGGCTCCTCCACACTCAGCGTGAGCTTCTGAGGGGTGTCTCACCCCAGCTCCTAAATGTTGGTGAATTCAGATTCCAGCTCTGACTCATCTCCAGCCACCTCTGAAGCTGTTCTGCTTTGGAAGAGATCACCAAGGCTTGTAATTGTGAGCAGAATAAAATGATGTGGAATGAGTGCTGCTTTCGACCGTCAGCACCGTGGCTGGGCAGGAACTGAATCTGAGAAGTGTTTGCAGAAGAGGAGTGATAGGGAACTACAGGCTGTTTGGCTTGTAAATCAGGGAATATTAGCTAATTATGCTTTTCGTTAATGTTTTTGTTATGGCGTTGTTTTTTTCTAGGCTCCATACGGTATTTAGAAAGACAAAAAATTCCTCCCCTGCAAATGAGCATCTGGAAAACCAAGAGAGAGAAAAATAATGGATTTTAATGTAAACTAAAACAAAAATGTTGTTTATTGTTCCTCTTTGTTGCTCCCTTCCTTCCCCGCCCCCCACCCACTATGCATTCTCAAGCCAGTATGATTTTAAACAGCAACAGAGATTTGTAATGTAAACGTTTAGATTTTTATGGCCAGAGGGAGTGAGGTCACCTAGTGTCATTGCCTCTATAATAAAGACCTTAAAATTTAACCCTGCTGCTCCTCTTTTGAGCCTCCTGGGTACAGCATCATCCAGTCTTGCTTTGAAGACATGGGCTGTGTCTACACCAGCAAGTTCATTTGAAAGGTTTTTCGAAAGAAGGGGGCTCTTTCAAAAGAGTTCGCAGAGTGTCTATACACAAAAAATGTTCTTTTGAAAGTAAATCAAAAGAATGCTGCACTCCTTTAGAAATTGGTCTTCCCCACCTGTTTCAGGAAGAATGCCTTCTTTTGAAAGCTTTTTTTTTTTTTCTGTTTGAAAGAAAATGCGTAGACACTCCTCAGAGCCCTTCTTTCAAAAGAGCAGTCCTCGTGACACCTCCCTGGCCTGTTCTTTTGGAAGAGTGGAGGCTGTGTGGACACTCTCTTTCAAAAGAGCAGATCGCTCTTTTGATCTGCTTTTTTGTGTGTGGATGCACTCTTTCGAAAGAAGTTCTTTCAGAAGAGATCGTTGACAAGGGCTTCTTTCAAAAGATCTCTGTAGTGTAAATGTAGCCGTGAAGAGAGGGTGAATCCACCACTCCCTTGCTAGTTTTGTTCTGGTGACCAATCACACTCACGGTTACAAGTAGCATAGTAACAGAGAAGTAGCCGTGTTAGTCTGTATTCTAATAAAACAATTAAGCAGTCATGTATCACTACAGAGACCAACAAGTTAATTTATTAGGTGAAGAGCTTTTGTGGGACAGACCGTGGGTTATTTTGTTAGTTATTTTGTTAGTCTTTATAGTGGTCCATGACTGCTGGTTTGTTTTGTTACAAGTAGGCTTCAACTTCCAGCCACTGGTTCTGACTCTGCTACATTATGGTATTTTGGGTGTGTCTACACTAGGAATTCACTTCGAAGGTAGGCACTACATCGAAGTAGCCAGCAAAGAGTCTACTTGCATTTTCCCTTACTTCGAAGTTAACTTCAAAGTAGGCAGCCCAACTTCGAAGTCCTTACTCCATTCTTGGGAATGGACTAGTGCCCTACTTCGAAGATTAACTTTGAAGTAGTGTGTGTGTAGATGCTCTACTTAGAAGTTGCACTTCGAAGTAAGCAACTTCGTAGTTATTTTGTAGTGTAGACAGCCTTTCTCCCTGATAAAGTAAGGGAATTGTATAGGGGATTCAAATCGGTGGGGAGAGTTCAAAGTACCAAACCTTGCAAAACTGAAACCATTTGGGCCTGATTTTGTTGTTGTTGTTCTTGCTCATGCTTAGTTTAGCACTTCATGCTGCAATTAGTCTCATTGAAAGCAATGGGATAAAGGAGCTTAATATAGCTAAAGGGGACAGAATCTGGCACATTTAGAAATGTACTATTTTGTAAGTTTCAGCATGTATCAGTGGCTGATGGGAGAACTGTAGCAAGGTTCAGAGTTCCGACTGAGTAAGAGCCTGGAAACTAGTGTCACAGCACACTGTTGTTGCACAGGTTTGTTTGCTTGAGCAGAAGCTCATGTTCTTAAACCCCAGGTTCAATCTCTGTTGATGACGAGGTATCCTTGCTTCTGATTCAGCACAGGAGTTTGGGAAAGAATCTTGAGATCTCTTCCAGCCTTATGTTACTGTGATGCTTTGAGCCAGTTACCTGGTCTGTAATGTGAGCGTGTTTCTACCATCAAAGTTATTTGATCTGCAATATTAGGCAAGAACAGTGGCTCCCAAACTGGGGTCCATGGACCCTTGGAAGTCTGTGTAGGTATTGCAGGGGGTCCATGAAAAAAATAAAAATCAAATAAAAATGATCATAGAAAATAAGTTTCAAATAAATTGCAAAGTTACGGTCAATTATTATTTTTAAATTAAATCTCTTCCAATAATGTTGTTAATTGCTGTCCAAAAATCTATGTTGTGGTTTCCTCTTTCATTTAATGAAGTGCACGTAGCGGCTTCAACTGGCTTTGATGGGGGCCTGCAAATGGTTTACGGCGTGGGCATGATTGGGGGTCTGCAGTAGTGAAAAGGTTGGGAACCACTGGGGTTGAAGACTCATGGGTGCAAGTTTTCTTGAGATTCCAGGCAGTTCCCATTTCTGATCGGACAGAGTACCACAAGAGTTCCCTTTGTCATGGCAAGTCTTTCTGTTTGCACTCTGATCCTGGCTTTGCTTTCCAAGAAGATTGGCCGTACGTATTACACGCCCTGTAATCTATAGAACAAGCTAAGCAATGGACTTTCTCCAGCATTCTCCTGTTCCAGCTCAGACATGCACATTTCGCTCCTCCTACCAGCAAGTGTTGCTGGGACAGTGCTACTCAGAGGTGGTACATTACAGCTGGGAAAATGAAGTGAACTGGTGAAAATTAAGCACTCATTTTCTGCCACTCTCCATCAGCTTGTTGTGTTGTAACTTAACCAGAAGGTGGGAAAATTAAGAGCTGTAACTGACACTGTGATGTGTAAGTGTTGTGAAGTGGTCATGGTGTTTGTAATTTACATTAGTTTGTGAGAAAGAAGGAAATACTCTGTTTAGGGTAAACTTCTCTGCCATTTGTGCACCTGCCCTATTTTCATACTCTTTTTCACTCGGGCTTCCCAAACGCCTCCTGATCCCCTCCGTGCAAGATGCTTGATGTGATGTAACAGTGACAAAGTCCCTTATCAGCCTCTGTGGGTCCCTGCGCTTCCTGGCAGATCTGTGCTGCCTCAGAGACTCACGGAGGCCCCCCTTTTGCCCAGGCCCTTCCAAAGGCAGGGGTCTCCGCTAGCGAGCCATCCTCATCATAGGCAGGACCAGTACAGGGAGAATAATACCAGTCCCCTTGCAGGCCCACGTCTGCTCCAGTAAAGTGATCCCTCGGGGGAAGGGTGGGGGGAGTCCAGACCCACCCTCTACCCTGGACTCCGGCCCAGGGTCCCTATGAGAACAAGAGGCAACCGGCAGGACCTTTATCCCTGCCCCGAAGTAGTAGCCTCACCCTGGGCCACTTCGCCCACCACTTCCCCGTGGTACCTTTTCGTTGTGCTCCTGCTCCTCTGGTGCACCTCCCAAAAAACCTTCCCCCCTGCTACCAGATGGGGAGCCTTTTATAGGGAGCACAGGGCCTATCTGACCAATGAAGGTCTGGGCCTAGACTGAGAACAGAAATGCATTGGCCCACCACCCAGTATACTGTCCTCCTAGAAGTCTCTGGAAGCTTCCAGGTAAGGGTCTACCACCGGGTTTACCACATAACATAATGGGTGAATTACTTTTCAGTAATGAGACAGAGGAATCACTTTGTCCAACAAAGGAACATACCAGCTGTGAAAGGCCGTTAGCGTGAAAGCTTGAAGATGAAAAGTCTCAGATGCTTTTCCTCCTCCCTTGTGGTTTTGCTGTGTAATTGGAATTTGAAACTCTGCTTGGTGTGATTATTCCACCAAGAAGGGTCATGCAGTGCTTGGCAGGGTTGAGTTGGTCTTGGAATGTCTGACCAAATGTTGATTGGGATCACGTATAAGGCAATTTCAGAGAAATTCCATTGGAAGTACTTCAGGCTTACATCTGTGCAGATTAGATCAAAATCTAGCCCCTGGGCCGTGTGGTGTCAAATCTTAACTAGTTTCTTATATTTGCAGATGACAAACAGATGTAATGCCAAATCCAAACCCCTTCAGACTTGATATATGAAACCCCTGGTTTTGCCACTGAGTTCAGTGAAACCAGGATTCCACGCTGTGGTTCTAGGGCTAACTGTGAACTAGGCTGGGTTCCATCTACAGCCTAGAAGGAAACTTGGCATAATAGGTACAGAGATTTCCTGCTATCTGGCATGGATTGCACTGAATAATGCTGCATTCTTGCTTTTGAAAAAAAAAGGTATTTTTCTTCTGGCAGATGGTTGCATTTGAAAGTCTGCAGAACTGTAAAGGATCAGACCAGTTTTTAACATCCAGTAGGATTAGTTTCTGTCAACACTGTGGCTCCCTTTTTAACTACAACGTGTTGAAAACAACATTGATTTTGGTTGTAGTAGACCAGTAGGCAACATTTTAGATTAAATTAAAGTAGGTCTTGTCTTCTGTTGATCAAAGTTAGGCCACAATCCAGCAAAGTGCTTCAACACACTTTTATTATGCTGAGCACATGAGTGGTCCCACAGAAATAAATTGGGTTGGCCATGTGCTTAACTTCTCTGCTAGGTTAGGGTCTTAGTTTCCAACCATGGACAGAGACAGCCATAATAAATGGATGTGGTCTAGATCGGGGTGTGCAAAGTGGGGGGGTGGGCCCCTTAGGGTGTGAAATTTCGTAAACGGGGGGAAAACATGATCGGCTGCTGGGTCTCGAACTCGTCCATGTTGAAATGTGTTACTGTTTTTATGTTTGTGTACTCACATTTATATATCGATTAATAAAGTTTTTACATTTTACACACTTGTTTTCTTCCATGTGCCAATTTTTTTTATTAATACGAACATATTCAAAATTTCCATTGATTGGGATTACATTAGACAGGTTTGGGGGGCAGCTGCTAATTTCGGGAACAAAAAGTGGGGCCCAGCCTAAATGCTTGCTCACCCCGGTCTAAATTAAACTTTGAGTCCATCTGTGTTGTTGAGCTCACTGGTAGAGCATTTGCAACCATTCCTATTCATGCTAATTATGACAGAAAAGTCGGGCATTCAGAGCCCTTTGCAGAATTGCCAATGTTCTGTGTATAAAATTAGCACAGAGTGTTTGAGGGACTGAGATGTGACTTTCTGAACACAGCAAAGTGCCCGTTTCCTGTCTCTGACCTTGAGCGGTAATTGTGTTCATTCATGCAGCCATGAAGGCAGATCGAAAACGTTTGAAAGCAGAGAAGACTGACCTGGTCAGCCAAATGCAGCAGCTCTATGCCACGCTGGACAGCCGGGAAGAACAACTACGTGACTTCATCAGGAACTATGAGCAACACAGAAAAGTAAGCACTTATATATCCAGTCTGTTGCCTCACACTCCATGTGATGTTATGCATGTTCCCTAGGATCTAATATGAAGAGTAAAGCAAACCCATAGCTCTCACTGCATGTTTGTATCATGTTAATCAGGTTGGGTTCACACTGTATATTCTGCTCTTTATGTATCTCTCCAGCTGCTAATAACCACTAGCTGAGCTAAACTATGTGTAAATGCCTTATTGCTCTCCCCACTAGAGCAAAGAGCCCCACCTGTTGACAGTGGGGGACAGGGACAGTGTGGCAGAGTTCATAACTTAAATGCTAACATTACCAAGTTACAAAATGAAGCAAATGCTGGAGATTTTCCTGGACACTGACTGTATTGTACTACAGATTGAACCTCTCTAGTCCAGCGCACTCTTGTCCAGCAACATCCATAATCCAGCAGGATTTTAGTTCCGTATGCCCATTTGTCATGGGTGTGGCCAAGTTTCTCCTGGTCCCAGCCACCAGTCTTAGCTCTCAGTGTTCTGTGCTGTTTTTTTAGCTATAATTTACTCCTCAGTGTCTTATAAGAGCCCAGTAAGCAGTGGAAGTGTTAGTAATGCTGGTAGACAATATTGGCCTCTCATGGTCTGGCAAATGAACTCGTTTGTTACCTGTCATATCCCAAGAGCAGCAGGGTAGAGATAATCTGTAGGAGGTAAATGAAAATGGAGTCAATATTCTGAGAGTGCACTGAAATGAGAGAGAAATTTGGGAACAGGAATACCAGGGTGTTGATGGGGGCGGTGGCACAAGCCACTTGAAAACACAGTGACTTTAGGGCAGTTGCAGCTGTCTAGTTGAGGTCAGGATTTGGCCCATGGTGTTACTCAGTCTGCGCCTTTGCTATGAACCTTGCAATGGCACAGCTGTACCACTGCAGTTGCATGGCTGGAGGGTTTGCCTGTGTAGCTGCTCTATACCAGCGGGAGAGAGTTCTCCCACCAGCTTAATTAAACCACCGCCAATGAGTGGCAGTAGCTATGCTGGCATGAAAACATAGGCTACGGACGTATCATTGTCCACATGGGTGCTTTTTGTCAGTGAAGTTTATGGGCTGGGGTGTTTTTCCACACCCCACCCAACAAAAGTTTTGCCAACAGAAGTGCCAGTTTAATGTATTAATTTGTTCAACAACCTCCTCTCAATCCCAGAGTAACAGGGATGGTTAGAGGCAAAAGCCCAGTCTTTGAAAATTGGACCTCAAATTCTACTGAGGAAAAAGTAAGGAGCATCAATTCAGGCGAGTCAAGTGTAGATGTTTAATTAGGCAGGCCAAAAAATTTGAAGAGCAACCAATAAAAGACACAAAAACTGAAAAAATTTGAAGTACCTCAGCAGCAGGAAGCCTGGCAAACAATCAGTGGGGCCACTCAAAGGAGCACTCAAGGAAGCCAAGGCTCTTGTGGAGAAACTAAATGAATTCTTTGCCTCTGTATTCACAGTTATCAATGTGAGGAAGGTCCTACACCTCATCCATTCTTTTTAGGTGACATATCTGAAGAACAGTCCCTTATTGAGGTTCATTTAGAGGTGGTCTTGGAACAAATTAATAAATTAAACAGTAAGTAATACAACTAGACCAGATGGCAATCACCTATAAGTTGTGAAGGAATTCAGTATAAAATTTCAAAAAAGCGTGGTCATTAACCTATTGCTCAAATCAATCTCTGTATAAGATGACTGGAAAATAGCTAATGTAATAATGTTTTTTTAAAAAAGACTCCAGAGGTGA
The DNA here is from genome assembly GCF_033958435.1 of Carettochelys insculpta. Classification (NCBI taxonomy): domain Eukaryota; kingdom Metazoa; phylum Chordata; order Testudines; family Carettochelyidae; genus Carettochelys; species Carettochelys insculpta. Next base: position 10,690,711 of record NC_134159.1, read on the forward strand.
TCTTGGCAATAACGAGTCCATAAGTCTAACTTCAGCAGCAGGCAAACTGATTGAAGCTACAGTAAAGAACAGAATTATCAGACACAGATGAACATGCTGTTTCAGAGGTTTTATAGGGGGAAATCATGCCTCACCAATCTATTAGAATTCTGAACAAGCATGTGGACATGGATGAGCCAATAGATATAATATTCCTGGGCTTTCAGAAAACCTTTCACGGGATTCCATGACAAAGGTAAAATAAGGTGTCATGGGATAAGAGAAAAGATCTTCTCATGCCTCAGTAGCTGGTTGAGAGATTGGATACAAAGGGTAAGAATAAATGGTTAGTTGTCACAGTTTACAGAGGTGGACAGTAGGTTGTCTGAGGTTCTGAACTGGAATTAGGTTTGTTCAACATCTTCATAAATAATCTGTAAAAAAGAGAGAAATCATAAAATGGCAAAGCTTGCAGATTATACAAAATTGTTCAAGACCATTAGGTCCAAAGCTTATTGCAAATTGCTACGAAGAGATCTCACAAAACTGGGTGAACGGGCAACAAAATGGCAGTTGTAATTCAGTTTTAATTTCCATGTAATGCCATTTGGATATCATAATCCCAGCTGCACCTGCAAAATGATGGTGGTTAAAGCTGATCCCATTCAAGAAAGAGATCTTGGTGTTGTGGTTTGTTCTCTGGAAACAGCTGCTCAATGTGCAGTGGCAGTAAAAGAATAGTATGGAGAAAGTGAATAAGGAAATGTTGTTTTCCCCCTTCCCACAAGAATGAGGAGTCACTCACTTAAATTAATGGGTGACAGGTTTAAAACAAGCCTAAGGAAGTCCCACATCACACTGCACACAATCAACTGTGAAACTCATTGCAGTGGGATGTGGTGAAGGCCACAAGTGTAAGTGAGTTTAAAAACAATTAGATAAATTCATGCAGGAAAGTTCCATTAATGGCTCGTACGAAGATGGTCAGGGCCACAGCCCCATGCTCTGGTGGTTCTAAGTCTCTGACTGCCAGACACTGGGTGTGAATGACAGGGGCTGGGTCACTCAGTAACTGCTCTGTTCTGTTTGTTTCCTCTGTCTCTGGTCACTATCAAAGGCAGGGTACAGAGGTAGATGGACCATCGGTCTGACCTAGTATGGCCGGTTTTATGTTCTTCAGTTTTAGTTCTTATACTGTGGCTTTATGTTGGCTCAGACGACAGTGTTTAATGTACGGTAAGTGGTAAACATTAGTGGTCCAAATGCAAAAACATTTCACAGTTCTGGGGCTCAAACGTGGCTGCCAAGTTGAAAGGGTCTGACTAGAAAAGCCCAGATAGGCAGAGAGGAGTCAGGATGAGAAATCATCCTCCGTGAGCCTGATTCTACCCTCTAAGTGCCGGAGACACTACTCTGCTGCGTACCGTCCAGGAGGTAAGGGTAAGGGAGTGTAGTCCATGTATGTACATGCTCCAGCCTGCCCCATCAGGCAATACACATTCACGCTCTCCCCCAGCTGGGGCATTCTGTATGAAGGGCGCAGGCAGTCTGAAGAAAACCGGAGAAGGCTTCTCTTTTCCAAATGAAACGAAGCTGGTTCTTTTGATCTTCTCTCATAGGTGACATTTTCTAGACCTTTAATCATCTTAGTTGCTCTTCTCTGGACCCTCTCCAATTTCTCCACATCTCCCCTTAAATGTGGCACTCAGAAGTGAACACAGTGCTCCAGTTGAAGCCTAATCAGTGCAGAGTAGAGCAGAAGAATTCCTTCTCATTTCTTGCTCACAACACTTCTGTTAACGCATCCCAGAACGAGGTTTGCTTTCTTTGCAACAGTGTCACACTGTTGACTTATATTTAGCTTGTGGTCCACTGTGACCCCTAGATCCCTTTCTGCAGTACTCCATCCTAGGGAGTCACTTCCCATTTTGTATTTACCTTGGTGCCATTTGCACCAGCCGCCTGAATCACACCACAGAGACCCCTTTCCCACCCTTTTAGACTGCACATTCCATCTCTCCCGCCTCCTGGGGAAATGCTGATTCAAAGACCAGCCACTGGAAGCAGTGAAAGCCTTCCCACTGGTATCAGTGGGCTGTGGATTAGGCTAAAAAAGTCTTCACTGTCCAATCAAGGCCTTATGTCCCATTGGCTACAATGGTTTGTATTAAATCTGTGCATTGGCCTTGCTAAACTGTCCTGAAAACGTCACCCGCCACAGCAGAAACTGTTTGATCCTCCCCACTGAAGCCAATGGCTAAAGTCACATTTAGTTCAGCGCTGCACGATCAAGTGCAAAATCCACTTAGGCTACTGTGGTGTATGGTGGTAGTGGAAAGACCTGGAGAGTTTTCATTCTTTGATTTAAAAAAAAAATGCTTCTCAGGTGAGTGAGCAAATACAACTTTGCAAGGCAGCTGGCAAGATAACTCTGGAAACTGAAGCTCCGGTAAGGCCTTGTCTACATTACCTGGAAGATTGACCCACTCGGGGTTGATCTTCTCGGGGTTGGATTTGACCCACAAAATGGAGCTCTCAGAGGTTGGTACTTGACCCCTGTACTCCTTGCCATCATGAAGAGTGAAGGAGGTCAACGGGAGAAACTCTCCTGTCAACCTTCCTCGGTGCAGACGGCCAAGTAAGTCAATTTCAGACGAGTTGCTTCTAGCTACACAAGTGCCTTAGCTAGAATTGCTTACCTGCAATTGTCTTACCTTCCTAGTATAAACCAAGCTTAAGTAAATAAATATGGGGAAAGTCAGGTCAATGAGCAAAGTTAGTGGTGTTTAATTGGAGTATTGCTGATCAGACTGGAAGAAATCATCACATCAATGGGGTGCACACTCGAGAGAATGAACGTTTACAACCAGTTATTTCAAGAACAGGTGTTCTAATTACCCTGAATGTTAAGAGTTTGCTAAAAGAACATATAACCCTCAGTGAAGCAGGAGTAAGTTGCACAGAGGTAAACAGCATTTCTCTGAAGTGTTTTCAGTATCTCTGCTCTGTTTGCAAGAGGATACACATATATTTTTAGACAGTTTCCTGTTTTGCTTTTGATTAGTCTACATACAGCCGTCCGCTCCAATAAGCAGCCATGGGAATCAAACCTCTGTAATTATTCTGGGCTTTTTTCCATGCAAAGAGAGAGTTTCTATTTTTAAAGTACCGTAACAAAGATCACTTGAATTTGGCTTTGGGCTTCTGGGGAACGTTTTTATTTTTCTTTCCTACTTGTGTGAGAAAATCAATGCAGTTAAAAAATCCCCAAAGACACGTGAGGGAGGAATGCAGGGAGGAAAGCACATAGGTTGGGGAGAAGCTCTGTATGCTGTTTGTTTGCTTGCAAGGATATTGGTGATCTGCAACCCCTCCTTTCACTTCATGCAGATCAGCTGGTAGAATCTTTATGGGCATCTTGGGGGCAGTTCTTCCCTGGGGACTGTATTTGCAGAGAAGCTTAGGACATGTCCTCGTTTCCACTCTGTGGCAAGCAGCCTGCATATTTTCACCACTGATTCATGAGAGAAACTTGGTGTATGAAATAACCTGTGAACTAGGATCTGGGAGACTCTGAGGTTACCTCCTGTATTCATGGAGGAGGATCAAAGAGTGTGAGAAAAAACATCCTGCCTCTTCTTTGTGCTTGTTCTCCCAGGGTTTTCTTTGAGCCTTGTGGGGGTGTGTTAATTCCCTGGTCTGCAGAACTGTAGCAATAACATAAGGCCCTTGGGTCTTGTCCACAGTGCTATTGGAATCTGTACAATAATGGGGCTTGAGTATCAGAAATGTTGGGCATCCAACGCTCCAACTGGGGCCAGTGGGAGCTGCAGGTACTCCATGTCTCTGAAAAACAGTTCCCACTGGTGTCTGAACATAGCTGTGGCTTGGAGCTGTTTTATCACATTTCCCCTAAGCAGCATAGACGATCTACTCATTCGGAAAGCTCTATTAGTCATCCCCTGCTACAGACTCTCACAACAACACGGCTTTCAGACATGGTGTCCAGGAAAAGCATTTGTCCACACTGGCCAGGGAAGCTGCGGTCGTGGCATAAGAACTTGATGGCTGGTGTTGATAGCACAATTTCATTTATAGGGAGTGGAAGAACCAAAAATGTTTGATGTGCCTTGGGTAATAAGGATAGTTGGGAAATTATTTGCATGATGGTAGCACCTAGGGGACCCAAGGAGATCAGGTGCTCTACTGGGCTAGGCACTGCGTTCACACCTGGTAAGAGACAGCCCCAAAGAGCTTCCAGTTTGGACAAAGGATGGGGAAGCAAGGAACAGAGACAGGTGACTTTTCCAACATCACACGGTAAGTTTAGTAGCAGAACCAGGACTAGAAGCCAGGTCTCCCAGTCTCTTGCCCTTATCCCCTCGACCAGGGATCTGCAACCAAGATAGTGAGAAGAACCTTTTTTTCAGATTCAGTTACAAAATCAATACTTCAAGAGCCGCAATGCCTGTGAATACGAGGCAGCCCTCAGTAAACAACATCAAACTGCAATTTTTGTCACGCCTATTTTAAGAGCAGTGCACGCGATTTGGATCAGTTCGAAAGTTGTTGCCCCCATCTCCAGGGTTTATCTGCCTCCACCCCCAAAGCTGCTCCCTGTCCCCAGGCTTTACCCCCACAACCTGCTCCCTTCCTCCAGGTGTAACCCCTCTCAGCCCCAAACCAGCCCCTGCCCCACCCCAGGTTTAACCCCTTCAGCCCCAGGATTTATCTACCTCAGCCAACAAGCTCTGCATGCTGCTGCTGCTCCTCCATGGCCCGCACCTTCTCTCTGCTGCTCCCCTCTGCCACCTCCTGCGTGTGGCTGTGCGGCTCCAGCAGGGCAGGCTCAGCTCTCCTGCAGGCTGACTTCCGCCCCACATGGAGCGGCTCCTGCCCTGCTAGCTTCCTCTTCTGGGGCTCCCTGCCCTGCTGGCTTCTCCCCACACAGCTGACTGCTCAATGGCTCCAGAGGCTGCTGCCGCTTCAATGAGAAAAAAGCTAAATTCTGTTTAAGCAGCAGCAGCCCCGGTGCCGCAGGTTGACACCCCTGCCTTTGACCATGCTGCCTTCAGTGGGGATTTGCTTTCGCTTTCATCCATTAGTTTAAAAATACAGTTCTTGAGAATCCATGTCCTGCTGTCACATTCAGAGCAGGGTCGTCGTCATGTGCCCTGTAACCCGGGGTGCCTCAGGTGTTCCACTGCTGCAGTTCACAGCTCAGATCCTAGCAGACCAGCATGTGGATCAGCAGCTCTTACTGCAGCAGTCTGCCAACAGCTTAACAGCCCCACTCTGGCATGCACCAGCCTAGGTTACAACCTGCAGGAGTTTCCCCATCACATTCCCTGTCCTGAAATTCCCCCGAAGTGCCCAGCCCTCTCCTGGCACACTCCGAGGCATAAGAAGTTTTGTTTACACCTTGAAAGAGGCAGAAGCACATCATAGCGTATTAACTTAATTGGTGTAAAGATACCCTTGCCTGCAGTTACAGTACTGAGATGGTGCACAGTGAAAATCCAACAAATATGTAGGTAGAGTGAAGCCAAGTCAGAGGAATAACATGAGAATGTGTTACAAACAAACAGAAGTGGCAATGCATCTGAAAGGCTGTGTCTGCACTAGCCCAAAACTTCAAAATGGCCATGCAAATGGCCATTTCAAAGTTTACTTATGAAGTGCTGAAATATGTATTCAGCACCTCATTAGCATGCGGGCAGCCATGACACTTTGAAAATGACGCGGCTTGTCCAGACGGGGCTCCTTTTCAAAAGGACCCCGGCTACTTCGAAGTCCCCTTATTCCTGTGAGCAGATGGGAATAAGGGGACTTCAGAGTAGCCGGGGTCCTTTCAAAACGGAGCCCCGTCTGGACAAGCCATGCGGCAGCGAGCCACATCAATTTCGAAGTGCCGTGGCCTCCCGCATGCTAATGAGGCGCTGAATATGTATTTCAGCGCTTCATTAGTAAACTTCAAAATGGCCATTTGCATGGCCATTTCAAAGTTTTGGGCTAGTGTAGACATGACCAAAGTTTGAAAAAATCTTCCATCTAAGAAGACAAGGCACCTTGCAATTTTGTGGAAAGGTCCTGGCTGAGCTCAGATCACAGATGGGCTCAGAAGGAGGACTGGTGAGGTGCACCATCTAAAACAAAGTATCAGAGGGGTCGCAAGTTAGTCTGGATCTTCAAAAACAACAAGAAGTCCTGTGGCACCTTATAGACTAACAGATATTTTGGAGCACGAGCTTTCATGGGCAAAGACCTGTTTCGTCAGATGCGTGAGTGGAGGTTCCAGTAAGGGAACTCTTGTTGACCTCCCTTACTCCTCTGGAACCCCAACTCATGCATCTGATGAAGCGGGTCTTTGCTCACGAAAGCTTATGCTCCAAAATACCTGTTAGTCTGTAAGGTGCCCCTTAGACTTCTTGTTGTTTTCATCTAGAACAAAGTATAAAGTAAGTTGTCTGGACAGTCTTCCCTACTCTATTCAGTTCTCAGACACTTCAACCCCTCCTCCCACCTTGGTTGAAGGGTCCTTCTTTCTCAGCTTGCAAGAGCTCTGGCCCCCTTGTGCCCATCTCATGATGGATGCCAAAGTTGGCTTCTGTCTTTATTTGTATCTTCTGAAGTTCAGTTCCCACATTTCAAGGGGCAGAAAGACCTCGTGTTGTTTTTCCCTTCCTGTGGGTTTACTTATCCCCCTGGTGATTTCGGTATAAATGGAGCATCCATTGATTTTGTTCATATCTTGCTTAATTAGAAAGCTGCCTTCCTGCCTGTAAAAGCTGTTTCCCCTTGCTTTAATCATAGACTTTACAGGATAAAATCAGAGTAGCCCCATAATTCCTTGTATGCTGTTAATACAGACCTTGCACAATGAGCTTAATCACCAGTGTGTCATTAGCTTTCAGAAAAGATCTTCCTTGGTACATTTCTGTAATAGAGTAAAATGTGTTCAATCATCTGATCCAATTACTTACCATTTGGGGCAGAGGTTCCAAGCTGTCTCCTCCTCCACTTAATAGCTTTGTTTACCTAATATGTAGATAGACCTTCATTGTCTCTGCCTGTTGAGCAGACGCTGCAGGACAATGTGTGGGGGTGTGGGAAGAGTCATGTGCCCACCACCTCCGGCACTGTGGGCAGGAAGGGCAAGGGGCCAGCAGGGAGACTGGTCCCGTCCTACGGAGAGTTCATCAAACTGCTCCAAGCCCCATGCTTTGGAGGCCGCAGCAAGGCCGAGGAGGCCAGCAGAGGGCCTGGTGGCAACAGTAGAGTCCCCTGCCCCCTGCACGCATGGGTGGCAGGAAGTGGAGGGATCTGGCCCCAGCTCCCTCTGCTCCACCAGCTCCCAGCTGCGTCACTCTTCTTTCCACTGCCGGTGAGGGCGGGGGGCAATCCTACCCCTTTTCGAACCCCCCATCCCAGCAGTGCTGCCCAGAGTATTAGCAGGGGGGCCAGGCACCAGCATTAATGGGTCAGACCTCCCCTCCCACCCCACGCCCCCGATATTCACTGGTGTAGGAAGTGGCATGACCCAGCCCTGGCCTGAGTCCACTCCACTCCCCCGCCTCCCAGTTGCAGTATGGGGGAGGCGTGGAACCACCCCCGCACTCACCAGCAGCAGGAGGTACAGCAACACAGCTGGGTGCTGGAAGAGCAGAGCAGAGCAGAGCAGGCTGGCTTGCTTTGCTCTGCTCTCCCCCATTGCTGCTGGGGAGTGCAGGAGGACCCGATCGCAGCTGCTGGCACCAGGGCACCCCCACAACTGGGCCGCGTCACCCTGGGGAGGGCCTTGGGGGACAGGGTGGAGCACAAGGAAGGGATGGAACCAGAGCGGGGGCAAGAAGAGGCAAAGAGGAGCAGGGCTGGGGTAAAGGGGGGAGTAGAGGCAGGCGTGGGAAGAAGTAGGGTCCTCCCCCAGATCTGTCGGTGGTGTGGGCAGGATTATGTGGGGGCGCTCACTTAGCCAGTGCCCTCTTCTTGGGTCCCTCCTCAGCAGTCGCCAGTGAGCAAACGGCCTTTATCTAGGACTAACCTGCTCGCCAACTCCCCCAGCCGTGCCGGGTTTACACACACTTCAGTCGGAATTCCAGAATATGTCCGTAGCTCTTGTGAAAACCATCTTGTATAACACTCCTAATACCCACCGTGTACGTGCATCACACAAGAAAATGAATGACTCGTGAGTTACCGATTTTCCAATGACCTGTCATATGAACCTTGTAGGTACAGATTATAACAATAGTGATATGGGGCACTGCTGTGCCCCAGTTTACGTGAGGGTTGTGGTCCCACCACCCCCACCCCGTGTAACTCAAATTTTGCGTAAGTCAGGGGGTGGGATTTTTTCCCACTGGAACAGCCGTTCTGCAGCCATGGAAGCAGCAGGAGCACCTGGAGCTCCTTCTGAAAGGTAAGTCCTGGGGTTGGGGCAGGGGGGCAGCTGGGGAAGGTTAAGCCTGATGGTGGGCCGGGGCCATGGGAGTGGGACAGGAGGACAGAGTTGAGCCAGAGCCATGCACAGTGGGGGCAGTTGAACCGGGGGCGGGGGGGGTGTTGAGCGAGAGCTACGTGCAGGGGTGGTGAAGTGGAGCCATGCTCTGGTGGTGAGCTTGCGGGGGAGTTTGAACGGGGGGAGTGGGGGATGGTGAGCTGGAGCCATGCACAGGTGGTGAGCGGGGCTGGTGGGAATTGAACTGGGGCCGCGCACGTTGAGCCAGGGCCAGAGGAATTGGGATTTTGAGTTGCACTTAACTCGAAATCATGCGCTTTGGGAGTTTGCTGTTTACTGGATTAGTCAGGCCAGCTGAAAATACTTACCTGATACCCATGTGCCCTCTGGCACAGGGATGCTCTTAAGATCACAGTCTCTCAACACCCCGCAGTGGGGGAGAAGCAGTAGACTATTTAGCATGCCCCTCTGACTCTCAGTCGCCACTCGGCCAACATGATCTTACTCTACTGATCACATCGTAAATCAGTCAGGCCAGATTTCTCTGTTTGCACGCCCAGCGTGTACATACAAGCCCCCTCTTTGCTGATGCCCTTTTCTCATGTTGCCCTGTGCTAATTCAGTGCTTTTTGGTCCAGCGCTGGGTGTGGAAGGACTGGAACTGTTTGGCTGCGGTCATCAGAATCCTACACATATATGCAAACTAGTGGTGAAGCCAGAACACTGCAGCCTGCATTACATTCAGCGTTGTGTGGCCAGGGGCTTGTTTTGGGATCATTTGTGCTATCTTGAATTGGCTGTGCAGGAACTGAAGTGATCGGTTGACCAGGACTTGCTCTCTGAATATCCCTTTAGGTGTCCTGGAAAAATGAGAGGCACAATGAGGCTTTCCAGTAGCACTGGAATTCCAAATGAAACCAGACCAGCTGCTAAGCAATGAGCCTGGTCCTGTCTGGTATAAGACACCATCTCACGTAGGGGCACTTAGGGAGAGGTTTTCTGGCCTGAGTTATGCTGGAGCCTAGTTACCATTTACGCATCTCAGCCTTTGGGCTGATCCAAAGTGCTGTGACATAAGGGGATGTAACTAGTCTCCTGATGCCTGGTGCATGGGCTGCCTGCATCACCTGACCCTGAATGGAGTCTAGGGAAGCAGCTGCTACTGGCACTGGGCTGCTGCTCCCAAAAGTGGGTGAGTACAATGCAAGGAACATACCAGTGTTCCCTCTAAGCTGAGCACCAGGGCGGCTGCCCAGGAGAGAGTCAGGTGCCACCCAGCCCACAGCAGCCAGCGTGTGTTTCTGCTAGTGGTGCACATTTGCACGTGCCTGGGTGTGCATATCAAAATGTATTCTGCCCATGGATGGAAAAATTAGAGGGAACCCTGGAGCAGACGCAACATTGGCTCCACCTTCCCCCATCCCCTCCAGCAGAGCTGATACTCAGAAGGAGTTACCAAGGTAGCACATGGGGAAGGGCGTTACAGCATCACACTTCCCCTCCTTGATTCCCCTGGGTGAATTAGACAAAGACCATCTGTGCACTGTGCTGTACGTGGCTTGGACTGCCAGGTGCCCGACCAGCCCTTGTTGGGGGTACAGGTGATACTGAGCTTCACATCCCTTGACCGTGCCTGGAGGAACAGACTCTCCAACAAGCTGGACTTTTCTGCGACTGCCAGTCCGTCATTCAGTCTCTAAAGCAGCAGCATAGGGTGGGCTCCCTGGCCAAGTGTAATACGCAGCACACAAATGCAGCTGCCATCTGCAGTCATCTTTTACAAAGTTAAACAGCCTGCCAGACTCACAGTACCATTAGCACAGTCACATCAGTGCTGCTTTACCCTCACTGAAACAGTTCATGCTGTGCCAAGACCACTGTCAAATTTGCAGAGCTACCCTGGGGGGAAATTGATGACCCTAAGCCAGCTGGGACTCAAACAGCAAGGCTGCCTGAGTCCCAGATAGTGCAGGAAAATGCCAACCCTGCAGTACCCTGTTCACACTGGGAGGCAGCTGAAATGCTGCTCTCGGGCCTGAAAGAGCTGGCAGGGAGCCTGTCCCCACCTCCGTGCTGCAGCAAGGGAGAAGGGAGGCAGGATAGGAGCGTGTTGGAGCTGGGATAAGATTTAAATGCCATGTCATGGCTCCAGTGGGCTGGCAGAGCGGGGAGCCTGCTTTCTGGAGCCACCTTTGCCATCTGCAAGTAATTGAGTAGCTACTGATATTTTCAGTGGTTACTCGATTACTCAAGAGCCCTAGCACGACGCTGAGCAGATTTTGAAAATGCGTCTGTGCTCGCTGTCAAAGACAGTGTATTCTGTGGTGGATTTGAACCATTAATGCATTTGAGACTTCTTTGGCTTGCTGAGCCATCGATTCAGCTGCAAAAAGTGGGTGTGCCGTGGAATTGTTCATTTCATTGAAGTGTACTGTGTTACTGAAAAGGGTGTGCACCCCAGTCTAGGCCACAGCATGGTTAAGAGAAGTGAAAACCATCTCTTACTTTTCGTCGTTTGCCCTTCCGTCTTTCAGTGTTGCTTCTGTCCCCACTTATTACCCCATTGCAGGACTACAACAGCTTCCTCATAGCCCTACAATGGCTGTTGGTTAGGGGAGAAGGTAAAGAAGAGATTAAACAGGAGTAGTGAAGAGATGCTGGTCATGATGATGGTGAAAACCTGGCCCCACTGAAGCCAATAGAAGTTATGCCACAGTCTGCAGTGGGGTCGTGGTTTTGCCCAGTGTTTTAAATACGGAATGAAATGCTGTCCACTGTTGCATGGCATGGGTTTCCTGAGACAGCAAGGTGTGCCTCTTGCCTTATTCCCTCCCTTCACCCTGGTGTTTCCACAGGAGAGCGAGGATGCAGTGAAAGCACTTGCAAAAGAAAAGGATCTCCTGGAGCGTGAGAAGTGGGAGCTGCGCCGGCACGCCAAAGAGGCGACAGACCACGCCAGCATGCTCCGCTCTCAGCTGGACCTGAAAGACAACAGAATGAAGGAACTGGAAGCTGAGCTAGCCATGGTGAGAGCCCCTCATCTTGCATCTGTAGCCAGAGGCATTTGTGTAACCTGCAGTGCAGATGTGGTGCCTCTGCAGTGCAGCTGGGAGTTCTCTGGAAGATGTTCACCTGCTAGCTACAAATCCTAGTTGTGTAGGGCTGCCCAAGACCTGGAGAGGTCATCAAGTCCAGCCTCCTGCTCTGGAGCATGACCAAGTGAACCCCCGAGATGAGTGGTGGGCAACTTGCAGGCTGCATGTAGCTCACTCAGGCTGCCCCTGCAGCCCACAGACCCTTGGCTGTCCCCCACACCCATATGCCTCTTATGCCCTCTTGGGCACCTGGCATTGGCCACTGTCAGCAGACAGGCTACTCGGCTGGATGGACCTTTGGTCTGACCCATTATGGCTGTTCTTCTGCTCTTATGCCCTGGGGACCAGAGCCCCGCACTTCCTGCACCTCCCCATGCCTACCAGGGCTTTCTGAACTTTGAACCACCCAATTTATGCTCTGTCCCCACTCCTCCCTCTTCCTCCAGAGCTGGAATGCTGCCAGTGCTGCCAATCAGCTGTTCACAGCATTCCAGCTCTAGGAGGGAAGGCAGGGGGTAGAGAGGGAACGGAGCTTGATTCACAGTTCGGAAAGCCCTGGTGGGGATGGGGAGGCGTAGGAAGTGTGGGGCCCTGCTGCCCCAATGCGTGAGAGGTGTGGGGAGGAGGGAGAGCTGCAGGACCACTGCAGCCCACTGAAGTACAGGAGGGCCACTCGTGTGACCCACGCGCTGTTCAGGGTTGCCAGTCCCTGACGGGTTTGTTCAGCCTGTTCTTAAAACCCACCAAAGATGGGGATTCCGTACCCTCATCTGGAAGCCTGCCAATGCTTAGCTACTCTTGTCATGAGAGGGCTTTCTCCTAATATCCAACTTCAATCTCTTGCTGCACTAAGCAGCATGGCCACTGTGGCTCAGGCTAGACACCCAAATATAATACGATCTGCAATCATGGGTACGTCCTTGAGCTGCTCACCCTTTTACATGGAGATGCCTGTCACACAGAACTGGAAGGGGCCTCCAGAGGTCATCCAGTCCAGTCCCCTGCACTCACAGCAGGACCGATCACGCCCCCCACCGACACATTTTTCGTTTTTACTCTAACCTGCCCCAGACCCGAGAAAGGCCCCTCAAGGAATGAACTCACAACCCTCAGTTTACAAGGCAAGCTGAAGCAGCACTTGTGTGTGCAGCTGCCTGCGCCCAGAATTACCCCTCGCAACCACTGCGGAGACTTACCCTAGGGTACGTCTATACTTTCCTGGCATGCAGTGCTCTGTGGTCAATCTTCTGGAGTTCCGTTTTGCTGCGTGTGTGAAGACGTGGCAAAATCAATCTCTCTGGGTTTGGCCGTCGACCCTGGTACTCTATGCTATCGCGTGGAGAAAGGGACATGAGTGTGAGCCCGAAGAGCCCTGGATCTATACGAGGGCAGAAAATGAATCCTGATAGGTCGATTCTCGCTATGCTAATGGCCTAGCTAGAATTGCGTATCTGGGCTGAACTTTGTTCCCTAGTGTAGACCAGGCCCTAGCAAACCTTCAGCCAGTCCAGTCTTTCCCACAAATATGAATTCCAGATGGTTTGGTTTTGGTCTGATTTGCTGCAACAGCCCCTGCCCAATGAATATCTCCCAGCTCTAGTGCTACTTCTCCTGGCCCTCCTGACTGGACACTTTCACATTAGTAGAGGGTCGTTTGTTTTTTGCCCAGCAAACCTCGCCAGGCAGCCTTTCAGGCCACCTTGGAAATATGCTAGTAAAAGCTGTGAATCTATCTGCAGTCATCCAGAACCCTGTGAGATTCCCCCTGCATGTGTTGTTTGCTGCCTTCATGCTGTAGCCACCGAAGATGGGCTCACTCTTTCCCAGGGGCTGAACATACTGAAACTTTCCTCATGCACTGGACAGTGTGACTGAGCTGGCGGAGCACTCTGTCATCAGTGTTTAGCTCCTGGGTGATAAATGATCTGATCTTATTGGGAAGGTAGGGGATTGTGATGCCAGCCAAAGACAGGATTCCCACAAATCTAACTGCCTTCAAAAGCTAGTCAGGACAAAAAGACAAATCAGCCCATCTCCTTGGAACTGCCTGGTCTGACTTCTCCACAGACTGACACAGTGCACGTCTGCGCAAGGTGAATGTCACCGAAATGAGGCTCCCTTTTTCTTTGTATGTCTGTGGGTGCTCAGCCGCAAACTTCCTTGGGTGCTGTCTATCCAATGAGTCAGGCAGAGGAGGTGAAGGGTGTCTGGCAAGGCGGGTAGGCTTAAGTAGGCTGTGCCATTTCCTTGCATAAAATACATATGGATGGCCCCATTGCCAGTCCGTGCCTGGACGGCACAGACCTCCCCATGTATCTAAACCAATACTGCTGTGCCTGATGCCTTCCAAAGGCTTAAACTTCTCGTACAGATCCAGATGTATACCCACGTCACAAGCGCCTGCATGTCCACCCTGTAAAACACGGGTTTTTACACCCCTTTACTTATATATACAGTGCGGGATCTAGTCAGACACGTACACACAGTTGTTCATAACCCAGTCTCTTCATTGCTCCCAGCACCTGCATCTCATGAATCCTCACCCTAATCTGCCTATGTCTTTCTTCATATTCTTCAGCATTTGGCTTTGAAATTGTAAGCAGATTCAGTACCAATTGCCTCCTTTGTTTTCACTGCTCAGAGCCAATTGCTGCCATAAAACACAAATGACAGTGGGACGTGCAGTCTGTTTTTGCCCCATCTTAGATACATTCCCTGGTATTAAATAGATCTATCACAATTTGTTGTGGGTTGATTCACCTGGCACTGCAGAAGTTCCCTGTGCGTGCACACACTGCCCAACTGTGACACCTAGTGTTCAAAGCCAGACTGGCATCCAGCTGTCCGAATGACAGCTGATTATCCGGACAGCAGACTGAATAGCATAGGGAGAAGGAATGCTGTGGTTTCTCGCCTTGATGAGACAGGAGTGTGTTTCACAGGAAAGACAGCAGATCTAAGGAAATGACACTGTGATGATTTATCTTACCTTTACTGCATTGTATTGAGAGTTAAATATCCTTCTTGGACATGAGTGTAGAATACACCTGAATTTTGTAATTAGTCTTGTGGGGTAGCTGTGTTAGTCTGTAGCATCACAAATAACAAGCTGTCCTGTAGCACCTTAAAGACTAACAGATTTATTTATTAGGTAATGAGCTTTCATGATTCACTTGACATTTCGTAACTAGGAGAACTTCACAGACTATTTCTACATTTCTAAAGTGCCTTGGAAATCATAGGCTGGTTGGGTAAGATTATTATGCTTTGGACCAAGCACCTGGGAGCTGATCCTACACCCACTGACTCCGCTGAGAGCAGGGCTGGGCCCCAAAGGTGTCATGTGTAGCTCTGGGTTCATGGCTCATGTGTCCTCTAGCGCAGCTTTTGCGGCTTGAGTGCCCAGACGTCAACCAACCATTATTTCACTCAGTAGCTTGCCAAAGCCCCTTGAAAACAGCACAGGGTTGTGCAGATGTGAGCAAGGGGGGGCCAGATGGGAAGCAATAGAGTGGTACAGGTACAACAGTTGCACAAAGAAACCTGCTGGAAGACTCAGTGCAGGGAAGAAGCTGTGTTGCTGCCAGGAGCTCTGTTTGTACTTTAGGACCTACTTGTTCCTCTGAAATATGACCAAAGGCACCACATCAATTCATGCAACAGTCAATCTTGAAGTAGTCCCTTATCCTTTCATCTGATCAATGGCATACCTCAACACTCACATGGAGTCCCAGGGAAGTCCAACGGGGCATTACACAGACAAAAAGAGACCACAGGCAGGGATCTAAAATGCAGGCTGGGCCTTTGATTAGTGACACCTTGAGGGACTAGGAAAAAAACCAACCAGCCTATGATTTCCAAGGCACTTTAGAAATGTAGAAATAGTCTGTCAAGTTCTCCTAGTTACAAAACATCAAGTGAATCATGGGCATTATCCTCTGGTGGGTAATTAAAAGAGACAGTCAAGCAAAAGGTATCACTTTAATGAGGATTTTTAAATTATTTTTACTTTGTAGGTGCTTCTATTTAATTTTTTCCAATAAGCAAAATATGGAACGGGGAAAGCATCCCTGCCGTCCCTTGTGTCTGCCAAGCCCACTGCAAGCAGCAGCAGAACAAATAAGCCTGTTGAACAGATCTGAACCAAAGCCAACCACTGGTTTTCCATGTGGGCCTGTGCTTTTCTTCCGGCAGCACTCACTGTATAATTCACTAGCTCCTGTATTTGCAGGAACAGCTGTTTCCTTTTTTGGTCCAGGGTTCTCTCAAAGGTAAATTGCACTCCAGTGCTTTGTGGGGCTGTTTTTGTTCTCCTTGTTATAATGAAACACGTTTGATTTCAGCCAGCCAGCCTGCTCCTTGTGCTTAGTCATACCTGGTGGCTGGAGACAAGCTGGGGCTGCTTTCCCAGCTTCAGCAACTGGATGCTCCATTTTGCAGTCACTTAGAGCTAATTGGTATTTGTTTGCATGTGGAAATCCTTGGCAAGGTTTGATTGGTTAGGGCTTATTATTCCAACACACAGATCCCCCAGAAAAGTTAATTATCAGCCTTGGGAAAAGAAACTGTCTTTTGGGGGGGATTTAACCCTGAATGCAGCACCTATATCCTACTCTCTCCTCTGAGGGTGAGCGCACACGTGCGCGCGCACACACACAAGTGTGCTAGCCCCTCGGCTCAGGGTGACCTGAAGTCCTTGCAATCCAAGTGTTGCCTTGAGAGAAGTGTTTCACTGCTCTGCCTTTTGTTCTTCTATCCCATCAGGCCAAGCAGTCCTTAGCCACGTTAACCAAGGATGTCCCCAAGCGTCACTCCTTAGCCATGCCCGGTGAGACGGTGCTGAATGGGAACCAGGAATGGGTGATGCAGGCAGATCTGCCACTCACAGCTGCTATCCGGCAGAGTCAGCAGACACTATACCATTCGCACCCCCAGCACTCAGCAGAACGCCAAGGTGAGCTCCAAGCCAGCAGCAGAACCCTTTAACGTTCTTTATGAAGTCAAGACCTCTTTATATCCTTCCCTGGCCCAATGCACTGACTCAGCGCCAGGGAGAGGGAGGTCAAAGAGAGAGACTTAAATACACAGGAGAATTCCAGAGGCATTCAACCAGACTCCAGACTATGCAGCTTGCCCAGCTTCACAGTAGCTGGTGTATCTATGCCAGTGGACACCTGCTGAGGGGTTTCTCTTCAGTCCTGGGGACTTTCACCCCGTGTTCCCCCCTTTCAGGCTAGGTGTAAACTTCAGGCCTTGATTGCTTGTGGTCACTGAAGTCTTAGGATTCCTTTGAATCCCAGCTAAGATAATTATGGTCTGTCCATCCTGTCCCCTGCACTCCTCTCCCTCCGCACATCAACCCTCCTGCTGGATCCAGGGGATACACAGCATTCTTTGGGTATGTTTACACAATGCAGAAGATCCTCCTGGTCAGGGACAATCTCCCGGGTTTCAATTCCATGTGCCTAGTAGGCACATACAAAATCGAGCTATCTGGGGTCAGTAGTCAACCCTTGTACTCCTCAATATCACGAGGAGTAAAGAAGGGCAATGGGAGAGGTTCTCTGGTCGACCTCTGAGGACGACCAGGTAAGTCAACTGTAGATAAGTCGATACTAGCTACGCAATTGCCGTAGCTAGAACTGTGTATCTACAATCAATTTTAATGTCTAGGGTAGGCCTGGCCTTACTTATGTCCTGTTCTAAGCAGGTAGGCAGTGCTACAGTGCCCTGGAGCAGCTGCCACCTTTCAGCCGAGTGGTTGCCTGAGTCTCATTGGTTGGGATGTCGTCCTTGGCTTGCTCTTTCCTGTTGTCTTCATGTGTTGTAAGGCTCAAGCGCTGCCATGTTGCAAAGCCCATGGAGATGTTTGGAGAAGGGAAGGCAAGGGATTAGCTGGTTCTGTGCTCTGTCCCTCCTGTATTTTGACAAGGGCATGTAAGGAAGGCTTGGTCTACACAATGGAGTTAAGTCAATTGCAGATACACAGTTCTAGCTACAGCAATTGCGTAGCTAGAATCGACTTATCTGCAGTTGACTTACCTGGCCATCTACACAGAGGGAGGTCGACAGGAAAAGCTCTCAATAACGAGTACAGGGGTCGACTGCTGACCCCAGATAGTTCAATTTTGTGCGTCTCTACCAGACACATGAAATCGAACTCTGGAAGATCAACCCTGGCCAGGTCGATATTCCCGGTAATGTAGACACATCCAAGGAAACCTGACCTGGTCTCAAAATACAGGTTTAGACCCAGGCTGCTCAGCCATGTTCTCCTCTGCATAACCTCCCCTTCACCTTCAGCGTGCAAACTCTGTGCCGCCTGGGAGTCCTGCTTAGCTAATCCCCTTTTAGGGAACAGCTTTAACTCTGCTTCAGAGCAGCAGGCAGGAGCGAATTGAGGTTCATCTCCCCACTCTCTGCCTTCCACACTGCGCACCTGGGCCAGGGTTTTCCAACCTGGAAGCACAGAGTCGGCCATCACTGAAAGTTGGGCCCTTTCCTCAGCGTCCAAGCAGCCATGGCTTCTAACTGAAGCTGTGTCTACACTAGGCTAAGAAAGTCGACTGCAGATGTGCAATTCCAGCTACAGCAATTGCATAGCTAAAATCGCCACAGCTGCACTCAGCTAACATGGCTGTCCACACTGGGGAATGTTGACGGGAGAGTTTCTCCCATCGACCTCCCTTACTTCTTGTGTCTGGCAAGGAGTACAGGGGATGCGTGAAATCGAACCCCCAGGAGATCGACCCGGAGTGGGTAAATCTTCCAGGGTAGTGTAGAACTGGGCATCTCTAGAATTCAGGCTGTTTATTTAGGCACCTAACAAGACGTATTTATTCTGGATTGTCCGTATTGTGGAAGCGCATGAAAGCCCCCAGTCAGATCACTCCTCGGGGTGATGGGTGCTGTACAAACACGTAATAAGAGAGTTTCTGCCTGTGGTGACTGGCAAGGAAGGTCCACAGGGGGCACAGGCCATGTGCCCCCCCAAGCCTCCCTGCCTCCCTCCGAAGCTTCTCCCCCCTACAGTTGCTCCGCCCTGTCTGCCTCTTCCTCGGAAGTGGTGCAGCTCTGATGGTGAGTTGCGGTGGGGAGGGTGAGCACTGGGAGGTTGGATGTGACTCCTCTTGCACCCCTCACGTATCGCCCTGGGTTTCTGCCCTGTAGAGCTCTGCAAATTAAATGGAGTTAGCTGCCCAATTTAAAATGTCCACCCTTGGAAGAGTTGCTCTTGCTATAGTCAAGACTCTCCTTGAGTACGTGGTGTTGTTTCAAGGCTACCCAACTGGCTTTGCCCTCTTCCCTTTAAATTCTCCATTACACTGTGTGCTCTCCCTGTTCCAATAACCTACTCAACTCCCCCTGACTCCAGCTCTCAGAAAGCCGCCAACCCACCTGCTCCTGCAAGCTGGGCCCAGTGCCTCATTCCTTTTAGCCCCTGCAGCACTTTGCTCTGCCCAGAGAGACCAGGGAGGAGCTAACATTTGCCTGCCAGCACTTTGCTCAGAAGTCAGCAGTGAGCACTGTGCTGCAGAGTAATTTGTCTGCAAGTCAAGGGCATCTGCACCCTTCTGGGCGTGACCTGGTGCAAAGCCAGGAGAGATTGGGAGCCAGCAGGTGTCTGTGGCAGGGAACTGCACGTTTGTGTGTTGCTGCTTGTTTAGAACATTCTCTGGCAGTTCACGGGCTTCCCTCTCTCTCGGCAGAAGGCAAAACGCTGCAGCTCTGTATGCTGGTGTGTGTGTATGGAATAAGGATGCAGCTTTCAAGGCATCTCTTCTTCCACCCGAGTACCAGTACTCCAGCCATGGCTCAAAACGCTAGAGTGGCACTGTCCTTAAGCGGCAATATGTGAGCCGTCACTGCAGCACAGTGCAATATCCTCAGTGTCCTGCGTGCAGCTGCAGTGGGTGATTACATTCTGCCTCGTTGAAACCAGCCCCACTCGCACTAGCGGCTACAGTAATGCATGTTTCCTCCCTGCCATACCTGTCCTGCCATGCTGGGAGCTATTTTAAAAGGACAATATCCAGGTTACATGTGTATATTTAAAAACCGTCTTCCCGCTCGATAGATGTAAGCATCGATTAAATCCATTCAGTTTTGACAATGAAATGAGTCTGGTCGGTTTCTAAGTCTCCTCAGGGCAGTGTTATGGTTTGGTTTCAGAATTCTGCAAGGGACTGCCTGGATCTTAAAAAAGAGACCCTGCATTTATTAATGTTGCTGTTCATCCTCTCTGTCTTTGAGCCACAAAGCCTAATGGTGGGGCCCAACCGACACGGCTCATGTTCCTTTGAGCAAACTGCATTCTACAGGGGGTCAAAGACCATTGCTGCAGTATTTCGCTTCATCAGAGTCTGCAGATGCTTCTCCATTAGGCACAAGATGCCTGATCAATTAATTGACAGGGCCGAAATCAGGGGTCAAAAACTCATTGTCCAGGGGCCATCCCCTGTCGAAGCAGTTTTACAACAGCGTAACTCAATAACAGGGGTCTGGGAGAGGAGAGTTGGTAGCTGCTGCTCTCCTGTGCCAGGTCCCCTGGTAACCCTTCAGGTCTCAGCCCCAGGAGATGGGGCGCAATGGGAAGGAGTGGGCAGGGAGGTGGCAGGAAGGGGTGAGGCGAATGAAATGGGGGTGGACAGGTCCCCCCCGCCCACCCCCTGTTACTCCTGGGCTGGATCGTAAAATGCTCTGGCCGGGGATGGCCCGCAGGCTGTGAGTTTGAGACCGCTAGCCCTGCAGAGAAGGAATTTAACAGCTGGGGAACAGAAGTGCAATCACAGTGATTTGCACGCAGCTGAGCTGAGGCAGAACCAGGCCCTGAATCCAGTCCAGCACCTGAGCCCAGAGACCATCTCACCCACTTGATCCCTGCAGCTGCCTGCCACCCCGAAAGGCTTCGACAGGCTAATAGGTCCAGGGCTGTGGTCTCAAGCATCCGTCCAGTCCCCAAGCCAGTGACTGTATAACTATAAATCGAGCACTGGAGGGAACCAAAGTCACAGAGAAAGAATGGAGAGGGGACTCATTCTGTAAGTGTATGGCTAGATTTACACATTAACGCTACAGCAAGTGCTCACTGTCAGCCAGAACTGCTGCCCTGTGTTGGAAAGCTGCTGCCAAGATGGGCTGGGTCTGAGCTGAAGCAAGGAGGGCATTGAGATGAAAATGCCATTCTGCGGACGCCTAACTCTGTTCCTTCCTTCCAGCTGTCAGAGTGAGTCCTTGCCATTCGCGGCAGCCTTCCATTATCTCTGACGCATCAGCAGCAGAAGGCGATAGGTCGTCTACGCCGAGTGACATCAACTCGCCTCGACATCGGACGCATTCTCTCTGCAACGTAAGGCAGTTGTAAGGGTCATTTGTGACCCCTTGTGCGGTTGTCTTACCATCAGTGTCAGTGTCCAACCCGAACCATCACATTTGCCCGCTTGTCTTTTGTCACCCCTTCTTCTGGAGCCTGAGCCACAGCCCACCAGCAACAAGGCAAAGCCACACGGGGGGCTTTCAGTCAGGCTATTGATCTACCCCTGTGTTTGAGTGGATTTAAAACTACTCACAGGTCAGCTCGGAACTGATTTTCCACAGCCTGACTCTGTGTGGTCCTTTACACCTCTGACGTGCGAATATCCCTGTCTCCCAGAGGGGCGGGGTCAGTGTTTTGATATAACTTCACATTGTTGGCCAAGCCCCCACAAAGTAAAAAGCAGTGAGGAATCCAAGTCCTGATTTTCAGGAGCTGTGCAAAAAATAGTCTATCTTCTTTTTTAAAAAGGTAAAATATCCTGGAGGAACAGCTGTAACTTTCCTTCAGGTTGTCATTTTTTTGCTATGTGAAACATTGATTCAAATGTATTGGAAGAGCAACCAAACTGGCAACTAAAATTATTAGGGAGTTGGAGCACATGACTAACAAGGAGCAGCTGAGGGATTTGGGCTTGTTTTGTTTGTAGAAGAGTGAGGGGGGATTTGATACCAGCCTTCAACTTCCTGAAGAGGGTCTAAACAGCATAGAGAGAGGCTGTTCTCAGTAGTGACTCATGGCAGAACAAGGAGCAATGGTCTCAAGTTACAGAGCAGGAGGTGTAAGTTGGACATTAGGAAAAACTTATTCACCAGGTGGGTGGTGAAGCACTGCAATGTGTTGCCCACAGAGGTGGTGGAATCTCCATCCTTCGAGGTTTTTAAGTCCCAGCTTGACAAAGCCCTGGCTGAGATGATTTAGTTGGGGTTGATCCTGCTTTGGGCAGGGGACTAGACTCGATGAGTTTCTGGGGTCCCTTCCAGCCCTAGGATTCTATGATTCCTAAGAGTAGTTTTCCAGAGTAGACATTTGGAATCTCCAAGGTTCAGCACAGAGCTTCTCCCCTCTGGCTCTGTTTTATACATTTGGACTGAGTACATGCAGAGCTTTGAAGTTTCTCATAGTGTGACATCCTCTTACCTGTCCCCTCCCCACCAATCAAAATTGAGCCACTTAGACCAAGTTTTGCTCTAAGCTTTCAAGTTCCTCTGACTCCAGCTTGAGAGCTGTGAACATATATGAGCCAAGATGAAAACATAGTGGCTGTGTCTACACGAGCCCCCTCCTTTCAGAAGGGGCATGGTAATGAGCGAGTTGGGCAGATGCTAATGAGGCACTGCCATGAATATGCAGCACCTCGTTTGCATAATAGCAGTCACGCATGATTCAAAAGCACCACTTTCAAATCATGTGCCACCCAGGTAGACGAGCCTTTGGAAAGGATCCCCTGGACTTCGAAAGCCTGTTCTTCCTAAAACCAAATAGGAAGAAAGGGCTTTCGAAGTCAAGGGAGCTTCTGAAATCTACATGGACGGCGTGTGTTCCAACAGTGGCACTTTTGAATCGTGCACAGCCACCATTATGCTAATGAGATGCTGCATATTCATGGCAGTGCCTCTGTAGCATCTTCCCAACTCGCTCATTACCGTGCCCCTTCTGAAAGGACTAGTAGCCAGTTTGTCAAACTCCATGTGAACCAAAGAGGTGCAGAGTTACTTGTCACAGTCATTGGGTAGCTCCCTTGCAGGACTATGGACAGAGCTTAGCAACCCCCTCTCCAAAAGCATAGGCTGGAATATAAAGGAGGATCTCCTTTAGCTGACAGTACTAGGGCTTATACTTTCTGTCGTCTCTGGAGGGAGACACATTCTTACACACTGTGCTAAGGTACATCCACCTTTCTGCTCTCCTTTAAGGCTGGTATAGATCCACAGGATTTTCATCAAGGAGATTACTCTTGCTGTAAAACAGTGTAAGCAAGAATCGAATTTGGCCCTTTGCATCGAGTTGGGTATTTTTTGTTAGTTTGTTTCTCTTCGTTTGGAGGAAGGGAGGAAAGAGCGAGCTTCCAAACTGACAGCAGCAGCTTTCTCTGCTAATGAAAGAAGCAAAGCCAGGCCAGAAATCTGTTGCTTTAGCAGGGACGGAATTGATTTTTATGACTGGAGCCACAGCCTGGAGGAGAATATTTCCAAGTTCAATAAAGAGAATATATCAGAAGGTGCAGGAAAGATCCAGAAACATAGCCTTGAGAGAGCAGAGGGCTTGTGCAGTTTATGATTAAGATACCCTGGATAGTAGAGGCAGATAAATGTAGGTTCATTCTAGGCAGGGAGTTCAGGGAGTGAGCATTTGCCAGATAAGAAAGCCCAGGAGCATGTGCTGACTAAGGCAGCCGTCTGTGAATGAGAGAACAATCTCCAGGCCCCTCAGGCAGCTGTGCCACTGCAGTGAAGGAGAGAGAGATGGGCCAGGGGGAGGGAGACTGTGCCAAGCAGGCGGAAAAACAGTGTGTGAGGACTGGCTGGCTCAGTGTATCAATAACAGACCCCTTAGCGGAGGGTCACAGCCGACGGCTGTGGAGTGACCTGTGTGATGAGTGGGTGGTGGTCATTTCACTCCTAGAGGCTCCGGCATCTCCAAAGCTCCCCCCTCCTTCAGCCAGGCCCGGTGACAGGCAGACGGGGTAGGGTTGTCCCAGGGCCCAGCATTTCAAAGGGGCCCAGAGCTCTAGCCGCGGACATTGCTACTTTGCAGTACCCCAGCAGCGCTGCTCTGCCACTGCGCACTGTTCTGAAGGGCAGACGGGCAGGCATGCAGCCAGCACCACCATCTGAGTGGGGCTGAGGACCAGCTGCCCTAGGTCTTTCCCTTCCTGGGTAGAGTCAGCCCCCTTCCATCTTGCCCTGGGGCCCGCCGTGACGGTTGGCCCTGCTGCTCATTGCTGAGGCTTGCAGAGCCTCTCTGTAGCAGGGAGACCAAGTCTACCCATGACAGTGAATCCAGAATAAGGGATGGTTATGAATTCAAAGCAGAGTCACTGTTCCTGACTAGAGAATGCAAGCTTGTCTAGACCAACTGTTCACAGCAAGCTGGGAGGTAAATCAATCTCATTTTACCCTGCCATGTACTGTGTCCAAAACAGAACCTGCTGCTGGGCACCAACGGGTCCTTTGTGTGCTTTGATCTGCCCGTCTTAGACACGGGAGCCAATAAGTGCACTAGAGAATGTTCTGTGCATGACAACCATGCCCAGACAGCCAATCAGTGTGCAGCAGGCTCGTGCAGGGTCGATTTTCACCTCAATTTACCCTGCACTAACCCATTTGTGTAAGTGCACCCTAAGAGTGCCTGATACCAAGCTAGTTTCATTAGCTTTACTACAGAAAAGACTGATTAGATTAAACTAATTCAGAATAAGGCACTCTTGATCTTGGATAAGGGCATCCTCACATGGCATTAATCAGGAATATCTCACTGTGGAGGCAAACCCTGACAGCCAACTTCTAGTGACTAGATTTATTTGTGTGGCTTTTATCGTTCGACAGTCATGCATTCACTTTGGCTGTTCCTCCCTCCCATTTAAAATAGAGAGCGTGCCTCTGTGCGTGTGTGCGTGCGCATCACACACAAATAGGGCCATCTTCCATCTACAGCTCTCAAGTGTGCAACATTCAGCCGAGTGGTCAGTGTTTTTTCACTCCTGGTGCTTCCTGGCTGGGTCTGAACTAATGTTCCCTCTAATTTTTTTCCATCCACATGCAGAATAAATTTTATGATGTTCACCAAGGCATATGCTAATGTGCATCACCAATAGAATCACTCTGCTAATCATCTGGGCAGCCTTTGAATCTCTTCTGGGCAGTCTCAAAGTGCTCAGGTTACAAGGCAAAAAAGCAGTCGTGTGGCACTTTAAAGACGAGCATAATAATTTATTAGGTGATGAGCTTTCATGGGACAGACCCACTTCTTCAGATCTGGAAAGTGGTTCTGTCCCACGAAAGCTCATCACAAGATAAAATTATTTAGTTAGTCTTTTAGGTGCTGCAGGACTGCTGGTTTTGTGAAGATACAGACTAGCACGGCTACTTCTCTGTCACTGTTCAGCTTACAGAGAACACCAGTCTGAACACAAACAGGCAGAAAACCATGTATCTTCCCAAATTCCTGTGCAAGCTAAATAGCCAGACCATTTCCCACTGGGCCCTTGACCTTCTCACATAAAGCGTCCAGCCACTGGATAGTGCTGTACCGATAAAATGATATCAGGGAGTAAGACATGTTCCCCCCCTTGTTAACAAGGGCCTCTTCCTCATTACATTCCTCGTTGTCATTTTTCTTTGACATCCAGGACCTGTGTCATTTGGCTCCAGATGTGAGTGAGAGGGCAGTTGAGTTCAGGGAGTAGATCTCAGTCTAAGGGTCAATAAGTTGGTGTAAACTCCCAGGCTGAGGGGGCGAGAAGACGGGTGTAATAAGAACTGAGGCGTGGTGGTAAAGCAGGCCCATCTCCACACCTATTCAGTCAAGCTCCTTCCTTCTTTTGGTCCCTTGGCATGTCTGTCTCACCCATGCCTTGTCCTTTTCCCCCTGCTCTCTGTGTGTAAATTATACCCATTGCCTTTGAACCCGGCTTGAGGTGAATTCATGTGATAACCTGTGGTCTTTCCTACACTGGTTTAGAACTAATGGTGTTAGCCTCTTGGCAACTGGCAGAAGCAGACCAACTCGGAACAACTTAAATTTTGTCTCCAAATGAATCTTTCCCTCTTTAATTTTTTGATCGGTCACCCCAAGGGGAGAGGGACCTGGACCAAAATGTCAGTGGTCCTCTGAATTTGATTTTTGTTGCTAAGGAGGGTGTGTCTGGTAAGCTGCAGGAGACTGGGTATTTCTCAGAACTTCTCTGGCTCACGGTGATGCGGAGGAATGCTCACAGGAGAAGGGTGCAGAAGTAGAGGGAACAAAGGATTAAATGAATCTTGGTTGAGTTCAGTAGATTCTCGTTTCGGCCCCACTGAGATTCTGACTTTCCAAAACTACGTTTGACTCTTGGCTGCATTTAGCCTTGTCTGTGGGTACAAAATAACAGGGAAAACACAGTTTTCCCTGCCGCAGCATGATCTTCTCTTGTCCAAACCCCTCTTTTCCCTCCCTAAAAGAATTGGCTTCAACATTAGACACCAGCAACTTTGCAGCAGCTAATGCTCTGAAGCCCAGAAATAAGCAGGATTTCCACAGAGGAAACTGCTGGCGGTACATGGTGTAGCTGTGGTGTGTGGTATTAGGGCTGCATTTATGCTGTTTTAACAAGATCCGTGTTCTTCTCCCGGTAGGGGGATAGTCCTGGACCAGTACAGAAGAACTTGCACAACCCAATTGTACAGGTAAGAGAACAATTGCTTTTTCCACCAGTCTCCTACTGAAATGCAGTTTATTAGTGGGAAGCATGGCTGACCCACGCACATGTGGCAGAAGCTACAGACCTGTGCAGTGTTGATGGGACGCTTGCAAGTACATCTGTAGGCCATGATAAGAGACATCAGTCATCTTGGGAAATGGGCCTGAATCAAACTCTGGCTTTGAGCAGTGCTAAGCTTTAGAGTCAGATCCAAACTTTCTGCCACAGCTCCAGCTCTAGTTGAGAAGATGGGAGAAGCCCTCAGTTGTCATGTTTCAGACAGAATGATGGAGGCAGTGGAATCTGGTGGAGGCAGGCAATAGCAGTTGACTTGTTTAGAGAGGGGGTGGACCTACAGGGCCATATGCCAAAGAGTCTAATCTGGTGTAAACTGCGTCTTTGACCAGGTCATTGGTATCTGTTACACCAAATCAGGCTACCAGGATTGATTTCCTGTTAGCCTGAGTCTGTCCAATGTGATCTCAGGGGTGGGCTGTAATTTTAGATCGGGGGTGGCGTGATCTCCAAGATTTTGGTAAGTGGTCAAGGGCTGCACTTCTCTATGGCAAAGATGCAGGGGTTGGGATGGATGTTGGGTGCAGAAGGGAGATCAGGATAGCGGACTGGGGTGCAGAAGAGGCTGTGGGGTCTGAGAGGGAGTTTGTGTGAAGGAGGAGGTTGTGACCTGGAGCAGAGGATTGCAGCGCAGGGTCAAGGATGAGGTATAGGTGCTCCCTAACAAAACATAGGTTCTTCTGGCATATAAATGGCCACAAGACCCACAGCCAAGGACTGTAGCAAGGCAATCGAAAGGGGGTGGGATGGTAGAAAAAGTTCTTGGAAAGAAGCAAACATTTACATCATGGGGGAGAGTCTCGGGGGAGTAGAGTGTCCTGCCCCAAGAATTTGAAATACTAAATGGAATTTCCCATATTTTGGGGGTTTCCAGCCAAAATTTAGGTAAAACAAAACAGGACACGTGTGGAACTATAATATCGTACAAGGACCTGTTCAGGCCACATTGCATCATATTAAATTACCAATTTTATCCCAGACTGACAGATGGGATTCAGATGTTGTGAGTTCCGTGTCCCCAGTTCCTCTCCATATTGATCCACCTGTCTTGGCCCCAGATGACTGAAGGAACATTATAGCCCTCTAAATTTAACCCTGTCTTTTTTAAAAACTGGCATGAAATTAGTGTTCTTTGAGTCTTCTGGAACTTCCCCATGCTTCAAGACATCCTGAAAATCACTCGGGCTGGGTCTACACATGCCCCTTCCTTTTGAAAGGGGCATGTTAATGAGCAGGTTCAAAAGATGCTAATGAGGTGCTGCAATGAATATGCAGCACCTCATTAGCATAATGGTGGCCGAGGCGATTCGAAAGTGCGGCTTTTCAAATCACGCGCCAACTGTGGAGACGGGACCTTCCAAAAGGACCGCCCCCCCCCGCAGTTTTTGAAGATAGGAAGAAGAGCTTTCAAAAACTTGTGGGGGGGTCCCTTTCGGAAGGTCCTGTTTCCACAGGTGGCGCGCGATTCGAAAGGCCTCACTTTCAAATCGCTGTGGCCACCATTATGCTAATGAGGCACTGCATATTCATTGCAGCACCTCATTAACATCTTTCAAACCTGCTCATTAACATACCTCTTTCAAAAGGAAGGGGCACATGTAGACACAGGGTCACAGTCCAGTGAGCTCCTGAGACAGCTCTTTTAAAACTCTTGGGTGCAAGTTATCTGGACCTGCTGATTTTAAAATGTCTAACTTTATTACAAGTTATTTAATACCATCCAGAGACAATAGTGGAATTGACTGTTGGTTTAATCATATGTTGCTATATATATATTAGGATTCAGGCCTGGGAGAGGGGTGTTAGAAGAGAGGTAGGGCCTGGGACGGAGTTGGGGTACAGTTCCAGAGGCAGGCTCTGGCTGGGAGGTGCTTATCTGAACAGCAATCTCAAGCAGCCCTCCCTGCCTGTGAGTAGCCCCAGACCGCTCAAAGCAGAGAGCTATTCCAGGTTGCTCTCTGCTGTGCAATGGGAGGCTTTGCCCTGTACCTCCACCCCAGTAAAACCTCCCAGCTCTGGTTTCTGGCCAATAGGAGCTGAGAGCTTTTGTTGGGGTTGGAGGCAGCACATAAATCCCTTCCCTCAGCAGCACAGAGAGCCAGGAGGAGCAACCAGCTGCTTTGAGCGGCACTGCTCCACGTTCCAGGGATGAGCCTTGGCCAGATTAAAAACCTTGACATTCTGTGGCCCGCGGCCAGATCTTACCAGCCCCTGCGCTAGCTCAGGGAGCACTAGTGCACTAAAAATAGCACAGTCCCAGCAGGGCAGCCACGGGCATTGCAGCATCATGAGATAGTCATATTGGACTCTGTCAGTTGGGTGCAGAAAGAGGTAACAAAAATAACTGAAGCCCTGTCCACAGCAAAGGAATTTGCAGTGTTGTAATTAAATGGTGCACCAGCTTCAGGCATCGCTGGCCTGGAATATCTCCCAGTAAACTGCAGCAGGGAAGCAATGCAGCTCAGGGGCTTATTCAGTCACTGCACTGAAATCCCTACACTGGGGCAAACTTCCTGCACAGACAGGGCCTTAGACTTAGTCCCGACCAAGCAAGTTTGTGAGAATTGTTGGTGAGTTAGGAGGTGCTGGTGTTTGCTCCTTGATGCAGGTTTTAACTTCAGGATACTATGTGGAAAGGCAGTGTCAAGTCAACTCACATCACAGTCTGAAATGCAAAAGCCCCTAGTGGTCTGCCTCCAAGTCAGAGGCCACTACTACTAATGAGAAAGGAGCGGGGGAAGGCTGATCAGAGAGCAGAAACACTTCCTTTGGACTCGGTTTCCTTTTCACGCGAGTTTGTCTGAATGCACCCATGTGGGCCCCTGAACTGTGGTGTGTTTCAAATACACATAGGCTGCTCCAAAACCCTTGGTCCAAACAGTGGCACCCCTTCCCCACCTTGGAACCCCTGTGGTGGTCAAAATCCAGCTGTAAAAATGTTGACACCTCATCCCCAAGGTATTTAGATGCATGCTTTCCATTGGCTTCAATAAGAGTTAGGCACCTACATTCTTTGGAGAATCTGGACTTTGGAGTCCTGTCTCTAGTTTGAATAAACCCAAAGCTTCAAGGCAGAGCTCAGTCAAACAACTCTTCTATTTTATCCTCAGAGCAATGCATTTTGCTGTAAACCCAGAGTGAAATCCTGGCCCCCTTAAAGTAAATGGCAAAACATCCACCTCAGGGGGGGAAATCTCGACTCCGCTAAATCCTCCCATGTTTGCTCAGAAGTCTCCCTCGGCTTTCTGACAAACCAGACCAAGTTGTGAGGGGGTTCTGTCTGGCTCTCATGCTTTAGCCTAGCTTAAGGAACAGGTATCTGAGTTGCTGGGGTTATGTGAAAGAGCATCTGGCAAGCACTTACATGTAAGAAAACAAGAACTTTCAGCCTATTCCTCTACAATCTTCTCCCCTGACACCACCATGCCAGAGCTGAATGAGACTTCTGCTCCAGTGGGAGCAGATAAGATCCTGTTTCCTTAGGCTGGTTAATTTATAGTTCAGAAAAGAGAGTTATCAGGGCAGGATCCTTATTCCATCACTCTGGGGGTAGAATTCATTGCCTTTTCACAAAGTTCTGTTACTTCTAACAACATCTCCAATACATGGATAGTGTGTAAATAAATACCATGGTTACTTGGGATAAGAGATGGCCCAGGTTTAGGAGCCAAATCAAAGCCCAGTTAGCCTTCAGATTAAACTGTTAATTTCTTCACGTCTTTTAAAATATACCAATAGCCCCCTACCCACGGTGTTGAGTGCCCTAAGCCATAAATGAAAAAGGAAAGCTAGACAAGGGATGTCCTATAAACATCTGGCTCCAAATCAACCCACAGGCTCATCACCAGCCTTTACCAAGACAGGCTTGCAGCTTTCCTGGAAGAGCAAGCACTCTGAGGTCTTGTAGACTTGAGGATAGTGATCAAATTCCAGAATTGAAGGCCCCTGCTAGCCCCTCCCTCTCATTTACATTATGGGAGCTCCAACTTCAACACTTCAGCTGCTCTTGTAGGCATTCTCCTGGCTGCCTGGACAAGCTCTCTGTCCTAGTTACAAGGCTGAGATTTTCAGAGCCACCCCAGGAATCTGAGTGTCTCAGGGTCCTCTGGGTGGAGATTTCTGAAAGCTAACCATCTTCGGGCTTGAGAGTGCTTCCCATCACCATAGGATCTGGGAACTGTCTACAAAAAATCAGTAGCTGTAGCTAAGTCCCCAATGGCCTCCGTGGAATGGAGAAGACAGACTCCCTCTTATGCCCCCCATCTGTTTACTGTCGATACTTATGTTATTTCCTCTTCTTGGTTCTCCCTTCCCTTTGCAGTCTCTAGAGGACCTCGAGGACCAAAAACGAAAAAAGAAGAAAGAGAAGATGGGATTTGGTTCCATCTCCAGGGTGTTTGCCAGAGGAAAGCAGCGGAAATCCCTAGACCCGGGCCTCTTTGATGGTACTGCTCCTGATTATTACATAGAGGAAGACGCAGACTGGTGACCCTTCCCCTCCCCAAGCGGGTAGCCTGACTCCTTCCTCTGCTGCCGGTGTGCGTGCGTGGGCGTGTGGCTGTGTGTGTGCAGATGCATCTAACTCAGAAAAGAAAGTGAGCCTTCTCCTCTGCGTCGCCACTTCTGTAACTGATGTACATACTACAAACAAAGCCTGTGTGTGAATATGTTCACTGTCGTCTTTGGAGCGATGCAGTTGTGTTGTAATCCTCTTGTTCTGTTTCTAATTTTCTTTTTTGTTATGTTTCGTTTTTGGTTTTGATTTTTTTTTCTTAATGAAACTTGAAACTTGAAGGACTGCTGTGTATTTGTAAATAACACAAATATTGTGCACTTTGTGCTTGTGACGTCTCTTGTCCAAAAACGCTGTTTCCTTGAGCCCCTCATGTCGGTGCATTCTGTATCTGGTATGTCCTAAAAGTTGGAAGTTGGAGAGGACAGTATCCTATTCACAGGGTGCACCTGAGTTATGAAAAACATTGGGCTCTGCCTAGCTAGAAAGACCTTAAAATCTCACTCAGTGTGATGTCTTCCTGGCCAAAATGGAGGAGCCTACGTTGTCTTCTTTCTAATGCCTGCCAGCCTGGAATAATGGCTTAACTTTGCTTTGATTGTTTAGTTTAATTTATTTGCGCAAATCCAGAGGAGTTATTCTAACTAAATTATTGCATACAGATTGGAATTTATATTTTTCCACAGTGGTGGGGATGGGCTGGGGGTAGAAGGGTATGTTTATACTTTACTGCTCTATTAAACTGCTGCCTGCAGAACTAGGGCAAGATTGAGTAGAAGCCGAGAGAATCAATTTTTCTATTCCTGTCTTTGTTTTTCCACATGAATTTCTGTTGCATTTCTCTCTGTCTCTGCTGCTAACGAGGTGAATGTTCCCCGATCCCGCAGTTGATCCAGACAGCAGGATTGGGGACCCAGATTGCTATATAGGAAGTATAACCTGGTCTAATATCTTAAAATATCTTTCTCTAAAAAATGTGTAATGTATTGGAAAAGAGCTATTTATTATGGAATAATGTGGAGGAAAATGTTAGACTGCAAAACAGACTGGAGTTTTCAGTACTGCATATATTTAGAAGGAAGCACTGACCTATGCTTTCGTTGTATTTTCTGTCCACAGAAGCACACAATTAATTTTTGCTTCATGTCTGCAGTTTTTCTTATATACTGCATTCAATTGGGTGATCAATAAGAAAGAAGGATAAAGGCAGGCAAGTACTTAAGTCCCATTGACGTTAGTTGGACTTAAATACTTCTTTTACGTTACGTGCTTTATGGAATGGGAACTTAAGAAACTTCAGAGTAAACTAGGGAATGAATGAATCTAAAGCTAGTTAAACAGAAACTAAAAGGTAGAGTAATTAAACTAAAATCCCTGGAAGCTGCATGGAAACTGTTTAAAGACACCATACTAGAGGCCCAACTTAAATGTATACCCCAAATAAAAAAACACAGTAAGAGAGCTAACAAAGAACCACCATGGCTAAACAGCCATGTTAAAAAGGCAGTGAGAGAGAAAAGGGCAGCTTTTAAAAAGTGGAAGTCAAATCCTAGTCAACCTGTGGAACTCCTTGCCCGAGGAGGCTGTGAAGGCCAGGACTCTATTAGGGTTTAAAAAAGAGCTTGATAAATTTTTGCAGGTTAGGTCCATAAATGGCTATTAGCCAGGGATAAAGTATGGTGCCCTAGCCTTCTGAACAAGGGCAGGAGATGGATGGCAGGAGATAAATCACTTGATCATTGTCTTCTGTTCTCCTTCTCTGGGGCACCTGGCATTGGCCACCGTCGGCAGATGGGATGCTGGGTTGGATGGACCTTTGGTCTGACCCAGTATGGCCATTCTTATGTTCTTATGTTCTAAATAATAGCACTAAGGCAGATGCTGGGGGAAAACTGGAAAATGGTTATGGATCTAATGTTAACTTTAGTCCTGGACTATTTATTTTGTTTGAAAGAAAACTGATCTGGGTATGGGCTATTCCTGTCATTCATCCCACAATGCAGCAGTCTAATAGCTTTGGTACTCCCAGGTAAGCAAAGCTGGCGGTAACATCTCTTCACCTCTTCTTTGGGGGCACTGTTTCCTTCTAACTCTGCTTCGCAAGCAATCAAATGTGCATTTTGGAATGATCAGGCAATTTGATGCAGTTGCTTCTTAAATCACCTGTGCTCATTCTCTTCTAAATTCTACTGTATTTAGGTGGCGGAGATTTTTGCAAGTGCACCAAAAAGATTTATAAGCACAAAGCCCGTTTTTACTGGGGACTTGTGCTCCTAAATCCCTTAGGCTCTTTGCAAAATCTGATTTTTTTTTCTTTCTCCTTCCACTAACATGCATGGCTGTCTGGTTACTACCAAATACAGTATGTTATGCTTTAATGCTTTCAATAATGTTATGCTCTTAAAAAGATTATTTAATATAATAGTTGTGTATTTTTTAATCCCGATAAGTGCACCCTGTTTGAAAGGGATATTTTGTCTTTTAATTATGAAACTACAAAACAAAATACCCCCACGCTACATTTCCTTCTAACAGAATGATGTGGAAAAATCTTAGCGGTTTGGGGTGGAGGGCTGTGGTTTTAAGTACCCATATTGGTTTGCAATGGACTTTGTTCAAAACCAGGTAGGGAAGAACAACCCTTACCATCTTTATCTGCAGAGAAACATTTTTATATATTTCTGCCCCCCTTGTGTTTTTATAATTTTAAAAATGAGCAAGCAAAACTCCTGTTATTTTAATGGTTTCCTTTTCATTTCAGCTTTTCTAAATTAGGAAATAATTCTGAGAGTTACTAAGAGGATGATTTATTTAAAAGAGAACTACAAGTAGTAGCGTATGAATTATGGGTAATGTTAGATTTTACTTTTCCCATGTGAGTGGGGAAAAGACCTTGAAGGCATGGATGCAAATATAAAAATATTAAAAAAAAAATCTAAATAAAGCTTATTTTAAAGTATAAATGAATTCTATGTGATTTAATTGTTTCTAAGTTGTGTTTGTTAGGCCTGGATCCTTGACTGTTCCAGGTGATTAAATCTGATACAGGTTGAACCTCTCTCGTCCAGCACCCTCGGGACCTGACCGGTGCCAGACGAGGGAATTTGCCGGACCACAGGAGGTCAGTATTGTCTAACACATTATCAACACTTCCACTGCTTACTGGACTCTTAGAAGACACTTTAGGGATATGTTACAGATACATAACAGCACAGAACACTGAAAGTCAGGACTGTTGGGTGGAAACAAGCTTTATGGACCCACAGGAAACTTGGCCATACCTGTGATAAGTGGTCATCTGGCTAACTAAAATCATGCCAGATTACAGATGTTTCTGGATGAGGGAGTTCAGGATTTGAGAGGTTCAACAGGTACTGTAGTACAAAGTAAGTATTTTATATCACTTGCCACCTGAGTAATAGAAGCTCAACTATTTGTTCACTTCTCAGAACCAGCGTTTACCTAACTTAGCGAGTTGCTCCTGCCAGTTAGGGGAGATATAACGGTTCAGAAATTTGTCTTGATGCAATAGCCCAAAGCAACTGCAGCTTTGGAATTCGGTGACTGGTATTTTCAGGTGAATTTTCAAAATTTGGAGAAAGAGAATCAAGACATATATACAATAATCTTAATTTCCTCTTTAAAATTCACCTCCCTCATCCTGTATTTTCCAAACCCTGAGTATAACACCTCCTTGTGTCTGTGTTCGCCTTTACCAAAGAAAGGAGGGAAAATCTCTGTTCATGACTTGCCTATGAAAAATTATACAGTCCAAAACCCACTTGAGGCTATTGTTTGTAAGCTACCCTAACTGTGAATCACTATCACCCTTTTTCACCATGTACTGGATTCTATAGCTGGTATCAAATCTGGTGTCTTAAGAAGGAACTGTCTGTCACAAAATCTACATGGACTTGAAGTACTTCCCCTGTTTGCAACCCCAAGGTCTGGGTAGACCTGAAAATTCCCCCAGTGGTGCTGTAAACCCAAATGTGAACTGAGCAAAATGGAAACAGAAGATCAAAGCCAATGGAAACTGTTGTTACAACTCTTTCTTTTGTGACCCAAGATGGAGTGAGTCATCTGCAGCCAAATTTACCCAGGGCCCCTCATTCTAAAGGTGTATGTCTCCTACTGTCCGTCAAATGTATGTATCCCAGGCTAGCCTCCTCACCACCAGACCTTGCTCCAGCTCCACTAATCGGGAGAAAAGTGTGTGAGCAGGAGAGATGAGGCAACAGAATGGCCTTGTCTGCCCTTGGCCTCTTGTAGAACACCACAGGGTGTGAGGGAGGGGAGGAGGTAGGGGAGAATCAGGGAGGGTAGGGAAATGGAGACTGGGGTAGAGAAAAAATATAGCAAAAACTGCAGAAGAAGAAGGAAAGAAGATGAGAATAATAGGAGGAAAGTGAGAGGATGTGCAGAAAACCTGATTGTCTTTCACCTCAGAGGGAGCTATAATTGGACTGGCTTTGAACGTGGGCCGGCTTTGAATGTACTGAATAATGTAGCACCCGGGTTGTTCGGACACATGGGAAGGAGCAGCAGGCAAGTAACCTAGATTTAGTAGAGCCCACCTAGGAAGTACCTGGGGCAGTTGACTTCGGAGCTGCAAATCCGAAACAATACTTGAAAAACGTCTGCTTGGTTCTACAGAAAAACAGAAGCCAAACAAGTCTTGTGAGAGAATCCAAGAATGAAGCTTCTCCTGGGTCTGAACTTTCCCACAGATCTGTTGCGTTTCATCCAGTATGGAGACAACTGTAAAGTATGGAAGTGGAGCCAAACTTTTCTAAAATCTGAGAGGGTTTTGTGTCAGGCTTATCTCCCCATCAGCAAAAGCAGTGGCTTTTAGAGTTGGAACTGGCCTCAGAAATCTGGTAAAAGGTTTAGTAGACTGGAAAACCCTGAGGTGGCGTAAACAGTCTCCAACTTCAGTTTATAAATCGTGCAGGGTGGCAGTTAGAATTTGCTGACCAATGTAAAACGCCCAAGGAGCTGGGGTAGGGGGCAGTGATCCCAGAGGCACCAGCAGGTAAGTAAGTAATGCTGTGCCAAGAATACCATGGAAACAAAATGCAGAAGGGCAGGAAGCTGAGGCATCTTCATAGAAAACATAGGGCTTTCTCAAGTGTCAAATAGGGGGAAATCCCTGAAAAGCCAAGCTAACTAAGGGGAGCTTGTCTTCAGGTTTTTTTTTTTGTTTTTTTTTTGTCCCTCAGTTGCTGGAACTTTGCTTATTATTATATTTTGACACAATCTAATACGCTTATTGGTGTCTGAAATAGCAACTGCTCCAGTAGTCAGGCCTGCAGTACAGTCAGCTATGCAGGGACCGTGGAATTGGGACAGGAAGAGCTCTACTTTCCCTGCACAGTGGGGAGAGAGGATTTAACTCACATCAAAAAGCGAAGTGGAGTATAGCTGCTTATTCAGGAGATTAATTCGCCTGTGGTGCTACAGGCTTAGAGGAGACTTCCTTATTCAGCGTCACGGCTGTTGCTAAAATCCTAGACTAAGGCCACAGTAGCACAGGGGTTTTGTACCAGTTTTATGGATTTGGTTACGGGATGTTTTGGGGTATGCTGTTTTTTGTTTTGTTTTGTTTTGTTTTTCCTGAAATAGTTATACAAGCTGCAGCTATACTGTTATAGTTAATTTCCTTTCCTGAATGGGGAGAGAGCAGCTTTTACCTAGATCAGAGTTTCCCAAACTTTTATATAGTTGGGACCCGGGTTTTTTCAGTACCTTTTTGCAGCCCAAAAATATAAACGCATATTAAAAAAAAAGGAATGAAAAATGGATAAATCTTCACTGTTTATTATTTATTCTCAATAATAATAGTGCATACTTATCATTTGTATATTTTCAAAGGATCAGTAGTTTTTGGGGACCAGTACTGGGAACAAGGACTGGTACTGGGCCGTAGACCACACTTTGGGAAACGCTGACCTAGATCATTCAGGTTGGTGTCTTTCACATAGTCTTTCTCCACCCCCCTCTGATTGGTGATTCTCCAGCCTTCCACCTTCCATTGTTCCTGTTTAGGCAGGAACATGCAAGTGGCATAAATATAGTGTCTAAGTGAATAATAAAACCCCAATTACTGTAAGATCTCCTAATCTCCCCACCACACAGAGAGGAAACTGAGGCACAGATTCTCAAGGGAAGTTGGGCACCTAAACACCTTCTGAGGGTCTGGCTCTAAGAGATTTGCCCAATGTCACAGGCAAGCTGTGGCAGAGCTGGGACTTGACCCCAGGTCTGAGAAGCACCCAGGCCAATGGCCAAACCCCGGGCCATCCTTCCAGCTGTAGTTCTGTAATAGACAAGAATGTCAGTGTGTATCATGAGTCTTTTACATGTCCCTGGGCCCTTTCTGTTGAAACTCTGAGAGCTCTTTACAAACCACTGTGCTTCACAACATCCCTGAGAGTCCAATGGGGAAACAGAGGCACAAAGGTGCAGTATCTTGCCTAGCAAAGATGGGAGCTCTGACTCCTCATGGCCTGCCTCCAAATATGCATAACCCCCTGCTGTAAAAATAGCCTGTGGGAAAGGATTAAAAACAAGCAACCTGTAGTCTTAGAGAAATAATAGAGCAATAACGCTTGCTAGATAGGGTGTTGACCGTTAGAAATGGTCTCCTACAACTGGGCTCCTTACAGAAGTGGTAGGAGACAGTTTCCTGCAACTCAGCAGCATTTCTCCTTTGTATTCTCTTGTCTGCTGAAAACGCTGCAGGATATGGCATGGGTGGAAGCCTAGCTCCCGTCCCGGCCTCACTGCTTGTGTATAAATATCCAGTCCTTTGCATATACACTGATTAGTGGTAGTTCTCACAAACCCTTTCTGTCCAAACCAAATTCTGATCCTAATGGCCAGCTCTTCAGCTAGCCTTCAGCACCACAGCACCGCCAACTTTGGGGGACTACCCTCTGACCCACCCACTGAGTTCCACAGAGAGGCACAGATTGACACCAGTAGAGGATGTGGCCTGATAACTGATTAGAAAACTATACAAGAAGGCCAGTCCATCCTGTTTAAAGAGTGAGAGACTAGCCTGCAATTAAAGAGACACGATAAATTTGAATTAAAATAACAGCGGTAATTAATAATCTTACCTTAGGCAGGAGCTTAATAAATCTACACAGTGCTTTGCAAACGTTATATTAAAATCTACCTGTGAGCTGAGCTATGCATCAATAATCCTTAGAGAAACTGAGACACAGAGCTGAAGAAGTTTGCTTGTGGCCATAGTAGAGACACTTGCTAGGCAAACTCAATAACCACAATGGGTCTTTAAGAAGTATGTTAAGAGGTCACAGCAGTAGACCTGGTGCTTGGAAGCAGTTGGGGCATGGTGCATTTGGTCCCATCTGTGCGTGCGTCATTCTCTGGACTCAGGCTGTGAAGCTGGACCATGGGCCCATGAGTGAGCAGGTCAGAGGGGTCTGTTCGTTAACTCGGAAAAGGCCATAAGTCTTTGCCCTTTGGAGCTTTGAGCAGCCCTGTTGTTTGAAGTCTGACTGGTTCATCACTCCCTAGTGGTGAAGGATGGAGCTGAGCTCATCAGGGAGACCAGGTATAAAAAGCCAGGTGAACTTACGGGCAGTGACCAGAGTCGACTAAATTG
The DNA here is from genome assembly GCF_033958435.1 of Carettochelys insculpta. Taxonomy (NCBI): domain Eukaryota; kingdom Metazoa; phylum Chordata; order Testudines; family Carettochelyidae; genus Carettochelys; species Carettochelys insculpta. The sequence continues at coordinate 10,729,181 of NC_134159.1, forward strand.
GCTTCGGAGGTAGTGTGAGATTTTCTTTCTGGGTTCAGCCCTATGTGCAATTTCAGGATGGCCAGCGACAGAACAATGGTGGTGACTTGGAACAAAGGCTGCAGGTGTTCTTTCTTACCTGTAGCCATAAGAGGCTTTCAGTGCGTGGAGTGCAAGTTGGCAACTGTGCTGGAGGAAAAGTTTGTGGACAGGACAGGCAAACAGAGATGCTACTCAAAGTCAGTATAGCCGAGGCATTTCTGGCCAGCAAAATTCAAGGAAGCAAGATGCTCACTTCCAGGTAGTTAGAGAGGAGGCTCATAACCATAACCAAGTGATCACATAGCAGTCTTTATCACTGGAGACAGATGAGGACAAGTGGGCTGCGGCCACCAGAGAGAAGAGGACCAGGAGGAATTTCACACAACTAGAAGTTTCCAATCGATACCAGTTCCTCAATATAGAAGTTGTAGAAGATTCCTCTCAGGAGCCAGTTGGTTCAAGGAAATAGAGAGATACCTATGGAGGCAGCTCAGCCCAACCGGACAGACTGCCCACAAAGAGTTCCCCGGTCATTCAAGGAAGACAGATGATCCTTCTTGGGAATTCAATACTCAGAAGAACTGAAAGAACCATCTGCAAGGGACAAGTGGACAACATGCCAGAGACCCAAGATGTCACTTTAAGATGGAACAGCCCTCTGAAGTCAACAGATCAGGATCCACTGGTGACATTGACAGAAACAGCAGTGCTTCAAGGGATCTCTCAAAGGTAACAGGTGACTTCAGAGAACTCAGACACATGCTGAAGCAGACATGTGTCTAAGTGATCTTCTCCAAGCTCCTGTTGTCCAAGCGAAGGAAGACCAAAGACAGAAGATTCTGGAAGTGAACAGCTGGCTAGGTAAGCAGCATAGGGTGGAGGGGTTGGGTTTTGTGGGACTGGATCCACCTTTTATGGGCACAAGAGAATGGTGTGCAATTTGCATGACCTTCTCCATAGCAGGGAACCGAGTCTGGCTAGACTATGAGCGGGAGTGGGAGGGTAGACTTGTAAGAAAAAGAAGGTGAAGTTAAAGCAAGTGTGAAGAAACAGGACAGACAAAGAGGAATTGGAATGGCTCATTTAGGAGCATGAAGTCAATCTCATTGGAGTTCGTGAACTGGGGAGGGATGACTCACAATGGGGATGTTAAAATCAATGGTTGTAACCTATTTAGGAAGGACTGAGTGGGCAAAGGGGAGTAGGAGAGGCAGTCAGCATCAATAAGTGGCACCACCCTTTTCTGAGTCATTGATAACACAGAAGAAAACTACCTTGAACAGCTTTGGATCAATGTCCTAACAGATAAAGCACAAATATGAGCTGAAGTAAGCAACCAATCACCAAATAACACAAGGGAACAGGATGGCTGGCTCCTTATGCACCTGTCTATAATGTGCAGAGGGAAAAGCTTCCTGATCGCGGGGGATTTAAATTTGAGTGGCGTGTGCTGGAGGTCTAACATCAGTATTAAAATGTCCCTGGGATTTCTAATCATTATAGATGATGCTTTCCTAGCTCAAAGGGTGCTGCAGCCAACTTAGGGGAATTCTGTTTCTAGACCTAATCCTGTGAAATAATTGATCACAGAATTAAAACATAATGGTAGCCGTAGGTGACTGGCAGCTGCAGAACTAGTGGGTGTGTGGAGAGCCACTGTCAGGAACGGGGGGCACCCAATTAGCAATTAACATTTTGTCAGAGGCATGGGGGGCCTAAGTGCTACCAGGAGTCATTTATGATGGTAGCTTAATGTGCAAACAGGAAAAAAAATCCAGACCAGTAGTATATATATTTGATGCTTTCAAGGGGCTAAATTTCACAGAGCTGAAAACAATTATGAGCCCAATTAGGGTGGGAGGGTGAATTTAATTAGAAGAATAAGAATGATGACTGAGATTTGTTTCAGAATGCTTTACTAGGTGCCCAAAAAGCCAACAGTCAACGGTTGAAAAAGGAGGCTGTGTTGGTTTAAAAAAGACAACCCTGTTTAGAGGGGAACTCCTCGCCAGAGGATGTTGTGAAGATCAGGGCTTTAACAGGGTTCAAAAAAGGAACTAGATAAATTCATGGAGGTTGGATGCATCAATGGCCATTAGCCAGGATGGGTAGGAATTGTGTCCCAAGCCTCTGTTTGTAAGAGGCTGGAAATGGTTCACAGGAGAGGGGTCACTTGATGGTTACCTGTTCTGCTCATTCTCTCAGGGGCATCTGTCATTGGTCACTGTCAGAGGACAGGATACTAGGTCAGATGGACCTTTGGGCTGACCCAGTATAGCCATTATTATGTTCTCATGGGAAGTGAAAGCAGCTATATAAACTAGCACATTAATATGTAATACATTGAAGAAAAGGGATGTTGATATTAATGAATATAATTGGAATTGTAGAAAATCGATAAGGGAACAAAGGACCAGCAAACTTAAGGATAATCAGGAGGCATTTTTAAGTATATAGTTTGAATCTCTCCAAACCAGAACTCTCTGATCTGGCAACATCAGGACCACAGAAATCCCTGGACTCAACAATCCTGGTGGCTGGGAGTCTGGAGGCAAGAGGGCCAGGGTCTGTGAGTCTTGCTGAGCTGGCGGTAGAGAAGACAGAAGCCCTGCTGAGGCTGGGAGCCCAGATGGCCTGGTGGCCACAGGACTGGCAGCTAAGAGTCCTGAGGGCCAGCAGCAGTGGGACCAGTGGCTGGTAGCTAGGTGGACAATGGAGGAAACCTTGGAACTGGGGACAGGGAGCCAGCAGGGGAGCCCCGTGGCCAGCAGTAGGGAGGCCAGCGTTGACCTCCCCTTTCCCAGGAAACTCCCTGATCTGGGACTGGTCAGATCCTGAGGGTGCTGGACCAGGGAGGTCCAACCTACACTAAGAACAAAACGAATTCTGTTAGTGGCATTGGCACATTATGAGTGGAAATGGAAGAATTATCACTAATAATGCATGAAAGGCAGAAGTGTTTTATAAATATTTCTGTCCTGCATCAGGGAAAAATCAGATGTCATCATATATATGATAACTCTTTCTTTTCCAATAATGTAATGGGAGGATGTTGAACAGCTGCTACTAAGGTTAGGCACTTTTAAATCACCAGATCCACATAACTTGCACCCAAGAGTTTTAAAAGAGCTGTTTGAAAAGCACACTGGTCTGTTCACTTTTATTTTTCAAAAGTCTTGTAACATGGGGAAGTGTCAAAAAAAGGAAAGAACGTTAATGTAGTGTGGGTATTAAAAGCAAAAAATAGGATGAGTAATGAGAGCCCTGTCAGTCCAACTCTCATCCTGAAGGAGGTAAGGGGGTTGATTAATAAAGAATAAAAGGAGGGCAATGCAAGAATGTCAAGTTAGACGGGGTCTATCTGCCATGAACCTGTGGTGATTGGTGTTAATTATAAGTTTGGTTGATTCAGGTGATACTGTTGTTTATAATATATTTATATGTCTCTGAGCTATTTAACCAGATACCACCCAACACTTTAATTAAAAAATTAGAATGACATAAAATTAATGTAGTAATAAGGATACAAAATCCTGCGTAATTGGTTAAATGGTTAAAAGATAGGTTTAACTGGTTAATCAATTAAAAGGGGGGCAGTTTGGAAAGCCACTCCAGACCAGCCAGATTAGAGCGGTCTCCCCATCTGCCCCAACTTCGTCATCCATGGCACGCTGGGGTCTGGGGCTCCTCCTGCCATGTAGGAATGTCCCTTACCTGCAGCAGCAACATGCCAGGAACTGGGGCTTCTCTGGCCAGGTTGAAGTGCCCCCCACCCACAGAAGCCCTGAGGGACTAGAGCAACCCCCTGCACGCAGCAGGTGGGGGCACTGCTCCACATCCTGCCACTTAACCATTAATATCCCCACATGGTCCATCTTGGGTAGATTAAAAATTGACTAACTGATAGGGCTCAAAATGGAATGATGGCTGAGCAGGGAGGTTTCTAGTGGGGTCCTGTAGTGACTGGCTGTTGACTCATTCTTCTTAGCTGTTTTATCAGTGGCCTTGGGGGAAAAAAACAAAATCATCCCTGCCAAAGTGTGCAGCTCACACAAACACTGGAGCAGTGGTAAATAACTAAGAGGCCCTGAGTTAGAGTGGTCTGGATCACTTGGCAAACTAGGCACAAGCCAATAAGTATTATCATCATGCTCAATGTAAGTTTATACATCTAGCAGCAACAACAAAAAAAGATTTGGGGGTCGTCGTGGCAAATAATCAGCTGAAAACAAGCTGCCTGCGAGGAGGACAATTTGACAATAAAGGGCTAATGTGATCCCTGAGAGCATCAACAGGGGACTTTCAAGTGGGGCTGATTTGATGTCTGTATTTGGCAGTGGTGGAATTATTGGTGAAATATCAGGTCCATTTCTAGTTCCTCCAAATTCAAGGAGGATCTTGATAAATTGGAGAGGAATTCAGAGAAGAGCCACAAGAGTAAGTAAGGGATAAGAGAGCCTCTTGTAGGCTGAAGGAGCTCAGTCTATTTAAGGGGTGATTTGATTACAGCCTACAGATTGAACCTTGACATCTGGGACTCTCTAGTCTATCAACATCTGTGGTTCAGGAGGACTGTGGATGTTGCTGGACCAGAGAGTCCCAGCAGCTGGGGATTAGGAGCCATGGTTGTGACTGAGAAATGGGGCTGGGAAGCTGGCAGCAGCCAGAAAGTGGAATCCACAGCTGGGTCTGGGAAGCTGGTGGCAGTCAGGGGCCTGGGAGGAAAACTTGGCCAGTGAGCCAGCAGCCAGGAACAGCCGGGGAGCCGGATCCACAGCTGGGGCTGGGAAGCTGATGGTGGTCACAGCTGGTGATCGGAAGCAGATGTCCTAGAAGGGAGCCCAGGAGAAGGGCCAGTGGCAGGCAGGGAAGCCGGGTATGGCAAAACCCCTGGTTTGGGACCAGTTCGGTCCTGTGTACTCATTTACACAGGGAACCACTATTTAACATGGGCTGTGAAATCCATCAGGGGGAGTTGTTACATTGTCATCTGACTGGAAGCTGAACTAGCAAAATTTAGGCTGGAAATAAGGTGACATTTTTGACAGTGAGAATATTTAACCACTGGAACAAATTACCAATGGAGTGGTGGTGGATTCTCCATCACTGACCATTTTTAAACCAGGATGGGATATTTGTCTGAAAGATCTGCTCTAGGAATTGTCTGGGGTACAGTCTCAGACTGGGTGCTCACAGTGGGTCCTTCTGGCCTAGGGTTTCTGAGTCCTCCCAGGCTGCTGGAGTAATTTAGGTCTTGCTCTTCACGGTGGCGATTTCCTTCTCTGCATTTCACTCAGGTGTAGACAATGAAATTAGACCCGTCTGGTTATGACTGTTCTCCTCTCACGTCCACTAACACAGCAAACTGCAGGGACTGTTTTAAGTCCCTCACCAAAAAACACCCAAAGTGAATCCACCCCTCTGAGCTGAAACGGTCTTGGCATGAACATTCCCTGGAAGCATTTAATCCAGTGTTTTGAAAGAGATCTCTTCCGGTCAGCTCTACTAGTGTGATGTCTTTCTTCATTCCGGTAGCGCCCTGTATCACCCATCCAGCCCAGCACATGCTCACTGGTAGGACAGGTGTACAAGATGCAAGCTTATAGATGAAGTGTAATGCCAGATGCACATCCCAGCAGCTGGTGATAAGTGGAGTCATTTCACTGTATTGTGTTGCTGGAAAGGGCCTGCAGAAGATACAGCAACAGCTTATATTTTATTGTGACAGAGCTCTCTGCAGCTGCCTTCCTCAGTGCCTATCTAGCCTATCTCCCATCAAGCATCTGGGACTATCTGTGGTACCTAATGAGGAAGCTATAACCCCCTTGTGCAATCAATGTGGGCAAACAGCTCTTATGAGTCAAGGGTGCCTGACAAGTTGCCTGCAAGCGCTGCATGAACTGCAGAGCAATAAAATGCAGCCACCAGGCAAGAACAAACCTGATGACCTGTAGGTACTTCCTGCTGCTGAACTCAACCAACCAGCAATTTGTGTTCTGTTACTGCGGGGACATACAAACCAATGCTACAGCTGGGTGCGTTTCTATAACCCTTTGCTAACGCAGTCTGCAGTTTCACCAGCATAGCACACTCCTGTCCTAAAGGTGGATCTTCTCTGTATGTGTGGCTGTCCCCATCTGCCAATAACTACATGGTTTTGATTGCAAGGGCCTCAAGAACATACAATCGTGACCTTAAAAAACATTTGGAAGGCACAAGCCCCAGTCCACAACCCCCCGCCTGCCAAATGGGAAGAGGAATAAAAGCAAAACTCACTGACATCTTCAAAAACCGGTTCCCCACTGGAAACATCAGAAATCTTCTAAGGAGGACAAGCTCCATTCTTGTGAGAGAGCCTTCTTAATTTCCCAGACTCAGGATAAACTTCTCCATTTCAGCAGCTGTTTTCCAAATTGTGCCCAGAATTTGCAATCCCATTAATAGTCTTTGTGCTCTATTTAAACCCTGGAGTGAAACCTTCATGCTAAATTATAGGCCTGTGCCTTTCTGTCCTGCTTCCCCTATATCATTTAAGGAGTGTAGAGTGGCCGAGTTAGCTGGAAAAGACAGAAGTTAATCAATAATGACAAAAATGTGTGCACATGTAGGAAATAAGGTTGTAATACTGTCTCATAGGATGGAGTGAATATGCAGGGTGATTGATTGCAACTACACTGGGGCTTTCTGAGCATGTATGAGTAAAATATGAGAGGCGATCACTGAGAGCAAGTGGAATTACCTGTCGACAGAGAGTGTGAATAAAATATTGGGCAGATAATTATTTTAAACTCTTAAATTGTCAGGCCCTTTCCGCTCTTTTTTGCAACAGACATGACATAGTCAATTTCGCACAAGACACAGGTCTGACTTTGAAGGCAGCAGCACAGGAATCATAAGCTAACCTAGTGGTGGCTAGGAATGCTGTTAGCTTTAAGAATTCTGGGGAAACTGGATATGGCAGCCGTCAGTTTGCAGAAGAGCCACACAAGCCGTTCTCCGGGGATGGGCATTTATTCAGACAAATAGCCTCAGTGGGTCAACTGACCTGAGTTAGTGCTCACCTGGGTCCACAATCTAGTTCATCATGACTAGGAGACTGAAGAGATGATTTATGGCAAATCCGTGGACAGTGAAACAAGCCTCTTTGCCCAAGCAAAGTCTGGACAGCCAGAAAACAATCTGAAAAAAATTGAGTTAACTTATTTCAAATTTCAGTGCCATCCACACGGCACCAAAGTTCAAAATAAGCAGCTAGTTGGAAGTTTCCTCTAGCCCCTGTGTGGCAAGGAGTACCAGAACAGGAAATAGCACTGCCCTTTTGAGCACGGTGTCTAGCCGTGGAGTGGCTCTTTTGGGGATTCGTTTGTATTCCAAAATAACAACTATAGCGTAGCCATAGCCTGAGGAGGGAGAGAAACCTCGGGGAATGGAAGGGGTATGTGGGGAAGTGCAAGGTGCTAGAATGGGATGAGATCAGGAAAGAGGTAACTTGAGGTTGAATATCACAGGATGAGGAAGTATTCTGACTGAAATTTGCAGGGCTGTGGAAAGAAGTGGGATTTCCACTGGCTGAGCTATTTAAAACCAGTCTAACTAAAGCACTAGATAAAATAGTGAAAGGATCCATCCTGCATTTGGCTGTGGGAGGGGCTAGAAATCCAACAAGTGGTCCAGGAGTTGAGACAAGTCGATCGTGATAGTTCTTTCTGGCCTCAAAGTCTTTGAGCCTTGTCTAATAGTCCACCTCCTACAACCTTTTGAGATCCAGATGTTAACAGGTTTGGGAAGGAAGTGACCAAAGGTAGAACCTCTCTCTGACAAAGAATGAAAGAGCTGCAGAGCTGCTGACTTATTCTAATTACCCTGAGCCTCATTCTCAAACTCTTATACCACTCTTATGCAGGTGTGAAACCATTGCTCTTCCTGCAATGTAGTGAAGTAGCAGGCCTCCCGAAGGCACGAATGTGGCTTCAGGCACCATATGTGCTGATCCCTGGGGACTTGCTAGATTCTTTTCTAATAAGTAACTAGTAAAGAAAGCTTTAGGTTTAGCAACTAAGGAACTATGACCCAGAGGCAAGCCAGAAGCAAAACCAAGATATGAATCTGGGTCTGGATAGGAGTTAACATCATGAACATCTCAGCAATGGGCCAAATATGAAATTCATCAAGATTTGGAAGACTGAGATTTCAGATATCCAAACCCTAAGATCCTGGGTTTTCTCCCACTTCAGTTGCAGAGGTGTAGGATCTCTCACTGGACCACCTTCACTGATTTCCATATACTTATTGCTCAGTTGCACCAGAGTCTCACAGGTCAAGCTGCTGGGGCTCCAATTTAAGATATGTCTTTGTGGTACTGACGCGGGTCCCTCTCAGAGCAGATCTCACTTGTAAAGCACATTGGTCCCGTGAATGGACCTCTCATATAGGTGACATGAAAAGGAAGTTTTTTTGTATTCCAGTACCACCTAGAGGCCCCAAGTGAGACCAGGGCCTTACGCTGGGCACGGTACAAGTATATAGTGAGAGATGGGCCCGGCCCAAAGAGTTTACAAGTCTTTATTAAAGTGCCCACTACAACTTGCTTTTTGAGTGTGGACCAAAGTAATACGCCTGCCCCATTCTCCAATGGAGCAGAACACCAGAGTTCCATCCCACATGTAGCCAATGACACATGCTCCAAAGGACTCCAACCTATGGAATATGCTGGTGCCACTAAGAGTCAGGATTCTGCTGGCCACAACAGGCAGAGGGGAGCATTAGAGAACTACCTGCAGAATACACTTGGCTCAGGCCATGTACGAACTGACAAACTCGTGTCCTGACAGTCTCCTCCCTGCTCCAGCTCCTCTTAATTAGCTACAGCACTCCTTTATCTCTGGCCACCCCACCACCCAGCTCCTGGGACTGTGAGCCTGACAGAATTCCACTCCCAGCCTCCTCCCACGCATGCAAGGAAACACAACTACAACGCCTGTGTTTTCAGCCAACCCTCTTGGCTCCTCATTTACTTCACGATCCAGTTTTAAAGCTGTCTTCTTCATGCCAGGTTCTTAACTGGTGTAATTTGGCCTTCTTCTATTGAAAACAATGGATCTACACCAATATACACCAGCTGTGGATTTGGCCCTTTGTTTTTAAACTCCCATAGGCTTGCTCCAGCCTGTCACACTTTGCACTGCTTGTCTTTCCTGCTTGTTTCATCCATTCATCTGGCACCAATCTCACTGGCCCTCCATGCAATCCATTGATAGTGCAAGAAGCCTTTCGGTAGCACTGTCGACAGCCTGCCTAGCTCGTTCCACTGTAACTGGGTGAACTATTTCAACCAACATTTTTTTTTTCTTTAAAAAATGTGGACTGGGTGGTGGCAAAACCAATATATGTTGATTTCACTTCATTGTTTGAGTTGGGGAAAAACTCAGTTAAAATCATATATTTTCTTTCCACGTTTTTATTTTTTTGATTTCCTGGGCCTTTTTTTTTCCACAAAAAAAAAAAAAGTTTCTTTAAAAAATTAAAAATATATAACTAAAGGCTCAAAAATATAAACACGGCAGGTCAAATAAAATGTTTTAATGCCCTCCAAAATTCTTTTATTCCAATTTTTGATTCACTGAAAATTGAGGTTTTGCCGTGAAGCAGTGTTTTTAGTTTATTTTTTAAACTGATGATGAACCAAAAAATATCCATTTTTCATCCAGTTGTAACCTCCATTCATTGACTGTGTTTTATTTCACATCTTAGCTGAGGAAACATTTTTCTTTTGTCATCAATCCCACTTAATTTTCTTCTTCTCCAGCGGTTGTGCGTCTCTTCACTTGTACCATGTGACTTCATGATCTAATTTGCAAAGCATATTGTGTTGTACAAAGCACAGTTGCCTTACAGTATCAAAACCTACCATATGCATTAAACAGCCGGCAGCATATGTTTCTGTTGGTGTTGCACATCCACGCGGGCCTTGATCAACGCAACAAAATTTATTCTGCACATGGGTGGACGAAAGAGAAGGGGCATTGTTACCAAGTGGAGGGTCTTAAACGTGGAAGGCAAAGCCAATCCCAAACCTTTGACACATGCTGACGGGAATTGGACCCTCCCTGCTGAACGGTGGAGAGATCACAAGAATTCATCCGGGGAGTTTACAGTGGTTATCTGTTTAACATTGCCTTACCTTTTCCATTGGTGACCAACAAAAAATACATGCCGAAAGCCTGAACAGCACTCGTAGGTCATGTAATGTGATGAGCTACTGGGAGTACTTGCACACTGAGGAATGTGGGCCTGATCCCAGACCACAGCGGGATGGAGATCAGTGCCGTTTGCCGTGACAGGCCTGTGGACCTGCAGGTACAACCGCATTCAAGGCCACTGCTCAAACTTCAGAGTGCTGCACCTGGGACCTCAGCTAGTGAGGCGGATGGGATCCCCTGATGACCGTGCTTGTGTCAAATGCTGCTCATAAGCCCAACACCCTCAGAGGGGATGGGCAGCCCTACAAGAAGCATACAGCGAACCAATACAGTATGCGGCTGCAATGTGATCTAAACTAGGGCATCTTCTTCCCCTATCAAATCATTCACTCAGTGCTATTAATAACGACCAGCAGCAGCCTGATTTAGCACCCCGGATTCAAACTCCAGTGCCATTAAAATTCAGGACTGGAGTGTTTATCTAGTCTCTCCGGGTGTTTTTAACCCTCCTGATACCACAATATCCAAGTGCAATCTGCTGATCTGATGTGGATGGTGGCATCCATCTCTACAACAGAGAAAACTGAAACCTGGAATCTCCAATGTCTCTCGAGCCCTGGATCTGGATGAGGCCCACGTCTAGCAAGAAAGGAATCCGTGTCTTAAACTTCATCACGAAACAATCAGCGCCAAATGCTAGTTACCGCTACAGCCCCACAAGTGATACAATGTTAATTGTTCAAGAAATGAAGTCCACTGGTAAAATGACATTGAGCAACATCCACCACCTGGGAGATGTCCTGGCTTCCTGTATGGAAAAGGATTTAAATATCAACGACAGCAATGGAAAGGAGAGTGACTTGATCATTTCAGGTAGCAGCTGACCAGCAAAAATTAGCAGCCTGGACTGAGGAGTTACAGGTTTTGGCATCCCTGGAACAACTTTAGTCTGTGAGATGCAAAGAGCAATAGCAGCATTGCCAGCAAAAGCAACTCTCAGCATATCCCAGGGCAGACGCTCCTGTCAAAAGCCTGGGAGCCCCATGCTCAGCCAGTGCAACCCCATGTGGTGAGCTGGTTTTCTGTAAGTATTTGCATTACTCACAAATTATGCTATGTATGTAGCCCCATGCTTCCATTCCCAGGTGCAGGGCTAGCCACAGATGCAGCTAGGGGGCCTGACAGACTGCTCCTACTAAACCCTTGTACTCCAAGGGGAGCAGAAGTCATCTCCAAGTCTCCTCCACCTCACTCTGTCTTGGGACACAACTTCTAGCTGACTCCGAGAGTGCCCCAGTTGTTGTTGTCCTTCTGGCTCAGTAGACCTTCTCCACATTGTCCCAGGTCTTCCTCTTTTGCATTTTTCCTCGTGGGTTCCATGTGAGAGCTTGACAGACTAGGCTGGATGATGGTTTTCTGAGAACGTGGCCTCGCCATCCCCACTTTCTTCTCTCGTTCAGTGTCAACTGGTTCTTGTCCTGCTCTGTTCCAGAGAGCTGATTGTCATAAACCTGTCCCACAGCTGCCTAACCGCTGGCTGAAGAGAAAGGTAACCAAGGGCAGGTGTTTACAACTAGCCAACTCAAACACCAACACTATTCCTGTTCACCTAACTGAGGGCTATGCCAGTCCAGCCACGTATGGAGAAATAAATGCATCAAAGGCTAGAGTGGAATATAGCAGCTGAATGTATTATGCAAATCAGGTGCAGGCTCCCCCCAGGTTGTCATGAGGTGTCCTCAGTAGTGTTCCCTGTAAGCTGAGTGCTTGGGTGACCTTCTAGGAGGGCATCAGGTGCCACCCAGATGATTAGCAGAGCGCCCACAGCCACCCATTATGTGGTTCTACTGGTGGTGCACATCCACACATGCTGTGGTATACACAATAAAATTTATTCTGCCCATGGATGGAAGAAGTTAGGTGGAGCTCTGGTCCTCAGTTTCCAATGCATCTTGAGCCACTGAGCCAATGTCAGGGTAGAGAGCTTCCTTAGCTGTCGGGCCCTGAAAATGGTACACGGGACAAGATTGTAACCTGAGAGGCAGCAGTGTAACCCACATGACCAGTGCCGCTCGCTGTATCCCTCAAATGGCTGACACAAGTATGCTGCTCCTGCCCCTGAGTCAAATCATCCACGCCTTTAGTCCAAGGAGTAGCAGATGATGCTTTTAGATTTCAGGTGTTCTGCTGGCCGAGTCAGCCCACAGCATTGTTACATACAAACCAATGGCAGAGGGAAGTTGTTCGGTGTGGCGCATAGGGAAAGAATGAGGTGAACCGAAGGAAAGGGGAACAAGGCTGATTGATTAGGAAAACATCCTGTTAGCAAGATTAATTAGAATGTGGAAGACCCGTGTCTGGGGACATTTAAAACTACACTGGACTAAGAACTTGGAAGCATACTGAGCCAGCGCCTCAGCTGTTCTCAATCAGCATAGCCCTGCCAATTTCACTGGCCCTGAACCAATATATACCAGCAACAGGAATGACCCATTGTGAGCAATAATCCTGGCACTGGGCCCTCGGATGGACCGGATCTGTCATTCAAATTGGTAGGCGAGCCCAATTCTGATTCATTTTTATTGGACCCGTGGTTTGGCTGGGCTTAGTTAAAGTGTGCGTTGCCTCTGCCAACTTTTGGTGGGCATGTGAAAGCAAAACAAGGTATTAGCTGGGTCTGAGTTAGCAGTTAAACTAAGCCATTGATCATAAGCAACTGAGTCAAAATTATCTCCTTCTTCCGTTGATAGATCCAACACACGGCTTCTGCTGACTCCAGTGGAATTGTTCTCCAGTAAACAAGTGCAGAGCTGTGCTCTATTACCCTGTGGATGAGAAATGCCATACATAGAACAAGGGCTGGGTGTGAAAGTAATGTTGCATGGACCTTTGTTTCCCCCAGCTCTTGGCCAGAGACTCAGGATGTCTTCACTGTGTGGAAGGTTGACCCAATCAAGGTCGATCTTCAGGGGGTTTGATTTCCTGCACCTAGTGCACAAAATCAAACTATCAAGCTTGAGAGTTGACCCCTGTACTCCTCAATCACACAAGGAATAAAGGAGATTGATGGGAGACTTTCTCCTGTCGACAAGCTCTGTGAGGACAGCCAGGTAAGACCATTGCAGATAAGTCAATTCAAGCCACAGCTAGAATTGGGTATCTACAATCTACTTTAATGTCTGATGCGGACCTGGCCTTCCTCTGTGTCCAGCTTCCAGGTAAAGACAAAGAGAGAGCAGGATAAAAAGGGTAAAGAGGTCTGGAATGGTTTGATACAATGAGTGAAGGATCAAACTGCTGGGCTCTTGTTGCTACGGGCCACCAAAACACCTGTAATTTGACTGACATTTGTCTGCATCTTTTAAAACACTTTCTCTGAAAATTGAGTGTTTGGAAGCAGTTTATGCAGGAGAATAAGGGGCATTTTGTTGTCCATGTGTTTTAAAAAAACATGAATATTGATGGACATAGCATCAGCTTCACTTGAGCACTGGGGCCTCCTCAGAGGCGTCTTCATACTTCTGCACTTGTGACCAGCCAGAATGGCCACTTAGACCATGAGAAGCAGACAAAAGTTACAACAGCCTTTGTGGTGCTCTAATGTTCACTTGACACTGGATCCGTCCCCAAGACCCAGGTATCACAAAAGCGGTATAAAGTCACCTTTATCCTTCCTCCGTTGCCTGGTGATGACCCCAGCTCAGCCAGACCCGAATATCCTTTGCATTCCAGGAAACATGTTCAAGAATTCGTTTAGATTATTTTAACAGCAGATCAGACCTCAGCCCTTCAGATTTCTACGAGCCAATTTATCTGGGGCCAGGACCTTGTTTGGAAGAGTAAAATGGCACTGCTGCTTCATCATCATCTTCCTAATAAGGAACAGACAAGCGTTTGGCTGATATATTTTTCACCGTGGTTTCACAAAAGCCATTTTTCCGAGGTTTTTTGGTTCAGCCGTCCTTACCCACATCAGTGGCATGATGGGGGGAAAAAATCGCCTTTTTAATCTTACAATGGGGCTGAGTATTGCAGTGAAGCCTCAGTGCCCTCGAGATCGAGCCAGCCTTACGGTATGCATTTGTCCAATCCCCATTTATGCAGTAAAACCACAGAGATGCGGAGGCCAAGGCGTAATCCCTGTTCTTCACACCCAACCAGCTCATGCGATGCCTTTTCTGCCATCAGCTACACACCACACTAGGGATGAGCAGCTTGGAACATGCGGAATCTTCCCACACAGAGTTCTTTACGTACATGGCAAAAAACAGCCCCCTGTCCCACTCATGTCCCCCTTCAACTCTCGCAGTGGGCCCTGGGGCAAGATGGGAGAGGGGGACACAGCTCTGCACCCTAGAAGGGGCAGGGCCAAGAGCAGAAGGGGCAGAGCTCCAGGACCCTTTGAAAGGCCAGGCCCGGTGGCAACTGTTCCCTTCGCCACCATCCACCATCAGTGAGCCTGGACTGTGGTTTGAAGAGTGGGAGTTAAAGATTGGGTACAGTTTGTCATGGCCTTCTGCATAGGACTGGATTGTACCCCAAAAGAAAGTCCAGTTCAAGTGACTGTCCTGGGCAGCTACAGTGGCCTTCCTGAGGAAATTCTCCTGACTTTTATCATCCCCATTTTCCCGATATAGGTTGAACCTCTTTAGTCCAACGCTCTCTGATCTGCCCACGTGCGTGGTCCAGCACCACTTCAGTTAGCCGGATGTCAACTTACCACGGAGGTGGGCAAGTTTCTGTGGCCCCATAAAGTTTGTTTCCATCCACCAGTCCTGGCTGTCAGTGTTCTGTGCTGTTGTTTAGCTGTAATTTACCCCTCGGTGTCTTCTAAGAGCCCAGTCAGCAGTGGAAGTGGTGGTGGTGCTGCTAGAAAAGAGTGATCTCCCAGGTTTCAGCAAATTCTCTGGTTCAGCACCGGTCAAGTCCTGAGGGTGCTGAGCTAGAGCGGTTCAACTTGTATTAACTACTCTCAGACACATCTGCTGGTATTTTCTTGCAAGCTCTTTGTCACACCGAGCTGCTATTTAAATCATTTAACACAGCAATGTGGATGACTAACACACAGTACAATTTACCAAAGTTTCATTCCATCACAGCGGCACCATAACAGGCAACATTTGGCTAGTGTCATACAGTGAGCCCATCTTTGCCGTCTCTTGTCATGTCCCAGCTCCCAGGGCAGCATATCCAGAAGGGCTGGAACAATTTGTACAGAGAGGGTGCTGAGAACCATTAAACCAAACTGAAAATCCAATGTATGATGAAAAATCACTTGAAGTCATGGGTGCTGCTACCCCACAAGCTGCCCTAGTTCCTGCATCCCTGAGCAGATTATGTTTTGCTCTCTACTACAGCAGTCAAAACACTAAAATCCTACTATGCTTCTTTGTCCCGCTTTTGACACTGAGGGGTTGATTCCCCCATGGCATCACTCCGCCTGGCATATGGGTTTCAAGGGGGGAGTAACAAAGGAGCAATTCAGGCCTATGCTATGGGCTGTTTTATGCATGCCCAGAGTTACTGTGGAATTTTCTGTTCCAGAGCTCATGTGGACCAAGGGTTGGACTCAATGACCTCCTGAGGTCTCTTCCATTCCCATGAGTCTGTGCAAAGGAGCTTGATGTTTCAGAAGACACAGAACCATCTCAGACAGCTCCCATGCTAGTTTGCAGAACTGAGGACCGTTGGCAGCCTCTGACCCTTTCTGGGACGCTCAGAAATAACTAGCTAGGATATGGTGGGTCAGATCTGATGTATGGTTCTAGTCAGCCAGTGCATCAGTTAGATCTGAGTTATAACTGACCTTCCTTTAAGCACTTAAAATTTGGGGACGAGCTGTGATTGTGCATGCATGAAACGTTGAAGACCCGGGAACATTCAGAGAACTAGATATCTGTCTGCTTTCAGTTATCCCCCCAAAAGAAGATGTGCCTAAAGTTATTTTCCATTGAAATTGTAGGTGTGAAAAGGAAGAACAGCTTTTAAAACCAGGGCCATAATTCTGTGCACCTTTCACCTCTGGGAAGCAAAATGTTGCACAGACATTCAAGTCTTGGAAGTAGATAAGCGATATTACGCCCATTTTTCAGGTGGGGAAACTGAGGCATAGCAAAGCGATGCCTGACCCAGGTCAGCATCAGAGCCGTGCGGTAGAACCCAGATCTCCTATTTCCAATTCCTTACTTTAACCATAAGGCCGCTCTTCCTGCTTTGTTGACTTTGCCATCCTTCCTGGACATACATCACAGCTGTGTGGGATATTGTAGGACAAAAGCCATGTCTCTGGGGCTACCTTTTGGGCTTGAAGAGAGAAACCCCAGCCAGCTATACCACTGCCAGTAAGGAGAGCTGCTTGCCTAGATACAGAGTTGCAGTATCTATGCCCACGCATGAAAAAGCTGCCCAACTTCTCAACCTCCTGGAAAGTTTGGAGTGGGGAGTTCTACCATGCTCTGCTACGGAACCCAGTGCAAGGGTCCGAGAGCTGTCTGCCCCTCCCCTTGCACTGTCAGAAACTCACTGGGTGGTGGGGTGAAGCCAGCTACAAGCACATACCATAGAGGATAGAAGTGCATGCTATGGATGCTTAGAAGCTCTAGATGGCTCCAAACACCCTGGCCTTGAAGTCTGGAACCAAGCTCCTAACTGTGAGGTTAGGTTCTCGCTCTGGTTTATAGTAATGATTCAGTTTATTCTTAATCAGGACACTCAGGGCAATTCAGTCTGCAGCCCTTAGTGATAGCTACAAGGCCTAGATAGTATTGGGATGAATGCTATAGACAAACCTTAGAGACATGCTTGGATATCATGTAGCTGAGCTGAATCATCCAACAGCATCTTCTACCCAGACAGCCACGAATTTCATTAAGGCGCTCAAGCATATAGTCTGTGCCTTAAGAAAATGTTTATTGTGCATGGGCATTTCCTTGCCTCTGCATCTCCAGGGATGGTATACAGTCATAATTAGAGGCTGTTGGCTTTTGGGACTTGATGGAAAGGAGAAGTAAAGACCTTCTTTTATGATAAAACAAAGCATTAGCACAGCAGTAGAACATTTGCGGACTAAAAGCCTGTGAATATACAAATTACCATCTATTGGGGCATTTTAGCTCATACCACTATGGTAAGGTGGTGTCGGCACTGCCAATAGACTGCAGCAGAAGCAGCAGCATTATTTCTCAAGTTTATCACTTTGATCATGGATTGGGAGCAAATCTGTATCAAGTTTTATCCCCAGGAGATTATTTGATCAATCCCATTACTCAGAAGAGCGTTGGAAAAAACAAGGAGGAAGTTACTGAAAGCTGCTAAAGCATTGCCTGGTGTCATCACTTTTGCTGTCTCTAAGTGATTAAGTCACCAGCAGACTGAGGTTTTAACACTCAACACCTTTGTCAGCAGAAAGTTTATCTGAATTGCTGGTTGCTGTGAGCAAATCTCATAGCTAGGGCCCTCCCAGATTCACATCACAGACCAACAATTTGGATCAGGATCTCTGCAATTCCAACACAATGGGCTTGTCTACACTTGCCCCCAACTTCAAAGGGGGCATGTTAATCAGCGCAACGGGAGATTACTAATGAAGTGCTGCAGTGAATACGCAGCACTTCATTTGGCTAATTCTCCCCCCACAGCAACTTCGAAGTGCTGGCATGCATGTAGCCGTGAGCACTTTACTCCGCCTGCTGGCACTTTGAAGTTTGACGCAGTATTCACCGCAGCACTTCATTAGTAATCTCCCGTCACCCTGATTAACATGCCCCCTTCCAAGTTGGGGCCAAGTGTAGACCCAGCCAATGACATCTGAGTCTGAACTATCTGGACTCATGACTTTTACGATTTTAAATTCCTACCCTCATGAAATTGATCAGAATGGACCATGATTTTGATAGGGCCCCTACTCATGGCCTGACTGAAGCAGTGGAAAGTTCTGTGGTTTATCTGCATGTATCTGGAATAATGTTTTTTTCCTGGCTCTGTTTTCCCAAGAAATCTGTTACCTACTCTTTGAGCTAGACCAGAACTACTCTGATAGCTTCCTGCATATGGCATTTTCAGCCCTGCTGCTGACTTCTGACTCGTGAGCAGACTGGGCTCCGGGCAGGTACAATAGTCTGCTTGCGTGGATCCCAATACAGGATCAGTGCTATACACTCCTGTTTAATGGTGCAAATTGAAGCGTAGGCGTCTGCTGGATCAGCCTAGTGCTGGTTTTAGTTTCCAGTCCCAGAGGCAACAAAATACAAAGGCATCCTAGAGAGGTAAATATGCCTTCCCACTGCTGTGCTTTAGGGAGTTGACCATCCCCTTGCAGCGACAGTACCTGGCTCGGACAGCGATACTGCCAGACTGCAGAAGCACTCAGAGCAGAGCTAAGGGAATATTAGCAGTAACTCATTCCATGAGTAACAAGCAGCTACTCCCAGGCCCAGCACTTTGCAGCAGTGGTGCTCTGGGCCCCGTTGAAGAGCAGGGGCAGCTCTGCTCCAGCTGTGCAGGGTGGGAGGGGCCAATACCACACTCTGACCTGTGCTGAGAGCTAACAGCTCTTGGCCACACCCCTTCTTCTCTTGGCCCCGCCCCTTCCTGGTCATGGAGACAGCCCCCTTTCCCACCTTGCCCTAGGGCCCGCTGCAGCTGTCAGCCCTGCTGAGAAGCAATCATGTAGCACCTTAGAGACTAACTAATTTATTAAGCCATGAGCTTTCGTGGGTAAGACTCACTTCCTCAGACAACTGGAGTAGACAGACCTTATGGGCAGCTTGTGAGTCTCAAAATGTAATCTTCTGTTTAGAATAAAATGCCCAGTGCTATAAGGGAAATTCACCCAGGCCTATGTACTACTTCAGTAGCCATTGAAATTGCATGCCAACGCTCTGAATAATCCTTAGTCTGCAGCTCATTTGCGGGGAGCCACTGGAAGAAGTCAATAAAATTCATACTCTGAGATGTGTTTCTCAGGTTACAAAGCGCTGTTTCTGTTTCTTGAGTGGATTAGATTAACAAGCAATATGTTCTCAGCCAGCCTCTCCCCAGTGGATTTTTGCCACCACAGGTGTTGGTGAGAGGTTGTTTAAAGGACACATGGATGTAATGTGACATTCACAGTCCTGAGTATTTCTTGAAAATGTCTTGTTAGTAGTTCTACAACTGCAGGGCAGCAGGCAGGGACCTTGCATCGAAAACACCTTTTTGAACAGCTAATCATGTTCACAATGACTTTAAATTCCTTGGTCCACTAACACAAAAATCACCAATAAAAGCAAATAACATACCAGATAAAACCAGCCCAGTTGTCTAAATTTCTAAACACTGGTGGGTTTTGTCCAAATTTTAACGGAAGGAAAAACAGGAGGAAGTCACTAAAATAAATCAGTCAGTTTTTCAAACAAGTACAGAAGAGGGAAAAGAGGGAACTGATCAAAGTTCCAGGACAAGAATAAAAAAAATTTCCATTAAAATTTTTGCAAAAAAAAATTCCCTTAAGTTAAAAACTATATTAAGTCACAGATAATGGTTGGTATCTTGGCCATTATTCAGAATTACAGGTTGTGGCCCCAGGCCTGAATACACTTAAACATATGCTTAACTTTATTGCCATAACTAAAGAGCATACACACTGAAATCAATGCAGCTACTTACATATGTAAAGATATGCCCATGTGCAGGGGTCGGCAACCAAAATAGCAAGAAGAGCCGTGTTTTCCAATTTGGTAAAAAGCTCAATAATTCAAGAGCCTGAATACAAGACAAGTCTTAATAAATAACTTTTTGTAACCCTGATTTGAAGAACAGTGCGCACTGATCTGTAATGTGATGCACGTTCACTTTTTTTGGAAAATACTCAGGAGAATTTTTTTTTTCACTTTGCAATTATAGCAGCAGGAGCCACAAAGAAGTCCTCATGAGGCACCGGAGCCGCAGGTTATAGATCCCTGCACACGTGGAAAGTGTTTGCAGCACCTGGACTTGTGTTGATTTTGGCAGTGTAACCAGCTATAACCCTGCAAATGTTTATGCATGGGCTCCACTTGAAGCACATGAGAAGTTCCGCAGAAGCAAATTAAGCACATGCACATTTGCAGAACCAAAGCCTCTTTTTAGAAGCTCACAACATTTCTTTAGCCTGAAACTGTTGCCAGACTTCTTATATAGAGCTATACCTGTCTCATAGAGCTGGAAGGGACCTTGAGAGGTCATCAAGTGCAGACCCCTCCTCTCGCGACAGGACCAAGCACCATCCCTGACAGATTTTTTTCTTTTTATTTGCCCCAGACTCCCAAATGGCCCCCTCAAGGATTGAACTCACAGCCCTGGGTTTGCAAGGCCAATGGTCATTCTTTCTCCTTGTCACTGCACTCCATTGATTTGGAAGCAAGGCACACACAGCGAGGTCTTCCCAGTCCCACCAATTTCTCCATCACCACCCCCTTGTGTCCCATCAGTCCACTTTGATTGCCTCAGATTGCCTTGTGTCCCATCAGTACCCCATTCATTGCCTCAGATCCTTCCCAACCATCCATGGCATGCAAATTGCAGTCTCGCCTTGGCTGTCATAGGCCCTGAAAGCCTGCTCCGCCCATCTCTGCTGATGCAAGATGAGCCTTCCTCACAAACCACACAAACAGAGCCTGGGGCGGCACAGGTCAGAAACACCCAACCGACTCAGTGTATTGCTCCCTTCTTCCCACAAAGGGACTAGAGTCAACACTGCCAAGCACCTCCTGCCAGATGTGCCACTGGGGCTGGCAATGGGTTTGACATCAGCTTCTTTGGACCCTGGTAAGGAAGGCCCGAGAGAGACGTCCCCATCAGTCTCACCAAGCAGAACAGCTGCCGACCAGCCATGGGGCTGGTGCAAAGAGAGGCTGCAAGCCCAGAGCACCCATTGATGTTGTGACCTAAGGAGGTGTTGACTCTTGTGCTGGAGTCAGTGCTGGGCAGTGGATACTGGAGGTGCCCGGTGATTCCAGGCCCCGGGTGGCTGACTGTGGTGAGCTGCTCCATTCTCTGCCCTCTGGCTCTTACTTACCCCTTGCAGCCATAAGCGAGTCAACCCTTGTTTTGAAGGTCTTTACTTAGAAGACTGTTGGGCATTAATCCCAGCTAAAGAGAAGGTAGAAACATTAACGGTTAGTATGTCGGCGCTGGCTGGCTCTCCGTGGTGACATGAATGGGCAAAAATCTCCCATGGTGAGGGGGGCAGAACAAATCTTCCCAAGAGGGTGGGAAAATGAATCTGCCCTGATTAGCCATTGGCTCAGAGCAGGGTCACCCTGGGAGAGTTTCTAGTCCCAACCATTGTTGCTCAGAGCTTCCTAATTCTGTCTGTCCAGTGGGCAGCGAATCCCGATGCACTGTGTCATGTGACTGGCCCACATGAGGGGTAATAGCCTACCACTGCTATTTGCTACTGGAGTTACTGCTTTGGCGCTCAAACTGTGAGGCTCAAACCCTGCTGATGATGAAGGAGGGGGTTGTAAAACAGGTAAGATTAGCAGAGCCGAAGCAGGCACTCTTGCAGTCTTTTCACTGCCTTAGTGCTGGGGGCCTCTGCTTCCAAGAACAGCGCTGTGTTCGCCTCAGGCTGTCAATGTCCCCTGCAGCTGCCCAGGTTTCTGGAGCTAAGGTTAGTGTTTGGTGCCAGGGTTAGCTGGAATACTAGATTTCCATGAGCTGCCTTTGTCAGGGAGCTCAGCAGCATTTCACAGAATCATAGAATCCTAGAGCTGGAAGAGACCTCAGGAGGTCATTGAGTCCAGTCCCCTGCCCAAAGCAGGATCAACCCCAACTAAATCATCCCAGCCAGGGCTTTGTCCAGCTGCGACGTAAAACCTCAAGGGACGCAGATTCCACCACCTCTCTAGTTAACACA
The DNA here is from genome assembly GCF_033958435.1 of Carettochelys insculpta. Classification (NCBI taxonomy): domain Eukaryota; kingdom Metazoa; phylum Chordata; order Testudines; family Carettochelyidae; genus Carettochelys; species Carettochelys insculpta. The sequence continues at coordinate 10,751,279 of NC_134159.1, forward strand.
GTCCAGTGCTTCATCACCTCCTGGGGAACTAGTTTTTTCTTTCTATCCAACCGACACCTTCCGCTCTGTAACTCGAGGCCGTTGCTCCTTGTTCTGCCATCTGTCACCACTGAGAACAACCTCTCCATCCCCTTTAGCGCCCCCTTCAGTAGTTGAAGGCTGTTACCAAATCAGCCCCTCACACTTCTCCTCTGCAAACTAAATAAGCTCAAATCTCTCAGCGCCCCCTTTTGCTTGTGTTTCAGACTCTGACAGCCTTTCCAGCCCAACCCGCCTCAGCCTCAGCCTGTCTGAAGGGGAGGAACAGATGGATCGGCTGCAGCAGGTGGAGCTGGTCCGCACCACGCCCATGTCCCACTGGAAAGCTGGCACTGTGCAGGCGTGGCTGGAGGTGGTCATGGCTATGCCCATGTACGTCAAGGCCTGCGCTGAGAACATCAAAAGCGGGAAGGTAGGAGAGCAAGCAACGTCGCTGCACCATTGGTATCCAGCTGCTGGCCACGCCAAAGCATGAGCCCAAGCAACCCTCTGAGTGGAAAGGGGCATCAGGAGCCAGAAATGGGGTGGCTACATGCCCTGGCTCCAGCCCATCTTCATTCACAGCCACCTTGTTTGGTGGGACAAAAATGTCTCTCTGGGATGAGGGTTCCATAGGTAAAGCAGGGGAGTGTGGTTAGGTTGCTCCATGCCCTCATATGGGTTTGCACCACTTACCCAGCTCTGTCATCCCCCACTACACTCAGGCTGGTCGCTGCTAAGGTGAGAGTCTTCTCCACCGTAGCTTTGGCCATTGGCAGCCGTTCTCCACCTAGTTGCAAAGCTCAGCTTCATGCTGTGTGCTCCCCACCGTGGTTGTTATGTAATCTCCATGTTACTTTGCATGGGTGGGCTTTTACCTGGCGCTCTTCCCGATGCACTGACTCAGTTAATTTACCCTCACAGTAATTGATCCAACCTCTGTGAGGGTGGGGAAAAAATCATTCCCATTTCACAGACAGAGAAACTGAGCACAAAGGCTGTGTGTCTGGGCCAAGACAACACACACAGTTTGTGGCATAGTCAGGAACAGACCCCCTGATTGCTGAGCCCCAGTCTACTGCCTTAACCCCTCTCTCCTGACTTCTCTATTGTTTTGCAAGTTAATGCTGTGAAGCACTTTGGTGCTGTCTGTCTACACCAGCACAGCAAACCGTATTGCTGTTCTGTGCACGGCCTGCATCAACAGCTGGGTTTGGTTGTTTGTCTTTTCTTGGCGAGCAGATGTTGCTAAGTCTGAGTGACGAAGATTTGGCAACAGGACTTGGAGTATGCAGCTCCCTTCACCGCCGCAAACTCAGGCTGGCAATAGAGGATTACAGGGATGCTGAAGCAGGCAAATGGTAAGCAAACCCCACTTTCTGCAGTCATTTGTGTGTACTCGTGCTTGTAGGTAGGCACATGGCTGTGTGCATATTTTGCTGGTGTGAATGCATGTAGAGGGGCTGACAGCCACCAGGAGGGCTGGTTCTGTTCTCCCCAGAAGGCGAAGGCAGAAGGACCAGGGCCTAGGTCAGTCAGCGCTGGGTGCTGCTCAGACCACGGCGCTGCCCCCACCTCAGAGCTGTGTGGAGCAGTGCTGCCGCAGCATTTCAAAGGCCACTGCCATGGCCACACGAGCAAGGCAGCAGCCAGTGCTCTGGGCCCCGTTGAAATGCCGGGTCCCCTTTGCTCCCTTCCATCAGCGAGCTGACCTTGCAGATATGTGAACATGCATGTGTGCGCACACATGTGCATGTGTGTATTCACGAGTGCATGTTTGCGTTTACATATTATTCTCAGAAGGCAGCAAAATTTCTGGAGGGGAGGGGAAAAGAAAGAGAGGGAGAGTGAGAGAAAAACGAAGGTCCAGGAAAAATTCTTACTGCGTTGCTCAGTGTGAGTGAAAACCCAACAAAACCGGTTCTTTTGTTTTGTATAATTACTCCCTTCAGTGACTTCCCCGTTGTTTTTTGGCTCCGTTAATTAACCAACCCTAGAGTGTGGTGCTGCTCCTCACAGAGCCGACCAGCGTGATAAGAAAGAAATCAAACTGTGTACCGCATTTAAAGCCACAAAACCAATGAGGGCTGGGAGTGAGGCTGGCTAGCAAGACATGCAGGCTGATTTGTCAGTCTTGTACCTGGGCAACTGAGGCTAGCGAATGGGCCACATGAACAGCCCTCCTTCATGGGCGATGCACGACCCCTGGGTTTGAGGATGCAAATACTCCGAGGCCGCACCCAACTGTGACAAATGGCCTTGGCCCACTCTCCGCCCCACACGCACAATAGAGTCACAACCTGGGATAGCTCAGCCCTGGAGCTCCAGTCAACTAGTAGCTGATGTTTCTGCAGCTTCCATGGCCCCAAAGCTACAGGCAGCTGATGGGTTCTGCAACGCAGCCCCTAAGTGGAGCATGGGCAGTGCCAGTTTGGAAAGGCATTACCTTCCCCTGCCCACGATACCTGCCGCCCACGTCATCCTTCGTCTCAGTGGGCCGCCAGGTTGTTGTAACCAAGGTAGTGTCCCAGAATAGGGTAGTTTTGCTATCTGCACTTGCATACTTTGAATTCGTAGGGTGTGGCAATTGCACTGAGGCAGCACTTTGACTGCGTGTTGGGGGAGTGAACATCAGTGTTGTGTGCAGTCAGCATGCCCCTCCCTTCATGCACCCCAGCTTTATTTTAGTAATGCGGGTAGGAAAAAAACATGTGTCTAGAAAGCAACAGAATCTGGCAACCCTCCACATGGGCAACAACAGTAAATAAAATGTCTGGCAGGCCACCCACAGACCCCGGATAGGACACGTGTGGCCGGCAGGCTGCAGGTTACCCACCACTTATTTAAAACATTAAGCTGACACATGCCCAGAAGAGTCATTGCCAGGATTTACATCAAGCCCACCAAACTAATGCAGGGCTCTTAAGGGTACAGTAACCCCTGACTTACATGGAGGTTGCGTTCCTGCGCAACCCTGTATAAATCAAATTTCACGTTACTTGAAGGGAGCCAGGAAACTGACCAGCGCAGCAGTGAGCAGTGGGGAGCTGGGAGCCAGGCTCCATCTCCATGCCACTCAGAGGAGCAGGGAAACTGAGCAGCATCTGCTGCGCTGGTCAGTTTCCCCTCTCCTATGGGAGCTGTAGCCTGGCTCCCAGCTCCCCACTGCTCACAGGAGACAGGAAACTGACCAGATTTGCTGTGCTGGTCAGTTTCCCGGCTCTCCTGATGGGCGGGCAGCCCAGAGGTAAGCACCAGATCCCCCCCACCCTGAGTCGCGTTAAACCGAGATACACGCAACTTGAGTTTGCATATCTTGGAGTTCTCCTGTACATATTTTAGTTGTTTTGGAAAGTTGGATAGTTCTATTTTTGCCTTCAGACAAGAGCTGTCAACCTGTTAAAAAAAACAAATTGGCATTGATCTTGCTGCTAAAGGATAATAGAATACCCTTTATTTAAATATTGTGGATGTTTTTTGAAATACAAGTTGAACCTCTCTTTTCCTGCACCCTTGGGACCTGACCAGTGCTGGACAAGAGAAATCACTGGATTACAGGACGTCAATATTTTCTAGCACATTACCAACACTTCCACTGCTTTTTGGGCTCTTAGGAGACAGTTGAGGGTAAAATACAGCTGCATAACAGCACAGAATGCTGAGGCTATGTCTACACTAGAGAGTTTTGTCAACAGTTATCCGCAGGCCCAGTGTTTCAAAGGGACCTTCAGCTGTCTGGCTGCCACTGCTGCTGCTTTGGCAGTGGCGGAGGCTGGAGTTCAAGGCCTCTTGGAAATGCCATAGGAGCACTGCTCCAGCTGTGCATGGGTATCAAGGGGGGAGCAGGGCAGCATTGCAGTCTGAGTGGCGCTGAGGGCTGACTGCCCTAAGCCATGCCCCTTCCACTCTGGACCACACACCTTCTGGGGCAAAGAGCTGCGCCCCCTCTCACTTTGCCCCAGGGCCCATGGTGGCTGTCAGCACTTCTGGTCAGGAGTGTTATGTTTTAGAACTTTTTAAATGGTTGTTGGATGTATTGTATTACAGTAAACTCTTTCATGTCCAGCATTCTATCATCCAAAACTCTCAGATAACCGGCCTTTTAATCATAAGTAAATTTTAGTTACATTTTCCATAAGTGCAGTGTAGTGAAAATAAATACAGATAAATACAGCAGATACAGGAGAAGTTTACAGCGTACAATACTATTGTTGGTAAATAAAAGCCCTCTGCATGCATTTTTGTTTGTTTCTTAATAGCTAATCATGCTTTTGTTTAGTGTTATGCATTGCTAGGTATTCCTCTCTTTCATCCAGAGATCTGGCAACCTCCTGGTCCCAGAGCTGCCGGATATGAAAGAGTTTACTGTACTCAGCTTCTCAGATGGGGGTTGAATAGTGAACAGCATGCACTAAGGGTTTTCCATTGCCAGCAGAGATTCAATACTTGCCAGGAGTGGAGAGATGCACAGGGAAGGAGTCACACTCAGAGCCATCCCCTCTGTGATGAAGTGGGTGTGTGAGGATTTTATTCCCCTGCTTAGGTTGAGTGTGTTTCCTAATGTCCTGTAGTAACACAAGGGGGTGCCTCAGTTTCCCTAGACACAGCATCGATGTATGGTTGGCAATGGGAGTTTCGGTGTAATGACTTCACAGGTTCGCAATGGGTCTCCATGCCATTTGTAACCTAGGCAACTAGGTGACACCTTTCCTCCCCAGGAAACAGGACAAAGGAAGGGAGGGCCTGGCTGGTTTGAACTGGAACTGGGCAGTTGAGTTAGAGAGTCTTGGCTGATGTGAGGAGGAGGAAGAAAGGCCAAGGCCCTGGCTCGGGGACCCCCCTCTGAGGTCCTCCCCCCAAGACAGATTGTACTGACAGCTTCTGGTTTTTATGCTGACATGTCTGCTCCATGCTATGTCCTGTCAACTAATCAACCTTCTGTTCTACCTGCTGAAAGAGAGTCACATCTGACCAGAGATGGGGTGCAGGTCCTGGTGACTCCCACACTCCATGACACCCTCTCTGCCAGTGCAAAGGACCCCAGAGAGAGCAAACTGTGCTGCTGAAGAGCAGGTGGGATTTGGAAAAGTTACACTGGATCTTTGCACAGCCCAGAACTGAGTCTCTGAGGAATGGGTCGGGGGGAGCAGTGGCAGGTCAGGGGATCCTCTTCTAGAAAGACCTGCTGGCTAATGTACCCTGCGGATCACAAGGGCTGGAGCCACAGAAGATTCTAGCCTCAGCAGTGCAGCTGTTCACTCCATGGGGAGCAGAATGCCAAATCAGAGCTCAGCTCCCTGCTCTGGTTGCTGCTTTCTAGAACTGGTGTCTATATAAGGCGCCTACTGGATCTTTGGCATGGCTAGGGCTTAACTTCATTGACTGGCAGCTCCAGGCCTGTGAGTACCTTGCATTAGGAGAAGAGATGACTCACACTGAGGAAAGAAATGACAGATATCAACCGTGTCTGTTCTATTTCATGACTATTTCACCTGCTTCTTAGAATGTTTTTCCTTGAGAGAGAGTCACAGCACCAGGAGACTTGTGTCCATGTTAATTGTTACTTGCCTTCAAAAACAACACTATTTAAACTAGCCCCCCTTCCCCGCCCACATTACAGGTGGAAGGAACAAGCAACTCCCAGCCTGATTCTCATGCTATTTGCCCTGTATATTTACAGCCCTATAACCCCTTGTGCTTCTTTAGAGACACCCGTGATCAGTGAGATTTGTCACCAGTTGAGATTTGTTCTCAGAAAACTGTCTCCTCAGAGTAAGAGAGGAGAGTGATTAATCAACAGTGTGTGCTGTAAATTACTTGTAATTTCCTTATCAATGCTAACAGAGAAAATTAGAAAGACTCTTTTGCTTTGAAATCTGCCTTTCTGTGCAGTGGCCACTTTAGTATAAACTTCAGGGCATGGAACACGGGTGGTGAGGTTAGATTAATAAAGAATTAATTAACCTTTGATTAATTAAGCTATTTAATGGTGCAGAGCTTGGCAACTCCCCTGCCTAGTTGTAGGTGAACAAATGCAAGCCTGTGCTAGCAGATCACGGGTGTGTCTAAACAAGCACAAGGGGTTATAGGGCTGTAAATATACAGGGCAAATAGCATGAGAATCAGGCTCGGAGTTGCTTGTTTCTTCCACCTGTAATGTGGGGAAGTGGGGCTAGTTTAAATAGTGTTGTTATTGAAGGCAAGTAACAATTAACATGGACACAAGTCTCCTGGTGCTGTGACCCACTCTCTCCCTGCCCCATCTGATATTCCCTTACAACATATAAAACATTAGGAATGTGCAGAAGCGTATGCGCCATTTAACAGCAATTCGGGATTTGCCTGTCCCATTAAAAGACACTTGCATCCCTCTGTGCCTCCCCAGTGGTCTTCCATGCTGTGATGCTGCCATCTTGTGGCTAGCTGGTGATCTGCATTGGGGTACCCCTTACCTTTCTGGGGCCAAGCATCAGAGAGGTAGCTGTGTTAGTCTGTATCTTCAAGAACAACAAGATGAAGCAGGTCTTTGCCCACGAAAGCTTATGCTCCAAAATATCCGTCAGTCTATAAGGTGCCACAGGACTTCCTGTTGTTCTTTCTGGGGCCGAGATTCCACGGATTTCTTAAAGGAGATGGGCAAACCTTAGGAATCGCCTCCATCTTGTATTGGCATTTTTTTCAAAGGGGAGAAAGTCATAGTAATCAGCTCAGCAACAGTCAGCACATTTCCTGCTTTGTTCTTACATGCTGGGTGCAAAACCAACTTTTCTTGTAGACCCACCCAAAAAAAACCCACAAGCAGGCCTGTAGCACCTTAAAGACTAACAGTTTTATTCATTATGTAATGAGTTTTCATGGGTAAGATCCACTTGCTCAGATCTGAAGCAAAAATAAGAATACAGGGCATATATATATAGAAGAAGGGGAAGAAGAAGGGAAAAGGGTGGGGAGTCACCTGTCTTTAACAGGACCAGTGGAAGAAGTCCTATAAGTTAAGTGGGATGTGGGCCATTCCTGCAAATATTGAAGTTGGGAAAAGTGTCCTTGTCACGTGTAAGATAATGGAGATCTCTGTTAAGCCCCAGGTTAAATGTGTCAAACAAGTCCCCAAGTGGCATGAAGTGACTGGTGTGGAGCAGAGAATCCAGCCCATTGCCTGCACAGCCCCACTGTAAGGTGCCAGCATGATTTTTAGCCCCGGATGGCTGAAGCATCATGCGCTTTGGTTGTCTTCTGTACGTTCCGCAGCTTGTCTAAAGCCTCAGAACTGGATCACCACTGGGTAGCCAAGGCCTGGCTGAATGACATTGGGCTGTCTCAGTATTCCCAGGCTTTCCAAAATCATCTCGTGGATGGACGGATGCTGAACTCGCTGATGAAACGAGACTTGGAGAAGTACCTGAATGTGTCGAAAAAGTTCCACCAGGTCAGCATATTGCTGGGGATAGAGCTGCTTTTTCAAGTCAGCTTCAGCAAAGAGGTGAGTCAAGAAAGCATTAAACCAGGCACTTGACCGTATTTGGCATTCTGGGTGAATTATCTGCCATTGTCACTCCAGACCCCTGCAGTTCCCTGTTCCTGTCTCTAACAGATGGATAACATTACGAGGGATGGTGCACCCTCATCTCTGGCTGGCCTCATGTTATAGAATAGCCGTACCACTTAGGGTACACCTCCACATACGGGAAGGTCGACGTACCAGTGGGCAATTTTCCGGAGTTCGGTTTAGTGTGCTAGTGGTGACGTACTAAATCGAACTGTCATGGCACTGCCCCTGATTGCGGTACTCCTGGCAGTAAGGGATGCCAACGGGAGAGTTTCTCCTGTTGACCTTCCATGGTGTGGATGGTGGCCAAAAAATGAATTTTAGATACTTTGACTCCAGCTATACAAGTCTCGTAGCTGGATTTGTGTATCTCAAATTGATTTTACTTCCTAGGGCGGACCTGGCCTCAGTAACACCTGGGTGTGGAGATATCCGAGTTCCTCATCTTTGCCAGAGCACCCTTCACCTCAGGCTATCTTCTGTCTGGGTTTGCCCAGACAATGCCTCTTTTTTGATCATTTGCCTTCTGTCCAAATGGAATTTTCAAACAACAGGCAGAGTTGGGGAGTTTTGCAGAGCAGCCATTACAGCTCAGAAAAAGCCATGATTGGTCCTGTTCCTGACTGGGCCCTGCTGCATCTGCAGCTAACTGGTTTCTGTAGGATTTTGGAGGGCCAGATGTCAGTTCCGAGCCTCTGAGGAAGGGTTCAGCAGGGAGACAATGACTGATGGTTGTGTGGTGGTATGTCCTGGGCTTGTACCAGCCACCCAGAATAGGAACAACACTGCCCCCTCCCTCTCCTTTGCCCCACAGGTTCCAGAAACCCAGAGTATCCGCCCCACAACACACACACCCTTTCAACACCTCCAGTTTTACCCCCTACACCTCCTCCTATGCTTTCTCCCTTGAGTTGCCCCTCCTTCTCCCCAAAAGTGCCCTCTTTCTGGGAACCTGAAATATGGTATCCCTACCTTCATCCCGCAAGGTCCATTCCAATCTGAAACCGGAACAAAGTAACCCCTTTTTGGACAAGGAAGGGGAATGAAAGGGGAATGCACTGAACCCTGTTAGAAGCTTTGGCAGTTCCTCAGGTAATGTTCAGCCATTTTGTTTCCCCAACATCAAGTGATTCTTCTTTAGAGAGAGATGGATAGCGAGGGAGGCAGAGACGATGGGTGTTTCCAGTGTTGTAGTGGAAGTGGGTTCCAGGATATTAGAGAGACGAGATGAGGGAGGTCATAGCCCTTATTGGACCAGCTTCTGTTGGTTGGAAGAGATGTGTTTTAGAGCTTCAGCAGGTCCTGAAAAAGAGCTTTGTGTAAGCTGGAAAGCTCATCCGTTTATCAACAGACGTGGGTCCAGTGAGATGTATTACCACCATGTCTCTCTAGATAGAGAGTTAGCAAAGGAAATCACAACTAAAGAAGTGATCCTTCCAGTTTGAACCATTTCTTATTGGCCTGGGACTCAAATAATTTACTGAGCTGCTAATTCCTTTCCTCCCCTCTGACCACCCAAGATCCCTGGGGATGGGATTTCTGGACCGCAGGCTCTCCAAAGAAAGAAGAGGGTACAGCTGTGGTCTTTGTGGAAGAACTGATTCCTTAGGAGGGATCTGAACAAGGAGAAGGTGGGGCTTGTTTACTATCAGTTACATTACTGTCCGTGTGTGTAGGTTCTGCAAGAGCGGAGGGCTCGCTGTGAGACACACAATGTCGATCCACTCGTCTGGACAAACCAACGAGTGCTCAAGTGGGTGCGGGACATTGACCTAAAGGTAGGACCTGCATGTGAGGAAATGGGTGGCAAGAGGGATGTCATAGTCAGGGAGTCAGCCTGGACAGGGGTCAGTCTTAATCACTCAGGTCTCAAGTGGGCCTCAGAAGTATCAGATATTGGAATAGCTAAGCACCATGGAGGTGGTACCTGGGGCACGGTGGTCATACAAGACAGAGGAAAGCTGGGTCAGGCTGTCTGTTGCCATCGATAGCATCTGCCAACATCTTAACAGCTACTAACAAGGGAGGGAACAGTGGGGTCCTTTCTTGCCAGTAAACCCACATTCTGGTGTTTGCTTTTAGGAGTATGCGGACAACCTGGTGAACAGCGGCGTGCATGGGGCTGTGCTGATGCTGGAGCCCACGTTCAACGCGGAAGCCATGGCCACCGCTCTGGGCATCCCAAGCAGCAAGCATATCCTGAGGAGGCATCTGGCAGAGGAGATGAACGCGATTATTAACCCAGACAAGTGAGGCCCCTTGCAGCATTCTCACACCTGCTCTCAGGGGGAGCAGGGAAATTCAAGCCCCTTCTCTTCTCTTGGACTCACTGGGGATGGTGACATTTTGCTGGGGAAGTGGGGGATGGGACGATGGGAGGGGAATTTGGCTGGGAAATTTCCAGCCCTTCCCCCCTGTCAGACAGTGTTGTTTTCTGCAGATGCAGGGAGGGCTGGGAGAAGGGGTGGGACGAAGAGAGGGGATGGGCAGGGTTAGTGGATCTGGCAAGCAACAGATCCACCATTCACTCCCTTTGTCACTTACCACAACGGGAACAGCAACGTCAGGGGCTGCTCCAGCTTTCTGATGCAAAAGCAGCTACAGAGCAGCTGAGAAGTGGACTCCTTGTTAATTCACGGACATGGAGCTCTGGTTAGGATAGATTCAAAACCCATCAACTTAAAGTCAGCAGAATGCCTTCCATTCACTTCAAAGGGTTTTGGTTCAAGCCCATTGCATGCTAGACATCCAAGGCCTGATCATAGTAGCTCAAAAACAAGTTCCACTGACCCAAAATGGAGTCAGTGGCTCCTGGGGACATCCCCAAAGGAAAGCTGTGGGAGAGGAGTATCCCCTCGTATTTCCTGTGTTGCACAGAAGGTAAGGAGGAATGAAATTAAGCAAATGGTGAGGTAGCTGCAGACCTGAACGCCTGCCAAAAGAACAGACCTGTTCAAAAAGCAGATCATTCTCCAGGCAGCAAAAGCCAAATGGCCACTGGAATAGAAACCCCCTAAAGAACTGCAACAGTCGTAAAAGCAACACACCTCATTCACTCCCCACTCATAGAATCCTAGATTGTTAGGGCTGGAGGGGACCTCAGGAGGTCAGAGTCCAGCCCCCGGCCTATAGCAGGATCAACCCCAACTAAGTCATCCCAGCCAGCGCTTTGTCAAGCTGGGACTTAAAAACCTCTAGGGATGGAGATTCCACCACCTCCCTAGGCAACACATTCCAGTGCTTCACCACCCTCCTGGGGAAATAGTTTTTCCTAATATCCAACCTGCACCTCCCGCTCTGTAACTTGAGGCCATTGCTCCTTATACTGCCATGAGTCACTACTGAGAACAGCCTCTTTCCATCCTCTTTAGAGCCCCCTTCAGGAAGTTGAAGGCAGCTATCAAATCACCCCTCACTCGTCTCTTCTGCAAATTACACAAGCCCAAATCCCTCAGCCTGTCCTCAGAGGTCATGTTCTCCAGCCCCCACATCATTTTTGTTGCCCTCAGCTGGACTCACTCCAATGCATCCACATCTCTTCTATACTGGGGGCGGGGGCTAGAACTCGACCCAGTACTCCAGATGTGGCCTCACCAGTGCCAAATAGAGGGGCATAATAACTTCTCTAGATCTGCTGGAAATGCTCCTCCTAATGCACCCCAGTATGCCATTAGCTTTCTTGGCTACAAGAGCACACTGTTGATTTATATCCAGGCTTTCATCCACTGTAATCCCCAAGTCCATTTCTGCTGTACTGTTACTTAACCAGTCAGTCCCCAGCCTATAACAGTGCTTGGTATTCTTCCATCTGAAGTGCAGGACTCTGCATTTGTCCTCGTTGATTGTCTGATTACTTTTGTCCCGATCTTCCAGTTTATCTAGGTCCCTCTGGACCCTATCCCTACCCTCCAATGTGTCTGTGTCCCCCTAGCTTAATGTCATCTGCAAATTTGCTGAGGGTGCAATGTGTGCCCTCATCCAGGTCATTAATAAAGATTTTGAACAATATCGGCCCTAGAACCGATCCTTGGGGCACTTCTCTTGAAACCGACTGCCAGTCAGACACTGAGCCATTGAGAGCTACCTGTTGGGTCTGAACATCTAGCCAGACTTCTATCCTCCTTGCAGTCTATGTATCCCATCCATACTTCCTTAACGTATGGGCAAGAATATTGTTGGAAACTATATCAAAAGCTTTGCTAAAGTGAAGGTATATCTCATCCATTGTCTTCCCGATGTCCACAGAGCTAGTTACCTCATCATGGAAACTAATCAGATTGGTCAGGCACGACTTGCCCTTGGTGAATCCATGTTGACTACTGTTGATCTTTTTTCCCTGTTCCAAGTGCTTCATAATGGATTCCTTGAGGATCCCCCCCCGATGATTTTTCCAGGGATTGAAGTAAGACTGACCAGTCTATCGTTCCCTGGATTGTCTTTCCTTCCTTTTTAAAGATGGGCACTGCATTTCCTTCTCCCAGTCACTCAGGACCCGTCCCCGTTTTCCACAAGTTTTCAAAGATGATGGCCCAAGTCTCTGCAATGATATTTGCCAATTCCCTCAGTACCCTTGGATACAGTAGATCCAGACCCATGAATCTGTGTATGTCTAGCTTTTCTAAGTAAGCTTTTCTAAGCTTTTCTTAACCTGTTCTTTCCCCACAGAGGGCTACCCACCTCCTTCCCATACTACACTGCCTAGTACAGTAGTCTGGGAGCTGACCTAGTCCATCAAGAGAGATGCAAAAAAGCTTTTCCCACATCCTCTGTTGCCAGGTTACCTCCCTGTCCAATAATGGCCCTTCACTCATGCACAATCCCATCATATGGTACTTGCCCAGGAGAACAGATTCTCAATTCTCAATTTAACGTATGTGTGTATACGCGGCCTCCACAGAGAGCCCTTGAACACTGTGCTAGGGCAGCAGGGAGAAACCTGATGGGGGCATAAGATGAAATTCACTCACATGCAAAAGACCAGCATAAAACTTCAACTTTCCAGTCCCATTTACCAGCACACTTAGACAACCCAAATCACAGTTAAATTCTGGAGGATTAAGTGGGATTGTGCAGGAGCATTCCCTAAAGGGGACTTTCACTCCCTGGGGAGTAAGGGGATAGTTTTGCCAGCTGCATTCACCCCAGTCTCAACCAGCTGGTCTTTTCACTGGAGCTAAAAATAGCTCATAACAGCAGGAGAGGAGATAATGAAGCATATGGGAAGTATTGATTTTTGCATGGAACAAAAGAGGAAGTCACCCACCCTTTCCCGGGTTTGTCTTCACTGCCTAACTGCTGAGTGCACCCACCCCAATGGACAGCCTGGGAAAGAAGAGATGGCTCTGGCATGGAATTTTGCCCAAGGTCATCTGAGGAAACACTAGAATCTCTCCTCTTTGACAATGTCAGGTGCCTCAGGTGAGTTCCTGTATGGAGAGACGCAGCAGATATTCTATATTTCATGGGCAGCATCAAGGAGAGGAGGCCTGGATTCTGTTCCCACACAAGGAATGCCAAAAGCAGGGTGAATGGATGGAGATTCCCAAGGATGAAGCTAGTACAGGCAATCTTGTGTTGCACAGAAGCATTAGAAGGATGTGAGCAGCTGTGTGAGAGGAGGCCTTACTTTATGCTGCTACTCAACACAACATTTCTATCAGCTCTTAGCTCCCAAATGCCACTGGCAAGCCAAGGGACACCAGGACTACCTGGTATCTCTCATGTTTGGGAGCATGGAAGTTATTTATTGTCTTTTGTGTCCAGTGCCTTCCCAGCTGAAATGTCACCCAGGAGATAATTCTAACCACCTGCTTTTCTGCCTTTGTACCGCAGCAGGAGGAATTGTCTGTAGTGGAGTTGTCAAGGCTGATCCCCACTCTGACACTCAGATTGTGGAAGGTGGGGGCCCTCAAGAGACCGTAAAAATACCTTGCCTCTGTAGGCTTCTGCTTAAAAGCTTCCCAAGGTCCCAGAGTGGCCGACCCTGGGAGGTGGCTGCCACCACGCGAGTGAGAGAATTCCTCTTTAGAACCCAGGAAGACACACTTGAGATGTCTCCCTGTGGGGTAACCCCAAGCTCTTAGCCCTCCCGTAGGCAAGAGCTTGGAAACAGAGAGGAAGAAATTAAGCTGCAGTCTGACAGCTGATCTTTCAGTCTTAGGCCTGGATGTGCCCGGACCCTTCTCTAGGACACAGGAATCAAATCATTGACTTTAAAAAGTAATTTATTAACAAAACAGAAGAGGAAGTGGTAAAGCATACTTGGTTGCTAGGTGTTATAAATCAACTAAAGAAAAGGTTAAAGCAGAGAGAATTACTTCCCTGAAATTCAGTTTTGAAGCTACAGTGTACCAGTGGTGAATACATCAGCCAGCCTGAGAAGTCCCACACCAAACACAAAAGGAAAACTAACCTGATAGCATCTAACTAAGCATTTCTTTTCTACTTACATACCTGTACACACAAGTCATTTTGTGGCCTGAATATTTAATGGATTCTTTAAGCCCCAATTGGGCTTAAAACATCTCTGTCTTTCTCTGCTCCAGCCAGACAAATGAAAAGATGCCCTCAGCAGGCAACTGCTTTAATTCAAATGATCCCTCTTTCTTCCTATTGGCTCACCTGGCTGATTGCCAACAGAGAACCCACTGTCTCTGGGTTTAACCCTTTACAGGCATTCATTCATGACAGGAGTGTTGGAGCCCATATGGACTTGATAGGCAGAAAATACACGATGGGGGCTCAGTAAACGCAAGAGGAATAAGTTATCCTTTTGATAATGATTCATCGGCATTTGCAGCCAATTTTCATGTTTTTGGGGAACTGAACCTCATTGTGTGCTGTTCTTTTAATTAAGTTTATTTAATATTTTTCATTATATTGAAAACATAATGAAGCTACACATGCCATTTATGAGCAATCTTAATGTATGTTGGTGATATGTATATTTGTCATGTTTCAGTAACATATTAAAATGTATAGGCAAGGAGTGTAGTCCAGTGGTGACAGAAATAGGAGTCAGGAATCTTGAGTACTTTACTCCTGCTCTGCCACTGACTCACTCTGTGACCTTCGTCAGGTCATTTAACTTGACTATGCCTCAGTTTGCTCATCTGTAAAGTGGACATAATGATACTTACCTACCTCACAGGAGTGTTGTGATGATTAATGTTTGTAACTTGCTTTGAGATATCTAGATGACAGTGCAAAATATCATTATAGCATGTGCATATATATTTATAATTTTAAGAGCTAAATAAATCATGGGAACACTATGTGGCTTTTGACACCTGGCTTTAAGAGGCCTCTGAGCAGAGGAAGAAGATGACTCATCCATTGAATGAAGTGCTCTCAGTTCATCCCTCTGTTGCGGGAGTCCTCAGCTGTCCATCAACTCACAGGCTGGGAACTCTTTACAGGTTAGAATCCATTAAAGCAGAATGGAAGAAAAACTGATCAGAGGACCTTTTGTAACTGCCAGCAAGCAGAACCAAACCTTGGACCTATGGAGCTTAGTGCATGAGCTTCCACCAATTGAGCTAAAAGCCTGCTGGCTCTCAATTAAGTCTGTAGAGGAGACTCATTCCTTCTGTCTGTAAGTGGCCCATTCCCAGTAGGTATCTGGGTTATACTCCATTCACTTCCTATGGGAAGAGTCCTCTTCTCTGGTGGATATTCCAATAGCTTCCATTAGAGTCCTCCAGTTGGTTTCTACTGACTCTTACTGGCCTTTGCTGATTTCTGCTGGCCTCTTTTTGATACAGCAGAGCCTCAGACTTATAACCACCTCAGGAATGGAGTTGTTCGTAACGCTGAACAAAACATTATGGTGACTCTTTCAAAAGTTTACAGCCAATCATTGACTTAATGCAGCTTTGAAGCTTTACTGTGCTGAAAAATAACCCACTGCTTTGACCCATCTTCATTTAGCTGAAACAAGCTCAGAAATAGTTTCCTCACTTTGTCAATTCTTTTAAACTTCCCCTGATTATTTTTCTGTAGTTTACCTTTAACACAGTCCTGTACAGTATTTGCTGCTACTTCTCCCCCACCCACCTCATTCCCCCAGCTGCTGCCTGATTATGTATTTATGGTTCCCAAGGAGGTTTGTGATTGACTGGTCCACTTGTAATTCTGGTGTTTGTAACTCCAAGGTTCTATGGTAGAGTCGTAAGATTTCAAGGCCAGAAGGGACCATTGTGATAATCTAATCTGATCTGAATAACACAGGCAATAGAACTTGTGAGAAAATGATTCTTTAAGAACATAAGAACAACCCTATTTGGTCAGACCATAGGCCCATCAAGCCCAGTATCCTGTCTTCCGACGGTGGCCAATGCCAGGTGCCCCAGAGGGAATGAACAGAACAGGTTATCATCAAGTGATCAGTTCCCTGTTGCCCATTTCTAGCCTCTTGCAAGCATAGGGTAGGGACAACCTCCATGCCCATCCTGGCTAACAGCCATTGATGGACCTATCCCCCATGACTTTATCTAGTTCTTTTTTAAACTTTACTATTGTCTTGGCCTTCACAACATTCTCCGGCAAGGAGTTCCACAGGTTAACTGTGCGTTGTATGAAATAATGTTTCCTGTTGTTTGTTTTAAACCTGCTGCCTATTAATTTCATTTGGTGACTGCTAGTTCCTTGAATGTATCTTTCGGAAAAACACCTATCAGAGGACCAGTAGAACCAGCAGCCAGTACATTGCTCTGTTCACCTAATTGCCAACTGGAAGTAGAGGAAATCTTACAACTCAGATCTCCTTTAAAAAGTGCTGAAACTCATTACCCAAGCTGTGAAACACATGCATCATGGCAAAGGGAGATATCAGGAAATATTTCCTGAAGAAATTTGGGCCTCTGATGAATGTAACATGAACTTAAAGCCAATGGCCAGCAATATTGGGTGCGTCTACACTAGGAACTAACTTCGAAATTAGGCACTATATCTAAGTAGCCAGCAGAGAGTCTACACACATTTTCCCTTACTTCGAAGTTAATTTCGAAGTTAACTTCAAAGTAGGGAGCCCAGTTTCGACGGCCTTACTCCATTCCCTGGAATGGAGTAGTGCCCTGCTTCGAAGTTTAACTTCGAAGTAGGGTGTGTGTAGACACTCAGCTTCAAAGTTGCTTACTTCAAAGTTATTTTTGTAGTGTAGACGCAGCCAGTGTGTAAAGCACAATATTAGTGCATCACTCCACAGCTGTGAAGTCTTCAGTTAAAACTCTCAGTGGTGCTTGAACAGGAAGAATGCATGTGATGGTCTTAACTTAGTCCTTTTGGGCTGTCAGAAAACAACCACGTCATGTGTGCTCACTGGGAGCAGAAGCTTGTGGTTCCACATTCAGCTGGGAGAATAACGGATTTTTTCAGTTAACCTCTTATGTGGGCCAGTCACAGTGAGTGGGGCAGGGAGAGAGATATGGTGGTGACATGGTTTGGCTCTTCAGTGGTATGAGTTGCCATGTTACCGATGTATATAAAACACAGCGCTCTTTTCTCTCTTGGATACAGCCAACCAACTCATTGCCTAGGGACAGGAGAACCTTAATCACTGGATCTCTCTGACAGTGACCAGACAGGCCTCATCAGGGTAAGGACCTGCCTTCCATACTAACCCAGCCTTGTACAGTTGGCCAGCACAAAGTCTAGGCACATCTTTAGTCTTATACTGAGGCTGTATCTGGTATGTAGGTCTTAGTGGGCTCTCTGTCTAGGAAAGAATTTCACCCAGAGTGAGGATGAATCTGCTAATCTGTGGAACAGTTTGCTTTGCTCTGGAGAGCGGTGCTATGACATCTGAGTTGTGGTAGGCTGACAGTGTCTAAAACCTGTATCCAAGGAAGGTTTCCTCAGTGTTTTATTATAACTATCAACTTGCTTCCCTTTGTTTTCCCTCCAGCATAAGCCATCGCTAGCCACCTGTTCCTCATTCTGCAAAGCTGCATTCAACTTCTGTTCAACTCCTTCCAGTTTCCTGTTGCTGTGATACCACCTCAGTGCTTATCTTACAGCCCCATTGTGTTAAAGTCCAGGTTTCATTTGCCAAAGCAATCTACTTTCTTGAGCATCTGAGTTTTTGCTTGGAATATGTATTACCAGGCACACAGAAAGAACTTAGAAAAAAGATAAAAAAGTTCTTCACCCAAATCCAGTGCGTAGTGATGGCGATTAGAGCATTTTCTTTCTTCTGCAGACGAGTGACATTGCTGAACATCAGAAGTGTACTCGGAGCATGAGCTAGACCACCCACTACTCTGGAAACACCCATCAAAGGCTTAAGAAACTCCATGAGGGTGACAGGTGGCTCACTCATGCTATGAAGGAGGCAGCTCCAGAACTCTGAAACAGAACCACCTACTCCTGTTGTTCTGGTTCTGCTCTTCTGCCTGGCAGATTGGCCTCAGGACTTCCCAGTCACAACCAGGGAAAACCCCGGCAGGACCTCATGCTACTTCATGTAAAGCCAGTCGGGTCAGCAGGGCCTTTCCTGTGCTCCCAAATCCTAGGCCATGCTGGCGAAGAAGGCTCCTGTAGGGCACCAGGTAGAGAGAGCCAATTCTGCTTTAGTTAGCATTGTTAGAACTCTTTGACCCTGCAAACAGCTAAGTCCTGTTGTGACTGATTGTAATATCTACCCCCGCTACAGTGGGAGTCATAGGAATAGTTGGGAGCCTGTATAACTTCATCTGTCCAAGGTGAGATTACAGTGCACAGAAATCAGACAATCCCACCCTGTGATTCCCACAGCAACGGTAGCCCTACCCCTGTACACCCATAGTCTACTTTTTAACATGGCCTGTGGTGTTCGCTTCACATGCACAACACAGCTGACTTAGAGTTACAGTTACAGTTGTTACAGTAGCCAGAACTTTAGATTTCCTGACTTTTCTGTGTTTGCAACCTCAGCCAAATGTTGCATTAATGTAGGTATTTTCCTGGTTTTTGTATGAAACCACAGTCCCTTAATAAGTGTGTTAGCTGGTCAATCTGCCGCAAAGTACAAAAGACCACAATCTAAGTTGCTGCCTAGCAGTTTGCAGGTGACCTCTGTGAGCTGTAGCTATCCCTTCAGTTCTGAGGGATCTTTGCTATCACCTGGCAAACCTCATGTGAACTTTTACTCCAAGCTCTCTGGCTGCAAGCAGAGGCACATCATTAAAAAATGATCCTTTGCCAGGGCAAGAGGCCAGGAGGTCAGCTTGCAAGAGATTGTGCAAAAAGCTTCTAAAAATGTCTTTCCACAGCTGCTGGGACCAAGCTGAACTTCAAATAGGCTCAAAGCAAAACAGGACCCATTAGCTACGAAGGCAGTGGCTTTCAGACTGGGTTCCAAAGAATAAGTGCAACAATTCAAACAAAGATTAGGTGGCTCTCAAATTTTCATTTTAAAATCATGCAGATGTGGAAGGAGAGTTCAGAAACCTGAATTTCCTAGCACAGCGGCTCTATTTTTTCTAATCTTGTTGAACATCTATAGCAGTTTCCCAGAAGATGACCTTAACTGTACCTGCCAATGGTGCACCATCTCCTAGTCAAATGAATGTTCTCTTCTCACTACTTTCTGATCCCCCCCGGTCGTGTGACTACAAATGCATCATTCAACCCAAATTCCTTTAGACGTGGAGAAGGCACAACGGAATGGGAGGCACCAGCCCCACACTGAGGTCCGATAAAGAGAAACTCCTTCTACCCCTCATTGCTTAGCTGATTGGTGGCATGTAAGTTGGCCATGTGTAAATAAAGAGATGGACAGACAGAAGTCTGAAGTATCCAGTAGCTGGAGGCCTGACTGGTTCCTGCTCAAGTGCACAAGGTCTAACTCAGTGATATGCAACCTAGGCTAGCGAGGGGGCTGCATGAGTGGACCTCCTTCATCTTGGTGAGCCATAACATTGTCATAACCAAGACAGTCTCCTGGGATAGGATCGCTTTGGTAACTGCACTTTCACACATAAAATATTTGAGAGGTGCCAGTTGAACTGCAGCTGCCGAAGGCTCCCAGGGTCAGTGTTGTATTTCATTTACATTCTCTTGCTTTATGTTCGTGTCACATAGCAATACCAGTAGAGAGAAAAACTACACAGATGGAAACCAGTGGAACCAGTAGTGGTACCAGCACATGGGCAACAGTAAGGAAAACATCTTGTAGGCCACACATAGAACCCTGGGAGGCCACAAGGCTGCAGGTTGCACGTCATTGGTCTAAATGGTCACCAGAGTTGGGATCATGAAGGAATTTCCCCTAAGCAATCTCATCAGGAACCGTTGGTTGATTTTTTTCTCCTCCACACCCTGGGGCATAGTTCACGTGCTGAGATCATCTGATCAATATCTCACCTAATCAATCTGCTGCCATTGCAGGGAACTCAGACGTTGACATCATCTTGGTCTCTCTTATATTGGGTCTGGCTCTTGAGGATTGAAGTATTTGGGCTTAATATAAGAGTATCTCGGTGAAATTTAATGGGCTGTTGTGTATGGGGGTCACGCTGGATGTTCTAATGGTACCTTCTGGCCATAAACTGTATGAAGGTCAGAAATAAAGTCTCGGCTGGGAATTACAACCCTCGTGTAAAATTCTGCATTGTGCAGAGAGCCAGCAAAAGTGTAACCCACCAGTCAGTGTCTATTACATACCCCTTCTCTGCCTAATTCACACAGGATATGGGTCTGTTATAGCCCTGGCCATAGAATCTGGATTTTAGCTCAATCTGTAGAGACGCTCAGCTGTGGGCTTCTGTGCTTCAATACCTGCTGTTGGCCAAGATGGTGATCATCATGTAAGTAGCGTCTAAAGCTCTGTTTTGAGGGATTAAGTGAGATTTAAGTGGCGGGTAAGCCTTATGATGGCCCTACACACAGGGACTGCATTTCACTCCTATTGATTTGTGGATGGAAAAAGCTGAGTGATGGCTGCTACCAAGAGATGCAATGCTGATCAATACACAGCTGGTAAGCTCTGAGGCCCTGCTGAAAGTTCTGCTCATTGTGCTGATTCCCATCAGGCTTTTACATAGTGCTCAGCGGATGGTGGCAGCTTGAAGCTAGAATACAGCCAGCTGTTGTGACTGCAGCTCTACGGTGTCGCTCAATCTAATTTATCTCAACATTTGTACCATGCTTATTGCTGTAGTGTGTGGAGGAGTTGTGAGTCAGCTGGAATGCAAAGTCCATTTCCAGCCTAGGGACAAAACCTACCTCTCTGAGAGGATCTGCTGTATTGAAAGAGGCTGGAGTTCTCAATCCTAACAAGGGATAAGCTGTTAATAGAACCCACATTCATCATTACAACATTGAGTTGCAAAGTATGAGCTGGGGTTTTGTGTCACATTCTCCCACCTTATTTTGATTGTACTGTAATAACAAACCAGGTAAAGAATGTAGCTGGATTTAGAAACCCCTGTGTGTAAGTCCTTCAGATGGTATTAACGGTCCTTTCGAGGTGGAAAAGAAATTTTGTGAGCGGAGGTGGGCTGGGGCTGGTGTTGTTGCTGTTGGTGATGTCTAACCTAGAGTTGCCTGACATCCCGCAATCTGCAGGACAGTCCCAAGTGTCAATCGTCAGTCTGGCATCCTGCATTTACACAAAAATGCCCTGCAGGGCTGCTGATTAATATCTGGGGCTCCCTGGCTGGGGATCCTGCAACTGGAGCTGCCAATGGGGTTCCAAGCTCCAGCTGGCTTCAGGTAGTGGGGCTGTAGGGTCTCCCCATCTCTCAGCCAGGGTTCCTGCAGCTGGTGCTGCCAGCGGGGCTCGAAGCCCCAGCCAGCTTCCAGCCATGGAACTGCCGGGGTCCCCACCCCAGCCCCAGTTTTGGGAAATCTTATACAGGACAGGCAGCCCTGGCTGGAGATCACACAGATGGGGCTGTCTGTCCCACATAAGTTTTTCAAAAATCTGGAAACCCTAGTCTAATCCTGTTTTCTTTAGATCAGAACACACCCTTGCACTCACTGGGAGAGAAAAGAACAGCTAAGACAGCAAATACAGCTTCTTTGCCTTGCCACGTTGCTGCTGCAGAAAGCCAGGCACGGCACAAAGTCTTACCAGCTACTCTCAGTTTGTTCCAGCAACAGGCTGTTCAGTGCATTGCTTTTAGCTTGGCCTCCTAGTCATCTGGCTTACAGGGGTGTTGCAAAGATGGAGTTGCCTTGCCCAGCTGAACCAGACTAGTTTTTGGAGACAGGAGTGATAGGGAAGAGGGGAATTTAGGTGAGGAAGGAAAATTACACACGAAGGAGGGAATCAGAGAAGAAACTAAGGTCTTGTGCATGCCAGCCATCTTTCAGAATTGAGCAGAAGCAGCTGGCGATGTCTTCGGTTCCCTCGCTCTAGCCTAGTCTGGTCAGGCTGGCTCTCCAGCTCAAGATGATGAAGGTCCAACAATGTTATGGTGGATCCTGGGGCCCCAAGCAGCATTGGGGGTGGCAGCCATTATGGTGAATCTCTCTCCTGCCAGTCCATGAGTTCCCTTCCCCAGCATCCATGTAGTGACCCTCCACCTTGAGCAGTGTCCCAGGAGGGCTGGCAAACCTCATCCTGTTGACGTTCACCAATGGACATACATTCCACTAATTTTCAACATAAACATTTCGACCTGTCGTGAGCAGGAGTGGCCGCTCGCTGCCCAGGAGGGGGAAGATCCCCTCCCTGGATCCTGGTGGGCAGAACCTGACCCTGCCCTGTCACCTGACCAGAAAGCAGAGGGCGGGACTACTTGTATAAAAGCCCAAGTCAGAAGTCCAGTTGGACCCCAGCCACCGGAGGAGCTGGACGCTGATCTTGAGCACCCAGCCTGGGAGGCTGATCCAACTCTCCAAGAAGGTGAAGCCTTGGTCCAAACCGTCGGCCCCACAGCTAGATCTCGCTGAGGAGGAGCTAAGAGGCAGGACTGAGACCCCACTCTACTCAAACCCAGAGGAACTTGACCAGCTACCCAGCAAGGTATGATCAGAGGGGGAGTTTTGGAACTGGCCCCGGGACAGCTGGGTCAGTGTGTTGCAGTATGGCACCCCCGCTGACCCCAGTGGCAGACTGCTGTGCTGCTAATAGGGCCCTGGGCTGGGGAGCAGTGGCGTGGGTGGGCCTGTGGCCCCCCCCCCACTGCTACTGTTAATCTGGGGGTGGCAGTCTCCCCCTCTCACCGTTGTAGTCACACGCCTGGGCCTGCTGGCCCTCCACCCTGCAAGGACCTTACCCTGCACTGTTGTTTGTTTCCTGCCCTGCCTTGAACCGGTGCATGGACCTAGTGAAGCCCTGGCTGGCTGGCAGCCCCAAAGCACTATCCCGAGCTCTAGGACTAAGCTTTGGTGGCCGACATCACCCTTCTCGAGAATCTTTCTGCTCATTGTCATCCCTCTGTGTGACCGTACAGCAGCCTTGCAGACCCTTAGCACAGTTCCTGTAACCTAAACAGTCCAGTTAGCATCAGGTTGTTTAGCACCTCTTTCTGCTGACGTGTCTAAACCATGTTTTACAACAGGCTGAGTCAGACTTTTGTTACCTTGGGCAGCTTGGAATACAGGCCTTCGCATGGTGTATAGGCACTCAGTCACTGCACGGGACTTCTGTGTCTCCCCATCCCGGGCAGGAATTACAGTAGACCCACGAATTACATGATTTCAACTTACGTGTTTCTCTCAATAACGCAAGTCGAAATCATGAGGGGTGGGGAGCCAGGACCCCACTGCTTGTGGGAGCCGGGAAAGTGACCAGCCCTGCTGCACTTGGCTCTGGGCTCCCCGCTGCTTCCAGCAGCAGGGAGTCAGGCACAGCCAGGACTGAGGGATCCAAAGGTAGCTGGGCTTCTCCTCGACCCAGTCCTGACTTACACGAAATTTGACTTATGCGTGGGTGCCCAGGAATACAATCTAAATGTAAGTCAGGAGCTGACCGTATGCAAAGTATCCAGTTGAGAGCTGAGGGAGGAATTCCCCTGCACATTTCCAGCTCAGGCAGGGTGACAGAAGCTTCTGCAAGCCCGACTGTCCAGATGGCTCTGGTTAGTTGGCTCACCCAACACAGATGGTTCACACTGCAAATAGTATTTGTTTGCACACATATTCACACGCATTCACACACACACACAGGCACATTGGGAGCCCTAGAGCTTTTGAGCTGTCAGTGCAGCACAAATAATTCAATGTGTTGCCAGCAGACGGCTTTGTGCTGGTGATGTCAGCATGGTACATGGCAGAACCCATCCATTAGAAAGCTATATTTCTGCCTGCCCTGATTACAGGCTGCTCCTGATGGGAAGCAGCAGCAGATGGCAAAGGCACAGCCCACTCTCCTAGCAATGAAACCAGCTGCTCAAAGAGACCAGGGAGGCTTGAGATAGAACCACAGAATCCTAGGGCTGGAAGGGACCTCAGGAGGTCATTGAGTCCCACCCCCTGCCCAAAGCAGGATCAACCCCAACTAAATCATCCCAGCCAGAACTTTGTCAAGCCCGGACTTAAAAACCTCTCGGGATGGAGATTCCACCACCTCTGTAAGTAGCACATGCCAGTGCTTCTCCACTCTCCTGGTAAAATAGTTTTTCCTAATATCCAACCTACATCTCCCACTCTGTAACTTCAGGCTCCTTGTTCTGCCATCAGTCACTACTGAGAACAGCCTCTTTCCATCCTCTTTAGAGCCCCCTTCAGGAAGTTGAAGGCTGCTATCAAAGCACCCCTCAGTCTTCTTTTCTGCAAACAAAAGAAGCCCAGATCCCTCAGCCTGTCCTCATAGGTCATGTGTTTCAGCCCCTTCATCATTTTTGTTGCCCTCCACTGGACTCACTCCAGTGCATCCACATCCTTTCTATACTGGGGGGCCAAGAACTGGACACAATACTCCAGAGGTGCCCTCACCAGTGCCGAATAGAGGGGAATAATAACTTCTCTAGATCTGCTGGAAATGCTCCTGCTAATGCACCCCAATATGCTATTAGCCTTCTTGGCTACAAGAGCACACTGTTGACTTATGTCCAGGCTCCCATCCACTGTAATCCTCAGGTCCTTTTCTGCTGTACTGTTACTTAATCGGTCACTGCCCAGCCTGTAACAATGCTTGGGATTCTTCCATCTGAACTGCAGGACTCTGCATTTGTCCTTGTTGATTGTCTGATTACTCTTGTCCCAGTCCTCCAGTTTAGCTAGGTCATTCTGGACCCTATCCCTACCCTCCAACATATGTACATGTCCCACCAGCTTGGTGTCATCTGCAAATTTGCTGATGGAAAGGCAAATTGAAAGTGACTGGATGACCACAAGGAGCAGGTGATCCCCCTCTGAGCGATGGAGAGGCCTGGGCTATATCATGGGACAGAAGGATTGCTGCCAGCCCTTTGAAATGTGGATGGCACAGAAGATGGGATGAATTCTCCCCTCTTCCCCACTCCACTCCTGAAAAGCAATCCTAGACTCAAGCCAAAGCAATTTCTCCTTTAGAACTCTCGTGCCAAAGCAGAGACAGCTGTCCAGGCCAGCACATAAACCTGCTTTATGCTGTAATCAGCTCTCCCCTGAAGGCTACCCTGAGGCGCACTCTCCAATGACTCTGTTTTTATGGCCAAGCCCATTCAGAGTTTTGGTCCCCTTTGCACATGGGTTGTGTCAAAGAAGAGCCATCACTGCTGGCAAGTGCATGGGAGAACATCTGGAGCCACCTAGCCTTGCAGATAGAAAAGGGGCCTGTTATGTCTTCCTCCCTGCACCCTGTAGAATCTCTCTGGCAAATCCACCCCCATCTATATCCAGCAGGAAAGCCCAGAGTGCTGTTCATTGCAGGAAGTTCGTTATTTCAGGAAGCAGGAACTTGCTGGTCCAAATCAGACCACAGATGGAGCTGAACTTTTCCAGAAGCTTCTGGGGATGTGGAGCCGGGATTTCATTCATCTCATTAGAAACACAGGCCCAGGTGGAAAGTCTGGCTCTGAATCCAGCCTTTCCCAAATTTGGGGTTCATCGATGTTTTGTTTTGGGCCTGACACTGGCTTTACAGCATTGGCTCATGAGACTATTGGCTATTCAGCAGTTCCTGAGCTTGTGAAGAAGGAAAAAATGCCACACACTTGGCCGAGTGTACACCTGTACACAAAGAGAAGGGGGGAAAATCTTTCTTGACCCCATGCCCAGCAGAATACACTTTGCAGATTGTGTGATTCCTGCCCTAGCATGTACATTATAACTGAGCCTCAATTACTGGCTATCATAGAGGCACATTATACCTGGTCATCAGATGATCCACCCTTTTAAAAAAAAACCAGCCACCATTTGTTTGGTCTGTTGCTTCCCTTTGCTCCTGTCTATCCCCACCCCCGCCAGCATGGAACAGTTTGAGAATGTGGGTCTTTCATGTATTGACCCCACATAAAAACTGCTGCCAGACAAGTGCCTGTGTCTTGCTCAGCCCTATAGGTGTGCTAGAGAACGAGCGGTATGGAATGTCACCTCTCCTCAAACACGGCTCCCTGCGGCTCTCCGCCAGTGCCATCAGGCAGAGCAAGGAGGAGGGGAACAGCTTAAAATGCAAAGCAAGCCGGGTAAGTCTGCTTTTATTTTTTACAGTTTTCCTTTTGCGATTCTATCGCTTGACTTTTATGGTCCCATCCTCACAGTTAGTTTGTATAGAGACCAGTGAAACATCGGGCGGGGGGGCGCGGGCAGGCAACATAGCTCTAGATCTCCCTAATAAACCCCTGTGCGTTTTACCTCCCACTCTCGCTAATAGCAATTATCAAACAGGTGTGTGAGTAAGGACATTAAGCAGCATAATGCAAGACGGATGACTATAAATCATAGTCTTTAAGGGTACATCTCTACTTACAGCCGCGTGGGAGGGGCGTGGCTGTCGGTATACTGCGGTCAATCTTCTGGGCATCAATTTTGCCGTGTGTGTGAAGACATGGCAAAATCAATCTCTCTGGGGTTGCCTGTTGACCCTGGTACTCCACGCTGATGTGTAGAGTAAGGGTTGTCGGCATGGGCCCAAAGATCCCTGATCTATGCTGGGGAAGAAAGTCAATCCTGATATGTCGATTCTAGCTGCACAAGTGGTGTGGCTGGAACTGGTGTATCTGGTATCGAATTTGATCCCAGATAAGTCAACTGCACTGTAAACAGGATGGATAAAAATAGAATTTTTTAAAACTAAAAAACCCAGATTTTTAATTTAAATCTATTTTTAAATTTTAAATCATCAACAAAATACTACATTTCTCATTTAAAAATAACAGTTACAATAAAACTTCAACAGATACAAGTTACACGTACACTTACAGTCTCATAAAAATGAATTAATGGCTCTAATTTGTCCAGCCTAACTACTAGCTCTTGCTTCTTGAACATTCTGGGCTTTCAGTTTCTGTTTCTCAGCAGACCGAACAGTGACATGGAAAAAGAAAGACACAACCTGGATAGGACTGTATTTGTTCTGTGTGCGTGTGGTGGTGGGTCCTGGCCGAGCACAGGAGAGGAGTTAGTTAAGACATTGTCTTTATTAAAGACAGAGTACAGGAAAGCTCGGAGGCAGCATAGAAAGGAACAGTGGATTGGTCTAGAAAGAAAAAGGGAAGATATAATTCAGCACACATAAAGCTTCCTGTATTCCCCCACACTCTTGCCACAGAGAAGCTGCCATGGTTTCCAGGCATAAGAGAGAGCCCATCAGGGAATGTTTTGAAGAAATTCGTTCCCTGGGTAAAAAAGAAAATATGCCAAGTGTAAGCAGTGCAAGAATGAAACATCGTAAGGAAAACAGCTTTTTGGGAGAAAATGATGTGCATTAAGATGCGGATATGGCTGAGTGGATCAACTAGTTAGCAATTGAAATAATTCACTTTCAGTTCATCATTCTCTATGCCTTTTAGTATTAGTTTGAGCAGTGCTTTTATTGTAAGAAAAGAGAAGCCAGTATGCAGCTAGCTCCTCACCTCTCCTTCCCTGCCACCGGGGTTCCCACACTGAGGCTGCCAGAGGGGCTCTGTGACCCAAGCAGCTCCCAGCTGTGGGGCTACAAGGGACCCCTGCTCCCCTTGCCAGGTCCCCAGGCCTGCGGCTGCTGGCGGAGCTCTACACCCTGTCCAAGTCTCAGCCCAGGCTGGGTCCCCAGGGCTGGAACTGCTGGCAGGGCTCTGTGCCCCAGCTGGGTCCTGGACCCAGGGTTGCTGAGGTTTCCCTGGCCCAGCCTGGTCCACACCCCAGCTTGCTCCCAGACGCAGGGATGCCGCAGCTGGGGCTGTGGAGGTGCCAGTACTCTGTACCGGCACGTACCATCACCAAAAAAGCTCTGATTGTGAGTGTGATTTGACAAGTAAATTCCCAAGCTGTTTGCTGTGTTGGATGTTGCTAGAAAACAAATTAGCTTAGCTAAGCCTTATGGCTTGTTTAATTGGTCAGAGCAAGGGTGTCCAACCTTTTTCAATTGGGGGCCACATGGCAATTTTACATGTTCCGGGGGCCGAACACAAAATAGCCCCAAACCCGCCCCCCCATTCTCACCTTTAACCTCTCTCAGCCCCAAACTGCACCCCCCCCCCAGCCCACCCCAGGCTTAACCTCTTGCAGCCACAAAACCAGGATTAACTTATCTTACACAGGAGCTCCAGGTGCTGACGTCCCCCACTGCACCTTTACTGGGCCACCACGGTCTCCTCAGCGCAGCTGCGTAGCTCCTCCCAGCCCTCCTACTCCTTCCCCCACCTGCAGCACATTTGGCTCTCTATACTGCCATGCTGAAATAATGGAACTCAATTTAATTGGTTTAACGGCTGCATCCCTCCTGCTGGCCATTAAACCAGTTAAATTGAGTTTTAATCTCTCAGTGTGGTCGGGCAGGGAGCCAGAGAAGGAGTGAGCAGCAGCAGCAGTGGGAGCCACAAATGGATCCTTAAAGAGCTACATGTGGCTCGGAGCCACCCAGCCAGCTTTCAAAATGGTGGCATTGTCAGCTCTGCGGGCCAGATGAAAAGGCTCCATATGCTGCATTCTGGCCTTCAGGCCCTCGTTTAGAATCTGTCACTTAAGTATAAAGTACAGAAAGAGAAATGTGTAATTGCCTGTTACCACAGAGTATCATTGTCTTATTTTACATTGCATAATACATGCCCCTTATTTTGGAGCAGTCCCGGCCACAGATCATAAAGATGATGCCATAAGTCTAGTCTCCATTTTACTTGAGTGTAACTCTGCATTTCCCTTTCTATACTTGTTTTCTGGAAAGCAGAAGTGCCAGTGAGTTTAGTGTAGCTTATTCCAAATGAAGTGCACTCTAAGCACATTCTTTGCTTTTTTGGCAACTTGATTTAAATCAATTATATATATATATATATATATATATATAGGTGATTTAAATCAATTCCCCTGATTGTGAATCCTTTTTGCATCCGAGGAACTGTGGCATTTTTAAGCCTGGAATTTATGTGATGAGGAGCTCCGTAACAAACCAATTATAACTTGCATAGGATGGGCCATTTAATCACGAATCCAAATTATCTTGTCCCAGCTGGAGAGGACTGATTTCTGCTTAGTGATGTCATTTCATCTCCTTGATAGTTAGAGAGGTGAATACCCAGAAGAGTCATGTGTGAGCTAATGAAATAATTAATTGCATTCATTTTTAAATTATATATATAAACTGAGAAATACTGCAAAATAGCCTTAGAAATACTTTATACCCATAGCTGCTGGGCCTGGGGTCTAAGGCAGTCCAAAGAGTCAGAGCTGTCTCTAGAAATGTCAAGGGAACGCTGGTTCAGCTCTTCTGGAGGGGTAGTATCTTACCCTTTCTAGCAAGCTTTACTGGCCGGTATTAAGAACTCCATTGACCGGCAATGTGCAATACCACTCCAGATGGCTGTTAAAGAGGAGTCACTTTGAAACGAGGGCTAGAATCTCAGCTGATCCAAACTGAAATCTTTCCATTGCTGCTGTCCTGAGTAACAGCAGTGGAGAAACTGGCCCTGGGGTTTTAGGGTTCAAGGGAAAGCACAGGGGGAGACATCAAGACAAATTCTGAAACCACTCCCCTCCATCCGGCAAAGCCTTCTTCCTTAGGAATAACAGATAGCAACTGTGTTGTCCTTGATGGAAGCTGCAAGGTTGTTGTTTGGATGCATGCAGCGGAGGCAAACTATGCAAATGCATTTCAATCCTTAATGTGATGTCATAATTAGAGAGGCCATTTTGTAAAGCGTGGGAGAATTCTCCTCTGAGCAGTAACTATCAAAATGCCACCCTGGAACTTAAATTCCCTGTTTATAACCCAGCTCAGTGGCTGGAGGTTAGTTTCACCCAGTTTACAAGCACAAAATAATAATAATAATATAATAAATTCCTAACTACCAGCCTTGCAAACTGAGGATCTCGTTCTGCCACCTTGACTCACGCTAAGGGGTCCCTCAGTACGTGGGTAGTCACACTGGAGGTAACCACAGTATGAATGGCAGAAATGGGCCCCTTGGCGAGGGAGTGGACAATCAAGCCATGCCCTAATATGACTGGCATGGATGAATCTGCAAATAGACTGTAGTTAAAAATTCTGTTGATGATTCCAGAGCCAGGCTAGACCCATCTTGTTCACCTGACTGAGGTGTCCAACCGGTAGTCACAGCTATCGAGAACTAGCCATATTATTCTGAAACCATAAATAATTTGAGACTCCTACAGAAGGCTTCAAGATCGTTTTTACTCAGCAGAAATCCTCACAGTTTTTGAATGCAACAATTTTTGAGTAGCCACTTGTGGCTAGTGGCTACTGATTGGTCACCAGTTTAACGAACCAGATTGGGAATCACTTTTCTATTTTAAAAATAACTTTTTTCTTACTCAGTACAAGTGCTGCCAGGCTGACCTTACTTAAGCAAACATGCTTTTCTCTTCTTAGACCAGCCACTGGTGAGCGAGCAGGGTTTGGTACTGCCTCAGTGATCAGCAGGTGTCTGCAACATTCTGATTACAGAATCTTTATTAACTCTATTGGTGCAAAAGGCAGAAGAAATATGGTTTGTCCATCAGGTCAGATCCTTGGCATGTGTAAATCAGTGTCACTCGTTTGGTTCCAAAACAAAAAGCAGTCAAGTAGCACTTTAAAGACTAGCAAAATAATTTATAAAAATAAAAATTTATAAAACAATAAATTATTTTGCTAGTCTTTAAAGTGCTACTTGACTGCTTTTTGTTTTGATAGTATATAGACTAGCATGGCTCCCTCTCTGTTACTATTCCTTTGGTTCCAGTGAGCTACGCTAACTTACACCAGACAAGGCTCTTGTCCTCAAGGGCAGGTCTATTCTGCAATTAAAATCCCGTGGTTGGCCTGTGCCAGCTGATTCAGGCTTGTGGGGCTCAGACCCAGGAGCAGTTTAATTGTGGTGTACACATTTGGGCACAGGTTGGAGCCTGAGTTCTGAGACCTGCCTGGCTTGTAGAGTCTTAAAGCCTAGGACTCCAGCCCAAGCATAAAAGTCTACAATTAAATAGTGCCATTGACTGAGCTCAAGTCAGTTCGCATCGGCCAGCTGCAGGGTTTTAATTGCAGTGGAGACAGGGGTGACGTGTGGGAGGGCATGAGTGGGCACATGTTCCCCAAATGCCAGGGACAGCAGGAGCAAGGGGCTAGCCAGCAGCTGGGGAGGCCAAAATCCCTGGACTTCTGGGCGGGGGCAGAAGCGGGATGGCCTGGCCCCAGCAGCAGGGGCTTCCCCCCACCCCACTCTCACTGGCAGCAGCAGAGGAAGTGGAGCGACACAGCCCCAGCTCACTCTGCTCTCCAGGTGTGTTGCTCAGGGGAGGGGGCGGGATCACCCCTGCACTCACCGGCGGGAAGCGGAGTGACGCGGCCAGAGGAACAGAGTGAGCTGGGGCTGTGTTTCTCCGCTCCCTCTGCTGCCGCCGGTGAGTGGGGAAGGGGGCTTGATCCCTGCTGCTGGTGCCACCCCCACAGCCCTCTAGTCCCCCAGGCTGCATCGGTTGGGAGAAGAGGCAAGGGTGGAGGGGGATTGTTTTGGCCCTTCTCCAGGCTGAAGTGGGATTATGTGGCCGGTGGCTCCCCATGTCAGCCCTCACCAGTAGTCCCAAGTATAGACTGAGTTTCCAGTGCTGGCAATCAGAAAAACACCCTTCAATGTACCTATTGAGTCAGTTTAGATCTGGAAGCTCTTGCGCATGAACCCCCACAGCCATCGTGTCTGTACTTCTGACCCTGAGTGGCTTTTGAATGAGCTTCGGGTCAGCTCTTGCTTAAACTGATCTGGTGCCCCACTCCCTCCATGGCGTTCTTGTACATTCTGCCTCTTTCTCCCCATGACAATATTATCCTCCCATTCTTCTGGTTTCGTTGCAGCTTCCACTGGGGAAAATTGGAAGGGGATTCAGCGGAAAAGATGCAGATTTCCACGATGACTATGGAGCTCTCAAAAATGAAGAGTGCTGTGATGGTGTGAAGCTAAGTCAGCCAGAAGAGTGCTGCTTGGAGTGCTTTGGTAGCCTGGAAGTCACCAATGCGTAATGAATTGGAGTGCCCAGGCAAAACAGGACTCACTGAACTCAACGGTGACCTTCGCCAGCAAGTGGAAAAGACTTTGGAAGAGGATGACCAAAAGGCACACTTCTTTGGTTGTACATAGTGTAGCTGTTGCTAGAGGAAACTCTGTTCAAACCTCACATGGTGTATGTCTTTGTCTGAAGTGTCTGTATTGCGCTAATGCTGGGGGACCCGGATAAATCCTGTCCTGAACCCCTATAATAAAAGATTTCCAGCAAGCATTCCAGAAAATGTTCAGAGAAGAACCTGGGCCCTCTGAGAAATGATAGTGATAACCAGCTAGTGAGCTGATGGATCCATTCTTCTCTCTGTGTGAGCCCCTCACAAATACACAAAGCACTCCTGCAATGACTGGGGAACTGCCAACTTGAACAAGGCAGGAACGTCCAGCCCTGCTGAAGTAGCGTCCAGTTGTCATGACCCGACATCTGCCCATGAGGTCTGTCTATCGCTTTGACATCACCCTAGAGAGGAAGGATAGGAAGACAGAGGAAATGTGAGGAGCAGATGAAATGAGGTGAATGAAAATTAACACGTGCTTTGGAAAAGGTTGGGAAGACTGGAAGGACATGGCCCTTCAGGGTCCCTTCAGTGCTGTCACTGACCCTTGTTACGCAAAGTGGTGAACACCTGCTGGGAGCACTGCAGGCATTCAGCACTCATTGAAATTGGTAGGAAATAAGGCAGCTAATCACCTCCCACTCAGACCCTTGAAGGATCAGGCACTTTCATTGTTCTCCAGTGCATAGATGCCACACTGAGCTGTGTTTTACACGTACCATGGATAGATTAGCCAGTAATGTCAAGCAGGGGCATTTCTTCTCTCACTTCAGCATTGTGCAGCAAGAGAGCAAACACCTGACTCGCCTCTCAGCTGCTGGGGCACTCACAGCTTGTAAAACTGACAGTGTCTTCAGGAGCAGCCCTACTTCTTCAGCCTACGGTCCCAGTGATCTCATCCAGGCATGCTTAGAGAGTGCTTGGGTGGGAGACCTGCTAGGAAGCGCCTGCTGCTATCACAAGTGACACTGGCTGTTCCGTAGGTGACATTTTTGTGAATCCATCTGATCCAGTGGCCCAACATGGTGCAAGGGACAAATGCCGGTGCAGCCTGGAGGAGGTGAAGATGAGTTCCTGCCCATTGAAGAGCTCAGAGGGATGTTAACAAAGCTAAGGAGGTGGGGTTGGGTCTGTTATCTTGGCCAAATTCAAACCTTGGTACATACATTCTGCCTAGTGTCTTATATGTCCCTTACTTCCCCATGAGTGATCATTTAACATATCTAGTTGCTCTCTTCCTCCCCAGAAGTGGGTGCATTTCAGCAGTGGCTGAGCAATCCCTATTCTTGAGTCTGTCAATGACTTTGGGGACTTTCCAGATCCATGGGGCTGTATTGTTATTGATATGGTCTCACTGTGGTACAATTAATGCTATAAATTTCCGAGAACAAAGGAGGCTTTAGTTTACTAATTAGAAGTTATGGGAGTTCAGCAAGGCTCTGGATTCTAAGTAAGGGTGTGTGTGTGTATATGTGTGTGTGTGTGTGTGAGAGAGAGAGAGAGAGGGAGAGGCATATTGTTGGGCAGGCAGCTAGTGGGTTTGTTTTATTCCAAGATCATCATTAGGCATAACGGCCTAGCTCCTCCACTCTGCCAGTTTCCACATCTGATAGTCTGGCCCAGTACAGTCATGTAACTTGTTCCTGGCTCTACAAAGAGGGAAGATCAGTTTTACACTTTTAAGGCCACAAAGTGGATTTCAGCTTTGAAAAACTGAGATGAAGAGGTTCCCGGGGACTGTGAAGTTTGTGAGCATGAATGGTAAAAAATGAAAGGTGGTGGAAAAATCAGGAAGGCAAATATGAAACGCAAATCACTGCGTCTAGGAGATTCCCACTTACGCTCAACTCTTTTTTCTCACCCACTCAGGTATTGAGCAGGACAAACAGGTATTCAGAAAAAGTACGGTAGGGTCTCAATGTTTCCCCAAGGCTCTGGGCAGGAGTGCTGGCAGCCAGGGACTGCCAAGTTAGCAAAATTCAACATTCCCAACACAGAACCCTTGCAAATGTTGAGCCCCTACTGTATTAAATATACAGTGCTAAAGTCTTACTGCAATTTTCAGACCTGTAGCCACTGGGGAGAAGAGCCACTGTGGGCCGCAGGGCAAGGTGGGAGGGGAACTCAGCTTTGCTGCACCTCTGCAAATCAACCTACTAAGACACCTGATTATGGATTTAGGAGCAGTCAGATCAGTGAGCTTGCCAGAGACTGCATCTGCAGCGCATATGCACCTCATCATCATCAATAACTGTGAGCTCAGCGCCCGTTGGTGTCTTATGCCTCTCTCACTATTTCCTTCCATCTTTCCCTGTCCAGTGCAGGGTGGCTTAGTTTCTGTAGACTAGCTCCACACCAACTACTATTTCATCTATTCATTCTCTGTGGAGTCTGCCTCTCCTATTGGAACCGTCCATTATGCCAAATACCAGGGTCTTGATTGTTTCGTTTGTCGTTTATTCTGCAAATATGCTCAGATAGTCGTAGCTTCCATTTTATATGCACCTAACTCCCACTAAATCAATGAGCATTAGTTAAATGCCTACCTGCATGGTTAGCCACCTAAACAGCTTTAAAAGTAAGAACATAAGAACGGCCACACTGGATCAGACCAGGGCCCATCTAGCCCGGTATCCTGTCTTCTGAAAGTGGTCAATGTCAGGTGCCCCAGAGGAATAACCAGAACATGTAATCAAGTGATCCATTCTCTCACTGATTCCCAGCTTCTGGCAAACAGGCTAGGGACACCTTTCCTACCCATCCTGGATAATAGCCATTGAGCATTCCTACCCATCCTGGTTAATCTGGTCTGCAGGCCCTAATTCAGCCAGGTGTTTGCAAATGTAACTAACTTCCAGCATAAATAATAAGCAGTCCCATAGCACCTTACAGAGTAACAATTGATTAGGTCATAAGCTTTCCTGGGTAAAACCCACTTCTTCAAATGACTGGAGAGGGACAAAATAGAATCTGGGGTTTATATAACAGGGAGGGAGGGAAGGAAGGGAAAAAGGGGGTTACCTGTCACTAGTAGGATCAGTTGATGAAGCAAATTAAGTAGGATGTGTCCCATTCCTGTGAATATCAAAGGTGGGGAAATTATCCTTGTAATGCATAAGCTAATTGAGATCTCTGTTAAATGTGTCAGATTTGTAAATGAAGTCCAGTTCAGATGTCTCTCTCCATAATCACGTGGTAAAATTCTTTTGTAGAAGCATGGCTACATTCAAGTAGTGGGTTTCACCCATGAAAGCTCATAAATGTGCTATTCCCTAAGGTGCTACATGGACTGCTTGTTATTTGTGTACCTGCAGATTAACACAGCTACCCCTCGGAGACTAACTTCCACCAATCCTGCCAGTTTGAATGAGAACACTTGTGGCTTTAAGTTAGATACCTGCCTAAGTATCTAGATCTAAAGAGAAATCACGTGAACCACTCTCAGAACCCAAGCCTGCAGTTGCTCCAGGGGCATAGATAGTATTTGCCCTGATCCAAAGCTGCAGGAATTCAGTGGAAAAACCCACATTTTCAGCTAGCTTTGCATCAGGTCCTCATATTATTTCTTTACTAAGGACCTGATTGAAAGTTCATTAAAGCAACTTGAGTTTTCCCATTGACATTAATGGGTTTTGGAGCAGGTCCTTACGTTTTAATCAGATATTACGACTTTCTGAATAGTCCAGGAAAATCTGCTGCCCAAATGCCATTTTTGCATTAATGAGCTCCATTGACAACTGAAAGAGCCTGGTTGGTGAGTGCTAAGATACTCTTTTCTATATCTCTAAGACAAGAACAGTGACTTGTGTAACATGTCAGTAGCGCCCTGCGAATCCACAAACGTCTGGTTTATGTCCATGGATCTCCATGGCTCATTTTTGCAGATAGGGATGAGAATGGGCATGCAAATTTTGTGTCTTCACAGGACACCATGCCTCAAAGCTATTTCAGTGTCATTCATTTATTCACTGATAAATCTCTGGCAGGAACTGTTCAGCGAGAGAGATTGGGAAAATATTTGTAACCCGTTTCCTCCGCAAAAGAGTGTCCTCAAAAACCTCAGCATCTGAGTCACATACTGTCCCCACTTCTTTATTGAGCACAGTGGCATGCTTCAGATGTCACCAAAGTGTTTCTCATCACAAATTGGACTCCTGGAACCCCGAAGAGAGGCAAACCTGCCATGGGTAAGATAGGCAGTTCTAAGAGTCAAAGAGACTCAAGCTATCCTTAAAAATATATCCACACTGGGGACTTTAGTATAGATACAGGATGAATGAAGCCATTTAGTTGACATGCAACTGAACCAGGTTATATGAGGTAGTTGTACTGCACCAGAGGGAAGCGAAAGACGGTGAAGGGAAAGGGACATAGGAAAGGCTGCATATGGATAACAGATCAGAGTCTATCCTCTCACATGTGCAGACAAGTCGCACTGGTTTAAGCAAAGAGCTGAAGGGAGGAGAAAGCCACTGGCAACAGGCCTTTTCATCCAACCCACAGAGCCAGCAGCGGCGCCATTGGCAACCTGCAGCTCCAGAGCTGCTTGTGGCTCCTCTTCCGGCTCCCTGTCCTGCCACGCTGAAATAATGGAACTCAATTTAACTGGTTTAACGGCCAGCACGAGGGATCCACGGGGAAATTGAGAGCACAAGGAGCTTGTTTACACCCCTCTTTGTTGCCAGCTTTCAGCATGCCACTCAGGAACTGCCAGGTGTTAATCACTCCTTTGGAAAGAAACTCAAATCCATATTGAACTGGGCAGAATCTGAAGTACAAATTAAGTGCATGCTTTCAGTCCTGCAGCAAATGGGCACATTTTTGATAGAATAAATAACAATTTAAATACAGAAGTTCATAAAATTAGTAACATTGCAAATGGGTAAAGTATATATGTGGTGTCTTCCTCCAATGTAGAAGTGGGCAAAATATGGCATCCATGAGGCTCCCTGGAGGTCCTGTCCCCAGTCTGTGCTCAGAGCAGCTCTCTGAACCCTGCTAGTTGCAGGAGGAAGGTCGTGGGGGAGAGGCTTTGTCTACTGCCTCCTTTCCCAGCATAGTTTTGCAGCTCCCATTGGGTGGATACCAGCCAAAGGGAGCTGCAGGTTTGAAGGGCAGGCAATGTGCAAAGTACCTTCCCCATTCTGGGCTCAGAGCATTCAGAGGCAACCACATGTGACCCCAGTAAGCAGTGCGGGGGCATGGAAGGTAAGGAGACTGGCTGAGGAACCAGCTGGGCTGCTATCCGGAAGCTGCCTGAATACATGTGTCCTGGCCAGAACCTGCCTCTGGCACCCTAGTTCCTCCCTCACCCGCAGTCCTCTTCTCCCCCCTTACCCCACGTAACTCAAACCCTCTGCACTCCTGTGCTTGTACCTCTCAACACTTGTACCCCAGTCACAACACAAATCCCTGCCCCACCTCCTACACTCCTGCCCCAGGTCACAACACCCCTTTCACCCAAACTCCCCCCAGGTCCTCCCAACCCCCTCCTGCATGCCAGAGCCTTCTGTGCCTCACTTCCATCTCAGATCCTGCATCTCCTCCATTAATATCATGGAAGAGTGCAACCCTTGGCCACTGACCAAATTCTTGGAGTGTCCCCCCATTAAAAATTATGGCCCACCCCTGCTTCAATGGCTAATCTACATAGAACATATAACAGACCCCTATTGCTGCTAGCTAGTGGAGGTGCTCTTATTGATTGAGTAGGTTTGACATAACAGCCCTCACAAATGCTACGTAACCCATTAGGAGAGGAAATGCAGAAGCAGTGACATAGATATGTACGGGGGCGGGGGGTAAGATCCTGCTCTGGGCCTTGATGTTGGGGGTTCGGAGTAGAGCTGTTGGAGGATGGAAGTTCCTTTCTGTGAAGAGTTTTGAGATTTCTAAAGTTAGCTTCATTCCAAACAGGAACAAAACTGAACATTCTGAAATTTTCTGTGATGGAAAATTCCGGGGGGGGTGGGGGGGGAATAATTTCAGGTGAATGAAAACATTTCATTTTGACCAAATGAAATGTTCTACCTTGAATTTTACTTTGAAATCAAAACAGTCTTGTCAAAGTAAAAAATTTAAACCTTTCATTCAAAAAAGCCAAACCCAAAAATTACAAGTCAGAACTAATTTTCCTTTGTTTTCTTCCTGAATGAAATTCCAGAAGCATTGACCCAATTTCCCAAATGTTTCAATTTTGATGGAACTGCATAGTCCAAAGGGATACAACTCCACCAAAGTTTCTCTGACCAGCTCTAGTTCTGAGGATGGATTCTTGGACTGACCAGTGGTAGCATTTGTTACTTAAGCTCATTGAAAAATAGCTGTTGAACAGGTCGAGAAAGACATCTATTTGCTTGTTTAAACATCAAACTGGTCTTCCTACTGGCTTTTCCCAGCTGCACCCCCAGAAGACACCAATGTGATGAAAGCTCAAGGTAAAGGAATTTTGTTCACATCAAACATCCTGATGTAATTTCCCCAGTTTTGAGGGCTGCCACCTTGAAATCATAACATAATACAACACAGCCATCCAGTGTGGAGAAACAAGAAGTGGTGTATAGTCCTGCAGTTCCTGCAGTACTTAACTCACATCATTGCTCCCATTGAACTTGGACTTCCTGAGGGTTATTTGCATGAGTAAATTTGGATCTTCATGGTGGACCATCATCAAATCCATAGAGACAGTGGTGCCTGCTATGTCTTTCTGACAAAATCTTGCCTGCCAGTTTGTGCCAAGAGTGAACTAAAGCAGTATCCCTGGGAACATTAAGCCTCTGAAACTGGAAGTGACCCAGATCCACTAACAGCAATGAAGGGTCCTGTGGCACCTTATAGACTAACAGAAAAGTTTTGAGCATGAGCTTTCATGAGCACAGACTCACTTCATCAGATGCTGGTCTTGGAAATCTTCAGGGCCAGGTATAAATAAGCCAGAGAAAGGGTGGGGATAACAAGGTTAGCTCAGTCAGCAAGGGTGAGGGTGAACACCTCCAGATCAACTGCTAGTAGTAAGCCTCACCCTTGCTGACTGAGCTAACCTTGTTATCCCCACCCTTACTCTGGCTTATTTATACCTGGCCCTGCAGATTTCCAAGACCAGCATCTGATGAAGTGAGTCTGTGCTCATGAAAGCTCATGCTCAAAACTTGTCTGTTAGTCTATAAGGTGCCACAGCACCCTTTGTTGCTGTTACAGATCCAGACTAACACGGCTACCCCTCCAATCCCACATCCACTAGTGAGTCAGAGGCCAACTGGTGCAGGGCTGATGACTCATGGTTACGTTCTGGGTTGGGCTGGGGTTGTCTAAAAGATTAAGAACTGGGAGTGGGAGGAAGGCAAGAGCCAGTAGCTCTGTGAAGAAAGAATACACCTAGGCAACCCTGTGGAATACGCACAATGATCTATTTCCCCTCCATTGGCAAAAAGTAGAAGCGATGTCATTTTCACCCATTTGTATCACAGTAGTAAGCTGCGGCACATTCTCCTGTTTCCAGGGATCACAGCTTTGAAGCAAGTCCAGCTTTAAATTCCACTGGAGCCTGCTGGAAAGGTGACATGCTGTGTCAGGGTCAAGAATGAGATGCAGTGCTGTTCTTATCCATACACAGAATATGCAGCTGTGTTGGGCACCTGGAAATTTGGAGCACCATTTGGTCTTATTGTCCACACTCCTGCCTTTTTCTGTCCCTGTTGTGTGACTCTGTTTCCTCTGGAGAGAATTCGGTTGATTTAGAACATTGAACCTGTGAACACTGCAGAGCCCTGAACCTGTGAAAGAGCCATTCAAATGGTAGTGAAACTTTTAACAGAAATTTGCCAGCCCCAGGTGTAAACTGTCAGTTTCTGAATTTACTATGTTGGTCCACAGGACCTGAGTTTAAAATTTGCTTTAAATTTGTTTAAATATTTCATAGATATATCAGTAAAGCTTCATCATCATCATCAATAACCATGGGCTCAGTGCCCACTGTTGTCTGATGCCTCTCTCACTATTTCCTTCCATCTTTCCCTGTCCAGTGTGGAGTGGCTTAGTTTCTGTAGACTAGCTCCACAGCAATCTACTATATCATCTACCCATTCTCTGCGGGGTCTGCCTCTCCTATTCAAACCATCCGTTATGCCTAATACCAGGGTCTTGATTTTTTGTTGGTCATTCATTATGCAGATATGCCCAAATAGCTGTGACTTGTGTTGTATAAATTTCTGCAGTAGGTTCTCTTTTGTCTGTAGCTTCTTATATACTTCCTCATTGGTGATGTTCTGCATCCATCCTGTTCTCAGGATCTTTCTATGACAACTCCTCTTGCACGCTAATATTCTTCTGTTCGAATATTTTGTTATCACCCGTATCTCACATCCGTACAACATGCTGATGAATACACACATTTTCAAGATGTTCAGTTTCATTCCTAAGCTAATCCTTTTGCTTTTCCAGATCTCATCTATCATCTTCAACTTCGCTCTTGCTTTCGCTATTCTAGTCGCTATTTCATTCTTCCAGTCTAGATCATACGTTATGTTGCTCCCGAGATATGTGAACTTCTCTGCATTCTCTAGTTCAATCCCATCTACACTGATCTTCCTTCCTATTTCCTTATCTCCAAATACCATTGTTTTTGTTTTATCGATGTTCATAATCAGTCTGTACCGCTTCCCTTCCTCATTTAGCACCTGCACCAGTTTCGCTAGGTTCTTTTCATCTTTCTCAATGATAACTATATCATCCGTTAACCTCAAGTTGTTACTTCTTATCCCATGCACTTGTACCTCTTCCTTGATCTTGTCCATCACTCTCTGTAGATGCATGATGAAGATGCTCGGTGATATCGGATCTCCTTTTCTTATACCTCTACTCATTCTCAACGAACTTGCCAAGTCTCCGCGTGTTCTTAGTGCTGCCTCTGCATTATCATTTATATCCATCAACAACTTAATCAGTCTGCTATCCACTCTGTATGACTCCAATGCTGCCCAAGTCACTTTCTAATCTACACTGTCAAATGCCTTCTGAAAAATCAACGAAGCAAGTGTAGATTTTCTTGTTTTTCATTGAGTTTTCTCCACTATCAATCTTAGTGCCAATATCTGCTGCATGATACTGCTGTCTTTCCCGACCCCCGCTTGCTCATCCACAAGATGTTCTTCTTGTAGTAAGAAAAGCCAAAAAAGAGTTTGAGGAACAGCTAGCCAAAAATTCAAAAAACGATAGTAAAATGTTTTTTAAATACATTAGAAGCAGGAAGCCTGCTAAAAAAGCAGTGGGGCCCTTGGATGATAAAGATATAAAAGGAGCGATCAAGGAAGACAGTGCCATTGCGGAGCGATTAAATGATTTCTTTGCTTCAGTCTTCACGGCTGAGGATGTTACAGAGGTTCCTAAATCTGAGCCAGCCTTTTTAGGTGACAAATCTGAGGAACTCACTCAGATTGAAGTGACATTAGAGGAGGTTTTGGAATTAATTGATAAGCTGAATAGTAACAAGTCTCCAGGACCAGACGGCATTCACCCAAGGGTTCTGAAAGAACTCAAATGTGAAATTGCGGCGTTATTAACAGTGGTTTGTAACCTATCCTTTAAATCCACTTTGGTACCAAATGACTGGAAGACGGCCAATATAACACCAATATTTAAAAAAGGCTCTAGAGGAGATCCTGGCAATTATAGACCGCTAAGTTTAACATCAGTACCAGGCAAATTAGTAGAAACACTAGTAAAGAGTAAAATTGCAAGGCACATAGAAGAGCACGAATTGTTGGGCAAAAGTCAGCATGGTTTCTGCAGAGGGAAGTCGTGTCTAACTAATCTATTAGAATTCTTTGAAGGGGTTAATAAACATGCGGACAAGGGGCACCCAGTGGACATAATATACCTAGATTTCCAGAAAGCCTTTGACACGGTCCCACACCAAAGGCTTTTATGTAAATTAGGTGGTCATGGGATAGGAGGAAAGGTCCTTTCATGGATCGGGAATTGGTTAAAAGACAGAAAA
Source organism: Carettochelys insculpta (assembly GCF_033958435.1). Taxonomy (NCBI): domain Eukaryota; kingdom Metazoa; phylum Chordata; order Testudines; family Carettochelyidae; genus Carettochelys; species Carettochelys insculpta. Next base: position 10,793,432 of record NC_134159.1, read on the forward strand.
CAAAGGGTGGGAATAAATGGTAAATTTTCACAATGGAGGAGGGTAACTAGTGGTGTTCCCCAGGGGTCAGTCCTGGGACCGATCCTGTTCAACTTGTTCATCAATGATCTAGAAAATGAGGTAAGCAGTGAGGTGGCAAAGTTTGCAGATGACACCAAGTTGTTCAGGACAGTCAAAAGCAAAAGGGATTGTGAAGAACTACAAAAAGATCTCAGCAAACTGAGTGATTGGGCAGCAAAATGGCAAATGAAATTTAATGTGGGTAAGTGTAAGGTAATGCATGTTGGAAAAAATAACCCAAATTACACGTACTACATGATGGGGTCAAATTTAGCTACGACAGATCAGGAAAGGGATCTTGGAGTTATAGTGGATAGTTCTCTGAAGACATCCAAGCAGTGTGCAGCGGCAGTTAGTAAGGCAAATAGGATGTTAGGAATTATTAAAAAAGGGATCGATAATAAGACAAAAGATATCATACTCCCCCTATATAAAACTATGGTACGCCCACATCTCGAGTACTGCGTGCAGATGTGGTCTCCTCACCTCAAAAAAGATATATTGGCATTAGAAAAGGTTCAGAAAAGGGCGACTAAGATGATTAGGGGCTTGGAAAGGGTCCCATATGGGGAGAGGCTAGAGAGACTGGGACTTTTCAGTTTTGAAAAAAGGCGATTGAGGGGCGATATGATAGAGGTATATAAAATCATGAATGGTGTGGAGAAAGTGAATATAGAAAAATTATTTACCTTTTCCCATAATACAAGAACTAGGGGACACCAAATGAAATTGATGGGTAGTAGGTTCAAAACTAATAAAAGGAAATTTTTCTTCACACAGCGCACAGTCAACCTGTGGAACTCCTTGCCCGAGGAGGCTGTGAAGGCCAGGACTCTATTAGGGTTTAAAAAAGAGCTTGATAAATTTTTTCAGGTTAGGTCCATAAATGGCTATTAGCCAGGGATAAAGTATGGTGCCCTAGCCTTCAGAACAAGGGCAGGAGATGGATGGCAGGAGATAAATCACTTGATCATTGTCTTCTGTTCTCCTTCTCTGGGGCACCTGGCATTGGCCACCGTCGGCAGATGGGATGCTGGGCTCGATGGACCTTTGGTCTGACCCAGTATGGCCATTCTTATGTTCTTATGTTCTATCTGCAATCTTAGTCTCTCTGGCAGTATCATCATCAGCACCTTACCTAGATGACTTGTTAGGGCAATCGTTCTGTAATTCTTGCACACCAATGCACTTCCTTTCTTTTGTATTGTCACTAGCACTGATCTTGTCCATTCCTTAGGTGCCTTCCCTTCTTTCCATGCCATAGTATGCTTTTCGTGTATTTCCTGAATCGCACTTTCTCTGCCATGTTTAATCATCTCTCCTGTGATCTTATCATTTCCAGGGCTCTTGTTCTTTAGTCATTTCACTGATCTTTCTACTTCCTCCTTCAAAACATGGGTCTCGCTCTCAATGCTCAGCAGAGATATCAGTTCTTCGATCAGTCCCTCTAAGACACTTGGGTCCAACTGTATTTTGCATAGGTTGGTACAATATCTCATCCATTGCTGCACAAGCTTCTCCTTGTTCATGAGCACCTCTTCATTCTCATCTTTGATTGCCATCTGCTTTGGTGGCCACTTCCTATTCATAGTCCTGATCATCTTATATACCTCCCTGGTCTTACATTCACCGTAATACCTCTCTATATTTTCACACTGCTCCTCTAACCAGTTTGCCTTATCCTTTCTGGCCACTTTCCTTACTTCATTGCATTTTATCCTATATTGCTGTTCTGCCTTCTTGGAAATATCCCTTCTGATCTGAAGATTATAAAAATCACATCTCTTAAATTTGCCATCCCCTCCCTCTGGGCTGCCATTGGGCATTGGAGCAACTGTTTAATAGTACTGCACAGGGCCCTAGAAATCCTAAAAATGGCCCTGATGGGAAGTAACTAAAAGTGGGTGATTTGATGGATTCCACTGTTTCATTTTCACAGGAAACTTGAGTCTGACTTTCAAGGCCTTAAGTAACAAGTAAACCTGAGCTCCTAAGGTCGAGAAGCAGGCATATCTTATGTGATGAGACTTCAGCTTTTCTTCATCCCAGTGAGAAAAGATGGAATGAATGCTTGGCTCCAGCTGAGTCTAAATCCTTAGCTATGATTTCCGAGCCCCATTGGAGTCAGTGGCATGGCAGTGGAATTAAGATTATTAACCTTAATATTTCACATTTCAAAATGGTGCCACTAAATCAAATCCTTCATAACTTCAGAACACGGCTGAGATGCTCTGGAAGAAAGCACTGTCCCTAGACATCAGGAAAAGTGACAACAAAAGAATTGCCACGTTCTTCAGATAATGCAACCCTGCCAAACTCCTAGCTGAAATAGGGGAATGCCATGCCACACTGTCTGTGTATGTAGAGACATCCCGGCTGTGCAGGGCCCTAGGAGTTAAGAGCAAGGCATCCCAGAAGAATGGCAGTCAGGTGTGGCAAACACCTGCAAATGTGAAAGCTCCGATCAATGGACACATGCCAATCAAGGGGCAGTAAAACTGGCTGTACTCCTAATAACGGCAGTGCTTGCCAAAGTTGGCCAGTGTGAGGTAGGCACTTCTTGTTCAGCTCTTAGAGCCAACTGGTACCTCTGTTCCACTGGGTTGCCTGCCCAGCACAAGCTGAAATGGGTGAGGGACAGTGCTTCTCATTTTGCCTTTGCATTGTGCTGCAGAGGTGTGGTAGATAATAGGCACCCCACTCCAACTAACTTTGAACAAGCCACAACACTGTGTTGTGCTACTATAGCAAAATTGTGGCTATTATGCTGCCTTATGGCAGCCTGTCAGGTGAGGTACATATTTATGCAATGGTGGTAGCTGGTATGTCTGTTCTTGTGGCTCTGCATTTCCAAAGGATATACACCTTGCAAACCACAGGAATGAGAGGGCCTTATGCAGCTGCACTGGCTACCCAGAGACGTAGAGGTAAACTCCAAAGGAGTTATCTTAAACTAGGCAAGGGCTAGCGTACAGGTGGCCAACACATGGCCTGTTGGCCAGAATCCAGCCTGTGGAGCCTTTTCACCTGGCCCATGGAGCCAGCAGCGGTGCCATTTTGAAAGCCAGCTGTGGGGTGAGTGGTTGGCAACCTGCAGCTCCAGAGCTGCCTGTGTCTCCTCCTCCGGTTCCCTGCCCTGCCATGCTGAGATAATGGAGCTCATTTTAATTGGTTTAATGGCCAGCAGGAGGGATCCAGCCGTTAGACCAATTAAATTCAGTCCCATTACTTCAGTGAAGCAGGGCAGGGAGACACCCATGCGGTATGTGGGGGAAGGGAGTAGGAGGGGTGGGGAGAGCTGCGCAGCCATGCTGAGGTGGAGGTGGTGGCCCAGAGAAGGTGCATCAGGCAACAGCATTGGCAGGGTGCGGAGCTCCTGAGTGAGGTAGGTGTGGGGGCAGGTTGGGGCTGAGAGGGGTTAACCTGGGGGCTGGGGGGGCGTGGGTTGAAATACTTCTTTTACTTTTTTTACCATGTGAAATATTAATTGAACACTGATGCTTGAAAAATGTGCCTGTGGAGAACACTAGCTCTACCCATGGTATTGCAAGGTGACTTGTTTGATGTTGTAGGCAGTTAAGCCTGGGGTTTGGGGTTGGGGGACAGTTTGGGGCTGAAAGGGGTTAAGCCTGGGAGTTGGGGTGGGGGGTGGTTTGGGGCTGAGAGGGGTTAAGCCTGGGGTTTGGAGTGGGGGGGCAGTTTGAAGCTGAGAGGAGTTAAGCCTGGGAGTTGGGGTGGGGGCACTGTTTGAAGCTGAGAGGAGTTAAGCCTGGGAGTTGGGGTGGGGGGGTGGTTTGGAGCTGAGAGGGGTTAAGCCTGGGAGTTGGGGTCGGGGGGGTGGCATGGGAGCTATTTTGTCTTTGCCCCCCCTCACTCCCGGAACATGTAAAAAATTGCCACGTGGGCCCTGATGAAAAATGTTTGGCCACCCTGGACTAGAGCATGCCCATAGGGACAGAGGAGTACAGTGGAGGCATGGTTGAGGTGGGGAGCAAATTGTAATTGTTTAAATTTTGTCTTCAGACAAAGCTCTAAAATAAATGCAAAACTGCATGTGCAGCAAAATCAACAGATGCTGTACAATTTGGTAGCTCACTAAAGAGGAGATTATACTAACGAGAAGAAACAGAAATTATTGTCTTACGTGTTAGGTTACCATGGGATGACCTCTTTAAGGGACTCAGGCACAGCCCCACCCCTGACTAACTAGCTGCCTCTCAAAGGGTGAGACAAGATCAGCAAGCAGCTTAGTGGGAGGCTGGGAGGGAGCTGTCTTGTGGGAACTGCAAGAGATCCTGGATCAGGGAAAGCACAATAAAGGTGATTGTTACACTAGGTACATGACAGACCTGTCTAGTGGCACCTGTTGTCTCAGAGGATGAAGCCTTCTGAAGAAGCTTAGGAGTGGCCAGGTGATAGAACCTGGTTTACCTATCTGATTGATACTGGATTGTATTTGAACAATAAATGCAAGCCTAAGAAAAAGAACGGAACTGCTGATCCTGGTGAAAACTCTTTTGATGCGACTAGTTGGTAAGTTGGCCTGTGGGTTTATGTTAGCTGGAGAAATGAAGGCAGGGGCTGAGATGCTGGGTTTGGCTATCTACTGCCTACTTAGATAACTTTACGTATATTACCAAAATGGATAGGCCCATAGGAAATCTCCAGACCAATAAGACACAAAGTTTAAATAAACATCCATAGCAATAAAATGTAAGCTTTTGTAATGCAGAGATATCAATTGTCACAGACAATGGCAGTGAGAAGAGTAGCTCCTCACCTGGTGTCAATTGTAGTAGGTCCATCTGAGGAGCTAATGCATGCTTTTTATCCAATACAGCTAAAGTCACTCCTTGTGACTTCCCATTGTTATTTATCACCTTCTGATAGTGGGTATCATCCTGGTTCACTGAGGTGGGAGTCAAGGGAGTTGTGTTCTGTTCTGAGTTCTTCCACTGGGAGATGCCCAGCAAGTTCTGTAATCCTTTTGTGCCTCAATTCCCACACCAGAAAAATGGGAATAACAGTGCTTACATGTCTTTTTTTTCCCCAGTAGTGGTTTGTGTAGCCATGTCAGTTCCAGGATACAGTATGAGAGCTTGTCGCTCTCACTGTGTTGGTTCAGTAAAAGATATTTCCAGACCTACTTTGTCTGTCTCTCTGTTTTTGAAGTGCTTTCAGATCTACAAATGAAAAATGCTGTATAAAAACTAAGAATTATTCCTTGAAAACTTGAGAGGACTCTAATATTCTGGATGGAGGGAGGTTGAATCAAGATTTCACACTTATCTCGGTACAATGCCAAACTTGGGAAATGTGCAGATCTGTTTTAGAGCTAGGCCTTGCAGTTCAATTTTGCCTCTAAAAAAATTCTGGCTTTCCCAGGTCTACTTGCTCATGGGGATACTACACATGACCTTGCTGGATGTATGGATAAATAAACTACCCTTAAATTTCAGAAGGAAAATTGAAATTTCATGCCTAATTCAGCAAAAGTGCCTAGTGATTTCATGGAGGAGGGGAGGAGTAGTCACCAGGAGATATTTTTAAAAGGGCTGGATTTTCTGGAAGTGCTGAGAAGTTGACCTCTGAATATCAGGCTCCTATAAGATGTTTTGAACTGGTCATGCAAAAATGAGGCACCTGAAATCTCTATTCTGTTCTAGTGAATGTTAAGGTTTGCTACAGCTATTCTCATCAGCATAGCAAACTCGTCTGCGAGGCATGTTCAGCCTGCTGTAGCCTGGGCTTTTGGATATGTTCTAGTTCAGGAGTGGCCAACCAGTTAGGGACCAAGGGCCACAGATAGAACACAAAGAACCGCGTGGATAGAATGCAGAGAGCCATGTATTATATATTTATTTTTATCTAGATATTATATATCCATATACATATATAGTAGATATATACAAATGAATACAATATGTGGCTCAATGCCCCCTCCATCCCCCAGAGCCAAGTGCCCCCAGTCCTCTGCTCTAAGCCAATCCTCCTCCCCTCCTCCAGAGCCAGCCTTCCACTCTAACCCAATCTCCCACACCACCTGTACAGCCAGGCACCCCCACCCTCTCCGCTGTAGCTCAATGCCCTGTCCCTCCCACAGAGCCAGGCAGCCCCAGCCACCCTTCTAACTTGGTGCCAGAGACTCACCAGAGCTGCTGCCATGCGCTTCTCTCACCAAGGGCTGGGGCGCATGCGCAGAGCAGCGGACGGCACTCCCGGTGCACGGCTCCAAGGAGGAGTTGCATTTAATGGCTCAAAGAGCTGCCTGTGGCTCAAGAGCTGCAGGTTGGCTACCCCCGTTCTAGTTGCTGGGAGACTAGTACACATAGAAAGAATACTGTGTGTGATGTCTTTTAATGTGGGGGGGGACCACAATGCAGCCACCACACGATCCTGGCTGGATAGCAGGCCCAGGTCCAATGGCATGAGATCCATGATGACTGGGAGTCTCCTAAGTACACATGAGTCTCATCAACCTGACCAAAGCATTTGACTCACTCAATCGTAGCGCCCTGTGAACCATGCTCTCAAAGGTCGGTTGCCCCCAAAAATTCATTAGGCTGCTTCATGACAACATGGCTGACACAGTGTTTCGTACCAACAGATCCCAAAGAGAACCCTTGAGGTCAAAACGGGTGTTAAACAAGGCTACATCATTGCCCCAGTGCTGTTCTGCATCTTTACTGATGGCACGCTTCCAGATGATGTGACAATTGAAAAGCTTCCTGTTTGTTCCATAGAAAGTCTCTGGAGACTAAAGGCTAAAAGCAAGAGCTTGATCATGGAGCTCCAGTACACACATAACATGGTCACTGCTCTTTCTCCTGTACCCCTTTAGACCATTGTGAGTGCCTTTGCCAAAGCGTACAAGAAGCTCTGCCTCACACCAAGAGGGGAAGAGAAAGTTATGGGGCGAACCAGGGCAAAGAGAGTAGCACCAGGAAAAAACATGACTCCACTAACATATCCACTTAGGCTTAAACACAACCACCCTTGGCTTTGACATGAGTCCATTCCCTGTAGTAGCAGCTACTCAGCTACTCTGGACTGACTATTGCAGATCGTGGCTAAGAAGTCCTTTGCTTTCCTCATGCCCTTGAGTCAGATTGTTAGCTCATTTCCAGAATTTTTACCCAGAGGTGGGTTTTTATCTCCCCAGCTCTACACAGGAAAGAATTACTTCTTTCACCACTAAAATGCAGCCACTTCTGGAGTGGAACACAACATCAATTCAACATTGCACAATAATGGTTTAGGAAAGGAAGCAAAGACTACTGGATCCGTTTAACCCCACATAAGGAGAGAGAGAAAGTAACATCAGAGGCAATGTTGTCTAGTGTTTAGAGGTGGGGACTAGAGTCAGGTAACCTGGTTTCAATTCCTATATGCGCTTTGGCTATGTCTACATGGCATTTGAGGCATAAGGGACTGGCTACAGAGGGGAAATTTAGCCAGCAAAGTCACGTCCACATGGCCTCTGCAGTGCCAGCACCCTCTTCTGCCGATGCTGAACTCTTGCGGGGCTATGATAATGACCTTCATGAGTATGCAAATGGCACGCTATTTGCAATCCCAAGAAGCTCATTTTGCATAGCTCTGCCAGCAGCAGTGTTGGGGTGTGGAGTCGGGGTGGGTGGGGAGATGACCATGTAGACCAGGCGTGTCCAACCTGCAGCCTGCAGGCCGCATGCGGCCCTGGACAGCTAGTAATGCAGCCCCACAAGAGCGTAAACTTTTAACATTATTATGTAATTTACATACATTAACTATATTATATATTTTGTACGTGGCCCAAGACTATCTTCACTCAATGCGGCCCAGGCAAGCCAAAAGGTTGGACACCCATGATGTAGACCCAGCCTTTATGTACAAGCAAGTTTAGAGAAAAGTCACCACTTTAAAACCTAGCTTTCAAAACTCAGCTGTCATTAAAAAAAAATCCTATGAACTGCATCGATTGCCAAAGTTATAGCTAAGCCTATTCACAAAAAGAGTATCAGTTGATCGGCAAAACTTTTGGTGGAGAAGGAGGACAACGTCAGATTTTTTCCCGTTGCCTTTTCCAGCTGTTGTATGAAGCTGCACCTGCGACATTAGTCAAAAAAGTGGCCTAAAGGACCACACCACAAATCTGCAGAAAAAGAGGCAAGTGGTTAACCACCAAACGTCAGGCTTGCCACACTCATGGGATCAGAATGATTGAGCTCATTTCAGCACCAACGTTGCTTTCCTATCAAAGAGAAATGAGATATTTATTTGTGATCTTCCCCAGTGCAGCGTTCACAGTATAGCACAATGGATCTAATTACTGATAACCAAAGGAAAAGCCTGTGCATGGGGCTCTTGAGCCACTTAAAGATGGTAAGCTTGAAAATACTGTGGTGAAGGCAGATTAAAACAAAGTGGAGAGCTCCTGTAGAAAAGAAAGGCTGATCTCCATCCCAGAGATTCCATAGCTCTGTTATTTTTTCGTTCCTAGGGCCTAATCCAAAGACCTTTGCTGTCAGCCTATGTGTCGTTCCAATGACTTCAGCTCGACCTTGGCTCACGCCACAGAAAACTGAAAGTCAAAACACTGAGTTATAGTCAGTGGTCCCTCTAAACTTTTCCATCCATGTGCGGAATAATTTTTATATGCAATGAGGCTGGTGCAAATGGGCATCACCAATAGAAACACATAACCCAGCAGAAGGCACTCTGCTAATCAACTGGGTGTCATTGGCATCTCTCCTGAGTGGCTGCACAAATGCTGAGCTTCCAGGGAACACTGGTTATGGTAATCATCTGGCATTTTATGATGGATGCACCTTAATGTAGACCTCCTTTGGAGTAGAGTGTGTGTGTCTATTCTGGATTTGTGCCCCAGCCCACTTATCAAATGGGGCCCTTGCTGGTAGCAGCTTCATGGCACTACTATAATGTAACCATTATGTCATACTGCTATTAATAGATACCACTATTTTTCAAAAAGATCACAAAGTACTTCAGCGATTTCAGTAGCTGATTATGCAATCTGTGGGACAGATGATACCATTCCCCTCATCTGTCAGTGGGCAGGGATGAAGTGAATTATCTGCAAAGCTGGCCTATTTTTCAATGGGGAGAAGTGGGCTTCCTGAGTCTTCTCCTACCTTCCTTTTGATTGCAGACACCTTGCACTCTAGACTCTTAAGAAAGAGCATGGGGCATATACATGCCTGTCTTTCTACATTGATCCTGCAACTGTTGCATCTGAGGAAGTGGGTCTTTGCCCATGAAAGCTTATTGTCCAATAAATCTGTTAGTCTAAAAGGTGCTACAGGACTTCTCATTTTGTTTTTTGCAGATACAGACTACCCTGGCTACCCCTCTGATACTTTTCTAGATTGTGCCTACTCATGCTGTAAGAGTGGGACTTTTAAAGATGTCTTAGGGAATTAGGCATCCAACTCCAATCGGAACTAGGTTCCTTAGTCTCTCAGGCTCGCTTGAAAATCCCAGAGTGGACTAGAACCTCTGCTAGTCTGTGCCAAATCCTAGACCACTACCTATCTCTGATAGTATTTCCCTTGAGCCAATAGCTCTAAGTAAGTTCTTATTAGTGATTGTGAATTTATCACCAGTCATGTGATATTTGAAGTTTTATTTGAAGCCCCAGCTCCTGAAGACAAGTGATTATGTGGGAACCTCAACTCTCCTACTCTTTAAATAAACTAGCTTTCACAGTTGCAGAGAAAAGCTTGTAAAGGTGACCAGAGTGCACAATAAAGGCTCAGTATGCAAAACCATTTTCTTATTTTTCTAAAATCTCATGGGCCATGTCTACACACTTGGCTTTTCCTGGCAAAACTGGGCTCTTGTTAGGGAAGACCATGGAGAGGCTACATGCAAAAGGTGTTTTGTCAACAGTTTGTCAAAAAAAAACAAAAAACAAAACATGGCACATCTGCTGGCAGCGTTAGACCTCTACCTGTTGAGGTATAACACCTCTCTCAACAGTAACAGAGGGGTAGCCATTGTAGTCTGTATTCTAACAAAACAAACAAGCAGTCATGTAGAACTTTAAAGACTAACAAAATAATTTATTAGGTGATGAGCTTTTGTGGGGTAGACCCACTTCCTCAGACCTGGAGATAGTACTGTACTGGAAATGGCATGATGGTTTTATAACACATAGGCTGTGTCTACACACCCCCTCCCTTTCACAGAGGGTATGTAAATTCGCGGGATTGAAATTGCAGATGAGGTGGGGATTTAAATATCCCAGGCCTCATTTACATATTCCTGCAAGATGCAGCCTTGGAAGTGGGCTCTCAAAGTGAAAGTGCTGTATAGATGCCAGCACTTTGAAAGGAAACCCTGACTTCCAAATTCCCTTATTCCCAAAATGAATTGGGAACAGGACTTCTGGTTCACTAGGCAGCCCTGTTTGCAGAGCTTCCAGTCAGCCGTTCTGTCGACAGAGGGCTGGGCAGTCTGGCTGCTCTCTGTCAACAGAGTGGATTGTTCTTTTGGTCTGCTTTTATGCATAGATGCAATCTGTCGACAGAAGTTTTGCCAGCAAATCCCTTCCGAAAGTCACTTCTGTTGACAGATGCTCCTCGTGTAGATGTGGCGAGGGTGTTTAACCCAATCCTGTGATTTCTTTGTTTTAGTGGAGGGAACTTGACTCATCATTTTGGAATGTTTGGATTGGCAACAGAAATTTGCAACCCCACGTGGATTTAATGGAATAGAGATATAAATGTCATGTCAGAAAACATCCCAGCCATCCAGGGTAGGGTTGGCTCTGACCACCTCCTCCTGCCTCTGGGATCTGCATAGCCATGGCTATGTACATGTCCCTGCCGGCCACTGCCACTGTACCATGGGATGAGCATGCCCATGAGCCGGAGCACACTCCTCACATACAGCACAGCAAGGTGGTGGCCCATAAGGACCTCACGGAGCAGGAGGTGACCAGACACTCATGGCCAGCTGCAAGCTCCCTCCAGGCTGAGTCCCAAGGATGATGGGGATGCTGAAGCCTGTCTAGAGGGAAGGTTTGGGTTTGACAAGGACTTCCCACTTTCAGGCTGGGGTCAGGTCCAGCTTTAAACTTGGGCCCAAGCAAACCTCTGACTGGCCCTGCTGCAATAAGTCAGACCAGGTGTGGACCGGTCTTGAACAGCTGCCACTGGCGTGCCCAGAGGAGGTGGCACATCAGCGGTGGATCGCTGAGGGAGAAGAGGTGCTACAGGAATGGCAAGTAACACCCCTGTGCTTCAGGAGCTACTAAAGGGGCGGTGGGGAGAGGAGAACCCAGTTTCCTCACTGCCAGAGGGGCTAGGCCCGGCTCAGGAAGCTCTGGGACCGGCAAGGGCCACCTGGATCTCAGCTGGGGGAGATTCCAGGCGCCCCCCCCTCCACCGCCCGAGCTCCCGCTCTCTGGCTAGGGGGGCTCTATGGCTTGGAAAGCCCCCAGCCCCAGGCTGCGCACTCGCAGGGAGGCGCTGGGCTCAGCGGGACGCCCCCTGCCGACGCCCCTCATTGCTGGGGCGGAGCCGGGAGGCTCTAGGACCCGCGGGCTCAGCCTCCAGGGGGCGTGGAGCTGCCGCGGGGAGGGCGGTGCTGGAGGCGCCCGGTAGTTGTTGCCGCCCAGGAGCCACGGGGACTGGAGAGGCTGCGGCGCGCATTGGGGCTCGGCGAGGGCCGCCGGCCATGGAGCGGCGCCCAGGGTGCACAGGTGAGCGGGGCCCCGGCGCGGGTGGGACGCGCACTCCGGAGCTCGGGAATTGCGGACTCCGCTCCCCGTGCGCGGGGGAGGGAGCGGAGCCCGGCGCCCCGCGGGAGTAGCTGTGCCCTGACCCGGGGCCCTGGAGCCCTCTCTCCGCCAGGCGCCCCGGTCCTAGGCCGGCCCCGAGCGCTCCCCTGCCCGGGGCGCTGCGCTCGGATCTAGCCGGGGCTGTTGGGGGTCCCCTCCCCACGCGCGACCGGGCTGATTTCCAGGTCCGCCCGGCGCTTCCACGCGGCTCCCTCTTGGCCCAGTCCCGGAGCCGGCTCTGGCCGGAGCCTGGGAGCAGGAGCCCGGCGGCCTCCGGCTGTCCCAGCGAGCAGAGACACACCGGGGTGGCGGGGAGCAGTCCGGGCTTAGCATCACGGGGGCGGCGGGGGCCCCTGAGTCCCTAAGGCTGGCTGCGATTAATGGACCTGCCACCTAAGCAGGCTGCCTGAGCAGTGTTCTTCCGTAGTAGGGCGTGCCAGGCGGCTCCCTGACCTGCCTGAGGTCACCCTCTGCGGTTCCCCAGCCCTTACCCCCCAGTACCTTGTAGTCCCGGGGTGGCCAAATTTACCAACCCTCCCAGCCCCACAGGAGAATCTTCAGAAATTCCAGCGTGCGTGTGACTGCCAGGCCCCCTGGGGCAGGGTGGTGAGACCAGGGGCTTCACCCCCTGGAGGAGATGTCCGATGAGGCTAAGGGCTTCAGTGGGAGTGAGCTAATACCCTCAGCCTCACTAGGCACCTCCTGTGAGGCTGAAGCCCCTAGATCCATCTCCCAGCTGGGCTGAAGCCCCTAGCCCTGCCTTCTGCTGGAGGGCAGAAGGCTGGAGTTCTGCCTCCCAGTTTGGTAGGTGGAGAATGACGGGATATGAGGCCGTGCTTGAACTGTACTTTAACTGTAAGAGCTGCATGTGGCTCAGGAGCTGTAGTTTGGTCTCCCCTGCTAGAGCTGTGTTGCAGTTTGCATGCAGTTTCCTTCTTGGGGAGGTCTCACTAGTAATGGGTTTCACTCTAGGTATCCTTTGGTACCTCTGCGTTAACAGAAAAGGCAGCCTTCTTTTGGAGATGTTTAACAGGGACTCTGGAATCTGGATTCAAGTTTCAGGTTCTTCCACCAACTCCCCGTGTGACCTTTAGCAAACTGCTTAATTTCTTTGTGCCTTGCTTTGCCATCTCTAAAGGGAGATAAAATATCCTTTCTCCCACTCTTTCCTTTGTCTATAAGCTCTCTGGAGCACGGACTGCTTGTTACGGTGTGTAACACATAATCTCTTCTGTGCCTCTGGGTGCTACTGTAATATGAACAATAATACCTAAGGTCCACAGCTGTAATTGCTATAGTGTCTGGGTGTCACGAGGGTATAAGAGGGATATTTCACTGCTGGTATAATGAAGAACTACAAAGGTGATTTTGACATATGTATTACAACTGAGACAACTGTCAATAAAGTTACACCTCCCAGCTGTATATAACTTATTCACCAGTCATTACTTGGTACCTTATAATTCAGTACAGTTCTAATGGTACTTTTGTGGGTATTTGAGGAGCCCAGTTGAATTAGCCCAGAGAGGAGACGTGCTAGGGTGAAATGATGCAGAATATTGGGGAATTCTGGATGCTCATTTACTACTGAGATGACCTGTGCAGGTACTTTCTGTATGCTACCTTACAAGTACTGTGGGGGGTGGGGGGTAGGGATGAAAGATTGGAGTGGTTCCTTACCTTGAACAAGTTGACACTGTTCCTCATAGTTATAAATCTACTCTTAGGCACATGATCTCTTCCTAATAGTTCCCGAGCTAGTGTTTTCAGCATCTCTAGTGTATTGTAGTGGAATGATTAATCAGAGAAGAAAACTTGCCTTTACCAGCTGGCCAGATTTCAGAGATGAAAAGGACAAACCTTCCAGCAAACGTATTGGGGTGTGGTTAAACTTGGTAATAGCTTTATAGTGAACATATCCCCCTTCTGTAGGAGGGCAGGTATTTTGGAGGGAGAAGTTGGAGTTTAATAAGATAATAGAAAAAAATGCTAGGTAAAACTTCTCTTTTGTATTAAAAGAGAAGCAAGAGACATTTGGAGCTAGGAGTCTGAAGACCTTCTAGCTGTGCTACTTAGCTTTCCCAAGTCTGATCCAGACCCCACCTACTGGCACTGTGTGGGCTTCTGTGAATCATGTTGATTCACGTGTGGTCTCACTCATGACGAGTGGCACAAAGGCATGTTTGCACTGCTCTGCAGTTTAGACTACAGGAGCGTGAGCACCAGCATGCTTCAAAGTACTGCATGAAAAGTTCCCCATGTGGATGGCGCAGGTACAAACCAAAAAGTGCCTAGTTTGCATTACCCCTCTTCAAACAGGGTCACATTAACAAGAAGTAGGAACTTTTTTTTAGTTCTCGCCTGTGGTGCCCATAAGGGGATATACTGTGTGGCCCTTTGGTGTGAACTGCAGTTCACATCCCATTGCTCCAAACTGCAGGGTAGTAGTATGACATGCCTTGAGTCTTATGACCACCCTAAAAATCTGCGCTCAACAGTAGGTTTTTTCTTTTTTTCCACATGTGTAACTTGCATGGCCCTAATATTGTCTTCTAACTTTCTTTTGTTAAAAATTAACACCACCCACCGGGAAGCAGATAAAGTCCAGGTCAAAGTCAGCCCCGGTCGTTCTCAAGGATAGCAGCTGAAAGTCTAAGATGTCTAAAACACTCAATTTCAATACAGACAGAAGACTGATCTCCTAAAATAGAGAGATGGTAACTGGTTTTACAACTCTTGTGAGAAACCTGTTTTGAGCAAGTGAGCGCAGAGCATGTCACCAAAGCCATCTTAGTACCACCTGTTGTTGTTGGTATAGTGAGTCATGAGGTCATAATGGTTCACTCACTCTTACTTGCTGAGGGCCTGTAATGTGACAGGGTAGATCAATAAATCAGCTGTTGGCTTGTGGTTGTGCTGCATGTTGGGTTATAGTTCTATGTTCCAGTGTGTTTGGAAAGGTACAAATAGGGTCAAGATCATTCATTCTTGATTTATATGACTCTTAAGAAAATTAAATGGTGACCTCTCTTCTCCATTGTCTTGTGCTGGATGCATTTCCTCACGATGGTGCAAAGGGGATGTAAACACTTCCTGATCAGTTGTGTTCAGTGCCTGTTTGGCACGGAGCTAAACAATGACCTGAGGTGCAGGGCAGCTGGGGGCTGGACCTTTGTCTTTCTCTCAGGGGCCCTGTTCTGCAACGGCTCCTGCATGTGCCTGATGGTGAATGTGCACGTGAACTTTTGGAGTAGTGAGGCCTGGAACTAGAAAGTGGAACTGAGATAGTCGGCAGAGAATTCCAGCCAGCCAGCAGCAATTTGGTTCAATCTGAGGCTTGGCCTAAGGTAGGGATCTGCAACCTGCAGCTCTTTAAAGAGTAACAGAATAATTTATTAGGTGATGAACTTTTGTGGGACAGACCCACTTCTTCAGATCTAGAAAAATTCTGAATTTTTCTGAAATTTCTGAAAAATTGTCAGTTTTTCCAGATCTGAAGAAGTGGGGCTTTCCCACAAAAACTTGTTGTCTAATAAATCATTTTCTTAATCTTTGAAGTGCTACAGCTCCAACCCCCCAGTCTGACTCCCCAACCCACTGCATCCTGACCCGCTGCTGGTTCCGCAGCCTGACACTCCCTGTCACCTGTGCTCCCCTGCGGCCCCAAACCACGGCAGATTGATGCCCCTGCTGGTCCCGCGGCCAGACCCCCCCTGTGGCCACCTGTACCTACTGTGGCCCTGGGGCCAGACCCTCCCCCACCTGTAACCCCCACCGCCTGATGCCTGCATCCCCTGCGGCCTGACCTCCTTCCCGCCCCCACCCCCCCGCTGCCTGTAACCCCTGCAGCCCCGTGGCCAGACTCCCCTGCTGCTGCCTGTACCCCTCTGCAGCTGCCCCACCCCCTGCAGTCCTGCGGCCAGACTCCTCCTTGCCACCTGTAACCCCCACAGCCTGGCCGCCCTGCGGCTCCACAGCCCCAAACTGCGGTAGCCAGACCCCCTTACTGGCCCGCAGCCTGACCTCCCCGCTGGCCCCAAAGCACGGCAGCTTGAAACACGCCCCCCCACCAACCTGACACCAGATTTTAAACCCTCCCTCCAGCTCACAGCCCCAAACTACCCCCAGCCTTTAACCCTCCCCAACCCAAGGTTCACTCACCTTTCAAAAGCAGCGCCACCTGCTTCCACTTCTTCACCGAGTTTGGAGCCCTAGGAACTAATCAGAGACTTTTACATGTAATTTAATAGGAATTTAGTGTCCCTCTTATGAGTTTCTGCCTATGAGCGGAAAGTTGGGAACCAATTGTGCTCGTATAGCGAGGGATGAGTGTATCCCCCTTTAATATATACAGTGTTTTGTGGGATATGATACCGTATCTTTATTTTGATCCTGTTGCGAAACGTCTTGATTTTGAAAAGGAAAAGGAAGCTTACAGCATTCCTGCTGTGCAGGGCAGTGCACATTTTAAGAAAGAAAACCAAAAGTAAATGTAAAGTAACATTGGCATAATTAAAGTGGGGTTAGAATGGCTTCTAAAAAAGAGGAAAATTGTAGATGAAAACAGAAAATTTCAAACTGAATGGATCCAGTCCTTTGCATTTATATTTAGTTCAGCTGGGCTCCTTTTGGCTATGTCTACACTTGCATTCCTCTTTCGAAAGAGAAGTGCAAATGAGGGAAATTGAAAATGCAAATGAGGCACTGATTTACATATGCCATGCTTCATTTGCATGATCTCTTTTTGGAAGAGATTCTTTCGAAAGAAGAAAATCTCTGTAAATCCCATAAAATAAACCCAATCTTTGAAAGAACCCTTCTTCCTGTTTTGTTTCAGAGCAAAGTAAGAACACATTTGCGAAATGGGTGAAATCACCAAGTAGCAGAACTGCGGCTAGTTTTGTGGCATTCCTGCTCAAAGGCCATGTCTATACTTGCCAAAAAGGCCATTTCGAAGTTTACTAATGAAGTGCTGAAATACATATTCAGCACCTCATTAGCATGCGGGTGGCTGCAGCACTTCAAAATTGGTGTGTTTCGCCCAGACGGGGCTCCTTTTTGAAAGGGCCCTGCCTACTTCAAAGTCCCCTTATTCCTATGGCCATTTTGAAGTTTTTGGCTAGTGTAGACATAGCCAAAGAGTCGCACGTGGCTT
Organism: Carettochelys insculpta; assembly: GCF_033958435.1. NCBI lineage: Eukaryota > Metazoa > Chordata > Testudines > Carettochelyidae > Carettochelys > Carettochelys insculpta. The sequence continues at coordinate 10,810,432 of NC_134159.1, forward strand.
GAGAACTGCAGGTTGGCCGCCCCGGTTCTATCACTTCTGTTAAAATTTCTCTTTCTTTCCCCTGCCCCCGCACCTCATTACTATACTTCCCTTTTCTAATTCATCCCATCAAGCTCGCTGTCCTGCCACTTGTCCTCCACACTCCAGAGCCATCCAGGGACTGAACTGTAGGACATGGAGACTTTACTAGGCACTTTCTCAGGCTAGAATCTCTCAGGTCTTTCACCCAAAGCAAGTGTAACTTTTCTCAATTGTGGGTGTAACTCCAAATTTTGTGCCACTGGGCAAGGAATCAATGAACCACAGGCATACTTACAGTTCTGTGGCAATGCATCTCATCAGCATGTTGCAACTATTGGTAGCTTTCCTCCCTTGTCTCATGCACTGACTTTTGTGCACAGTCCTGTTAGGCTACTCCCTTTTGGCAAAGCGTTCTTTTGTCAGGGTTCCTGATTAAAAAGGTGGTCAGGAGTGGTGATGGATGGGAGCTTTCTACCAGTGTGAATCTTTGAATGTTATCTTCAATACCTGGGTTAATTTCAGCTGTTTGTTTGCAGAACAGTTAGAGTGCACGGAAAATTACACCAAACCATGCCTGATATCCAGAGACTCTATTTCTTATGAAGATTTGGAAACTACTGGGAAACAAGGAGGGACAGTCAGTTGCCAGTTGTAGTGTTTTGCAGAATATAGGAAATAGGCTTTTCCTGAGAGGAGGAGGTTATAAGGGTACTGTAGGAAAACTAAGTGGGTGACGTGATCAGAAGAATGGCATTGCAAAATCACACTGGGAAGGGGAGAGTTGTTTTAAGAAGAATGACTTTGAACCTTCTTTAGCTTGTTCAGCTTGTTTTACTTCAGCTGGAGAGGGTTAGAGAGACTTGGGAGGTGATGTAATGCAGTAGGAGTCATCGGAACGCAGGAGCGAAGTGGCAGAGCTTTGCAGGATGGCAGAAGTGTAATTAATTGTATTTAAAAACAGAAGGGGGAAGGGGAAGCTAGGAGTGAGAAGGCAGGGTACTGCAGGAGACAGTGTGTTAAAAGAATTGGAGGAAACCAAGCCTCAGACCAACTGCAGCATTTACAGTGATGTCAGAGGGCTGAAACTTTTAATGCCTCACAAACAGAAATGTAAAAGCCAACAAATTATAGAAACTGACTTGTGCAGAGCTCTGTAGCTCAAAGCACCGTAAAGGTGGAACAGTTTTCTGTGAACACAGGAGCAAGGCATTGGAGTCATTCAGTCATTGTATGAAGAATCATAGAATCCTAGGACTAGAAGTGACCTCAGGAGGTCATCAAGTCCAGCTCCCTACCTAATGCAGGATCAACCACAACTAAATCATCCCAGCCAGGATTTTGTCAAGAAGGATTTTTAAAACCTCTAGGAATGGTTCCACCACCTCTCTAGGTAGTGCATAATACCCTCTAGGAGAATGATTCCATAGTACCTGCAGAATAGCAGTGCTGCATAGACAGACCAGAAGGTACAGGTTAAACATCTCTAATCCCGCACCCTCTGGTCCGGCAACATCAGTAGTCCTGCATAATGTTAGTTACCCGGATATCCATTTTCATGGGTGTGGCCAAGATCTCCATGGTCCCATAAAGTTTCTTTACAGACACCAGTCCTGGCTCTCAGTGTTCTGTGCTGTTATTTAGCTCTGTTACTCCTAATTGTCTTCTAAGAGCTCAATAAGCAGTTAAAGGGTTGGTGATGCTGCTGGATAATGTTGACCTCCCATGGTCTGGCAAGTTGTCTTGTCCGGCACTGATCAGGTGCCAAGGGTACCCGATTAGAGAAGTTCAGCCTGTGTAGTCTGCTCTGCAGGGGTTTAAGGGCTCGAACAGCGAGTGTTTCCTAGGTTAATCCCAACCTGAGGGGCCAGTTTCTTGGATAGTGGTGGGCCTGTCCAATTGATTTTACTTCTGAATGCATTCCCAGGCATCAGAGTTCTAAGGCCCAAGAGATGATATTGGTGTTAGAAAGCAATAAATAGGAAGCACATGAGCTGAGGTCTGCACGACTCTGATAATCACACCTGACAGAATGGGGCTGGAAGGCTTCTGGCCCTTCTTAAAAGTACAAGGTAAACAGCAGTGACTTTTGGATGAAGTCATGAAGATCTGACCCTGAAGATAAGCAATATGTAGAGCCAAGGTAGTTGTTTTGATTTGAAATTGCCTTAATGCATTGAAAGTGCCTGCAAAGTACAAAATGGTGTTCTGCCCAGAGATGCGGGGGTTAGAACCCTAGAATGCTTTCTGGCTCTGGGTCAAGTTATAGCTTCTGAAAACTGATGTTCAGGCTTGTTCTGAACAAGTGATTATGTGGGGTGACCCCTTCTGTACAGCTAGTTGCTGCAAATGCAGTCTGAGCTGACTGTAGAATTCACCCCACTGTGTGCCCAGATGTGTGAAGGTAGGACTGACTATAGAAAGGGTGAGGAGCAGGGAGAGAAGTTTGTTTGTACATAGCTGTGATTGAGTCTGCTTTGATGCCACTTACCACGAACAGCAAAGTAGATTGTTACAGTAGTTTGGCTCCATGACATCAGGGGAACTTGCAGTATTGATTCCTGACAAAACTCAGTGTGGAATGAGCAGGATAATGGGTTCATTTTGTAAATATGTTTTAGAAGTCTCACCCCAGCTATCTTGAGAAGCGTGTTTAACGCTTCTCCAGTCTATATGTATATGCTTAGAATATTCTTTGTATCAGCTTATGGAGTAACCTGTCATCTTTAAATCAGAGACCCATATGCCTCTAACCTAAATGAAAAGCTGTATCCCATATAATGCCAGGTAAGAACACTTTCCTATTCCAGAAGTTAGGAAATGCACAAGTAACTCTCTTGGGGCAAGGCACAATAAGGCAGACTTAGTTCTGTTTCCAAAGCAGAGGGGATAAAAATCAATGATTTAAAAAAAATCAGATCAGATTTTAATTTAAATTGGATATTTAATTTTTTTAAATCATCAATAAAATACTACATTTCTCATTTAAAAATAAGGTACAATTACATCTCATCACAAACAAGCAACCCATACACTTTGGCTGTGTCTACACTAGCTCCCAACTTCGAAGGGAGCATGGTAAGTAGGGTTTTGGGAGATTACTAATGAAGTGCTGTGGTGCATACAAAGCACTTCATTATGCTAATTCTCCCCTGCGGCAGCTTCGAAGCAGCAAACTTTGAAGTGCCAGCTTGCGTGTAGCCGCAGCTAACCCACGGATAGTTCAAAGTGCCCAGGCTACTTTGAGGTCACTTTACTTCATCAGTAACCTCCCAGCACTCTACTTACCGTGCTCCCTTTGAAGTTGGGAGCTAGCGTAGAGACAGCCTTACAGTCTCATTAAGAAAGCATATTAATGTCTCTAGTCTGTTTACTAGCTCTTGCTTCTTGAAAGCTCTGGGCTTTCAGTTTCTGTTTCTCAGCAGACTAAAAAATAATATGGAAAAAGACACAAGCTGGATAATGAGAGGTAGCTGTGGTAGTCTGTATTCTAATAAAACAAACCAGCAGACATGTAACAAGCTGGATAGGAGTGTTTTTGGTGGTGGACGTTGGCCAAGCACAGAAAAGGAGTTTGAGACATAAAGACCGAGGGACAGTATGTATAGGAAAGGCAGCATAAAAAGGAACTGTGGCATGAACTAGAAAGAAAAGGGAAGGCATTATTCAGCACATACATAGCTTCCTGTATTCCCCCACACTTTTTTGCCACAGAAAACTGGCATTGCTTCTGGGCATAAGAGAGACCCTGTCAGCATGTTGTCCTGCCCAGGCCCTCAGCTTGCTCCTGCCACCCAGAAACCCCCCACCCACCTGCTCCTTCACCCTCCCTCCAACTCAGACCCCCACCTGGGATCATCCCACGTCATCACTGGTTGCCCCCATATAATCACTTGTTCAGAACAAACCTGACTGTCAGCTTTCAGAAGCTTTAGCTCTTGAGACAGAGACAGAAAGCACTCCAGGGTTCTAACCCTTCATCTCTGGGCAGAACACCATTTTGTGCCTGTTCCTGCACGCTCCTTCCTTCCCAAACCCCTCACTTCCAGCCCACTCCTGAACCCAACATTGCTGTCCCCAGACTACTTATGTGCTTTATCTCCCCACCCCAGCCTGCTCCCGCACCCTCCCTTCCACCCAGACACCAAACACCCACCCTGTTCCTGCACCCTCTCTTCTGTTCAGTCCCCACTTTTCCACCCTACTGCACAGGGTTCTGGAGTATGAGGGGAATGAGGCATCTCAGTCAAGGGCCAAGTCAGTGAGGGTTTTTTTTGTTTTTTTCCTCTCCCTTTTTTGTGGCCCCTGGCTGATCTTCCTTTGGGTGAGGAGCCCCGACCCCAAAAAAGTCCCCCACCCCTCTCTCGGCCTTTTAGTGCAGGTGTGATTTAACAAGTAAATTCTCGAGATGTTGCTAGAAACTAAGTGTAGCTTAGCTAATCCTTATGGCTTGTTAAGTGAGGCTTAATCAATAGTCTACACTAGATCTGAAGAAGTGGGTCTGTCCCACGAAAGCTCATCACCTAATAAATAACATTATTAATCTTCAATGTGCTACAGGACTCCTTTTTTGGCTTTGTGAAGATACAGGCTACACTAGGCTGGTAAGTCAATTTCAGATGCACAATTCTAGCTATGGCAATTGCATAGCTAGAATTGATGTATCTGAAATCAACTTACCTGACTCTTCGCTGAGGGAGGTCGATGGGACCATTTCTCCTGTTGACCTCCCTTACTCCTCATGGTAGCAAGGAGTACAGGTGTCTAGTGCTGACTCCATACAGGTCGATTTTTGTGCGTCTCCACCAGATGCACAAAATCAAACTCTGGAAGATTGATCTTCCTGAAAGTGTAGACGTAGTCTGAGTTAACTAGGTTTAGAATCTGTTGCTCAAGTATACAGTATAGAAAACAGCAGTAAGAGAAATCTAGAGATGCCAGTAGCCACTGAATGTCATTTCCTTATTTTATATTACATAATAGATGCCATTTATTTTGAAACATCATGGCCACAGACCATAATGGTGATCCTACAAATCTGTTCCCTATTTTAATTCGGCTTTTCCAATGAAACCTCATTTCATACTTGTTTTCTCAAAAATCAGAAGTGCCAGTGAGTTCAAAGGGGCACATCCAAAATTAAGTGTACTCTAAGCACAGTCACTCTGCTTTTTTTCATAACTTGATTTAAATCAATGATTTTGTGCGTGTGTAGTTTAAGTTGTGATTTAAATCAATCCACCCTGTTTCAAAATACACGTGCTTCACATGTGTGCCATGCATTTCCATGGAATGTTGAGGATTACTAAAACAAAATCTGCTGCTGCTAATGTGAGAATTTTTATAACATCATAGGTATGAAATTCTATCAGTTGAAGTGACCTTTGTTTATGCTTCAAAAGAATCAAATAGCTAATCAGTTTGCACAATTAAAATATTTTGAATAAAATGGCTTAAATCATGCTGTATATTGAAAGTAAATGCTTTTGTTTATTTTTGTGCAGCTGAAGACAGGCATTAGGCTTAATTGCTGTATTTAGTCAGAATTCCAATCATGGCGTCAATTGCAACCACAACAAATTCCCAGAGGAACTGAGATCCTTCACGAACCTCACCACCTTCCGCTCCAAGTGCAAGGACCATTCCCTCGACTTCGCCTTCTCTAAAATAAATATTGCCACATCTGTTTTTGAAAAGAATTTCAAAACAAAGGATTCCACTGCATACACGTTTCCCTGTGGGAGAACAATGAAAGGACAAACACAACCTGTTGGTCATATAGCTTAATGAGCTACTGAAAGAATGTTGAGTGCTACAGTGGTGAGCACAGTAGAAGAGCTTAATTAGACTAGAATAAAACAAGGAGGAAGCAATTGCAGTACTACAGGTGCACCTCTTGGAGAAGGTGTACTACTAACAGTTGTCTCCTTGTCAGCAGACAACTGTTGCTATGAAACAAATCTTGTCTCTGACGCTATACAAAGAGAATGTAAGCATGGAGATGGGTGAACTGCCAGTTAAAAAAAATCAGCAGGCGAGAGAATGTCTCAAGATGCAGTTGTAGAAAACTGGAGTCCAGTCTAACTCCCATTGAGATTATTGGACTCTTGAGACATGTTTCTTAAGACTGTGATGGGTTAGATCACAGAGGTCCCCTTGGGACTTTCACCTGGCATACTGATCACACCACTGAACCTGCCTGCCTGCCCTCTCTGGCACCCCACCACTCTGTCCTGCTGAGCTAAAACCTCTGATCTCCCCCAGCAAAGGCACAGAGTTGGTTAGCAACATAGACCCTGAACCAGCTCAGTTCTCGGAAGGCTCAGCTGTAAAGCCATTGTAACACTTTGGAACACAGCCCCAAAGAGGACCAAAACCTCAGATAAATCCATCTTGCTCTGTATAAAGGTTTTACACAGAGAAAGCTTGTAAGTTCACCCTCTCTAGCAATTAAAGAGAGTGTCACAGTGGTCACTCCCCATCCCACAATTATTTACACTGGGCTTGATAATTAACAAAAGTGTTTTTATTAAATATGAAAAGTAGGACTCAAGTGATTGCAAGTGAAAACAGACAGCTCAAAGTATGTTACTAGGCCAAAATAAATAAAACATGCCATCTAATCCTAATACACCAAGAAGAGTGTTATGTGCAAACTCTTATCCTGATAGTTGTTCTAATCATCTCTTCCACAAGCTAGGCAGCCTCCTTCATCTTGTTCAGTCTTAGATGCTTCCATCAGGCATCTTGGGTGGCAAGTGGGGGTCTCTTGGCATCTGGTCACACTCCTATTCGTAAGAGGTCTGGGTGGTGGTGGGGGCATTCTTTATGTTCAGTTCAAATTTTTCACACCTTGGCTATGTCTACACTTACGAAAACCTTTGAAATGGCCATGCTAATGGCCAAATCGAAGAATACTAGTGAAGTGCTGAAATGAATATTCAGCACCTCATTAGTGTGCCACCAGCTGTGGCGCTTTGAAAGTGCCGCGTTTCACTCCCACGCAGCTCGTCTGCATGGGGTCCTTTCCGAAAGCACCCTACCGACATTGAAATCCCCTTATTCCTATCAGCCTCATTAGTATTCTTTGATTTGGCCATTAGCGTGACCATTTTGAAGTTCTTTGTAAGTGTAGACACGGCCTTAGAGTGGAAAAATACCAGATCCAAAACCGGTTTCAGTATCAGGTGGCCCGGCCACATGTCTTTATAAGACTGGCCACGGTTTGGGCTTATAGGAAAAACAAACCCATTTACCGATCATTGTCTTGAGCACCGACTGGACCATTATGTTTCCGGAGTATTACTAATAGCCTTCATTAGCACATTATTAACAGAGCCACGCTTCATATTTCTTATTGCACATACAAGAATGATACATGCACAGAAATAGAATGTTGACATTCAGCTTACTGTGACTTTCAACATATTACATGATGCATGTTGCCTGAACTGTCTTCGAGTTAGGTATATTCATAAGCCAGTTTTCAGAACCCATGGGGTGGGGACTGTGACAAAGACTCTGCCATTTGGGCACATGTAGACTGTCGTGTTCGTCATGAGTAGCAGCATGCGTGCCTGTGATTCTGTATGAATGGTTGGAGTGACCATCTGTCCTGTATTTGGCGGGACGGCCCCGTATTTGGGACACCAAAAAGGCATCCCTGCTTATTTTTAAAAGGGATTAATTGTCCCATATTTGGGCCCTCCTCCAGCTGACCTTTTCACTAGGTCACTGCCCCAAGCCTCGGGGAAGCAGGAGGAGCATGGCTGCAGCTTGCCCAGGGCTCGGGGAGCGCCAGTGGCTGCTGCTTCCCTGGGGAGTGCTGGGGGCTGACACTTCCCGGAGGTTCCCAGAAAGTACTGGTTGTTCCCACCTCCTTCCCGGTTCCTGGGGGCTTGGTGGAGCCAGGAGAAACCTCCCTGCTGCCCTATATCTCCCTGTCTTGTATCTGGGGGAGAGAGAGATGGTTGCCCTATTAACAATCAAAAATAAATAGGTAGAAACTATATGGTTCAAAAGAAAAACAGAATATTGCCAAGGCTGCACCTGGCTTCACATTTTTCTAAATACCCCTTAGGCTTGTACAATACTAGAAATATCTGGTATTCTTATTCCGTATCAGAGTTCTCTGGAACTGACTTTAAAGGTACTTAGTATATAAAAAAACCTTAGACCCCACCAAGAAGTGAGGGATAAATCGCCCGTTAGCCATCCAGCCTCTTGAAACCTAAGCTGTGGCTACAGGCCTGCTGATGGGGAGTTGGGAGAAGGGGTAATTACATCCGGGCCTGATGGATTTTAGGGATCCCGGGGCTGCCACTGCTGGTGCTGTAATCCTGCCTGGGTTCTTTTAAATAGTGCTGCTGTAGCAGTGCGCAAGTGACTGTGGAGATGCCCTGGAGCTCACATCCGCAGAGTGGAAGAGTGCCCAAAGACTGTAACCATGTGAGTGAGGATGGGGAGAGCTGGGCTGGGAAGGGGTTGGGCGGGGGTCATGAAAGGGAGCCAGGCTGGGAAGAGAAGGAGGAAGCTGAGCTCTGGGGTAAAGTCAGGCATGTGTCTGTGAAGGGCAAGGATCAAGCAGGGCAGAGGAACTGGGCTGGGCAGGGAAAAGAGCAGAGGGGTAGGGCAGAGGTAAGCAGGGATGGCTGGGAGAAAGGAGCCAAGGTGGGGCACAGGACTGCTGCAGGGACCGCTGGGGGAAGAGCTGTGCAGAGGTGATGGGGGTGGCAGAGATGGGTGGGAGGGGCATCTTCATGCAAGTTGGGGTTGAGGTTGTGGCTGACCAGGGGGACCTCTGAGGGGTGGTACTCGGGGTTTCCCTGGGCAGGCGATGGCGGAGGACAGAGGCCCATTGACTGTGCAGTCCTGGGGCCTGGAATTCCTGTCAGCAGGCCTGTGTGACTATAGTTGAACAAAGATTCTAGTGAGTGTCCTTTGCTGAGTCATGTACTAACCGTTTCAGTTCAGTTCTTTTTTGAACATTGTCCAAGGTGCTCACACAAGCCAAGTGCTCTCCAGTACGGGTAGCAGGCTGCTGTCTGGCTTCCATCAGAAAGTAGAAAAATGTGGCATTAGTACCCAAATCATTCTAGTAGCCTGTGGTCATGTAGAAAGTGTTCTTGAATGTTTGATGGTGTTTTACTCTTCTCCGGTCTATATGTATATGAACATAACATAAGAATGGCCATTCTGGGTTAGACCAAAGGTCCATCCAGCCCAGTAGCCTGTCTGCTGACAGTGACCAGTCCTGGGTAGACTGAAGACAATGATCAAGCGATTTGTCTCCTGCCATCCATCTCCAGCCTCTAACAATCAAAGGCCGGGGACACTATTCCTACCTTTGGCTAGTAGCCTTTTATGGACCTAACCTCCATGAATTTATCTAGCTCTTTCTTAAATTCTGTTATAGTCTTAGCCTTCACAGCCTCCGCTGGCAAGGAGTTCCACAAGTTAACTATGCGCTGAGTGAAGAACTTTCTTATCTTAGTTTTAAACCTGCTACCCATTAATTTCATTTGGTGTCCTCTAGTTCTTATATTATGGGCACAAGTAAATAACTTCTCCTTACTCACCCTCTCCACACCTGTCATAATTTTATATACTTCTATCCCTATGCTTAGAACATCCTTTATATCAGCTTAGAGAGTTACCTGGCATCTTTAAGCCAGGGACCCATATATCTGGGTCTGTTTGATGGCCTCTGTTCTGGGGTGCTATTGTTCTTTACAGTAAATAGGCTCTGTTAACCTGTTGGCCTATATCTTAATTGCCACATTCTGGTTGTACCCTCCCAACTTGCTTTTGGTTCCATCTTGTGTTTGTCCTTCCTAGGGAGAACCTGAACCAGTGCAAGATATTACTTCTCCCCGCCCCCAGTCTCCAGTGTTCTCTGTAAACTGAGGGCTTGGATGGCTGCCCAGGAGAAACTCAGGTGCCACCAATCTGATTAGCAGAGTGCCCACAGCTGGCAATGTGTGTTTATATTGGTGGTGCATGTTTACACTAGCCTCAGTGCACATAACAAAATTTATTCTGCACATGGATGGAAAAAATTAGTGACACAAGCAATGGCTTTAGCACAAGACTATGAGGCAGGAATTGCTGCGATCTAATCAACTTCTGTGACTGATTTAAGGAGGGTTGGCAAAGTCATTTACTTCTGTTCTTCCCCAAGCCCATTGTGAAAAGGGGACAATAAGGACAGCCAAACTGAGTTAAACCAAAGGTCCTTCTAGCCATGTATCCTGTCCTCTGACAGTGGCCAGACTGTGCTTTGCTGGGTTGCTTTGAAGATTAATCAAAACATAAGTGTTAAGTATTTCTGAAGTGCAAACCAGAGAAACTCAGGAAGGCCTTAATGTTGGGACTTGCCCGTGTTTTTCTATTTGTTTTTTGTTGGTCACTGGAGTGTATGTAAGAGACCCTGAGCACAGCATTGTTTTTCACCTGTGGTCAAGGACGTTGATCCTTTAGGAATGCTGAAACAGTGACACTAAATGGGACTGCTCGCTCTTGAGGGTCCACTGCTAAACTTTTTAAAACCCGCAGACATAATTTTCACTGAGCTTCTCTTCTGTGGGAGGATTTTGGTGCATTCTTGGTCCACGTGCTTTATTTTACTTCTGAATGTAGTGGATTGTGGTTTCATCAAATTACTCTTTTTGTACCAGTCTCTTCCTTTCACTGAAGATTTGTTGGCCCTAGAGACCAGACAGATGGGTAGCTAAGAGTTTAAGAACTAGGTGTGACGAGGTAAATTCATTTAAGTAAATGAGAGCTGCTGGGCATTAAGCATTTTTGGAATTCAGGCTGCTTAGGTGTCCAAGTAACTTGGGAGCCCAGAAGTAGACACCTATTTAAGTAAATCTTCGTGGGCCATACATTCTGTTCGTACAGTAGTCACCCGAGTTACATGCGGGTTACCTCAGATTGTAACTCAGATGGTGAAACTCAGATTTTGTGCAAGTTGAGGGGAGAGGTGGGAACCAGGCAGCAGTGCCAGTTAGCTTCCTGGCTCCCAGACTGGTGTGGAGTTGGGAACCAGGTGGCAGCCTGGCTCCTGGCTCTCCTGGGCTTGCAGGAGCCAGGAAACTGACCAGTGCTGACACCTGTTTCCTGGCTCTCTGCTGCTCTGGGAGCCAGATGTGGCTGTCTGTCCCTCGGCTTCTCCCAGCTGGCAGAGCCAGGTGCTGGAGCGGGGAGCTGGCAAAGCAGCTGCGCTCCCCAGCAGCCCCTCAGAACCCCACGACTTTGACTTGCACTTAATTCATGTTACTACAAGTTAAGTGCAAGTTGAAATTGTGCCTATCAGGGGTTTACTGTATAACTAAACACCAAAGTGCTGAACAGTAGCACTTATCCAATGGTCCAGTTATTACTTTTGGGCGTGTCTAACCTGTGTAGGTCCTGGGATATTGGAGAGATAAGGTGGGTGAGTTAATATCTTTTACTGGACCAGCATGTGTTAACCAATATTACTTCTCTCACCATCAGTCAAACCATTAGGCAAACAGACTTTAGGAGTTTTGGGTTTCCAAAACAGAGCAGCATTTATTCTGCCGTGACAAAGCAAGAGAGCTAAAGTTGCAGGATCCTTTGACTACAGAGCTGCAGTCTATGGGCCATTCATTTGCAAGAATAAGTAATTATTTGGTTCAGCTGGGGAGGGATTTTACTTCCCTGAATAACTTTTTGATTTCAGAGATTTAAAAGAATTACTTATTCACTGGCAGTCACCAGTCAGTTTCAAAAGCATCCTGCAGCCTGTTCATCATTGTTTATACTACACCTGTAGGAGACTGCCCATTTCAAGGCTTTGCTACTCATCACTTTCCTGCAGTGGGCTATATAGTAAGTCTATGAATATCCATGTTCACTTGCAAACCGATGGGAGGCTCTTGTTGGTGAACAGGGATGGAGAAAGTAGGGGGGGTCATTAGATCATTGTTTCTGCTAAACAGACCCTCATTTTCTTGCCTTACAGTTGTGAAGCCTCTTGGAGATGTGAATTTGTGCAGTACTCTGCCTGGCCACAGCGGAGCGAAATTACCAAGTCACCATATGATTTCAGGGTTGTGGGAGGTCAGCTGGGGAACCGACAAGCATACTGCAGTTTCACCCTATTGATGCATGGCCCAAGTCAGGACGCTGTGGATGGGCTGTAGCAGAGGATAGTTTTCCCCCTAGCCTCTATCAGTAAATGGTGGCGAAGAGGTTTCTGACTTAGCATCCTCTGCCTAAGAGTGTCTGGAACAAAATATGCATCCTGCAAGCGGGGTTTAGGGACATCAGTCTGGTGGACAGTCCAGCACTCCTCCTATTCCCAGCAAGCTTGGTGCTAAGCTTCTGCCATGGCTGTTTTCTGTGGAACTGTTAAGAATCTTCTTCCTTCCCTGTGTCACTGCCTAGCAGACTAAATCCTCTAGCTAGCAGGAAGCAGAACTTTCAAGTCCTGATTAGTGCATTTTCCTCTAGTTTATAATGGCTCAATCTCTGCACCCAAGGAATGTGTGAGACAGCTGGGCAGCAGGCTAATGAAGCCAGGCTGTCCTGCTTAGTTCATGTGCAAAAGGCATTGAAAAGTTACTCATAAAAGAGACATGATACATCAAGAGCTAATAGATGACTTATGCATTTGTAAATTGGGGTGGGCGTGGTCGTCACAACTGCTGAACCATAACGTGGAGATGTATACTTCTTAAATCAACCTGCTAGTCCTCTGACTCACTCTGAATGGGTTTGGTTGATTCTGCATGTGGTGCAGGTAAAATGCAGTCATATGACTTCATTTCCTATTTCAGGGGGATATACTTTCCCTTCTCCTGGGTTTGAATGAAAACTGCAGCCATTTGGTCAGTGCAGCAGTCTGAAGATGGTCACCCTGAATAAACTAAAGTGTTTTTTAGTGTGATGTTAATTTACAACGGGCAGTTCTGAATCTGGTATGAGATTGGAGAAGAGTATCCTTGTAATCCACTGGGGATTATGGGTGGTCACCGTACAGCAGTGGATGACATTATCATGGGTGATGTTGATATTTTGGGAATGCAGTGAAAGCAGCTGTAACCCATATTGGCAGCCAAATTCACCTTTCTAATTTCCTAGTAGTTTGCTGTTTGTTTGACTTGTTTAAATTTTAACGTTGACTTGAAAACATAAAACACTGAATCTTTTTTTTGTTCTGCTGGTTACAAAAAGCAGAATGGTGGCTAATTTAGATCCTCCTCTACAGGTGTAATACGGCTGGTAGTCCGGAACTGCGTCCCTTTTAATCAAAATGGCCAACCCATGTACTAGTTTGGAGCATCCCAAAACTGATTAAGCTTTTAAAGTACTGCTTAGGTATAAAGAACTGGGTCTGACTACAGGTTGAACCTCTGTAGTTCGGCATCCTCAGAGCCTGACTGGTGTCGAATCAGACAGTTTGCTGGACCACAGAAGGTAAGTATTGTCTAGCATGGTGGTTCCCAAGCTGAGGTCTGCAGGTCCGAGAGGGTATTGTAGAGGGTGTGTGGAAGGAAAAATAGATAAAAAAGGATCATAGAAAACAAGTTTGAAATAAAGTGCAAAATTACAATCAAATCTTCCAATAATGCTATTAACATAGATTTTTTGGATAGCAGTTGTGGTTTCCTTTTTCATTGAGGTGCACGTAGCAGCTAGAATTTGTTTTGATGGGAGGTCTGTGAATGGTATGAGGGTGTAATTGGAGTTCAGCTGGTGCAAGCAAAGAGCAAGCTTTTTCGAGTGGTATTTTTATTTTGGGACTAAATTAGGGAATTAAAATACCACATGCAAAAGCTTATTCTTTGCTTGCACCAGCTGAACTCCACTCTGCATGGGTCCTTACGCTGGGTTCCTACATGGGTCCTCTGTACTTATAAATGTCAGTCTGTATTGGCAATGAGATTGAGCTGATAAAATGAGTCTGTCCCGTGAAAGCTCATGCTCCAAATTATCTATTAGTCTGCAAAGTGCTGCAGGACTACTTGGTTTTTGAAGACACAGACTAACTCAGCTACCTCTCAGGTAGTTTCAAAAAAGTTTCTCTTCCTGCTATTGGCTTACCTGGCCACCATCTGCCCAGAGCCCTGCTAACCCTTTTACAAGCATTCATTCATGACAGGGGTACTCAGTAACCGCACCTTTCATTGGCTTCCATGGTAAGTGAGTGCTCATAGCTTCTGAAATTCAGGCCCCTAGTTTACATTTTTAGTAGCTTTGAAGAGGGATAGAGTAAAATGTACTGGACAATCTGACCATGGGTCTCCGAATGGCAGCCAAGCTCTACAGACTTTCTACTTGTTTGGTTTTTTTTGCCAGTTTCTTAGCAAACATCTGGAGACAAAAATGTCTAATAATGCCAGCTTTTGAGAGGTGCAGACTCGATGGTTTCTGTCCTTTAGATTCTGCTTTTGAGATTCAAGACAATAACCATTTTAAGGCTGGAAATTTAAAGAGCCTCAGGTACTTGACACCCCTCCCCCATTGACAATTCCAGCTTAAGCCAGGGAACCCATAACCAAAGGAAAATTAATATGCAATGGAATCCACGTTGTTACAGAATAATTTCCTGTCCTCAAAAGACCTTATTTTTTTAAGTTTCATGTATTCTTGTGGGCTGGGATTGTATATAATTTCTCTAACAGGACAGATGTGGTAGAGGAGATCAGATCTGGAAGTTCAAAAGACTACACTGAAAATGTGCCAGACAAGAATGGACTTTTGGGACAGTGTTAGTGGATTTCTTGGGAAAATGCAAATTTTCCAAATCTGGAAATGCAAAGAAACAGTTCTTTGAAGCTATACATGAGGAGAAAGGGTCTTTGCTGATTACTTGTTACAGACGGTCAAGATCAAGGGCCTGAGCTGTATTTTAAAAAAAGGCCAATTTGCCCAACTCTCTTTCTGGTTCTGAAACAGATAAACTGTAACCACAGGGAAAACTCAATTTCAGTTTTGAAGCACTAAAATCTAGTAGAATTCTATGTTGGAGTTGGGGAAAACCTTGGGTAAACGTTATACCATGTGTAGGGTCATTTGTTTTTCCAGTACATTTCTCTGTATTGCTTTTACTATGGGAGACGGTGTGCTTGCCTAGAAGGAGCTACATGGTGATTTTTGTAACTGTAGGTAATGAATGTCCTTTGAACTCAAAGCAAAGTGCAGGCTCTGATCTATTTAGGCAGTTGGACTTGCTCAAGGTATTGCATTCCACATCAATTGAGATGTGCAGGCCTTAAAGCCCGGATCAGGAGGGAGTGCAATGCAGGTCTCTCTACCCAAGAGAGTTGACTGCTGGGAGCTGGAAACTGTTACGTGGGTGCCACTGAGGGGGAAAATACAAGTGCAGTTGCCCTGTGACACTTGCTGTGGGCAACAAACAGAAAGCACCAAGAAGTGGTGTTTCTTCTTGTTTAGCAAATGACTCATTCAAACTTTGGAGCAGCCGTTTGGCAGTGTTAGCCTTGTAAACTGCTGGCAGTTAACTTTCTAAATGGTAATCAATTCCCAAAACATGCCCAAATCTTTGTCAACTTTTTAAAGCTGTAATGGTGTCTCTACTAGGTTGTAATATGTTTTTATTTTATTTTGCATCTTCATGGTTAAAAATCATCAATGTACCCATAGAAACAGAGAGGTAGCCATGTTAGTCTGTACTCCAACAAAACAAAGCAGCAGAAATGTAGCACTTTCAAGACTAACAAAATGATTTATTCAGCGATGAGCTTTTGTGGGACAGACCCACTTCTTCAGATCCAAGAAGTGGGTCTGTCCCACAAAAGCTCATCGCTGAATAAATCATTTTGTTAGTCTTGAAAGTGCTACATTTCTGCTGCTTTGTTTTGTCAATGAAGCCACAGAGCACTTAAATGTGCGGTATGCTGTTGCCATTTAAACTGAATTAGTCCTAAGTTGTGCACACTGCAGTAAGTACAGTTTGTTGTTGCAGCAAATGATGGGCTTCAACAACTTCTGGAGAGGGAAAAAATTATTATAATCTTAGCTTAGATTCCTCGTTTACCAGCCTCAATGGTAGATTTGTCTTTCACGTCTGCAAATGACTAATTAATTCAGTAGCCTGATAGGTAAACTCCATCTTTGCTGTGAGGCTTCCAGTAGAACCCACAAGTGTAGTTTGCAAGATAGGACTCTGAATGATGCAAAACCCTGTCATTCTGAGTTCACCCTGTATGCTACCCTGATTTCATGTGGGTGAGTGAAGTAGCCCTCAGGATGCATATAAGAGGCTTGTAACGCAGCATCACTGCACCCAGGATTTGACCTTTTTCCTTAACTGTGGCTTTCTCACGACTGAGATTGTTGATGTTGCTGACATGAGATGGGAGTAATGTAATGGTTAAACAAATGAATCTAAATTTTGTTGGGAGGGGAAGGAATTCTCAGGTGGCCCTAGAGGTGAACTGACCTGTATGATTCCTCTTAGGCCAGGTCTACATGAGGGGAGAAAATCTATGTAAGATATGTGAGTTGAGGAACTGGAGGCAATGTACCTTATGTCAAATTTCTGCACCATCCCCACAATGGGAGGTTGAAAGGAGAAACTCTCCATTAGCTTTCCTTACTTCTCATGACTGCGAGGAGCACCCTCAGCATTTGATTTAGTGAGTCTTTACTAGACCTGCTAAATCAAACCCCGGAAGATCGACCTCGGAACTTTTTCAGGGCTTGTCTATACTTACCAGGCAGATCAACGCTTCCAAGTTCCAAAGACACTGCCTTCTTTCCCACGCATGCCGAAGAGGGCTGCTTGGGAGTTGGAAGTCTGTACCTGACATTCGCTCTATGTCCTTTGCAAGTTGACCAGCATATTATCATTTTCCTAACAAAGATGCAGTTACCCATTCAGATCTCACGTGGCTGAGGCTTCTGAAGCCTCCATCTGTGATTTGTTAGTTGTAAAAGCATCTCTGAGGAAAGGTGAAACTCATGAGTTCCAGAGGGACCGTACTGGTCTCTTTAAAGGAAGAGAGTTGATAAGAGTCTGCTGGAGCACAAAGGAGAAGTGGCTTTCCCTCAGCATTGACTTATTTAAACAGGTGTGTATAATTTCACTAGGAATAGGGATGTAATGATCTCTGGCGCATACCCCTGCCATGCTGAGTGCAGTGTATCCTACCATAATTTCATGTAGGTGGGTGAAATAGCTGTCAAGACTCATTTAGTAGGTTTGTAATGTAGCATGACTCCATCCAGGATTTGACCTTTTCCCTTAACTGTGGCTTTCTCATTACTCAGATTGTAGGTGTTGCTGACAACATGGGACAGAGCAATGTAATGAGGAAACAGATCAATCCAAATTTTGTCGGGAGAAGGAATAATGTAAGGTCTTGCATGATCTTATCAATAAATTAGGCAAATACAGCTTAGCTGTGGCTACTATAAAATGAGTGCATAACAGGCTGGATAACCATTCTCAGAGAGTAGTTATTAATGGCTCAGAATCCTGGAAGGGCATACCAACTGGGGTTCTACATGGTCTGCTTTTGGGACTGTTTCTTTTCAATATCTTCAGTAATTGAGATATTCACATGGAGAGTACATTTATTAAGTTTGCAGATGATATCAAGTTGGGAGGGATTGCAGCTGCTGTAGAGGATAGAATCATAATTTGAAACGATCTAGACAAACTGGAGAAATGGTCTGAGGTAAACAGGATGAAGTTTAATAAGGGCAAATGCAAAGTACTCCACTTAAGAAGGAACAGTAAGTTTCACACAAACAGAATTATGAGCGACTGTCTCGGAAGAAGTACTGCAGAAAGGGACCTAGGGGTCATTGTGGACCACAAGCTAAACATGAGTCAACAGTGTGATCCTGTTGAAAGAAAAGCAAACGAGATTCTGGTATGCATTAAAAGGAGTGTTGTGAGTAAGACACGAGAAGTCATTCTTCCGCTCTACTCTGTGTTGATTAGGCTTCAAAGGGAATATTGTGTCCAGTTGCGGGCACCCTATTTCAAGAAAGATGTGGAGAAATTTGAGAAGGTCCAGAGGACAGCAACAAGAATGATTAAAAGTCTAGAGAACATGAGCTATGAGGGAAGACCGAAAGAACTGGGCTTGTTTAGTTTAGAAAAGAGAAGACTTAAAGGGGACATGATAGTGGTTTTCAAGTACCTAAAAGAGGGCTACAGGGAGAAAGATTGTTCTCCTTGGCTTCTGATGATAGGACAAAAATCAATAGACTTAAAGTGTGACAAGGGAGGTTTAGGCTAGACATGAGACAAAATTTCCTGTCAGGGTAATTAAACAATGGAAAAAATTGGCTAGGGAGGTTGTGGAATCTCCATTCCTGGAGATATTCAGGAGCAGGTAAGACAGACATTTATCACGTATGGTCTACTCTAGACAGTGCTTGGTCCCGCCGTGAGGGCAGGGGGTTGGACTTGATCTCTCAAGGTCTGTTCCAGTTCTAGTGTTCTATGAGTCTATGACATTTCCATTTAATTGGTTAACTGGTGTATTGGTAGGTTTAACCAGGTAATTAAAGGGGGGTGGCTTCCCTGCTGCAGACAGGGACTGAGCACCCTGTGCCTGCACTGCTCCAGGGACCTAATCTGCTCTGGCCTGGCTGGAGCAACCCCCTGCACTCAGTGGCCATACAGGGCGCAGAAACCCTCTGCCCACTGGCAGGGAGTTGCTCCAGCTCCTACCAGTTAGCAGGTTAAACATTAACATCCATATCTAGGAAGACAGGCGGGGGATGGAGACAGCAAACGTGCTGTGGTCTGGATGTGGGACATCACAGCAGAATTTTCAGAAGTCTTCTCACTCCATCACTGACGTTGCACTCACAGCAGCCGATCTCCCTGTGACCTGCTGCACACCCTGTGTCCATCCCCTCGCTGGTCATCCCCTGCCATGATGGCCTGCCACCGTTCCATCCATAACTACTGCTGTGTTATTTCTGCCTCCATACGTTGTGTGACCAAGGTACATTAGTACACACCTCTTCATTTCTACAAGCACAGTCTGCTGTTCGGCACTATTTCTAATATACGAATTCCTTATCTTTTTCCATCCAGGAAATTCACAAAAGTATTTGACATCCCCCCCATATCAGTGTCTTCTGGTTTTTGTTTTGTTTTTGTTTTCGTGTCAGTGACATTAGTTTCCAAGTATTCGCCTTCTTAAGTTCCCATGAAAAAAGTTGACTATTAGTAGCAGCAGCAACAGTTGGGAGCTCCAGGCCCTTTTAAAGGCCGTGGGAACATCACTCCACCACTCTGTGCAGCTTCTGAGGGTTGTGGGGAGCTTGGTGGTGCTAAGGGTTGGTTGCCTTTGTCTCTGCCTTTCAACCAAGGCTCTGCCCCTTCCAGGGCATGGAGCTGGGGCCCATCAAACCTTTCCCCCAAGCCTGCGGTGGTTGTCAGCTCCACTGATTGGAGTTACCACAGTGTTTCTATGTTTTTTGTAAGATACACCAGTGCTGAGTGACCCATCCCAAGTTGTCTTCTGATTTCTTTAGAGCAGCCTCCTTCATGAGAGAGATGATTCCAGAAAAGTCAATATATCTACTGCTCTACAGCATGACCTTTATTTGTGATGCCCGCTTGCATCCTATTGTTCTCGATTCGTATCAACAAAAGTGTGTTGTTTTGCCCATATTCCGGAATACCCATACTCCTCACTTCTTTTTTACAGATTGCAACATTTGTTGTACTGCATCATTGCTTACAGCAGAGAGTTTTTTGTATCATCCCATATCTGAGGTTGAGTAAGAACTGTCCGCCAATCGAAATCCCAGATCCTTCCACTTTATCAAAAACTTCCAGGGCTTGTTTCTTCAGACGTTCTGCATATGTATTGAAAAGACTTGGAGACAGAATGCATCCTTGTCTCTCGCCCTGCCCAGTGAAAAACCTCTCACAGTTTCTTGCTCTTTGCACTGTGGTCTGTTGTTGGAAGTGGCAACTTGCTGTGAGTTCAAGCAAGATACTTCTGAATCCCTGTATCCACGTGTTTCTTCTAGCGACTGTGTATTGAAGAGTATTGGAAGCTTTGAAGTAGTCAGTTGAACACACAATCAATGGGTGACTATACTCCTTGCATTTTTCAGTGTTACAACAGAGGCTCGCAGTTTGATTGCGTGTGCCTTGTCCCTCTGAACCAATAGTTCTTCTTCAATCCTACGCTTCATGTGATCCTGAATTATGCAGTGCAGCACTTTGAGTGCGATATCAGGGAAGCAGTATGTTTGTGTAGTGACGTTTTCTATCTCCTTTCTTTGATAAGGGCAGGACAATGGCTTTGGTCCAGCTGCCTGGACAGTTTCTGTTCATGACTGCAAATTTTCGACATGAGAACAATACTGCATCACCCAGCACTTATAACAATTCTGTTGGTCTGTTATCTAGCCCTGGTGCTTTCCTGGGCTTTGTGTCAGAAGATCCCTGCCTTGCTTCCTCCTGCAGGAAGGACTGCTCTCCTTTCTGTCTTCCTATTCAATACTATATCATCTATTGTAAGTGGATCTGATGAGGCATAAAGAATCTCCCCATTTCCATTTGACATTGTCACCTTCAGTAAGTACTCTGACATCATGATCTTTTCTTACCTTTGCTCAGGAGGGAAGATTGAGGAACGCCAGAAAAACCTGGCTTCCAGCTCCGCACAGGAGTGGGGGAAATTAATTTCGCCAATGTAAACAACCTTTTCTGTAATCGCAGCTCTAGTCAGGCAATTTAACGTTCCTAGTGTGAATCATTAACGGTGCTGGAAATGTGGTAACAGCAGGTGTGTGTGAGGCAGAGGCGCAGCTAGGTCCAAATGCAGGGATGACCAATCTCATGGAAACATGATTTATCGAGAGGTAGGGAGGGGCCATGGCAAATTTTTCAAGAAAGTGGGATTGGAGACTTTACCTTCTTAAGAGACTCATCCTCACATTATTTTTAGGCCCAAATTGGAGTTGGGCACTTGCCACCCAGCAGGAAAGCGAAAGCGGACAATCAATTGGCTCGGTAAAAACCAGCCAGGAGCAGTTCTTCAGGCTGTGTCACCCTCCCTTTGCCTTTGATCCTGATCCTACCCTTCCAGCAAGTGGTAGGAGCTGCCAGTCCTGCTGGACTGGCCTCAAGCCTTGTACACAGAAGCACACCTGCTCATAAAGAGGGGGTCAGCAAAGACTGTTGCGATCACAGGCAGGGGAGAAGGGGCTGCTCACCTGACAAAGAGAAAGGGGTGGAGGGAATTCAATTAAAATACAAGCTACAGTAAAGTCTCAAACTAATGGCAGGGAGGGGTGTCCGCTTAATCCTGGAAGTCCATTAAATCCGTGGGCTTACTCTCTGATCTTCTCAGCTCCTCTCTGCTCAGCACCGCAGCTCTCTGGGGGCTCCTCTAGGTCCCAGCCATGCTCTGCCCTGAGCGCTGGGGCTCCTCCTGGCTCCAAGCCACCTGCGCTCAGGGCAGAGTGTGACAGCTCCTCCAGGTCTGAGCCACCTATGCTGAGGGCAGAGCGTGGGGGCTCCTTAGGCAGCAGTCTCGGGGGGGAGACCTGGTGGTTGTGACAGTCCAAGCCACAGAGGGGAGGGGAAGAGACATGGTGTTGGCGGCTGTCCAAGCTATGGCCAGGGACCCCGTGGCTGCGGGGTCGGGAGGGGGTGCGGCGTGGTGCTGGAGGTGGTCCCAGCCACAGCCAGGGACCCTGCGGCTGCAGCAGTCTGAGCCTGGGGGTGGGGACCCATTGGCAGCTCTGGTGAATCGCCATTTACAGTACTGTACGGTACATAATGTACTCTACTTTTTGGGGGGTGGAGCGACTAGCAGGTTCCATTATTACGGCTGTCCGGAAAGTGTCCGTTACAGCGAGGGCTTACTGTATCAGAAAGAAAATCCTACAGGTTGCAGCTCCCTCATCTGACCCTCTCAGGACTTGACTGGCCTTAAATGAGGGAATTTGCTGAACAAAGGGAGGTCCCCTGCCTCCAGCCCCGCAGCCCACTGCCCCTCCTTGCCACTGGCTCCATGCCCCACTAGTCCCCCCACCTTGAACCCCTGCTGGGCTGATGCTGGCTGTGGCTGCCAGCGCGGGCTCCAGCTGTGCTCCCAGCTGGTTTGCCAGACGGGGCCCCAGCCCCATGGCCTCAGTAAACCAGCCCTGGCCAGTCTTCCTTCCTAACAGCCTCCCAGTGCAGGACTCTGGTGCAGCAGCATCCGTGGTCCAGCAGGACCCTGGGTGTTGCCGAACCTGAGAATCCTGGATTTAGGAGTTGGAACCTGTAGATTAATTTGACCTTGTACCAGCTGCATTTTAACACTCAAAGAATGCTGTATAACTTTTTCAAAAGCACCTTTCCTGAAGAAGAGCTCTGTGTAAACTCAAAATCTTGTCTCTCTCACCAGACATGCATCACCACCTCCACCTCTTGGGAACAAGGGGTGTCTCGGACATCAGCAAGCTGTGGGGATCAGACAGGCTGCCTGCCTCACAATTTGATGACCTCACAAGGTCCCTTCCAGTTGTAGTGTTCTATGATTCCTTGAAATGAGCTTTCTATGATGTGCTTGGATAGTGTCATGGGATTTAGTATCTCACAGGGCTCTGCAATGTAAAGCAGAACAAAACACTGTGAACCATCATTCATGGCAGAGGATTAATTGTATGGGTGGAGAGCCTGGTTAGAAAATACCCTGGTCTCAAAGAGTTTTCTGACAGGTTAGTTGGGAACCCATTTTTCAAAGACTGCAGAATGTGGAATTAAACATAAGAAATCCCTATACAAAGCCTTCCGCCAGTCTTTAGTCCATATTAAATACTATTGGTAACCATATGCAGAGGCTCTGACCCTAGCATGATGTGTGGGGCTGAGCCAGCAAGAGGCCATGCAGCTACTTTTTATATGACCCAAAGCCTTGCTTGACTACAAGTGCAGTTCACATTTCTCTGTGTTGACCTTAAAGCCATATTACTGCTTGGTATTATCTCCTACATCACTGGGACTCAACACTGTTGCAGTAGGAAGTGACATCAAGGAAGGTGCCTGCAGGTACCAGTGGAAGAATTATGTGTCAGTTAATACCCAGCAAACAGTTCATCTCCATAAACATTTGTGAAAATCAGACACGTTAGACAGTGAGTATTTGAGGCACATTTGGAAGAGGTCACAGCTGGTATTTAAGAGAAATCTCATGCTCCAACATGACTGGTTTGGGAGAGGTGAGGAGGAATTCTGAAGGGTTTTTTCAGCATTCTAATGTGATGATGCTTCAGCTAGCCTGTGCGGTCATTTTCCTCCAGATTAATACTTAATTTGTGCCCAGACTTGTCAGGACTAAGCCCTGGCACCTCTTGGGTTGGCAGTTCATAGCCCTGGCACTTCTGGGTTGTATTGGTTATGCATGTAAAAAAAAAAAAAAATTGCTGGAGGCCCAGCAGCTCTTTCATAACTAATGAAGCACTGCTCCAGATCGTTAATACACCACAAAATCATTCTGACACAGGAGAAAATGGTGGTAGTGTAATTAGCATTGCACAATAGTATTCGTTATGTCTGGACTATGGTAAAAATTAACAACCAACCACCGTGTGTATGTAAAGCATGAAAAATAACCAAATGTAGCAATAACACCAGTGAACCTTTGCTAACCTGCCCAGTGGTTTTGCACACCAGTCCTTCCTATATATCAGCAAAGACTTCATAATTAAAGTCAGAAGTGAGGTTTCATAATACTAAGGCTTGATCCTTTTTACAGGACATACTACAGGTTGAACCTCTCTCACCTGGAACCCTCAGGACCTGACCAGTGCCAGATGAGAGAATTTGCCAGACTACAGGAGGTCAGTATTGTCAAGCAGCATTACCAATACTTCCACTGCTTACTGGGCTCTTAAAAGACATTTAGGGGGAAATGACAGCACAGAAGGCAGAGAGCCGAGACTGATGGCTCTAAATAAACTTTATGGGCCTGCGGGAAACTTGGCCACACCCATGATAAGTGGGCATCCAGCTAACTAAAATCATGCCGGATTACGGACATAGCCAGACAAAAGAGTTGTGGATTAGAAAGGTTCAACCTGTACTATGTTTGCTAGTATTTATATAAAACAAAATCCACAAAGAATGTTCTGTAATGCGAGATCCTTTGTTGACATACTAATCAGCAAAATTCAATACTTCATAATGGGTCTGCTAGTATGTTTTACTTTGCTTTTGCTATACTTAACAGATTTAGGAGCCTATCAAAAACCTTCCAGAAGCTATAAATTATTAGAAGCAAACTGATGTAAGCACACTGAGAGGTCTCTAAATACCCTGCAATTAATACTTTGTTAGCTTACAGCTAGGCCTAAACTGCTATGGTTTGTGATCTACCCAGGCATTTATAAGGTGCCAGTTGCTATATTATCTTGTGAAGTCAACCAATTAGTCCCATCAATGGTGAAAACAAAAAATCAGTTTATAAGGTGCTGGGGACCAGGGGAAGGAGATTCTAAGGTGAGCTACAATGCATGTTTGCCTGCTGGTTCAAGAACATGACCTTCTGATGTGGGTAGGTCTTGCATGCCAGTTTGGAGATACATGGCCGAATCTTATCATCACTAGTTTCTTTCATGTCAGTGAAGCATCGTAGTATTAGAGAAAGCAACAGAAGAGGGGGCCCAGAGAACAGAATAGCTGGGAGAAGAGGAACCTGTGGTCCAGCTTGGTTCCTTGCACAAATGCTGAGACAGAATTCTTGCATGCTTTTTCTTGTTTGTGTGGAGAGACTTCCCTCACAGCCCAGATTGTGGCCAATTCTCTGGCCAG
Organism: Carettochelys insculpta; assembly: GCF_033958435.1. Lineage (NCBI taxonomy): Eukaryota > Metazoa > Chordata > Testudines > Carettochelyidae > Carettochelys > Carettochelys insculpta. The sequence goes on from NC_134159.1 coordinate 10,835,231, forward strand.
TTCTTCTTTCAGATTATTGTTCATAATGTTTGTGATTTTCCATTTGAGTTTTGGGACCAGTGTGTTATGCCAATTGGAACTAATCTTTAAAACATGAAACTCCATTGGGCATGTGGCATAAAAAATCTTGTGTATAGCCATACAGTGTTTTTAAAATATCTTTTGTTCTGAGACCCAAAGCATTGTGCAGATTATATGTGTGATCACAGAACTATTGTGAACCAACACAGGTTGAATCTCTCTAGTTTGGCACACTCTTATCTGGCAACATCTATAATCTGGCATGATTTTATCACGGGTGTGGCCAAGTTTCATGTGGTCCCTTAAAGTTTGTTTACAGTCACCAGAGCTGGCTCTATGTTCTGTGCAGTTACTTAGCTTTAATTTACCCTTGAATATCTTCTAAGAGCCCAGTAAACAGTGAAAGTGTTGGTAATGCTGCTAGACAATATTGACCTGCCGTGGCCTAGCAAATTGTCTCGTTTGGCACCAGTCAGGTCCTGAGGATGCTGGACTAGAGAGGCTCAACCAGTAATAACTAGTATTAATACTTTATCAGTCTTCATTTTGAAAGTGTTTAACTCTCAGTCACTTCGAAACCCTTCTGAGTAGGTATTACATATGGCAAAAATTTCAGTAGCACTGAAAATCAACAGGAACTTAGGAATCCAGGTGCCAAAATCACTTTTTAAAATGAGACATAGGCCCCTAAATCTCCTAGGTGCCTTTGGAAATGTTACTCAAAACTTCTGCCTCAGGTTCCTTAGTGCAACAGAAAAGGGAGTCCCTGTTAAAGGTGAGATTATAACCTAGGAGATTCTGGTCCGTGTATGGTGTTTAAACCACATAGCAAGGGAAGAGAGAGTGTCTCCTGTTAAAACTACGGGGTGAATTGCATTGAGGCCCACTGTACCCACTCAGGTTGGATTGCAACAAGAAGCCTGGGGATACTCTCTTCCCAGGCATAACAGAATGGCCAGCAGCGATCCTTCCTGTAGTCATTATACTAGTCCAGGATGACACTGCATGGTCATCAGAATGTGCTCTAATTTCCCGTACAGTTGAACCTCTCTAATCCGACAACCCTGGGAAACAGGGTATGCCAGATTAAAGATTTTACTGGGCCAGGAAGGGCACTGCAGGGGCTTAAGTGAGGTGCTTACCTGGTGCCCCCACTCCCAGGGACTTGTGTGGCTCTATGTTCCCTGGCACTCCAGCAGAATGCATTGCTGTGTTACTGTTTCCCCAGCTGTGGAGAGGAGGGGCAGCAGCATGCAGAGCTACTTCCTCCTCCATACCATTGGTAGAAAAAATGCCACTGGCCGTCTTGCCCAGAGTAATTATAGTTCCTTATTTACGTCACATACTAATGGCCGTTCTTTTCTTTTTTCCAGGTTTTTCTCTAAACTCAAGCCTTTGGGTGGATTCATAAAGGTGCAAAGCCTGGATTTTATACACTGTTTTTTGGAAGTGGCATGCTGTCCGCTGACTGGGCTTATTATCAGGTGATCTAGCACTGGGTATAATGGCCCAGTCCAGGTCAAATGGATCTTACTATGCCCTGACTGCTATAGGGTTAGGAATGCTTGTCCTTGGAATCATACTGGCAGTCTGGAACCTGGTCCCAGGATTTGGCCATTCTGATAAGCCTCTCTCAGCTGTGGGAAATAGCAGCTATCCAGAGCAGGAAGGTGGAGGAATATTGAAGAATAAGACCTTTTCAGTAGCTTATGTATTGGTCGGGGTCGGAGTGCTGCTGCTGTTGCTCTCCATTTGTTTGAATGTCCGCGACAGGACGAAGAAAAGACAAGATGTGGATATTGGGAGGATCCAGCAAGAAACATCTGCTGAACCGCAACATCAGGAAGACAGGTGAGTCTTTCAGTAAAGGGCCCTGAGTCCAGTGTACGGGTAAAATTAAAAGGTATTCTCAAGTCACATGTAGACAGTAGTGCATTAGGCTGAGTTGTACCACTAAAATAAAGTCATCCAGGAATATAAACTCTGGCAAGTCAAGTGTAGGATGGAGATCGATAAAACTGTGAATGGCATGGAGAAAGTGAATATGGAAATGTTATTTACTTCTTCATGTAACACACAATCCAAGGTCACCCAATGAAATAAATAGGCAGAAAACTTAAAACTTAACTAAAGGAAGTACTACTTCACACACAGTTAGTCTATGGAATTCATTGCTGGGAATGCTGTAAAGGCCAAAACCATATAACTTCATATAAATTCATGGCAGATAAGTCCATCAATTGCTCTTAATCAACATGGTTAGAGAGACAACCTCATCCTTTGGTGTCCCTAAATTTTGACTACTAGAAGCTGGGACTAGGTGACAGGGCGTGGATCAATTGATGTTCAGTTCACTTTCTCTGAAGCATCTGTCACAAGCTGCTGCTTGGAGACAGGGATGCTGGGCTTCATGAACCATTGACATGACCCACTTAGACCATTCTCATGTTCTTAAATCTCAAGCTTCAAAAATGTGATAGAAGGTGCAGAAAACCTGATGTGTAAGGAAAGGTTAAAAAAGACTGGGAGTATTTTTTCTTGAGCAAAGAAGACTGAGAGAGGACTTGATAACAACCCTTGGGGTATTAGAAGACTGTAAGCAAGAGGATGGCAATCAGCTGTTCTCCCTGTTCACTGAAGGTGAGAAAAGAAGTAATGAGTTTTGTCTTCAGCAAGAGAGATTTAGGTTAGATATTCGGAAAATCTGTCAAACTGTAAGGATAGTTAAACACTGGAATATACTTCCAGTGGAAGCTGTGGGGAATCACCACAACTGAAGGCTTTTCAGAACAGTAGACCAAAGTTCCCTGTGAGTTATATGGTTGCACAGCTGCCTACTAAGCGTGGTACAGGGCCCAAGGGATACAGCAGAGAGAGATGTCTCCCTCCAAGCTCTGAAACTGCTGCAGCTGGGGTAGAGGCACCTCAGTCCACCAGCCACAACCCATAGCAACCTCGGAGTAGATGCACCTGTCACCAGGTCCCAAGGTTCCTGTGGTGATGGTTTATGGAAGTTCTCTCTCTTCAGGGCAGCCTGCACCCCAAACATGCACCTCCAGCCAGAGCCTGCACCCCACCCCTCAGCCCCATTTTTGACACACACTGTCCATATGCAGAATGACTTATTGTGTGCACTTCACCTATATGCGTTATGTCAGTGCTTTCCAAAGTGTGGTCCGCAGCCCAGTACAGGTCCTTGGGGGGGAAAAAAGAACTCCCAGTCCTTAGAAAATATACAAATTATCACGCACAATCCTATTAATTTGGTGTATTTTGTATTTTCCTGCATAATTCAGGTAATAACAATAATTTAGGTGCTTAAGTATTTTATATCAAGATTTATATTATTATGTACTATTATTATTATGAATAAATAAAAAACAGTGAAAATCTCTATTCATTTTTCATTCTTTTTTTATATGCATTTATATTTTGGGGCCACAAAAGAAGGTACTGAAAAAAAATAGGTTCCAACTATATAAAGTTTGGGAAACACTGCATCGTATGATGCATCTCCTCCATACTGATACACATAGCAAAAATTATTCCACACATTCCCTTTATTAGTGGGACCACAGGATTAGGCAGATTGTTGTCGAGCATGGGCTAGACGTATTTAGTCTTGCCTCAGCACAAGTTGCTGGACTAGATGACCTTTTGAGATCCCTTTCAGTCCTATATTTTTTACAATTCTGTGCTTCTGTGCGTAAGCTGATTGCCTTGGAGTTCAGAAGGGAGTTTATCCCTCTGAGAACATCATAGCATAATAGAGTAAAGAAATGATAAATGTTCATCTTCCTCAGACGTAAAAGCTGTTGGCCACAGCAGGAAACGATGTGCTTTACTAGGTGGACCAATGTTCAGAACAAATAGAACGCATCCTGTATATAATAAATTCTTTCATATCCAGCATTCCATCATCCAAAACTCTCAAATAACCAGCATTTTAACCATAAGTAAATTTTAGTTATGTTTTCTGTAGGTATGCTATCGTGAAAGTAAATACAAATAAAATACAGCAAATACAGTAGAAGTTTACAGTGTACAGTAGTACTGTTGTTGGTAAATTAAATACTTTGCATACATTTTTGTTTGTTTTTAATCTCAAATCTTGTTTTTCTTGTGTTATGCATTGCTAGGTATACCTCTCTCTTATCCAGAACATTTGAATATCCGGCAACCTTCTGGTCCCAGGGCTGCTGGATATGAAAGAGTTTACTGTACAAAGCTTTAGGAGACTGTTTGTTTGTTTCTGTAGTGTAAAAATGCTATGGTAAGGTGTGCATCTTAAAGTACACTTGCATTCGTACAATTCCAGAGGGGAGACACTCCTTTTTGTGAGCTAGGCAGGGCTTCTGGAGGGCAGAGAAGTGAAAAGGAGTGTGCTCCTGCTAATGGATCTCTCACTCTTGCTGCTGTGGCTTGTTAAGTCCAGTAGCTCTGTATAGTTACCAAACAGCATTTGTGGATATATGTGCAAGAGCTGCAGAGAAATTCAACAAACTGTTACATTGAAGTTATGTGGCTCTTGTTTTGAGGTAGGGAAACACCAAGGAACTCTGAGCAAAGAATGGCTCTGTTACTAGAATGTTATAAATAAATGGTTTGCTAACACTGCGCCAACATCACAGGGAATTAGATGGTCTAGCCCAGCAGTGTGCAAACTGGAATGGTGTTTGGTGCAGATTTCATCCTGTCCCCAAAACATTGCTCTTCCCTCAGAGGGACTGCCAGAAGCTGGAAATGAACAAGAAGGGGATGGGATCACTAGATAAATGGCCACGTTTTGTTCATTCCCTCTGAAGAAGGGAAAGAGGCTTTTCATATAAGATATGTACCGAAAGTAGGAGATGGCAACTGCAGCGAGGGATGGCAGAACAAGGAGCAATGGTCTGAAGTTATAGCCAGAGGTATAGGTTGGATATTAGGAAAAACTATTTCACCAGGAGGGTGATGAATCACTGGAATGTGTTACCTGGAGAGGTGGTGGAATCTCCATCCCTCGAGGTTTGTACGTCCCAGCTTGACAAGGTCCTGGCTGGGATGATTTCATTAGGGTTGATCCTGCTTTGGGCAAGGGGCTGGACTACATGACCTCCTGAGATCCCCTCCAGCCCTAGGATTTTATGATTCTATGACAGGGGACTACAAATGAAATAGCGAGAAGAGCCATTTTTTTTCAAATTCAGTTACAGAATCAATACTTCAAGAGCCGCAATGCCTGTGAACACAAGACAGTCCTTAAAAAATAACATCAAACCATACTTTCTGTCAGTCCTGTTTTAAGAACAGTGCACACACAATTATTTGTACCAGTTAAAAAGTTTTTACCCCCATCTCCAGGCTTTACCCGCTTCAGCCCCCCAGTCCACTCTCTATCCACATGCTTTACCCTTCATCCCACAAACCTGCCCCCAATCCCCAGGCTTAACCCCTCTGAGCCCCAAAGCAACCCACCCCCATCCCCAGGATTAACCTGCCTCAGATGCTGCTGCTCCTCCATGGCTTCTGCCCCGTTTCCTCCCTCCCAGCACAGCTCCAGAAGGGGCAGGCTTGGCCGCGCCTCCCCCCAGCTCTTCTGCGGGCTTAGCACTTTCCCCACATGCAGTGCTGGCAGCTACCTGCCCTGCTGGCTTTCTCTTCCAGGACTCCCTGCCGGAGCTGACTGCCCAGCGGCTCCAGAGGCTACTACCACTTAAACAAAAAAAATCTAAATTCAGTTGTTCTAACGGCAGGCAACTGAATTCAGTTTTTTGTTTGAGGCATCAGCAGTAGCAGTGCTCGGAGTCGCAAATAGCTTCTTAAAGAGCCTCATGTGGCTCTGGAGCTGCAGGTTGCCGACCCCTGTCTTGGTGAACTCCAGCTTGATTTAATTAGAAAGTACCATGATGAGAGCGATAGCAAACCCTAAGGTTCTTATAGAATGAATCTGCAAAGAAAGCTCTCTTTGTATAACCCATTATAAAATGCAGGCAGTGCGCTTACTACAGATTGCATGCAGATACCCATGTTATAGATTTGCACAGTGGTCCCTTAACAGAATCTAACAGTTTCTGGACAAAACTGGAGAAGTTGTATGAAGAATAAGGATATTTGCAAAGTACCTCCACTTAGGGAGGAACAATCAGTTTCACACATACAAAATGGGTAGTACTCACTAGGAGTACTGCAGAAAGGGATCTCAGGTTCATTGTGGACCACAAGCTAAATATGAGTTAACAGTGTGACAATATTGCAAAAAAAAAAAAAAAGGAAATGCTGTTCTGGGATGCATTAGAGTGTTGTGAGCAAGACATGAGAAGTAATTCTTCTGCTCTACTCTGTACTGATTAGACCTCAGTTGGAGTACTGTGTCCAGTTCTGGGCACCACATTTCAAGAAACATTTGGAGAAATTGGAGAGGCTCTAGCTAAGAGCAACAAGAATGATTAAAGGTCTAGAAAACATGACCAGTGAGGGAAGACTGAAGGAATTGGGTTTTAGTTTGGAAAAGTGAAGACTGAGAGGGGCCATGATAGTAGTTTTCAAGTACCTAAAAGAGGTTACAAGGAGGAGGGAGAATTGTTCTCCTTGGCCTCTGATGATAGGACAAGAATCAATGGACTCAAACTGCAGCAAGAGAGGTTTAGGTGGAACATTAGGAAAAACTTCTGAACTGCCAGGGTAGGTAAGCACGGGAATAAACTTATTAGGGAAGTTGTGGAATCGTCATCATTGGAGATAAGTAGCACTTTAAAGACTAACAAAATAGTGCGACTTGACTGCTTTTTTGTTTTGATAGTGTATAGACTAGCACGGCTTTCTCTCTGTTATCATTGGAGATGTTTAAGAGCAGGTTAGAGAAATGTCTATCAGGGATCATCTGGATCGTGCTTGGTTCTGCCGTAAGGGCAGGGGACTGGAGTCGATGACCTCTCAGTTCTAGTTCTAGTATTGTGTAATTCGAACAGAATTCCTCTCGCCTACCCTCCCTCAAAAAGAAAAAAAAAATGTACGTGGCTATACCTTCTTTTAATACCTTTGTAGGTGTATCCCTCTAATTTCAGTTGAGCGCTATGGCTGGCAAGGAGAGATGTTCACCTGTCTGTTGGAAGAGAAGCGTTATTCTGATACCCCTGTTTGTGGGGAAATGAAATGGAAAAACAAGGAATAATTAATGCAAGATGCCTGAACTGTAACTCATTAGTCATAGGGCAATAAAAAGGCCCCTTACCAGTCAGTTTCACAAAGTAAAGAGAAACTGGTATTTCCAGTTTGGTAATTAAACACTGTAAAGATGCAACTGGAATGCCTCCTGTCTGCTCCCTCTTTGATATAGAGAGAGACTTTCATAAGGGTGGGATGGAATTACATTTAACACTTGATTGAATGTTTTAGAAGAATTTTAAATTCTAACAGTTGGGAGTTGAACATAGCATTTCTTATCTGAGGATGGTAAAGGACCTTACACGTGTGATATTTAGAGAAGTAAAGTGAATTGCAGTGATTCCTGGCGGTTAGTACAGGTTAGACCTCTCTAATCCGGAACTCTCTTATCCAGCAAACTCCATAATCCAGCATGATTTTAGTTAGCTGGAACGACCCCTTATCATGGGTGTGGGCAAATTCCTGTTTTCCTATAAAGTTTGTTTCCAGCCACCAGTTCTGGCTCTTAGCATTCTGTGTTGTTATTTGGTTGTAGTTTAACCCCTAAATGTCTTTTAAGAGCCCAATAAGCAGTGGAAGTGTTGGTAATGTCCTAGGAAAATATTGACCTCCCATCGTCCAGCTAATTCTTTCGTCTGGCACCAGTCAGGTCCTGAGCATGCCAGATGAGAGAGGTTCAACCAGTATTCCCCTATTCCTGCTACACAGTCACAGACTTTCAATTATATTAGCACTTCTGTATCTGGAAAATAATCAAAGATGGAAAAAAATGCACACTCGTTCTTCGCCCACTTATTTCAGTGACACTATTATACAAAATAATGCATAAAGTATTTTTGCTGTCTCTTTCAGTGGGCACAAACATTTGATAGATTAAAAGTAATCAGTTTACACCTACAGATTTCTGCAGAAGGTTTGGCACAGAGTTAACTAAATGACCTAAACACATCTTTGGCATCTCTAACTTCTGAGTATTCAGTCATTGCTATAAGAACCCAACGTATGATCACCTAAAAGACTTGTTACTGTGTGATACTACCAAGATCAATGTCCTGTCTAATTTTTTCCAATCCATGAGCAGAACAAATTTTATTTGAACCAAGGCATGTGTGGATGTGCAGCACCAATAGAAACAAATGCTGCCAGCTGTGGGTGCTTTGCTAATCAGCTGGGCAGCACCTGAATTTCTCCTGGGCAGCTGCCCAAGTGAACAGCTTACATGGACTACTCACCAAGATCCTAACAGCAGGGCACTATGAACCAGGACTCCCACCCTGGGGAAAAAAATTGTCATAGGAGCAAATCACAATTTCTGTGCCATAGTTTCCCAACTGCAAAGTAAGGATAATATTCCTTGTGCACGGGGATTATAGTGGTTTAACTAATGTGTGGAAGATACTTTGTGATCCTTGAATGAACCATTATGTAGACCTTTATTATTGTATCATCATGTATCTCTGTTCCCAAAATTTGAATGACCAGAAATGCAGTTGAAATGGCTTTGCATATTGACAGTTTTCAAATTGTCTCCCATAGCCAAGAAGAGGATGACATGCCGTCCCGATACTACGTTCCCAGTTATGAAGAGGTTATGAACACAGGCTATCCTGAGACAAGAGAGTTGGACAGAGGCACCAGGATCAGCATGTCTCTGCCCTCTTATGAATCCCTAACTGGGATTGATGAAACTACACCAACTACAACGGCCACGGGTGTCGATTCGAACGTAGAGCGCCAGCCAAGCAGACACAGCTCTCGCTTGAACAAACGGCTGAAACCCCTGAAAGTTCGGAGAATTAAGTCTGATAAGCTGCATCTGAAGGATTTCAGAGTAAAGATTCCAGACAGAAACAGTTCAGGTCAAATAACAATAGAACCGTTGACCCCTCCTCCACAGTATGATGAGATTCCAGATAAAGCACCAGAGAGCAAGCAAGTGACCTAAAATCTGTGGATTACCTAAGAGAAAACACGACTACATATGTGCTCTGTGGGTACAAGTGCAGTCAAATTCCTACCAGCTTTAAAATGATCAAGGAAATGCAGGACTGTATACCTCTTTTTCAGAAGGCCAGAATGACCTTTCTGAGACATGGCTTTTCATGTAGTACCACTAATGTAGTTGATACTCTGAAACAAATGATGTTTAGAAGTACCAAATCCATACTTCTTAAAAAATTAAGTAGTACATTTTATGCATTTCCTAGTCTTTGTTTTTTTAACACCAGATTTTTTTCTAAGCCACTACAAGGGGGTTTTACCAAATAATTTTACACAGAGTAAAGGAAAGGTTATTTTTTAAAAAAGTTCTTCTTTTCTTCCTGTTAAGAAAAACCAAAAAAGATTGTTGCATTCTCTACTTCCATTCAAGTGGGAGTTCAGTAACAGTAGAAAGCAAGTCTGCACATTGTAACACTTCATAGTCAAGCTGTGAAATAACCTATTGAATTAAATGACGATTTGGAACCATGATTAGTTTAACCCTTTCAGCAGAAGCTCCTGGTGCCCGTGAAAAGCTTTCTGAGCACTGTTAACCAAAGAGGAGAAGATGGTTTTTGGTGTTCCAGTGGCAGGGATGGTGTTTAAGGTTAATCTACAAATTCATTAATTTGATAACTACTCCGTTATACTATGTCAGAAATGTTAAATGCATTATGTTTTAAATTAGCTTTCCTAGGCTGAGTAATTGGAGACTTTTTCTAAATAAATGTTTTGTGTTTATGTTGTATGTTTGTACATGGGAATACCACCAATACTTTAATCAGGAGCTGTAAGAAATTTAGGGCAAAATGTACTCTTTTCCACGCCAGTTTGGCAAAAGGCAGTTTCAGCATTTGTAATGCGCACAATCTCGCTTCTGGGTTTTCTGCAAAGCCATGTGGATTAGAAAAGCATGCTCAGTTGTAATTGCATATAAAGGGAATATGCATACCTGTATGGGCCAGCAAATAAACTTTTCTGAGTGCACAGAGTGGAAGTCCTGAACATGCAGATCATATGCCTGATCTGTCTCTGGCATGTGTAAGTCACTTGCTCCAACATTTGGCAAGCCAAAATCCACCAGTGCCCCTCAGGCCTCTTCCTGGTAATGGTCTCAGCTATCTGGTCACACAGCTGAGAGGAAACCACTTACTTTGATTAATATGGTAACGTGGTGCAAGGCAGAGAATCTATTAAGAAGGTAGAATGCAATCAAATAATACAGACAGCCTGAATAAGACAATGGTAAATCCTAGTGCATAGGATGTAAATGCAACATGGCCCACAGGAAGTTTAATTATGTAACACTTGCAAGGTTCATAAATGCGTCTTGTCGCGGGACAATTCTGATGCTGGCTGCAAATGCTTTTAGGCGCTTTTTGCTGCACTAGACTTTTACATAATAGTAAAAAAGAGCTAGAAAAGTGGGACTTACGCCACCATAATGTTTGGAAAGCAGCTGAAAAATGCTTCAGGAGTCCTACTACACATAGGTGTCTTTTACTGAGGCATATTCTCTGTACAGAGAAGCTGGCCCCAGCTAGAGGGGAATGCTGCTCCTTAGATATTAGTTTTACTATAATACGTGTGAAACTCTCTTGTCTGGAAACATCTAGTCCAAGCCCACAGATGATGTTGGACTAGAGAACCCCGGTGGCCGGCTGGGAGTGTGGTGGCTGGGAGTCCAGCTGGTGCCAGAAGCAGAGCTGAGCCAGTGGCTGCTAGTCCAGCAGGAGCAAAGCCCAGTGTCTGTGGTTGGTGGCCAGGAAGGACACCTGAGAGCAGAGGAAAGGCACTGACTTTCACTATGTGGCAAACTCACTCATTCAGGACCAGTCAGCTCCTGAGGATACTAGACAAAGGAGATCCATCTGCATTTCGCTGCTTTGCAATGCCTGCTATTCAGTGACATCTATTCTGGAGTCGAATGGAGGTAGGAGCTGTCTCATTTTTGTTCTGATAGGGAAGACCCATATGAACAAGATATTAAAATATCCTAAAGGAAAAAGGTTTCCCAGTACCCTGTGTTCCTGTTTGATAAACAAACCAGAATGTGTTTGCACTGCAGCTACATAGCTATAAGAATGTACAACTTCTGGGATCCTTGGTTCTGATTCAAACTCTGTAGTACAACACATTCAAATGGAAAATAATAGAAGGTGCAATTTTAAGGTAAGGGGCAAAGCTTGCTTTGTTGCACACAAGCACCCTGACTGAAGTCCAGATTTTGTCTCGACTTTAAGCCCACGCTAGTTTCCAAAAGATATTGTATCAACAATGTGATTGAGAGGAACTTGCCAAACCTGATCCTTTTCCTTAAGGGGACACTTTCTTTCCCCACCCAGGCCTCTAAAACAGATAGTTACCCATTCTAGCATGGCTTTTGGCAATTTCTAATTGAGGTTGGAACACTATATATTGCTAAATTAAAACTGAGGAGGGGTGGGTGTGCAAAGTAAAGATTAAAGCTAAAGAACTAAGATGTGGCTCAGGTCCGACTTCCAGCTCAGTCAGCTAATTGCTTCCTCTGTGACCTTGAGCAACAAATGTGACTCTCAACCACTTTAGTGGAAAGGCTGATCCCTGAAAAATGCGTCCTTGAACTGTACATTTGCTGGGCCAATAAGCTATCACCCCCCCAAAATTCAGGTACTGTGTGAGGATAATCTATTTCAAGTGGCTATTAAGCCATTTCATCAAGTTTCAAGGCAGGATCTCTTCACTAGAAAGCATAGCCCTGTCTTTTTTTTTCTCCCTAAAATAGCTTTTTGGGTCTGACACTGTCTTAGTTTGTACCTGCTATGATTTTTTTTTAAACCCACATCATTTGGAAGTTGCTCCCTTCCCCATTTTGTTGACTACTGTATTTGTATTTTATATCAAAAGATAGATATACAATAAGATATATTCCACAAGGAGGGCCAACTCTTGCTTTCTGCAAGACTCGGTGGAAGTTTATCACTTGGTCATTAAGGAAACAACCTCAGGACTATTGCTGAAGGAAGTACCTCCTATAGGCTGTCAACTAAATCTACATCATACATGGCACACCCATTAAATTTGAAGAATTGCCCAGGCAAGCAACTACAGGTTGAGCCTCTCTAATCTGGAACCCTCAGGATGTGACCAGTACCGCACAAGAAAATTTGCAGAACTACAGGAGGTCAGTATTGTCTAGCACGTTACCAACAATTACACTGCATTATGGGCTCTTAGAAGACATTTAAGAGTAAATTACAGCTGAATAACAGCACAGAACACTGAGAGCCGGAAGTCAATGTGGATGTAAACAAACTTTATGGGACTGTGGGAAAGTTGGCTACAACCATGACAACTAGCATCCAGCTAACTCAAATCATGATGGATTATGGAGGTTGCCAGATGAGAGAACTCCAGATTACAGAGGTTCAGTCTGTAATAAATTACAGCAATTCTGAGTGATGATAGGTGTGCAGGCACCGGAAGTGGGCATACACTACCAGCAGGTTGTGGCTCAAGCCCATGATGCAGATGGTGGCAATGAGCAGCACCAGGAGCTTGTATGTGCTGGGGATGAAGAGGGGCAGGTCCCCATGCTGCTCCTGTTGCCCCAGGCTGGAGCCACTGCCATTCCCAGAGTACATGGCTCCAGGGCTGGCTGCCCATGGCTCCTTATGCACAGCAGCACCTTCCAGCTGGCTTCTGAGTCTGCCACTGCCCACGCCAATGGGTGTGAGGGGAGGAGGAGCTACCATCACCACAGCCAGTCACTTGTGGCTCCTCGCACAGGCAGGCAGGGATCAGGGCAGCTGGGCTCCCATGCCCAGGGCAGGCATGCGGGGTGTCCTTACATAATTTGTCAACATGTATTCGCAGGCTGCATGCAGCCCTTGAGCTCCATGTTTGACATGCTTGCATTACAGGTTTATGTGTATTCCAATTCCTGATGTCTGATTTATGTCCATACATCCTTTGGCACAGATAATATCCAGTTTGTCCAATGTACATGGCAGAGGGGCCTTGCTGGCACATGATAGCATGTATCACATTAGTGGATATGAAGGTGTATGAGCCCCTAATGGTGTGGCAGATGTGGTTAGGTCCCGTGATTGGTGTGTCTATTATAGATAGGTGAACAGAGCTGGCAAGGGGTTTGTTGCAGGAACAGGTTCCTGGGTTAGTGTTCCTGTGGAATGGTGTGTGTCTGCTAGTATTTTCTTGCGGTTGGGTGGCTGTTTGTAGGAAAGAACAAACTGTCACCCAGTGCTTGTGAGAGTGAGGGATCTTGTTCCCATACAGGTTGTAGATTGTCACTAATGTGCCAGAGGGGTTTAAGCTGAAGGCTACAGGTGATGACAAGTGGTGTTCTGTTGTTTACCTTCTTGGGCCTGTCTAGAAGTAGCTGGCTTCTGGGTATTCATCTGGCCCTGTCAATCTGGTTCTGGTTGGCCATTAAGGCTGCGTCTACACGTGCACGCTACTTCGAAGTAGCGGCAGTAACTTCGAAATAGCGCCCGTCACGTCTACACGTGTTGGGCGCTATTTCAAAGTTGAAATCGACGTTAGGCGGCGAGACGTCGAAGTCGCTAACCCCATGAGCGGATGGGAATAGCGCCCTACTTCGACGTTCAACATCGAAGTAGGGACGTGTAGACGATCCGCGTCCCGCAACATCGAAATAGCGGGGTCCTCCATGGCGGCCATCAGCTGGGGGGTTGAGAGATACTCTCTCTCCAGCCCTTGCGGGGCTCTGTGGTCACCGTGGGCAGCAGCCCTTAGCCCAGGGCTTCTGGCTGCTGCTGCTGCAGCTGGGGGTCCGTGCTGCATATACAGGGTCTGCAACTAGTTGTTGGCTCTGTGTATCTTGCACTGTTTAATGAAAGTGTGTCTGGGAGGGGCCCTTTAAGGGAGCGGCTTGCTGTTGAGTCCGCCCCGTGACCCTGTCTGCAGCTGTGCCTGGCTCCCTTATTTCGATGTGTGCTACTTTGCCGTGTAGACGTTCCCTCGTTGTGCCTATTTCGATGTTGGGCTGAGCAACGTCGAAGTTGAACATCGACGTTGCCAGCCCTGGAGGACGTGTAGACGTTATTCATCGAAATAGCCTATTTCGATGTCGCAACATCGAAATAAGCTATTTCGATGTAGGCTTCACGTGTAGACGTAGCCTAAGTTTTACAAATGCTTGGTAAATATCTTGTAGTTATTTTTGTCTCTGTTGGTGGGATTGGAGCAGATATGGTTGTATTTTAGGGCTTAGCTGTAAACGGTGGATCATGTGATGTGTCCTGGATGGAAGCTGAAGGCATGTAGCAATTGGTGACTTTCTAGTATACAGTGGTATTAATTTGATGATGGTTAATTTCTACTGTAATGTACAGGAAATGGATTGCTTGTGTGGGTTGATCAAGGTTGAGATGGGTGGGGTGAAAACTGTTGAAATTTTGGTGGACGACTTCAAGGGTCTCCTCACCATGGGTTCATATGATGAAGATATCATCAGTGTAGCATTAAGTAAAGCAGGGGTGCTACAGGACAGGAGCTGAGGAAACGTTCTAAGTCAGCCACAAAAATGTTGGCACCTGGGCCATGCAAATGCTCATATTACTGCTTCTTGTTTTTTGTGAGGCTACAGACTAACATGGCTACTCCTCCGAGACTGTTTTAGCAGATAAAGCAATGCTATTGGCATTTTCTTCTTGATCCAATTTTGAACCAGATTCTGCCCTGATCTGCAATTGACTGTTGAAGTGAATAGCATTGCATGGAGTGTATTTGGGACACTGACTTTGCTCCTCGACCTACTCCTTTTTTTTGGCCACCTTCTCTGTTACCTTTGTCCAATTTATGTATCCCTGCACACATGCAGATACTAGGCGGTGGTTTTGTTTTCAGAGCAGCTCTTTCCCCGAGCCCACAGGGGTATCACAGAAACAAGGGCCAGGGCCGGGCTGCAGGCAGGTACCCAGCAGGCTGAACGGCGGGCCTGGCGTTGTCCACAGGATACACAACCCGGCGGGGGGGAGGGCGGCGGCCCAGGCTGGCGCTCATGGGCTTAAACTCCGCCTCTAGCTGGAGCAGGCGTGGGGCTCGCCTTAGGAGGCAGGTCAGCACATGCTTGCTTGGGGCCGGCTGATACGTACCGTAGGGCAGCCCCCTTACCTGCCAGGTGCTATAAAAACCGAGGAGGTGGGGATGGGCCGTGGCCCGGAAACCTTCCGCTTTGAAGTGGCGCCTCCTGTGTGGGGTTGGCAGGAACTAGCCGAGCAGAGGGGCCAGGAAGCTGCTCGGGGCATCAGCCCCACGGGTGGGCGGTGAGCCGGGCCCGCGGCCGCAGCCGCCCAGGGTCTAGCTGCGGCGCTGGTAGGCGGGGCGGCGGCTCCCTGCAGGGCTGTACAGCTCCGTGCGCCGTCAGCGGGACCCCGGCCTCCTGCCGGGCTTCTCGCTGAAGCTTCCCCCCTCCCTTTGCCCCACTTCACTCGGCGCCCCCCGGGTTAAATCTGGCCCTGGAGCTGCCTCGGGGCTTGGCCCTCCGAAGAGACGGGCGGCAGCTGCGTGTGCCGCGGCCCCGGCCCCCGGCCTCCCGCTCGGGGCCTAGCGCCGGCCCCACTCGCGGGGCTCGCCGGGTGCCTGCAGACAGCCCGCCCCCGGCCTCCTCGCTCCGCCCCGGTTGCCCCGGCGACCCGGCTAACACTGAGGCCTAGCATCGCCTCAGGCCGGAGCAGATGCGGCCGGGCTCGGCGAGGGGACGCCCCCGGGGCCCTAATGCCCGCAGCGGGCGGGGCAGCGCTGGTGAGTGGGGGCGAGGGGGGCGGCAGAGACCTTGAGCTGCCCTGGGCCCTGCGTGGGGGGGCTGGCACGGCCCCGTTGCAGGGGCTCTTGCGGGAACACCTAGCGGGGGGTGGGGGCACAACAGAGCAGCCCGTGTGGCCTGAAGGCCCCTGGGGCTCGACAGCTGCTTCCCCCCGCTGCAATGGCTGAGCCCCTTGGGCAAGACTGCCACTGCCCCATGGAGCCTGCCACCCCCAGTCAGTGTGGGTCCTGTGCCCCCCCATTGGCAGGGCTCCCCGTGTCCCAGGGAGCCTGCCACCCTCACCCAGCAAGCCTTCTGCTGCCCCTAGGGAGCCTGCCATCCCCATTCGGTGTGGGTCCTGTGCCCCCATCGTCCGGGCTCCTGCGGACACCCGGGAGCCTACTGCCTCTACCCAGCAGGGCTCCCTCTGCCTCCACCAGCAAGGTTTTCACTGCCCTTGGGAAACCCCTGTGGCCCCCAACCAAGAGTGCCCTTGGGAGCCTGACATCCACACCTGGTGAGACTCCTGTGTCCCTCACTGGTGGGGCTCCCCCTGCTCTCAGGAGCCTACCTAGCAAGACTCCTGCGCTCCCTGGTGCAAGGCTGCCACAGACCTCAAAGGGACAATAGGCCCCTCTGGCACGGCCATTCTCCTTTGGCATGACCCCCACAGATGTGAGGGACCCCAATGTAATTATCTCACCAACTCCCCTGCCTGCATTGTGCAAGGTTTGCACTGGCCCCATGGAACTCTGCAGGGAGGTGCCCACTGCCGTAAGAGATCTATGTGGGTGTGCCCTCTTGCCTCCAAGTGCCTTGTGGAGAGGAATGGCACTTCATGTTTAAGAGCAATGAAGGGTCCTGTGGCACCTTATAGACTAACAGAAAAGTTTTGAGCATGAGCTTTCGTGAGCACAGACTCACTTCATCAGATGCTGACCGGCATCTGATGAAGTGAGTCTGTGCTCACGAAAGCTCATGCTCAAAACTTTTCTGTTAGTCTATAAGGTGCCAAAGGACCCTTCGTTGCTGTTATAGATCCAGACTAACATGGCTACCCCTCCGATACATGACTTCATGTTTAAGGGCTCCCTCTTTGGGGAGGAGAAAGCTTTGGTTTTGAAACTAACTGGTAAGTACAGTGTAAGCTGTGTGGTTCTCTGTTCTGTGGGTGGGTGAACTAGAAATCTGCCAGGGACTGAGGCTGCAACTGTACACCGAGGGTTAAAAATACTTGCAGTCGTGTGTGTGAGATCCAGCATATCACCACTCAGCTTCAGTAACTAAGGCCATGGTTATGCACAGTTTATGTACTGATATAACTATATCTGGCGGAACAAAAAGCAGTCAAGTAGCACTTTAAAGACTAGCAAAATAGTTTATTAGGTGAGCTTTCGTGGGACAGACCCACTTCTTCAGACCATAGCCAGACCAGACCAGACTCAATATTTAAGACACAGAGAACCAAAAACAGTAAGCAAGGAGGACAAATCAGAAAAAGATAATCAAGGTGAGCAAATCAGAGAGTGGAGGGGTGAGGGGGAAGGTCAAGAATTAGATTGAGCTTGGCTTGGCTCAGTCTAATTCTTGACCTTCCCCCCCACCCCTCCACTCTCTGATTTGCTCACCTTGATTATCTTTTTCTGATTTGTCCTCCTTGCTTACTGTTTTTGGTTCTCTGTGTCTTAAATATTGAGTCTGGTCTGGTCTGGCTATGGTCTGAAGAAGTGGGTCTGTCCCACGAAAGCTCACCTAATAAACTATTTTGCTAGTCTTTAAAGTGCTACTTGACTGCTTTTTGTTTTGATAGTGTATGGACTAGTACGGCTTACTCTCTTGTTACTATATCTGGCAGGGGTGTGATGTTGCATTGGTCAAACACCTAGTGGGGACATAGTTATACGCATACAAATATGCCTTATTCGATTATAGATTATTCCCCTTCCTAACAGAAATAAGTTGTTCTAGTTTGTGCATTTATACCGGTACAGCTGAATGCCTACCAAGGGAGTTAGAACATCAAAACTAAGTAAAGGTTGGCAGACACCAGTGCAAGCCATAGAAGCAAAGATATAAGCAGCTCAGTGATTCGCCACCATGCTCTGCTTGTCAGCTTCCCTTCTCACTCGACTACTGCCATTCTACCACCAGAATCCCACCCCTCCACACACACACCCTCCCTGCAATGGCTCTCAACCTTTCTGGACTATTGTTATCCATTTTAAGAGTTTGATTAGTCTTGTATGCCTCCATATTTGCCCTCACTTAAAACCTACTTGCTTACAAAATGAGACCTAAAGGCTATGTCTACACTACACTGTCAACAAAAGCCACGTAGCATCCACGTTCCCAAGGCATTCTGTCACCAGTAAATGAACAGAACATGGTATGTCTGTCGACAATGTTCTGTTGCTCCCACATAAGGCAGAACAACTCTGTCTACAGATTCTGTTGACAGAAAGTTGGTCAGGATGTTCCGGGTGGGGAGGGGGAAGGGGGCTCTGTCGACAGAGAGAGCTTCTGGGACACCAGGCAGCCCTCTCTGCTGTACTTCCGGTTGGCCGCTTTGTCAAGAGAGCAGCCAGGTAGTTCAGTTACTCTGTTGATAGAGCAGATCGCTCCTATCTGCTTGGCAATCTAGTCACAATCTGTCAACAGAAGTTTTGGTGGAAGTGATCTTCCGACAGAAACTTTTGTTGACAGATCGCTTAGTGTAGACATAGCCAAAAATACAAATGTGTCACAGCGGGCTATGACTGAAAAATTGCTTACTTTTCTTTTTATATAATTGCTAAAAATAAAATGAAATAAATCAATTGGAATATAAATATTGTACGTGTTTCAGTGTACAGCATATAAAGCACCATAAACAAGTCATAGTCTATTTGAAAACTTTGTTTATATTGAGTTTCTTAGTACTTTTTATGTAGCCTGTTGTAAAACTAGGCAAATATGTAGCTGAGGGGATGCACTGCCTGTAAGACCTCAGTACCCTCAGGGGCATGTATGTGTGCCTCTGTTTAGAAATGCTGTCCCGAGCAACCAACGGCCCCTTGAAATCTGGCTACTTTTCTCTAGAAACTTGAGACATAGTCCTTCGTTGCATGTACACACATCATAGGATACCCACTTGCCCTATGATGTACACTTGGATTCTACATAAGAAGCTGTCCTTTTGCTTTTGCACAGCCTCATGCGAAAAAGAGCGGCGGCCTTAAATCCCAAACTGCTCTCTCTGCTTTCCAGCACTGGAGCCAATGATGGTGTAGTATATTAGGTTAGTGCACATAGCTTTACCTTTGGAGACCTTATATGTTCTTCATTCCCTTTTTCAAAATATATATATATTGAACTCTTATGCACTCTTAATATATGCTATGATTCTTTTCAGTATCACAGTATAAGCATTTCAATTGATAAGTAGCTTTAGTTTGTTTGCTGAGTGGTATTAGTCTCATTGCTGGCCAGGGATAGAAAAAGGTACAGTGAACTCTTTCACAGCCATCATTCTATCATCCAGAACTCTCAAATAACTGGTATTTTTAACCACAAGTAAATTTTAGTTACGTTTTCCTTAAGTATAGTATAGTGAAAGTAGATATAAATAAATGCAGCAAGTACAGTAGAAGTTTACAGTGTACAATACTACTGTTGGTAAATAAAGTACTCTGCATATGTTTTTATTTGTTTCTTGATATCTAAATTTGTTTTTCTTGAGTGTTATGCATTGCTAGATGTGCCTCTCTATCACCCAGAATATTTGAATATCTGACAACCTTCTGGTCCCAGGGCTGCTGGATACAAAAGGCTACAGTTACACTACAGCACTCTGTCAGAAGTCACTGTCTGAAGAGATTTCCCGACAAAACTTCTGTCAAAAGAGTGCGGCCACGCACAAATACCAATCAAAGGAGTGATGAGCTCTGTCGACAGGTCTCTCGCCAAAACAGGCGCACAGAATGCAGCAGACAGGGCTGTCCACTGTTCTAGGTGCCCTGTTTGTCAAGAGAAGGCCCCTCCAGAGCATCCACACAGCTTTTTTGTCGACAGAACCTGTCAATAGCAGCATTATGCCTTAGGGCTGAGAGGCAGAACACTGCTGGCAAAAGTGATGAGTTTTGTCAACAAACTGTCAACAAAACACATTTTGTGTGTGGATGTTCCACCAGTTTTATCAACAAAACCCAGGTTTTGTTGGCAAAACTTGCTTGTGTAACTGTAGCCAAGAGTTTACTGTATATTTGAATATAGTGGAACACAAGTGAATAGTTTCTCCAGTGCTTCTTGATCAAAAGATTTGTTATAGGCTGCATGAGCAAAACTGTTGTTGGAGCACCTTGTTAAAACATTGGCAGCACGCAACAGAAAAACTGCAGAATGCATTTCAAAATGATGTGCAGAACTTACACTCGCAAAACTACAAGTTCTGTGCGTAGAGTACTGGCAGGACTGAACCCAATGTTTTTAAGCAGAATTGGTATTTTTGAATGAAACTCGCTGTGAGAGGAAGTCATCTTTTGGTGTGATCTCAGCTGCACAGGATACCAATTTTGCAGAGGTTACACAAGTTATTCACCTGCTGTGAATATTGGACCTCTTAAGTGACACTGTCAACCATTCTAGATTTCAAGTGGAGAAACAAATTTACAAAGAAACATTGATAATGGTATTTTTAAAAGGTCAGTACAAACATTTGCTTGTTTGGATATAAGTATTTTCACCTTGCTTGAAATCCAAAAATTGCAGCTCTGTAAATGAAAGAGAGAAAACTGACCAGTCTTAAAGTGAAGTTCTGAAACTACACAAATGTCATGAATGGTATAAATAGTAAATTAGATATTTAAAATTCTTTGTCTCAGAATGGGGATTTGACTTTCAATGGTAAATGGATGCCTAATTCTCTTAGACTATTGAAAAATCCAAGTTTTATTTATTCATTTATTTATTTTTTAGTAACAGAGTAGAGAATTTGACTTTAATTTCAATTTGACAGCATCCCATTAAATAAATTATGAGTATTTCTACTATGTTATTTGATACTGTGCATTTAAGCTATTTGAAATGTTTTGACTGGGGTAATTGCAAAAGTGCATCAAATAACACTTAGGAAATTAACCAGCAGTCATGTAACACTTTAAAGTGCTGCATAACTGCTAGTTTGTTTTGTTAGAATACAGACTAACATGGCTACTTCTCTGTTACTTAGAAAATGAGTTATTTTTAAAAAAATAAAAACTTCCAGGTGAAAAGAAGAGACAATGAAAGCCTTTTTAAAAAGTTCGGATGGTGTTTTTATGCTGAGATCAAAAGTAACTACTATAGGAAAACATGAAGATTCAGATCTCGTGCTGAAGGTAAGAACATAAAATACATTGCCATTATGCTTTACAGCATTCCCTCTTAACTTAATGGCCCCATTTTATAACCTTTCCATTCTTCCTTAGCCAGAAGTGGGTTATTTGATTTCATTTAGAGCCACAGGGATGAAATGGCAGTTACAGAAATTGTTTAAATCTTTAAGTTAGACAAACAAAAGAGAGAGGAATTAAGTAACATGCTGTAGGGTCATAAAACACAAAGCAACAGCCTGAAACAAACCACAAAAAATGATATAATGCGCTTCCCATAAACATGAGGAGCCACCAGTTCAATTAGACGACTCAGTAATTCTCCAAGGAGGTTGCAAAAGCACCATCATACAGGAGTTCATAGATGAATTGGCTAAAATGTGTATGAAGGCATGCTGTATTATAACAAATTCATCCCAAAGCCCACTGAACATAATCGGCATCTCTCCTTTGACTTCAGTGGGCTTCGAATCAAGCAATGTGTGAATAGGGAATGGATCAGAATGTCATTTCACAGCTCTTCCATCTGATTAAGTTTCAAATCACAAATAAAACCAATTTTGTAGATTACTTTGCTAAAAACACAGATGTCTCTACACAGGTATTTTTTTTAAACCATGAACATACATGGGGGTATTTTACACCCAAGTGTAAGTCAACAAAAGCACCAACTGAAAACAGTGTGCACCTTCATACTCAGTGGTGTAAATGTTTGTTTGTTCCTCCTGCTCAAACAATCAGGTACATACTCAAAGGTATGTAGGCCATCTTAATGTTGGTGCTATTTATCACTTGTATATTAACATTCTACCATAAGTGTCAAGGTTCTTTTACAGAGAGGAAAAAAATCAGGTTCCTGCGCAAATTAGCTCACAATTTAGCATCCTGATACTGCAAACATTTGCATATGTGAGTAGGCATCCCAGTGAGTTTCAATGGAAGTGGTAATATTCAAAGTTACTCGTGTTTTCAATGTCTGTCGCATTGGGACCTAGGCTGAATATGAAATAGTGCATTATGGAGAGAGATCACAAGAAGCAGGAGGGGAAGTTCTTAATTTAATAACTTACTTATGATGATCCATTTCTATTGCTATGATGTTTTTATAGTTTGGTGCCTATTCAGGTGACCTGTCTGACATCTAAAATGCAAAATGTGAAGCTTTTTTAAAACAAATCTAGACAATATATTGAAGAAAATAAATAAATAAAACGCTTATTGTATCTGGTATATTACATCAGCAATTGGCTAACATTTTGATTTAATCTGAGCCAAAACATTCATACAATATTAACCAGATGAGTGAGGCAAAGCCAAATAAACTTCAGCAAAATCCCCATTGCAATCCACAATGCTGGGTATTTCTTTGCACTAATTTCTGAAACTGTTACCCAATTTCAGTCTGTAGGTATTGAAGATCACCATGCAGCCATTGAATTCAGTGATTCAGAAAACAGCTTTGTTCTTCAAGATTTCAACTCTCTGCATGGTACTTTCGTTAATGATTGCCATATACAGAATGCAGCAGTGAAAGTGGGCACAGGGGATATTCTGCGCTTTGGTTCAGGGGGAACAGCCTATGAACTAGTGATAGAAAACACTTCTCAGGTAATGTCCCATGAGTGGTAACATCTTCATATTTTGTTTAGAAAGCCTGCTCCAGTGGTGAAATTCTGGCCCATTTGAGGAGGAGTTTTCACCTTTGAGAAAATATTTTTTAAGTAATGTGTTCACCGTCTTATGCTAATTTAAGAATAATGCAGAGTGGACCCTGACAGATGTGTAAAATCTAGAACTGAGGTATGGACAGCGCTCCTTTGTTTATAAAAATAAGTACATTGATGCAAAGAACAGAGTTAAACGCTTGTTAAAAGACGTGCTGAAATTGCTGAAGTCTGACTGGATTTCTTAATCATGTGACTATACCAAATGACCATTTCCTTGGTCCTCCTTTCTCAGGTAAGCCTCCATTTGGCATCAGGCTACCATGCAGAATAAGGCTCCAATAACTAAGTGTTTGATTACATTAAAAACCCAGCCCTATTACTTTATTAAAATACCAGGAAAATACAAGCTAAAATTATATTTTTGTTGTTACCGTAACTCATATTCAATAATATTATTTACTAGGGATGTCACACATGAGGGGCACCTTGCATGCCTCCATTTCTTCCCCAAAACCACACTATATGCTATGCTCCCATACGCCTCTGTTTCAGGGACTCCCTGCACTTCTTCCAGTCTTCCAGATCATCCAATGATCTGTGTGCCTCCCATTCTGCCATTCAAGTTTCCCTCACTGTCTCCTACACAAACCAGTACCTCTGTTTGTATCCATATGCCCTACATTCCCCCATGGTAGGGCTTCTGCATGCTGCTTCTTTTTCCCTACTGGCTCCATCAGTCTCCCACCACCACACCATCAGAGGCTCAGTGCACTATGGCAGTTGGGGGGGGATCTCCATCTTTGCTGCCTCCAGGGAGTGGAATGGATAGATCCTGCCCCCCGGCTGGGTGGGATAACATGGTGAAGGGTGTTGGACAATGAGCCCAGCACTCACTCATCCACAGTGGCTCCTGTCTCACAAGTCCGGCCTAATTCCCTGCTCCAGCCCATTGACCCTGTCCAGTGTTCAGGTGATGCCCTGTATTTGCAATGTCCTGCCCTGCCCCCTTTCTGACTTTATTTATTTATTATTTCTTTTGGTGGCTGTGGGACTCCCTGAGATGGGTGGCCTGTGTAATCCAGGCCTGCCACTAGGGATTCTGTGTGCTCTTCCCATTGTGCTAGGTGCTGTACGAACAGCACAAAAAGATGGTCCCTGCCCAAGAAGCTTCTTTTCTCTTCCTTCTGTTGTTTTACTCATCCTTGTCTTTTGCATGTTCCTCTTCTCTGATACTTCCTTCCTTAAGTAGTATGTTAAAAGGGTTCTATTAGATTGCCAGTTCCAGCCCTATTTTCTCTTCTAGGTGTAGGGCATATATTTGAATGGATAGAATCTTTCAGGAGTAAAGTTTGATCATTGCACTTTAGCCTAGACATCTTACTCAGGCTTTAATATTTGCTTTTAAAAAGTCAGCAGAGCTAGATATGGAACTCAGGGTAGGTCTACAACTAAACTGTAAAGTCGATCATAGATACACAGTTCCAGCTAGAACAATTGCATAGCTGGAATTGACATATCTACAGTCAACTTATTTGGCCATCCTCATGGAGGGAGGTTGACGGGGATAACTTTTTCGGCAATGTCTGTTATTCCTCATGAGAATGAGGAGTGCAGGACTCGACTGTCGACCCCATATAGTTTGATTTTGTGCGTGCCCTCTAGTTGTGCAAAAATCAAACCCCAGAAGATCAATCCTAGCCAGGTCAGTCTCTCAGATAGTTTAGATGTACCCTGAGGCAAGTTGTGTTCCATTTGAAGAAGACCCCTCTCTTGAAAGCAAGAAAAAGAAATGTTCATGGATTTATTGAGTGAATTGGACAATAACAGGTCTTTGGCTCCCCCTGCTGCATAACCTCAGACACTTCATTGGGATGTTGTACAATTTCCTAGTTTTTTCTTCTATAAGGTAAGCCTCTAGAAAACTTAGAAATATCTCCAGTTTTTCTGATTTTTCTTTAGAGGCACAGAGTATTCTTTTCAAGTTCTGTTTTCAAAAGTTAAATGATGAAAATAACAGCTTATAGAAACGGTTACCTTTTAAAATTTGTGAGTGAAAGTCATTTGATCCCTTTCAAACTTAAAAATATACCAGGATTACATGTGGTTTCTTTAATGGTGATAGAATTGTTCATGTCTTTAGCATGAGACAGCAATCCAGTAAGGCCACAACTCTTGCAGTGTAAAATAAAAGCACTTACATATACAGGAGATGACATTAAATAAAAAAGTAGTACTTCTGTAACTGGACAATCAGCGAGGATCACCAACATTTCAGATAATTTGTATGGGAAGGAATTGGTAAGTACCAATTATACCTTTATAGTGCTGAGTCTTGAAGATCTCAAGAAACTGAAGATCTAGAGGTCTGCCTTGAATAGGATAAAAGCCAGTCTGATAGATTCAGGCTTGTCTTTTGTAGACGTGTCTCCAGAATGTGGGGAGCAGTGCTCAGCTACAGAAAGTAGTGAAGGATGTCACAATAGTTTGTATTTCCATATTGCAAACCCAGAAATGCTGCACTTCAAAGTACTCAAGGCTCAGATTTCCAAAGCGGGTGACATAATAAGGTGACAGATTTTATCACCCAGACAAAAATGCAGATTCACAAAAAATTGACATTTATATTAACAGTTTGCATTTTTACAACTCATTCCATCACAGTGCCTTCAGATGCTTTACAAACATATAGTAATTAAGCCTCCTATTCCCTCTGTAAGTTAAACAAGTATTTCTATTGTACAGAAAGGAAAACTGAGGCAGGGAACTGTTCAATGAGCTGTCCAAGATCACAAAGTGAATCAATGGAAGAGTGAGGAGAAAAGCACAGAAATTCTAGATCTCAGCCTTCTGGTTTAAGCACTAGGGTACATTTTCTACAGATAAATTAGATTGTAAATTCTTCTGAGCTTGGACTGGGATTCTCTCTCTCTGTGTATAGAAGTCCAAGCAAAATTAAGCCCTGATGTTGATCCTCTAAGTCACTTCAGTACAGTTAATAGTCCCTGTGGGCCAATTTGAACATCAAGAGGCAGATTTTTAGATGTCATAGCTAGGTTTGGTAGTTTGGATTCCACCCTCCAGAGTTTCATCGAGTGTTGATAATTGAGGAGAAAATCCTGATCCTAAACCAACTGTATGAATTGATGCCGTTAGAGTCCCAGTGTTGTGCCAGAAAAAGGGGTGCATCAAGAAGTGCTAGATTGTGTAGATGATAATATTTTAGGTTATCCCAAGGTTAAAGAAGACTATGAAGAATTGCAGAAAGACCAAAGTTAAGTGATTGGACAGCATGATGAAAGATGAAATTCAAAGTTGAAAATGACAAACTAATACAGGTTGAAATTTTAATTCCAGTTATCCATGTAGCCAAGTTCAGTATTAATATAATAATGTCCACGTGCTGTGTTATGTCCTTTCCCCCCAATCTCTGTACAATATTGCATTTTCCCTCCTGCAGATGTCATGTCCACCCATGAAGCGTCACACAGCATGGCCTGGGCAGCTCCAAATAATTTCAGAGACAAAACTTCATACCTCTCCAGCAGCTCCTCCTCAGCTTCCTTTCCTCCGGTCTCAGCAACCATCCAGTGTTCACAACAGTTGGGTGCCTGGAACAAATGGAACCACACCGCATCCACCAAACAGAAAAAGACCTATAAGTGCATGGGGGAAACCTGTGATGACTTCTTTCTCTCCAGATACATTCAATAGGCCTGCTGCAGTCAGACAGGGTATTTCATGGCACTTTCATTAAATCTTCTTATAGCATTACACAGTAGTAAAGTTGATCATGGCTTCCATGCACAATATTTTTTTCACACATACCAATGTAGGAATGGCCATACTGGGTCAGACCAAACGTCCAGCCAGCCCAGTATCCTGTCTGCCGACAGTGGCCAATACCAGGCGCCCCAGAGAGAGTGAACCAAACAGGTAATGAGCTCTCTCCTGCCGTCCATCTCCAGCTTTTGACAGAAAGGCTAGGAAATCCATTGTTTACCTGTCCTGGCTAATAGCCATTAATGGACCTAACCTCCATGAATTTATCTAGCTCTTTTTTAAACCCTGTTATATTCCTAGCCTTGACAGTGAAACTTGCTATCTTGCTACTTACTGGGCTTGTCTACACTACCATCCTCCTTCGAAGGAAGGATTGTGATTAGAGTGTTGGGAGTTTACTAATGAAGTGTTGCATTGCATACACAGCACTTCATTAAGCAAATTGCCCCCCTGCGGCAACTTCAAAGTTTTAAACTTTGAAGTATCGGCTCGCATCTAGCCCCAACTCACCTGCTGGTACTTCAGAGTTGCCCAGCAACTTCGAAAGTATCAGAGAGGAAGCCATGTTAGTCTGTATCTTCAAGAACAACAAGAAGTCTTGTGACAACTTATAGACCAACAGATATTTTGGAGCTTAAGCTTTCGTGGGCAAAGACCCCCTTCATCACATGCATGGGGAGGGGTTGGTTTCAGGGGGGTATTTAAAGAGGCAAAAGAGTCTTTAAATACCCCTCAGAAACCGCCCCCCCCCCCACTCATGCATCTGATGAAGCAGGTCTTTGCCTGTGAAAGCTTGTGCTCCAAAATATCTGTTAGTCTATAAGGTGCCACAAGACTCCTTATGGTTAAGGAAAGGTTCTAAACATTTAAGTCCAATTACAGCTGAAAAAGCTGAACCAACTTTTGCATGCCAGCAAATTTTAGAGCCACATGATATTTAGGACTTGATAGTCTCCCTACTGTCTGTTATCCCTAACACTATAACATGACGTAAATCAGAGATTAATTTTCCTTATATTTTTTACATTGGATAATACAAAAGATTAGACAGCAGTTCGTCAAATTGAAATGTATCTAAATGTCTCAAATAAAAACATTACTGCACAATCATGACAGCACAACAGAAAAGCAGTGATTGAGAAGAACACTTGAGCTTGGCTGGCTCTACACATTTGCATAATCGTGAAGCTCATTATCATAGCCACACAAGAGTTTGGTGCTGGCAGAAGGGGGCCCATGTGGCATAAGGAACTAGCGACAGAGGGGCAGTTAGGCAGCAGAGGTACATCCACACGGCCTCTACAGTGCTGGCCCCCACTTCTGCTGACACCAAACTCTTGCCTGGCTATGGTAATGAGCTTTGGGAGTATGCAAATGGACAGCCATTTGCCATCCTAAGAAGGTCACTTTGCATAGCTCTGCCGGCAGCAGCACTGGGCAGAGCTCCAAGTAGACATAGCCCCTGTGTTTAACTGAATTTTTAAGTTTATTGAAGTTAATGGGACTTAAGCATATCCTCAAAGTGAAGCATATCCTTCATTGCTTTCCTGAATAGTGATGGATTGAAGCATGGATGCTTTTCTGAATCAGGGCCAAAATTATCCATATCATGTATTTCATAATCTTATAGATTATATAGTTAAAGTTATTCATATGCCGTATGTCATAACATTGTAGCTAGTATATGCATAGTTATTCAGTGCTGCATATTCAGAAAAAAAACAGACATTATATCTACTCCTCCTCCACTTAAGAATTTTTCCTATTTTGAAGCGATACTATTCTTCACTGATTGTATATTCCTAAGTGCCAGTGAATGTCATTTATTATAACATTTGATTATTATTCTGCAGTTATTTGAAGTGCATAAATACTAAAATTATAGCTGCTTTGGAAATGCTTGTAGACAAGCAAAAGAGACAGATGCATTAACCCTAATCAAAATGGACTCTTGTGTTGAATTTCTGTGTCATTAGAAGCCCCTTTTATTTTTTACTTTTTATTTTTGACAAATGTACCAGGAAATGGACAATCTGGAGGAAGTGGAGTTCCATTATCAGGAATTCATCATATGGATTCACTTCTTCAGGAGAAGGTGATGTATGACTGTGACATGGAGGGAGATCTCAGAAATACTGTTTGTATCAACAGGCATCTATTGAAAGAAAATAGTATGATTGGAAGGCAAACGAAGCACCCACAACAGTATAGACTCTACAGTCTACTGAGTTACTTTTTAGAGTAACTGGTTTCAAATGGGACTATTCACATGAGTGAGAATTACTAAGGAAACTAAGGTGATATCTTTAAACTAGTGAATTGCAGTGTGTGGAAATGCAAGACAGCAAATGTAAATATCTGAAATTTTGTATTTAAGTTGTTTGACTGCCACTGTAATAGTACTAGAATGAGGAAGTGTAGCCTTTTGGAGAGAAAAAAAAAGTATAATACACTTTTGTGAAAATAAGTTGAAAACCTTTTTTGAAACAGGCACAATGTTGTGTTCCCATTTGTGCATAATATTGAGCTGTCTTCTACATGTAGGATGAAATCATTCTAAAAATGGAAGAGGAAGTGCGTCGTCTCTTAGGTTTGGAAAGTGAGTCAAAACATAAGGATACAGTAATAGCCAGTCTTCAGAATGAACTTGCAGGAATGGCAAAGAAGATGACTGAGGCTGCTGCTCAGAATGATGTAGAGTTTACTCAAAAACGACTAATCTTTGAGCAAGATATTGAAGCAAAGACGGAAGAAATTAAAGCCTTGAAAGAGCAGGTATTGAATTCTTAAAGGGACACTGTCGGCTTTCATCAATCTCCTAATTTATTTTTAACTGACCATTGTTGCTAGAAAGAAAAGAACTTAGAGAAAAAGTATTTTTTATTTGTTTGACAACCCTTTGTGTATAAATAAACACTTTTGCTGGTTCCCCTGTATAGACAGTTATTTAGCTTTCCTGTTCATTTGTCTCTGTCTTTCATTCAGCAACAGGAGACACGAAGCATTTTAAAAATACAGAAATTTGATTAAAAAACAGTGTAAATTGGAAGGCTGACTGGAGGGGGTGGATAGTATCTGGAACAACTTTACACACATTTTCCTGTTTGGTAATGTCCTTTTTAAGCTCTCTGTTCATGTGAATGCCCAAAGTGATAAAGTGCATTACTGAAAATCTGATACCTAAACAGAATTATTTCAGTGTAGACTGTTGATGATTGTTTTCCATGAGTCGTCAGCAACTCTGGCTTTGTATTAAGGTAAAGACAGTATGTGTCAGGTAGAGCTGTATTTTTCCTGATAAACTCCCTCCCTCAGTGGATGCCTTCAGAATATCTGCTTATCCGCTCTAAATTAGGCTCATGAAACCAATTATTTTAACAATAGGAAATTTTATATTTCCTTTGTTCTTATTATCTCTTTGGCCACGATACTGAAAATAAATTTCAAAGTGTCATCTTCATTCATTACAGACAGGAAGTAATGTGTTTGATCACTTATTTGCATTCACTTTCAGTATGCTATCTGAAATACTTTGTCCTGACAATTAGCTGAAAACTGTAGAAAATAACTCTAACTAGTGATCTTGAAATGCTAAGCTTATGCTTTTTCTGTTCCTACAAGTTGGTCTATGACATATAAATCCACTTAGCTTATTCATGCAACCATCTCTGGGGCTGCTCTCCCATGAGTTAGATGAGCAGGAGCTGTAATCTAGTTGTTTGTATTTTCTGAAGGTTTGCTGGAATATTTCAGTAGCACAGAGACTTTTAAAACAAAAAGCAGTCAAGTAGCACTTTAAAGACTAGCAAAATGGTTTATTAGGTGAGCTTTCGTGGGACAGACCCACTTCTTCAGACCATAGCCAGACCAGAACAGACTCAATATTTAAGGCACAGAGAACCAAAAACAGTAAGCAAGGAGGACAAATCAGAAAAAGATAATCAAGGTGAGCAAATCAGAGAGTGGAGGGGTGGGGGGGAAGGTCAAGAATTAGATTGAGCCAAGTATGCAGACAAGCCCCATCTAATTCTTGACCTTCCCCCCCGACCCCTCCACTCTCTGATTTGCTCACCTTGATTATCTTTTTCTGATTTGTCCTCCTTGCTTACTGTTTTTGGTTCTCTGTGCCTTAAATATTGAATCTGTTCTGGTCTGGCTATGGTCTGAAGAAGTGGGTCTGTCCCACGAAAGCTCACCTAATAAACCATTTTGCTAGTCTTTAAAGTGCTACTTGACTGCTTTTTGTTTTGATAGTGTATAGACTAGCACGGCTTCCTCTTTGTTACTGTTCAACAGGGACTTTTGTTTGTGCATAGGGTGATGATGAATGAATCCTGAGGTTTAGATATTTGGTTCAGTTTAGATACATTCTTATGTTTGAATATTTGTCTAAACTATTCAGGTCTGCAGAACTGTGCTGGAGATCTTGATGAACAAGTTCTGAAATAAAAGTTCTCGTACTTTTTTCCTCAGTTAGAAATATCACGTCAAGCTTATTAATGGCAATTTAGCCATTGTTCAATGCTCAAAACTTAATATTATTACAATAACACTTAAAACCATATCCAGAATTTTAATATATTTAAAATCTTGTATAAACAAATTTTAAAAAGATCATAAACCAATTAAACCACATATAATCACTCTCCCACTTGCCTTTTTCCTTATTTTATTGGCTGAGCATGGTAAATAGGGCAACTGCTTGAATCACAGATACATCATCAGTTCCAAACAACTACTCTGTTTTCTAGAAATAGGCATCTAGGATGAATGTTATTTTGACTGCAAGTGGCAATACAAATTACAAAACTCATAAGTCATGGGATAGATCTTCCACCTACTCAAAGCTTCGTGGACAGAGGTGACTGAATTTCTTAATGCCAATACAGGTTGCATCTCAAAAAATGGGCAAACACTGATCCTGAACCAGAGAGACCAGGAGCAGAGGTGCAGGCTGCCAGCTGCAAGGACGTGGGTAGCCCAGGGCCTGAGCCCTGTGGCAGCCCACAGCTGCATGGGGCCAGGGCCGGAATCAAGGCCAGAGCCCCAGTGGCAGCAGCAGCCTGGGGCTGGAGCTGGAGCCAGAACTCTGCAGAAGCCAGAGCAGAAGACGAAGCTTAGCGGACGCTGATGTCAAGACCCAGAAGGGCGGGGCCAGAGTCATGGGGGACCAGAGACGGAGCCCTGAGGGAGCAAGTGCCCGGAGCCCTGCTGTACCCCAGGGGAATCCAGGTTGGGGCTGGAGGCCCATGTGGGGCAGATCAGAGCCACACTGCAGCCCTGAGGAGCATGAGGCTGATGCTAGAGCCCCAAACATGGGGCAGAGCAGAGCCCTGTGGCAGCAAGCAGGGGGCAGCTGAGGCCAGAGCTGGAGCTCTGCAGGATTCTGGTCAGAGCCCCCTCAGTAGCATGGGGCCAAAGCCCAACAGACATGGGCTGGGACAGCAGGGAGCCCCATAGCATGCCTTGGCCACCCATGGCACAGCAAGTGGGCAAGGAAGCATGGGTGGCGCAGCCACAGCAGGCACTTGGGACCTCCTCTGGTCTGGCAAGTTCTCTCGTTCAGGACTGGTCACATCCTGACCACGTTGGACCAGGGTGGTGCAGTCTGTATATCATACTTCTCAGTAAGCTGCCTGCAGTTTGAAAATGGAGAGTTGTGATGGCTGTCTTTAACTGCTCTCGAACAGAATGTCTAAATATCTGGTAAGTCCAGAGCATAGGAAATGGGGCAAGAACGCTTTTTGCCTCATAGCAGCTTTTGATCGTGACTGAGCTGCAAAGTATAGATGTGAATGTGTAGGATTAATTTGGACAAAAAGCCATTTAACCTGTTTCAAATCTCAAGGAAAGTCTGATTCAAATTTAAAGCAAAGGTAGGGTTTGTTTGACCTGAGCTGGGTTGCCTGTTTCCTAGTTAAGGTGACCAGTACTTTTTTTGCATGTCTTTTGTAGATCAGCAACCTGCAAAGAGATTCAAGCCAAGTCTTGTGTCACTCCCTGGCTGAAAGAGACCTGGAAATTGCAAACTTAAAAAAAGAGGGTGAGAAATTAAGGAGGAACCAAGCTTTAACGACAGGTATATTTCCTCTGATATCTCAGGTTCCGTGGTATACTTTAACTTGCAGTTGTTAGGGCTAGTATTACAATTAATATAGTTTAACAATGAAAAATGTGTACTTAGAGATATCTTCTGACAGAACTAGTAGAGTGGAAATAAGGAACACTTGGACCTAAATCTGTATAAGTGATAGGACAGATGGTTTATTATAAATAAAAGAAGCCTGGAATATAAGAAATTGTTAGTCACTGTAAGTCCGGTCCTCAGCTCTACAAATCAGGATCACTCCCCCAAGTTCAATGACACTGTGCTGATTTACACCTACTAAGGATCTGACATCATAAGTCCCATGTTTTGACTATCTCTCAAGGGGCCCTGCCTCAGCGTAAAAACCATTTTCCAACTGTCTTTTTATAATAATCTAATAGTGAAAATAACTTAAATATTTACACAAAATACTTGTGGTTTTTTTTCAAACAGTAGCTAACAGTCCTATTAGCAAAATCATTTCACTCCATCTCAGGTTTCCAAAAGCAAACAGGATATGCAATATTTACTTAGCTGGTCTATAAGGACAAGTTATCAAAGTTTCAGACTCAAGCATAGTTTGTGAAATAAAACTGAGCTGAAAGAGAATTGTTCTTACCCAAAGGAGTATATTCTCCAAAGCAATTAATTCCTTGGGACTCATGGTCACACCAAATAACTCCCAGAGTATATGAACTAAATTTGGATCTTCTGTCACTGCCAGGTATTATTAATATAGCTGTATATTGTAATAGGGTCAGGCTAGAGAAGAGTATTAGAAATATGTTAGTCCTAGATTAAATAGGTCGCTGTTCCCAGAGTAGGTGAGCAAGGGTTAATCCAGAAGCAGCAGGAATCTGCTAGAATCCATCAGGGCACTCAGGCCAATTAAAACACCTGGAGCCAATTACGAATCTTGAAGATTCAAGGGACCCTAGCTAATCAGGGCACCTGGAGCCAATGAAAAACCAGCTGAGACTGGTTATCAAGACACTTCTCTTCTGTTGCCTCAGTGCATGTGAGAGGTGGATGAGAAAAGGAGCTGTGGAGCATCAGGTACCAGAGGGACGAGTGCAGTAAGTAGTGTGTTATGGATTACTGTGAGGAAGTGGCCCAAGGAATTATCATTGCCAACCAGATGAAACTTGAGACATTGCAGGCAGCTGCTTTCACAAGGTCTCTGAGCTGGAGCCGAGCAGAGGGCAGACCTGGGCTTCCACCATTACCCTATGTCCTATCTAGCACAGGAGAAGGACCGTTATTGATGGAGGGGGTTTGTCCTGCCTGAATCACTTAGGCTATGTCTACACTAGCCCCAAACTTCGAAATGGCCATGTAAATGGCCATTTCGAAGTTTACTAATGAAGCGCTGAAATACATATTCGGCGCCTCATTAGCATGCGGGCGGCCGCAGCACTTCAAAATTGACGCAGCTCGCCGCTGCCCGGCTCGTCTAGACGGGGCTCCTTTTTGAAAGGACCCCGGCTACTTCGAAGTTCCCTTATTCCTATCTGCTCATAGAAATAAGGGGACTTCGAAGTAGGCGGCGTCCTTTCGAAAAGGAGCCCCATCTGGAAGAGCCACGTGGCGGTGAGCCGTGTCAATTTCCAAGTGCTGTGGCTGCCCGCATGCTAATGAGGCGCTGAATATGTATTTCAGCACTTCATTAGTAAACTTCAAAATGGCCATTTGCATGGCCATTTCAAAGTTTGGGGCTAGCGTACACATGGCCTTAGAGAAGCCTCAGAAACTATAGAGTTTGATCGCCTCCCTTTTCCCTATGCTGGCCAGTGAGGAGAGTAGCTTACCAAACAGTAAGCTAGTGTCTAAACTGAGGGCTGCTGTTAGCCTCTGAGGCAAATTTGTGCTACTGACAAGCGTGGGACCCGCCAAGCAAGAAGTAGAGCTTTGTCACAATATATATGTTAGAAAATTGCATAAAACTGTCTGCCCATCTGTCTGTGAGCCCGTTTGTTCAAGAACTCATGAACAGTAAAAGCTAAGGTGACCAAATTTGGTATGCAGCTTCCTCTTATCATAGCTTAAAGCAAGGTCAGCTCTTGGTTGTGCCAGGATAATGGGATGTGCATGGAATGCAATTGTTTCATACATAACAGAAAGGGAGGGCAGGGACAGTTATATTTGCACATGACCAGGGTGGGCAGAGAGAGCAGTCAGCATTGGGAACAGTTTATACTCATGTGTGACCACTGTGGGACAGCAAGCACCCCACTGATCTTCCTGGCCAGCAGCATGGCCCCCGTTACCCTAGCCTGCCCCAGGGAGCAGCTGCTAGCCCTGCGACCCTGGTCTGCCTGCTGTCCTGTGGTACTGTGGCCCTGGGCTGGCTACGCGGAGCAGTGGTGGTGGCTTACATAGCACCCTCCTCACACGCAGCGGCCAGACCCAAGACAAGCCAGCAGCCACAATGTGTGGCCCTCCTGTCACAGGCAGAAGCTGGCAAGTGGGGTACACGGCATCTCCGCCTGGGCCCAGACCCAGACTTGGGTAAGTCTACTAACAATAAATATTTCAATGTTTATCTTATGATGGTCTTGTTGAGCAGATTTTCGTAATTCAAATGCTTTTGCATTTGTTGACCTTTGATTCTGTTCTTCACAGGACTGGTGACTAGTTTGCAAAGAGACATTTCAGCAAAGGAGCAGAGAATACGACAACTAAAACTAAATGCAGATAAACTAAAGAAGGAAAACAGGGAGAAGGATAATCAGCTTGCAGTCGTTTCTGCCAAGGTTAACACCCATACTTATGTCCTCTGTTATTTACTATGCTACAAATAGTTTAGTAAAATGATAACAATGTAATGGACATAATGCAGCTACTGCACTGATTTCACCAGACTTATACCAGAGCCAAATTTTGGCCAATATCTGTAGTTGGTATTTGTGCAGTAATTTTGTACTAGACAAGAACTAAATCAGGGAAAACAGTGGGTATACCCTACCTGGGCGCACATTTGGGTGGCCTCAACCCATTTTGTTAGGGCTTCATGGCTGTTGTTACTTGAACTACTCTTGATTTAGCTAGATTAAAGCTAGCTGTGGTGTATCATTTCAGTTATACCATCTGATTTCAGTGTGGACATAGCAGCATCTCATCCTCGCACTTCAGTTTTATCTGGGCAGTGTCTGTAACAGTCTCAAATTTAATTCTGCTCTTCATATAGATATCATTCAGGGGGTTTGTGTGGTTCTGGGGCACTGATACCCTGATTGTCCTCCATGGTGAATTTCAATGAAGAACACTGAGTTCCTGTTAAAAGTACGCTCTCTTATTACAAAGCAGGAGAAAAACTCAAGCACTAGCTTTATAGGTCTTTTTCTCTCCCTCCTCCTTCTAATTTTAGGAACAGCGATTTATTTCAATCCAGAGAAAATCCTTTCCAGAGTCTGCATGGTCATTCTCCTCCAGTCCAGTGATGCTCTCCAAGATTCTTTCAAAGAAAGCGTGTCTAAAAGAAGGCTCCCCAAAACGCATCATATAAGCCTGTGCCCAGTACATTTGCTCACTCACTTTTCTGTGCTATTAGGACTGCTGTCCTGCTAGACTGTGGCCATGTTATAGTAATAACATTGCCCTTCATTTACCTGAGATGATGGTGCCAAATTCAAAAATTTGCTGCTCACCCCCCTGTTCCTGTTATTGCTGCCTTCAGAACTACTGGAGGCAGCCACTGATCCTCCTGGTATGAGGTTGCGAGAGAGACATCCTGTACTCTCTGTTCCCTGAAGAGCAAACTAACTGCCCAGCAACTTCACCAGCAGACATCCTAGGCCTGCCTGAGAGGTGAGGTCCATGATTCCTCCAACCACCTAAGAGAAATAACATTTTCCCTCCCAGGAAGAACACCCTATCAGGAAGCCCCACGGAGGGAAGAGGAGCTCCAGTGGGAGCACATAGATTTATTTGTGCACGAGCACATTTGTGTGCTGACCAGGAGGAAGGCAAAATCAAACCATTTTGTCAAAACTGGGGACTACTCTTTGGTGGTGTGAACTGGAGAATTCTGGGATGTGAGTGGAGCTTGGGGTATGGGTGAATATTGGGAGAGTACTACAGGTTGGGCCTCCCTGTTTAGGAACCCTTGGAACCAGACCAGTTCTGAATGAAGGAATTTGCCAGACCAAGGGTGGTCCCCTGTTGCCAGCCTCCAGCACTTGAGGCCCCAGCCAGCTTCCTGCTGCTGGCCTCTGTGGGGTAACCCTGGCCCCAGCTCTTCAGTCCTACAGTGTCCATGCAGCTCCCCCACCAAGCCTCAGCCATGCGGCTGCCCCCTGCTTCCCAGGTGCAGCTCCCCAGTCCCAGTGGCAGCCACCTGGCCAATGCTGGACGGCTCCTCCCTAGCCCCAGCAGTGGCTGTGGCTCCTCCGCTGCTGCTGGGCTGCCGCCCCTGGCTCCCCAGCCACCTCCGGGCACTGTTCCCTCTGCCAGGCTCACTGGTCCAGCAATATCTTTGGTCCTGCCAGAATAGAGAGTACTGGATTTCAGAGATGCAACCTGTACTACTTTTGGTGGTGATGGTTGTTTAATCTGCCCCTTCTCTGAGAGCTCATCTGGCTGCTGCCTCAGCTTTTTATCATGGAGCTGTATCTTCATCAGCCCTGGTGCCTGGTACTTCCTGAAAGTGGTACCCTATAAGTATTCTCCAACAGGAGAAATTTCCCTTCTCGTACAGCCTGAATTTGATCCTCATCCCAACTCTGGGAACCTCTGTTTGAGCCCCTATAAACAGAACTCATCATGAGTATTTTGGTTTTTGTTGTTTGTTTGGTGCTTCTGTTTGATCCAACTGTGATAGAAGTCAGTGGAAGTCTGAGCCACATTGCTCAGGTATTATAGTGATGAGGGCTGGGTATGTACCCAGATAAGTTCATTGTACTAAAATTGGCAAATTGCAAGGTGTTTTTTCCTGGAACCCTGTTTTCAGAGTTCCAGTTTCCATTGTGATTTTTTTTCCTAGATCTTCTCCTTCTGTGTGGTGTCATTTCTATGAATCATTTCTGTTTGATTATCCAAAACATTTGTATCAGGTTATTTCCAAACATGGATTTTCTACTTTTGAATCCAGTCATATTTCTGTGTCTCACAACCAAGCCTACTTTTGATTATCTTCAATTCTGTTCTTTAAGAAAGCTGCTGTTGGGCTTTTCCTAAGCAGTTCCTGTGTATTTACAAGGGTGTTATACTCAGGCTGTCCTTATACTTCTTGCAAAACAGCATCATCGAATCAAATGTTGAGCGGATGCTTGATTTTGGTCAGGCTACATTACGGAACATTGTAACCTAAATCCATGCTGTTATTTAGGAGTTTCCAAGCACTGAAGGAAGGAGACTTTAAAAACCATGCATAATGGATTTCTTTGACCCAACGAATGCTCAGAGAATCTCCCACTCATCCATATTTCAAATCTTCCCCCCTTAACACCTCTCTGCATTGACTGAAGCACACGAGGGATGAATTATGCAAGATGCATGTTTATAGATGAGATGGCGCAATCAGTGGTGCATGAACGAGAGAGTACTAGTGAGAGTTTGAATGGTGGGGTTTTCCGGAGTTTCACAGTGACATACTTGTAGAATTCCTAAGGAGCAGGAGGCTGTAAAAGCAAAGTACCAAATAAGTATAAGTAACCCAGGCTGTGGTCACACTTGGCCAAAACTTCAAAATGGCCATGCAAATGGCCATTTTGAAGCTTACTAATAAGGCGCTGAATTGAATATTGAATATTCCCTGTCAGCAGAGGGGAATAAGGGGATTTCGAAAGGTACAGGGTCCTTTTGAAAAGGGGCCCCCCGTGTAGCCGCGCTGAGCTGCGAGCGTTCGAAAGCAGCATTTTCAAAGCGCCGCAGCCGGAAGCATCCTAATGCTAATGAGGTGCTGAATATTCAGTTCAGCGCCTTATTGATAATCTTTGAAATGGCCATTTGCATGGCCATTTCAAAGTTTTGGCCAAGTGTGGCCACAGACCCAGTGTTCTTGTGTGCAAATGAAGAAAATGTATTTCCTCTCTTTTCCTTTCGAGTCAGATTTTTAGATCAGTTTGTTCAGTTTGAATTTGGAAGGCAAAAAGTAGCTGATGGTTGGAGGCATATAATTTAAGGGTTCATTGTGAGAATATCTGAAGTTCTTTTTAAAAACAAAATAACTAACTTCTAAGTTCCCTTTGTGATTCATTGTGGATGCAGGTCCATCACTGAACATGTACTTAGCAATTTACAGGAGTCGCTCATCTTCTCTCAGGATGAACTCTGTATAACCCAGACTCTTATCATGATTCTGTGTAACATTACAGAACACAGGACTCTTTCATCTCATACAAACTCCACTGCACAGATTCCATACTTCCTTCAAGTTGAATGCACTATAGAGCAGGGCTTTCAGGCCATTTTATGTGAAGTGTTCTTTCAAATCAGTGAGCTTAGTGATGAAACAAAGGGCTGCAGGACAGAGCTCTACGAGTTGTGGTGAACAAGTAGCAGCAAAAAGTTGAGCTAAAAGCAATGTATTTTGTGATGCAGCTCACCACTCAAGTAATCCCCTCACATTAATTCTGATGCCATTGTGAATAGATAAGAGGTGGGGTTTTTTGGTTTTGTTTTCAAATAGTTTATTTACTGGAAGATGCAATTTCAGGAGAATCAAAACTGTTCATGAATTTAGGGTCAAATTCAGCAAAAACATGGTGTGTGTGAGGGGTGGGGGGGATTCTGAAAGAGTTAATGACTTTTTGTTCCAAATCAATTTTTGTATCAAAATGTAGCTTTAACTTAGCTAAAACCAAAGGCTTAAAAACACTGGAGAACTAAATAAGATTTATTTGTTTCACCCTGAATGATTTTTTTGTTTTTG
Source organism: Carettochelys insculpta (assembly GCF_033958435.1). Lineage (NCBI taxonomy): Eukaryota > Metazoa > Chordata > Testudines > Carettochelyidae > Carettochelys > Carettochelys insculpta. Next base: position 10,874,901 of record NC_134159.1, read on the forward strand.
TTTTTGAACAAGAAAAATTAGAAATAAAGGTCATTTCAGGTTGATTGAGAACAAAAGTTGACTGGGATTTTTTGGTTTGGCCGTTGAACTGAAAAATCACGTGTTTCTCAGCATTAGTGCGGGTGGAGAGACTGTAATTTCTTTTACCAGGCTGGGAGGCATATGCTTAAATGCAGGCAATACAGAATTCTTGCATATCTCCCCAGCTCTTAATAGTTTCCCTCATTGCAGGGCTTGCAAAGAAGCTTTTTTATGAGTTGTTGGGGCACACAACTTTCACGCTGCGGTGTCCTATGTCTTGGGCCCTACCAAATTCACAGCCATGAAAAATACATCAGACTGTGAAGTTTGGTCTTCTCGCATGAAATCTGGTCTCTTGTGTTCTTTTATGCTGCACTGCACAGAGTTCAGATAATGAGGCAGATTCTGAGTGCCATGTCATATCAGAAAGCCCTTGGTCATGGAGCTGGACTGTTTAATGCTACAGGTTGAACCTTCAAAATCTAGTACTTTGTCAGCCAGCAGCATCTGTAATCTGGCACCATCCATGGTCCAGCAAGATTTTAATTTGCTGGATGACCACTTATCATGGGTGTAGACAAGTTTTCCATGGTTCCATAAAGTTTGTATAAAGCCACCAATCCTGATTCAGTGTTCTATGCTGTTATTTAGCTGTAATTACCCATAAATGTCTTCTTAGAGCCCAGTAAGCAGTGGAAGAGTTGGTAATGCTGCTAGACAAAATTGAGCTCTGGTGGTCTGGCAAATTCTTTCATTTGCACTGGTCAGGACCTGTAGGTGCTGGATTAGAGAAGTTCAACCTATAGTTCTGATTTTCTTACCTGTTTCAGAAAATTCTTCTATTCCTTTCTTCCTTACCTCAATTCAGTGACACTATTTTTCAAAAGCACCAAGGGTTTGTCTTGGGTAGCTTTGTTTTACTCTTAATTGTCTTTCTGTTCTTCTTTTCTAAAGCAAGAAATGCTTTTCTAAAAGTCCAATTCTGAAAGGTGCTGAGCAGCCCCATCTCTCATTTCCTTTATTGTGAGTTGAGGACGCTAAGCAACTTGTGATATTGGGCCCTTACTATTTTGATTTGCGCTCCGCATAACATAAAAATAATCATACCTTCCTTGCTTGATGATTTTTCCTTGGTTGCTGTTCATTCCAGTGTTCTAGAATTAAAGAGGAAATGAAGCATGAATTCAGAGAGAGAGAAGTAATTACATACCAAAATGTGAGTTTGTTGTTTTAGTTTTTAGTTGTCTGGGTTGTTTTAGCATATAGGCAAGCAGCAAACTAAAACACTGCCTCCTTGGCAGAATAACTAACTGGATGAGTTAAGAATTGTATTTGCAGTCCAGTTCTTGTCACAAAAAGGAGTATAACAGCATAACAGATTGGAGAAATATTGACTCCTGGATATATTTTAATAGCAGTTTTCAATGAAGTAGAATTCTGTTTGACATAAAGTTTGAACTACAATTGGCAATCACAATATTGATTAGTAAATGTATTTTTTCCACATATTTGGCATTTAGAGCAAGCCATCAGAGGTAAATGAAACCATAAATCTGTCTGTTTTATACTCTAAATGAAATGTTACTTCTTAATTTCTTTAATTAGGTAATGATTATTTTCACTCGGCTCTATAAATTCAGTATCTTTAAAATGATAGAGGAAATGTAATTTTATCAGTTAAAGATTTAGGATATGAAATATCTGAATTACTCTGGGGCTACGTCTACATGAGAAGCATCTGTCAACAGAAGCTACTGTTGGAAGGGATGTCTTGGCAAAACATCTATCAACCGATTGCATCTACACATAAAAGCAGATTGCAAAAGTGATCTGCTCTGTCAACAGCGAGCAACCACACTGTCTGGCCATCTCTCAACGGAATGGTTGCAAACAGGGCTGCCTAGGGAACCAGAAGCCCTGTCTGACAAAAGGGCCTCCAGAGCTATTTTGTCGACAGGAAGCTGTTGAGAAAGGAGTTATATCTAAACCCAGAGAGGTATAACGCTGATGGCACATGTACTGACTCCTGTTGACAAACTGTCAACAGAGCACATTTTGCGTGTGGAAGCTCTGTGGGTTTTACCAACCAAAGCCCAGGTTTGCTGGAAAATCCCTTTCATGTAGACACAGCCTAATTATGTTTAATATACTGCCTAATTTCATTACATTAATTTCAAGACCTTTTTGTTTTATTAAATAATCTCATTAAACTGGATGATTCACAATTTTATGTGGTTGATTCCATTTTATTGGTACTTCTGCAGCACATTGGAGAGCTGGAGCTGCAAGTGAAGGGGCTGCAGGAAGAAATTCAGAAGAACTGCACCAAACAAGAAATCATAACAAGTAGGCTGGCAGAAAAAACAAAGGTAAATTTCCACTCTGTCTGCTAGCTTCTCTCTTATGAGGAGTAAAGGGACTTTGAAGTTGCCCAGGCACTTTGAAGTGTCGGCTGGTTAGCCGCAGCTACACACAAGCCAGCACTTCAAAGTTTAACACTTCGGAGTTGCCATGGGAAAGAATTAGCTTAATGAAGTGCTGCATATGCAGCGCAGCACATTAATAATCTCCCAACACCCTACTTACCTTCCTCCCTTCAAAGTAGAGAGGTAGTGTAGACACAGCCAAAGAGTAACAAGAAAACATTCTACATACATTAGAAGCAAGAGGAAAATCAAGGACAGGGTAGGACCATTACTCAATGAGGGTGTGTCAAGGCCGTTCCTCACTCCACACAGGGAGTGCAGGAAGTGGGGTCCCACAAAAACTTAAAACGCCTTGCCTGTAAAAGGCTTTGCTTTAAAAATCTCCCAAGTCACAGATTTCCTGATCCTGAAGCATGCTGCCACCATCCAAGCAGAAAACAAAAACCCCATAACCCAGCAGGACACAGTTGGAAACGTCCTCTTCTTGGATAAACCCCAGCTTCTATCCCTCTCTTAGTAGAGAGTTTAGGAAAAAAGAGCTGTAATTTGATAGCTGGCCTGTTAGCCTAAGGCATACATAGACCCTTCCCTAGGACACAGGGATCAAATCAATTGCTTAAGAAAAGTAATTGATTCACAAAACAAGAGAAAATAAATCAAACCAATTGCAGCACTGAGAATTACTTGCCTGGGGCTCAGCTTAGAAATACACATTACAGGAGAAGGAATCAAATCATTAACCAAAGCCACTGAAGGAAAAAAGAAAGTCCACACCAAATTCCAAAAAAACCCACAACCTGATTGTGTCTGTCTACACATCTATGACTGATTATGAGATGGTCAGGATATTTACTGGATTCATTCCAAGTGCTTAGGAGTAATCATCTCTCTCTGTCTCTGCCACATCAACCACATTGACAAAAGACCCCTCAGACTGCAATTGTTCAGTTCAAAAAACTCTCTGTCCCTCCCATTGTCTTACCTGACTACCCCCTGCTGAGAGACGTCTCTCAGCAGGGGGTAAACCCTGTGTCTGCATTCATTCATGATGGGGGGGTGGGGGCAATAAGGCCACGCCTGCACTAGCAAGATCTTTCAGAAAATCCGGAGCTCTTTCGAAAGATCCCGTGAAGCATCTACGGACTAAACGTGCTCTTCTGAAAGGAAGTTGGAGGAACGCAGTGCTTCTTTAGGAGGAGCTCTTCTGCTCCCCAGTCAGGAAGTGCACCTTCTTCGGAAAGACTTTTTCAAAAGAAAACGTGTGTAGATGCTCTGCAGGCCATTCGTTTGAAAGAGGAGTCCTCCATGGTACCCACCAACTGGTGCGCGGAGACACCCTGACCAGCGTTAGTGGAGACCTATGCTCCCTGCTTCTGGCTGCATTTGGAGATGCAGGGACCCAGAAGCCCTATGGCAGGAAGCTGAGAGCATGCTGGCAGCAAAGGCATGAGCATCCCGCTGCACTCCCTCAAGGCCACCCCCTGCAGCTGGGAACTGAGCCGTGGCTACCAGCCAGCCCCTACACAAGCCCCTGGGGCTCCCCACAGAGCCATCAGAGGGGTCACAGGAGCACACTCAACTCACAAAAAACCAGACCCCATCCTAGGCCAAGCTGGAGCTTTGGGTCTTTCTTGGCCTGTGGCAGAATGAGGAGGTCCTCCTCCAGGAGATGTCCAGGAAGTAATGGAACTTGGCCACCTTCATCCAGCTGGCCACCGGTTTGGCCTCCTGTGGACACCCTGCCCAGAGCCAGAAGCAAGTGCACCCCAAAGTTAAGGAGCTCAGGCAGGAGTATGCCTGGGCCTGGGATGCAGTCACCTGCCCCTTTTACCAGAAGCCACCCAGCCTCCTTGGGCCCTGGAACACCTCCCCACCACCCATGGTCCTCAACACCATGGCGGATGAGCTGCACCCTGAGGTAGAGGCAGAGGCACAGCTGGGACCCCCAGGCCTGGTTGAGCTGGGTGTTAAGTAGCTCCTGGATGGAGTCCATGTGGCCACTGTAAGGCCACATGAGTCAGGGCTGCAGGGATTAGGCAGCATCTGCCACGATGCGCAGAGGCATGATGATGTCCCTGACCAGGAGCTCCCTCTGGGGGGATGTAGGTCCCTTCCTCTATGCACCAGCAGAGACTTGAGTTCCAGAGCACATGCACATCATGTGCCCGGCCTGACCAGCCCATCCCATTTAGATGTCCACGAACTGTTCTTTAGCATCCACCAGGGCCTGAAGCACTACCAAGTGGTACCCCTTGTAGTTTATGTACCAGTCCATGCTGTGGTCTGGGGCGTGGATGGGGATATGGGTCCCATCCAGGCACCAAAGCAGTTTGGGAATCCAGCCACAGAGAATCTTGCAACGGCCACGTCCAGATCCCCCACACGGATGACCCTCTGGAGCAGCATGGCATTGATGGTCCTGACAACCTGCATGAGATGGAGAGTCACAGGATACCTTGTCTTTTGATAACGTTCTCTTTTTCCAAATCAAGGCTATTGTGCAGCTAAGGCTGCAACTTGTGAAGTCAAATAAGCAGAGAACTGGTCTGAGGTTCCTGATTATTATTTTGCCCCCTTGAACAGCCTATTTAATGTGTTTATAGGGTGACCACCTAGATTTTTCTATCTGTGATCTCACTACTTCCTCTGCAATAAAGAATTCTTACTTTCCCATGAACACTACAAGATTCTTGTGTCTAGCAGTGATTTCCAGCTCTGTTGCCTTCAGTTCAGTGGATGTTAATTATAACTACTTTGTTCCAGGATCTTCAGCTTAAACCATATGCACAGTCTTAAGCACCAAGAAAACAGGTATCTGCCACCTGACTTAACAAATGACATTTTCTGTTAGTAGGCCATACTATGGCAGCGCTAAACATATTTGCTGGCTAGCCACTAGAGGGCAATGTAATCCAAAACTAACGGCTACCTGAATAGATCTGATTACAATCAGAAAGACTTGTGTATGAATGTACATTCATATACATACGCACACCCACACACACACACACACACACACCAGCTGGTATATTACACTTTCCTGGGAATAAGCTATGCCCTTTTTAGATTTAATAGATATATGCTACTACTATAGGAAAAATCAAGAGTTGTCTATATATTATTCACTAGTCAGGGAGTCTACAGGAATCCTTGCTTTATGGATTGGCTGTCAAGTGGAGCATATTCGGTAACACTTTTATCTTGTGCAAGAAAAGACCCGAATAGCTCCAGTATCAGGGACTTAATTTAAAGCCAGGAGCAGCATGGCTAGAACTGTATTAATGGTGAGCTACCAATGACCTGCAGCTACAGCCTAAGTACCCAGCATTACAAATTTTTTAAAAAAAGGTTATATTGCATAACCCCAAATTATATGTGGACTCTACAGTTTCTAATGTTTCTGTAGACAATAGTGATAGATCTGCTTATGGCATTATAATACAATGTTACTTTGATATTCAAGCACTTTCATTGTTTCAGGCTGAAGAGGAACAGAAAAAAGAGCGTGAAAGGAACTGTCTGCAATTACAAGAGATGGGGCGCAGAGAGAGCCTCATTAAAGCTGACTTGGAACAGGCAAAAGCTCAGGTAGGGGTTGTTGAAAAGAAAAGTTACTCTGTACTTCACAATAGAGCTGGCAGTAGGAGCATTACTGCAGGAAAAAATGATTTGCAACAGCCATAAAGCTATGGAAAGCCAGTGCGCAGGAGAGGAAATATAAACCTGGAGCACAGTATTCTGTCTGCTATTTTGGTTTTAATTATAAAATGTGTGCCTCATTGCTTTGTTATATTTAGGGTCATAACAAATTCACAGTCCTTATCCAAAATTTCACAGGATTGTAATTGTAGGGGTCCTGATCCCAAAAGGAGTGGTAGCTTGTTGTAGGAGGGATTGCATCACTGCCACCCTTGCATTTGCATTGCTGCTGGCAGTGGTGCTGCCTTCAGAGCTGTGCAGCCCGAGTCATGGCTGCTGGCAGGGAGCCCAGCTCTGAAGGCAGAGCCACCAGCAGCAATGCAAAAGTAAGGATGGCACGGAATGTTACTGCCACACCTCTTAATGCCCTGCTGCCTGAAGAACTGGGCCCTGAGTCAGCAGCTGCCACTCTCCAGCCACCCAGCTCTGAAGATAGTGTGGGGGTAAGAGTGGCATGGTATGGTGTTGCCACTTTTATATTTGCACTACTGGTGGCGGGGTGCTAGCTTCAAATTGGGTGCTGGCCAACAGTCATCACTCTCTGCTTGCCCAGGCCCAAAAGCATTGCATAAGTGCAGGCGGCAATGCTGTGACCTCCTAAAATAACCTTGTTACTCCCTTGCAACACCGTTTTGGCTTAGGATCAGTATTCCGTCCAGTTTTTCCCACCCCCTGAGCAGAAAGAATTTTCTTGGGTGTACCCCTGTAGCGGGCAGTGTGCAACATCTGGGTGCACATAACAAAATTTATGTAGCGGGAGTGGAGCCAAGGCACTCTGAGTGTGTGAGACAGGGCTGGGACAGAGGGTTGTGATGCAAGGGTTCTCGTTGGGGGTGCAGGCTCTGGCGTGGGACTAGGTCTGAAGGGTTTAAGGTGCAGGAGAGGGCTCCGGCTTTGGAAAGGAGCTCAGGGTAGGGCAGTTGGTGTTCAGAGGGGGTACAGATGCTGGGCTGAGGGTGTGGGCTGATGCGTACTGGTGTATGTTCAGAGCTGGGGGAGAGCTCAAGGTGGGGCGAGGGTTGGGGCTTCAGCTTACCTGCGTGGCTGCCTGCTGGGGCCAGCATGAGGGGCTTTTCTTCCCCAGCTGCAGCAGCTCTGTGCTGGGACTGGCAGGGAGGGACTCCTCTCTGTCAGCCACAGCAGTTCCATGCTGAGGCCAGTGGGAAGGTGTATTCCCACTAAGCTTGCCATGGCAACTTGGTGCTGGGGCCAGCAGAGAGGGGTTTGGAGAAAGACATCTCTCCCTGCTGCAGTCCCTGTGTGGGGCTTAAAGGGAGGCTGTGCAGCTTAGGGGGAACTTAGGTCAGGATCCCCAGCTTGTAATGCTGTTCTCCCCCCAGGAAATCTGTACAGTATATGGTAGGAAGACTAGATTTCATTGTCTGTGACACTTTTTGTGTCCATGAATTTGTTACAGGGTGGGTTTCCATATCACATTTACAGATGGCTAATGTTATCTGATGCATAGGCATTATATGCTCATTCCATTTTTCTGTTGTCCTCTTCATCGCCGGGTCTCCATATAAACCATCCACAGTTGCTGCCTGACTCTGCTTCATGCACAACGAGCCTTCTGTAAAGTACTTTTAAGCATTGGCTCTGGTTCAATTACAAATCCTTTAAATGTTTCATTTCCTAGTTTAGTGCCCTCTCCTTACAGAATGGTGCCAGCTGCCGCCCTCTTTTTAAAAGGTTACTGCTAGCAGGATTCTGCAACATTTCCTGTCCCATATGCAAAAAACAAGCAGTCCTGGAGCACTTTAAAGACTAACAATTTTTAAACTACAGATTAACATGGCTACCCCTCTGAGCTTGTCTGATATGGACAGGGATTTTTCTTTTGGTCTGACAGTTGTATTAGAGCAGTGCTACAAAACTGTGCTCTAAGCAATCTTATCATTCCCATCTTTTTCTGTGGTCTATAGGAAGGTTTCTGACAAATAAATCCTACTGAGTTTGGTCAGAGAAACTCTGCTATAGTATTAAACAGGTGTATGCTAATTATCCACGGCTTTTGTTACTAAAGGAGCATGGGTTACAATCATGCCCTTACTAATAGCTACTTCCCAACAAAGTCCTGCCAGTGTCTAACAGGATCCCACATAATTGTCATAGATTACAATTTCCTTGTCCCAGAGAAGCAGGTGTTTAGAAGTGTTAGATGAGAGACTGGGTAATGTTTGTCACAGCCAAGGGAAGTGACACTACCACGTAGCAAACAAAGTTATATTAAGCTCACTCCACTGGAAATGTTTATCATTTGTTTCTGAAAAATACACAGTGGGTGGTATTTCCAACAGCCATCCGTGCTGGCAGTGGGAATTTTACTTTAGAAAATCCCACCCAGAACATACAGCCTAGCAACCTGTTTTAGTCTAGCAAGCCATCTAGTTTATGTAATTTGAAATGCTAGAAGGGCAGGAAGTTAAGGCTTCAATAAGGGATCTTTGGAAGATTGGTTAAATATCTGACGTGATGCAATCTGCTCTCATGTGGTGCCTTTGCTCTGCAGAAACATTTTTTTCTGAGTTTCATGGATAAATTATCTCTGACCAAGGTCCTTAGCAGTATCCAGAGAAGTGATTCAGTCAGAGGCAGAGAACTCAGTCCAGTCTTCTCTTCAGATTGGGGCTGGAATGTTAACCAGATGCTTCCAAGAGCCCCATCAAGCATTCAAGCTTTATTACATAGGTTACTGTGAGTCCAATATTGCTCACAGTAAAATTAATGTCAAACCTTGTCTGTACCATAATGGGAGCAGAGTTGGACATCAGCTTTCCACAGTGGACCCTTGGTGAATCCATTTGAGCGTGTGTTTAATACTTATGCCATTAAATTATTTCTTTTTCTGTTTTGTATTTTGCTTGCTGTCTTTAAGAAGGAATTATTCTAGGGATCCTTAACCTGTTTGTAAATATATTCATGTCATGTTTCAATTTTACACACACTTTCCTCACATTCCTTCCAACATACAGTACTTACAAAAGATAACATTCATTTTTCAAGAATCAGTTTTAACTGGAGGCCCTGTTGCAGCTCCACTTGTAAGTGGAAGTTGGGCTGGAAGAAAGTTTTAGACAGAAACTGGTTGTACACATCTAAAGTGCATGGGCTGGGCCCCTGCACTGGCTGGGAGAGGGGCTGATGCTGGCAGGGTGTTGAGGGGGGCACTGTTTGGGGGTGCTGGGCTGGGCCCTGCACTGGCTGGGGGGGGTCTGAGGGGGGCATGGGACTGGGGCATCTCCGTTGGGGGGCTGGTCTGGGCCCCACTGTGGCTGAGGTAGGGGCTGGGGACACTACAACATGGAGAAGAACATGGTAAACTTGGCTGGACAGACAGACGGATGGAGACAGCAAAAATAATGTATATTTTGATGATTTACTGTCATTGACTTAACTATCCCCCGGTGTCTCTCTGTTGATTGTACCCTTTAGCTTAATTGGCAGCATGAGTAATTTTATTAAATGCACTGCTATGCTATATCAGCTTGGTGTAAACTTTCAGTTTACTGGTCATGTTTTTTTGTGCACTGTTCGGAAAGAAATTTTATTTGTTATTTGAATTTGTAGCATGAGGCAAGTGCAAGTGTGTTCATTGGGCTCAAAGGTCAAGGCCAGAATACCTTCAAAATTAATTAAAAACTACTGTTCCTGCCCTCGCAAATTATTGGAAATTTTCATAGAACAGCCTAACTATTAAACTGGTGTGCCCTCCAGATGGATTTTTCAGTAGTGTAGACTAGCCAGATGGAATGTCTGGTGAATTGAGCTGTTAGTGATTTTATTTACTTTATCCATCTCTGCTTTAGCTGGACTCTTTCAAAAAACAAATGATTGAAATCTTCTATTCACAACAAGCAAAAATTCCAGAGACTGTAACGGACCAACAGGTTAGTTCTGGTGACAGAAACACAGTTTCTTGGTACTTTTACATTTTGGGGCCTTCTCATGCTGAGGGAGCAGGTCTAATTTTTTGTTTATGCACATTTATCTTGTTGGACCTAATTTCCAGTTATGCAGACTTGTTTCGCCAATTAAAAAGCAAAGGTAATTGCAATGTCTCTCTACCTGTTCCAAACTGTTGGGATTCTTTCCAAGCATATACTTGTGTAAGTTGTTGTTTAAGGCATAATGATTTACTAGTTTCACTTGAAAAATCATCAGTAGCTAACACTGTTCTGTTTCAGAAGAAATGTGATCATTTTCATCTCCAAACTGTGCTTGAGCAAGGGTACTTTAATAGGAAAAATACTTCAGGATAGGCAAAATTTTGCACCAAATTATAGTTTGAATCCTAGATTTCCAAGACTCAGGAAAAGGCTATTTTTGTTTGTTTGTTTCATTTCAGTCTTCAGGATCTGCTGCTGACACTCATGTCATGGCAGTTCTACAAAATGGAGACAATTTGGATTGCACATGAGAGGCACACCTTGATCCTGCAAGGGGCCAAGTGCTTTGGCTCCGATTCAGCAAAGCACTTATCTATGGGTATAAATATCAGCATCCATTGAAGTCAATACTGAATGGCATATACATTTTGGCAAACAACTGCCATTGCATGCAGCAATCCTGAGTGTGTGCGTGCATGTACAGGCGCACACATTTTTTTCATTAGACCCTGCAAATGATTTCAGAGCACAAAACGTACATATGCACTGAGATGCTGTTTTGAACATTTGCCCATTGGTGGTGACGTATGATGATGCTTTCATGGTGCTGGTGGTGGAATATTCCTTAAACCTACTGAGAAAAATTAATTTCTTTGACCTAGATTCTTAAAGTTGTTTAGGATATTCAAAGAAGTCAATGGGAGTTAGACACCTCAATATCTTTGAGGATCCTGGTTGTTAATGTTCAGTAAAGCACCAAAATATTTCAGTTCATTGTTTTATACTGATTTAAGAATTATTGTGGAAATGCATGTTTACATTTACTAAGCTACTCTTTTCAACTCCAGATGTGTGTCTTCCCTTTGCTAGTGTATTTATTTGTTCTTCTGCCTTCATACTCTTTTGTCAGTTAATGGAAAAGATAAGACAAATCATTGATGAAAGACTGCAGATTCATGAAGAGAGGACGTTATTACAGGAGGAAATAAATTCCAAGCACTCCAAAGAGAAGGAACTGTCTAAAAGTGTTGAGGTGTTGAAGAAATCGTTGGATGAATTCCAGGTCACTTGTTTCAGAGCTCTTCGTTTACTGAAAGAGAAGTAGAAGATAATTCAGATATATTGCACATGGTTGGCCAAAGCACAGACTAAAAGCTGTTTAACTGGAGAAGATTTGCTCTATGTAGTACTGAAGAGGTGTACTTCAGCTCTACAAATCAGTGGCTGTGCTTTGTTGGTGTTATGGCTGGTGCAAAATATTTAGGTGAAACATTTGTCCATCACGAAATGCCAGTTAGTCGAAAGCAGAATTTTCCGCTGGTGCATATTGAGTTCAGCAAACCTTTCGAAAGAAACCAAACAACATTCCAGTGGAAACTTACTGTTTCCTGCCAGCATGCATACCTGCCCATCTCACTTGTTCCTTAGCAGCTTGTCTGATGGGGAACTTGGGTACCAGGAGTACCTAAACTCCTAGTGTTCCTGCTTCGTTGGCAGTCTGTTTAGTGGGCGGCTGCAGAGTTGGAACCGCCAGGGTTGGCTGGCTTGTTCTCTTCTCACCTTCTGGGAGCCAGGGAGCCCCAGATTTTTAGAACAGCACACAATCAAATCGGGGTAGTTACGTGTACAAGTGCAAGTTAGACTTCTCACTGGGCAACTGCTGTGAATATACTCTGAATGCGACAGTTATGTGCAACTCTAAAAAAAAAAAAAAAAAAAGCTGCATTTTATTTTATTACTTTCAGCCTTCCAAGTTAGTCTCTTTTGTGTCATTGGGGCATGAAGAGTATAATCCATTTGATGTGAACAAACTTTACTGTTAATGTGAAAAACCCATTTTTGGCCATTCAGACCACTCAGCAGAATGTATTTATTGAAACAGGAGCAAAGATGACCGATCAAAGTTGTAGGCTGGGATTTTAAAAGGGGTTCAAGGGAGTTAGGCACCCAGCTCCCAGTGACTTCCAGTGCTAGATGCAAGACTCTCAAAGATATAGTTTTATTCTTGATTTGACCTGGATAATATTTCTGGGTTATGAGAGTGGAAAATCACATAATTTTGCTTTTTCAGATTTCCTTGAAATAACTGTAATTATTCCCAAGCTTATTGTTGAATGTGTGCTTGACTTTACATTTTAAACCATATCTGACTTTGTGTATGTGTTGATGTAAAGCTAGATTGCCTGAAAACAAGTTTGTGGCTGAGGTTCCTAAAAATTACCAGGGATAATAGTACCAGAGATATAAATATGTTTTACTATGGGTAGAAATTACTCCCCAGCCATCACAGAAATATCAGACATCTGAAATGTGATTGAAAACTCAGCTGAGTCAAGGAGATGTTGGGAGTGACCTTTGCAGGATAGAACCTGGTTTGCCTTCTAATACACATGCAGTACCTGATGAAGTGCACAAATTTGCATTACATCCTGCAGAAACCACTTTCCTGAAAGTCACTGCAATAAATAAATAGGCATCTGTTAAAAAGAGCACAATTGAAGTAGTGATAATACAGTGTATTTTGTTGTAAAGGATATATTGTATTAATTGTCTTTGTAAGACTCAAATGACTCAGAATTGAATTGTTTGTTGATAATTTTTTTTCAGGCTTTCTTAAAGACCTCCTACTGCAGCGATAGTTTGAAAAGAGAGATTTGTAACCTTCAAGATCTATGCATTGACCCCTCTGTCTTGTGGGTCCGCACAGCAGTAGTTGAAATTCTGATCAGTTTACTCGCATGGGTAGAAGCAGTGGAGCATCTCCTGCATGATATAGGGATTAACATGTCTTGCTCCGACAAAGGTTGTAGATTTTCTTTTTCTTACTTGATGTGTAACATTTTTCTTATATACTAAGCATGAGAGTTCAAAATGAAGCTTAAAATACTATCACTTATTAAACTTATAAAACTTGCAGTATTTCACAGCAACTGAGGTTGGATTTAGCAGCTACAGTGTCTTAGAAGAGGGAATCACATGGGGGACCCAGAGAGCAACAGAAAGCACAATTCTTGTGAATGTCAATATCTGAAGAATTTAATAGACAAGAAGAACAAGGTGGGGCACTTTGTGAGCAAGATCACAGTAGAGACCTCTGATACTAGACTTTATTAGCTTTTCTTTTAGTTTTTGTAGCCAGGATTTTCAGAAGAGCTTAATGGAGCAAAGTGCTCATGTAAAATTCATTAACATTTAATGGAAGCTGGGTGCCTAGCTTCCTTATTCTTCTCTGAGAAGCACTAGCTTACCTTATTTGGAACGAGTTTGTGGACCTGCAGCATTGTAGATCATTGTTAATGCCAGTGGTGGAAATGGCAAAAATATAGGATGAGTCCTGGTAAAAAAGGCAGAAGTTGTCATTTTAGTGGTACACTTTTATAGAGTCATGTGTAGAAATACATGGAGAAGTCTTGCTCAATAGTAGGTGTTTCAGGGTAATAAAGATCTTTACTTTTTACAATGCAACCCTAAAAGACATGTTATATAAGCCATGTCTGTGAGAAAACTAACATTAAAAATATAAAAAACAAATATTAAAAATATTAATATGTCAGGGGTTCCAGTTTCTTAGACAGATTGGTCTGTAGGCATACACAGAGTATACAGTTGTGTAGGGCACCACTAGAACCTCTTGGTTGACCTGGTTAGACCCCTTCACGGCTACAAAAGTTGTATCTACATCTGTATCTGCAAAAATGAGCTGCAGATAGCCACATATTTGAAGGGCTCTCAAGAATGTTCCAAAACAAAGCCCCAGTCCTGAAGATCCCCAAACTTGGGGAAGTTTAGACATGGGTTCAAAGCTGTATATGAATTGCATGGGGGGTACTAGCTTTATTATGGCCAAAACCAAGACCCCAGCTCCTGACATTTCAAAACTCTGGAAACTGTGTTGTAAGTTAGCATCTTGGCTCCATCTGCATCTCTTGGGCTGGGCAAGCACTTAGGCATTATCGAATCAGCTGATTTCTGCTGGGGTCATTATTAATTCTGTGTCATTAAAAGAATCAGATCCTGAAGCAATTTCTGCCCATCTGTCTTATTGTAGCCCTGTATTTATGGCATACTGGCACAAAATAACACAGCATAGATGATACCACTGAAACCAGTTTTTCTCAACCTTTCTTTATAAAATACCCCTTTAAAAAAAGATAAGTACCCCCAGACTTTTTTCACGTACCCCTAAGTGTACACATGCCACCAGTTGAAAAACATGGTCCTAAGGTAATTTCAGATCTTGAAACAAGTGCCATTCAACCTTTTCACATCACTGTACCCTTTTCAGAAGTCAGATTTGTTTTGCATCCCACAAAGTTACACCTCAGTTAAAAACTACATACTTATAAAAACATGCAAAAATATCACAGACTATTACTGAACACTTGCCAACTTTCTACCATCTTATTTCCAAATAAATGAATTGGAGTAGAGAAATATTGTACTTACATTTCAGAGTAAGGCATATGAAGCGATAGAAACAACTCATTGTCTGAATGAACATTTAGGTTTTACTGACTTTACTAGCAAAACAAAAAGCAGTCAAGTAGCACTTTAAAGACTAGCAAAATAGTTTATTAGGTGAGCTTTCGTGGGACAGACCCACTTCTTCAGACCATAGCCAGACCAGAACAGACTCAATATTTAAGACACAGAGAACCAAAAACAGTAAGCAAGAAGGACAAATCAGAAAAAGATAATCAAGGTGAGCAAATCAGAGAGTGGAGGGGTGGGGGGGAATATCAAGAATTAGATTGAGCCAAGTATGCAGATGAGCCCCTATAGTGACTCAGAAAGTTCCCATCACGATTTAAACCATGTGTTAATGTGCCGAATTTGAATATAAATGTCAGCTCGTCCACTTCTCTTTCTAAAACGGAGCGATATTTTTTCTTCAGTAACACACATACCTTGAGGTCATTGACAGAATGCCCCATTCCATTAAAATGTTGACTAACTGGTTTGTGGATCTGGAGTGTTTTGATGTCTGTTTTGTGCCCGTTGACCCTTTGTCTAAGGGAGTTAGAAGTCTGTCCAATATACAAAGCATCTGGGCATTGTTGGCACATGATGGCATATATGATGTTAGTAGAGGAGCATGAGAAAAGTGCCCGTGATTCTGTGAGTAACCTGGTTAGGTCCAGTGATGGTATTTCCAGAGGAGATATGTGGACAAAGCTGGCAGCGGGCTTTGTTGCAGGGAAAGGTTCCAGGACTGGTGTTCCTGGGGTATAGACTGTGGCTGTTAGTAAGGATCCTCATGAGGTTGGGAGGTTGTCTGTAGGAGAGAACAGGCATGTCACCCAGGGCCTTCTGGAGTGTAGCATCCTGACTTTACTAGTGTTTTATGTAGCCTGTTGTAAAACTAGGCAAATATCTAGATGAGTTGATATACCTCTTGGAAGACACATACCTCTAAATATGCTATTTATATTTTGGTCTTATGCAATTGTATGTCTTCTTCCATGGCATTTATTCTGTCTTGGTGGTTCTTTTCATTTTGTAATAATAGAAAAGGTTCTTGGGAGTGAATTTAGTTCTGGTAGCTGCTTTAGTGCCAGAGCCTTTGTCTAACTCAGTGAAGCAAGGTAAACAATTATTTTGTCTTTCCATTCCACTTGAATCTGTATTGTGAAACACAGCAATTTCTATTCTGATTTACTGAAAATAAGTTAACTTTGTGTGTGGAAAAACAAACAGGTTTTCATTTCCTGAGGCAGAACAACGTCTCATATGACGCAGCTCACATTATGTAATCTAATCCAAAGGCGATTCAGTGCACTGAGAACAGGGAAATTAATTTTTCTCTCACATGATGTTGCATACAGAGCTGTAAAAATTGTATCTACTCATACAAGTTGAATTAAAAGGGTTCAGTAAAGCAGGAGAGTGTCAAGAGAACCCAAGCTGTTTAGGAAAACCATGCTAAGGCTATTCTAATGCAGTTGTGGCCTATATGGCTTTAAACTTAGTTCCAAAAAGACCAACGGTTGCTATTTTACCTAAGGGAAAGTCAATTTATTCTCTTTTGAAGGAATCACCAAAGCAGAAATAAAGCAACTTTTTGTGATCATCCTTTCAAGGAAAATACTAGTTTCAGGTTGTTCTTAAAATGAGCCTAAGTTGAGGGGGACATTTTATTGTGACTCTATTGCAGGTCACCACACTGGGTTTTTTGATATTTTGCATAATTTGTTTGTTTCTGTAGTTTCCTTATCTTCTTAAAACATACCATATAGCATGTTATAGAACACGGTATGTCATGAAACACATGGTTGTGGTACACATGTTTTTGGCACCTCCTACCCCTTAGCAGATGATGACAGAGATAATATTGTTTGTAACTTGAATAACACATCCAAAATTACATCTACTCTGCATGTTTGGATCTATATGTGAATAACTTTGTATTTAACAAACATAACACTCCTCACAACACTGCTGTGAAGTATAGGTTGAACGTCTCTAGTCTGGCACAGTCAGGATGTGACTGGTGCTGACCGAGAGAATTTGCTGTACCACAGAAGGCCAATATTGTCCAGCAGCATTACCAACACTTCTACGGCTTGATGGGTTCTTAGAAGACATTTAGGGGTAAATTACAACTAAATAACAGCACAGAACACAGAGGCAGGACTGGTGGCTATAAACAAACTTTATGGGCTCATGGGAAACTTGGCCACTCCCATGATAAGTGGTCACCTGGCTAACTAAAATCATGTCAGATTACAGATCTTGCTGTATGAGAGAGATTCAACTTGTAGCCTATTATTATCCCCTTGTCGCACCTGAGGAAGCATGGAGATGTTTAAGAGACATAAGGAGTCTCTTGAGGTAGAGCTGAGACAAGAACCCAGGAGTTCTTGGCTCTCTTGCTACTAGACAGTACTGCCTCTCCAGTATGAGCAAAGGTTTCTTATCCAGTAGCATTATGCTACTCCATTGAAATGTGAGTATCAGCCAAGGAAAAAGCTGATAGTTGTGCCCTCATCATCACAGGTTAGTTACTACATAAATTAATGAATAGGTGGTATGTTCCTTTTTTGTGTGAAAACAGCAGAAGGGGAGAATTTATGTTCGTTAACCCTCCTCTTCTAAGTACCAAAGCATAAGCTACATCTCCTCAGGACTGAAGGACAGCTTGGAAGGGGAATAGCCTGTGGCTGCAAATTTGCACATTAAGCCAGAAAATCCTGAGCAATAGATTTCAAGAAGATCCCTTGTATCTCAGGCCATTCCATACAGAGTCTCCCATGTAAGCGTGACTGCAGGTTCTTCCCCTGCATTAGTAGCAATACCTGTTCCATTGCTATATCACCATGCTCAGCTTCACAGGTATTGTAACGGGTCAAAAAGCCATGGGGATGTGTGCAGGAGGGGAGAAATTTATACTGCTCAAAGTGATGTCAAGTCCTGTAGCAGCTTTCCTCATTGGTTTTATGAAACTGAGATGAACAAGCTATGTAGAATGTATGTGCCTTGACTTCCCCAGTCCTTCCCCTTCTCAGATCATGGATTGTACACGTGTTTTTGGTAAAGAGGAGGCTAGCAGCAGCTCCACTGGGGTATTGACTGATTTGATACAAGCCATTTTCTGACTCTCGTGCATCTGTTTGGTCTCCTCAGCACTGTATAAGGGAGGAGGGTAGACTCCATAGCAGTGGTGTCCAGTAGGAATTCAAAGATCGCACACTTGTGATTGTCATCTTTCCATATTCGCCACGTTATATTATACAAAACTTTATAGAGCCAGGCACTCCCAGCCCCATCTCTAAATAAATGCCCGCCCCCCTCCCCAAAACCAAGCATCCCCAGCCTCCCCACCCACTCTAACGGAATCCCCTCCCACAGAGCCAGGCGCCCGGCGCCCCCAGGCCTTCCCTCATTTTGATTCAATGCCGGCAACTCATCAGAGCCAGAGCCACTGCCAGAGCTGCCACTGCCAGGGTTGCTGCTGGAACCACTGCCAGGGCCACCACCACTACCAGCATGCGCTTCTTCCACCAAGCGATGGGTCACATGCATGGAGTGAGCAGATGGCACTCCCAATCTGCGTCTCTCAGGAGGAGCTGTATTTAAAGGTGCCAAGAGCCAGGGGTTGGCCACCCCCATATTAGCCACATGTGGTGAGTGGCAACCATATTGGACATCCCTGCCCTATAGTGAGAACAGTGAAATCTAGGATCTAAAAGGCCAACCTTGAAGTTATGACAAAACAAACTGCATCATTTGCTACGCATTGCCGTTCATCATCACTTTCCATTGGTAAATGTCCAGATTCGAGAAAATCCCTAGGTAATAAAAAAGAGATTATAAAAAAATCCGTGTCATTTTAATTTTAATTTCTTGCTAAGGAATGACCTTCTACATGAAGAGTCTGCTGGAGAATAATCGTGAAACAATGGGCAGAATTCAAACATTGCAGGTAAAAAAAAAAAAAGTCAAGGGCCTCTTGTAGTGGATTTGTGTTAAGAGAATATATGGTTATAATCATCAACAATCTGGTTTAAAGGCCTTAATGGATTAATGCAGAATGGAGCAGACAGCTGAGTGTAGGATATGCCTTCAATGCAGTGTTATGAAAACAGTCTTTGTCCAATGCCAATTTTATGTGTGAATTCTTTTTCAGAAGTCACTCATTACAAATGTTGTTTAAATGTAATTCTTTTCTGAGCAGTTGTTAAAAAGGTAGTGAAACTCCATGTGATTACTTCTCATTGGCTGTGTCTACATTTGCCCAGCACTTCATTAGTAATCTCCCGTGGCCCTGATTACCATGCCCCCTTTGAAGTTGGGGGCAACGTAGACACCGCCACTGTGCTTAAGCGGCCAGTTCCTCCATGTCTTTTTTTTTTTCTCCTACCATTTTGCTTAAATGCTCAGTTTTTTAATATCTTTGTTTTCTGACATCTCCCTGCAGGCGCAATTAGACAAATTACAGGAATCCCAGAATTCTTTGCTACAGGAGAAGCTGAAAGACCTAAAAGTGGAACATGAGAAAGAATTACAGGACAAGATAAAATTAGTACTTTTAGAAAAAGAAGAAGAAAATAAAAAGGTATAGTAAAGGAGTTTATTTAATTTTTTTTCTTTTCTGCCCAAACAGTACATACAAATACATTGTTATGTTTGGCATATACAAAGATAAACTCTAGCCCCCAAATTCAGATCCAAGTCCAAACTTCTGTGTAGTCCAGCAGAAAAATCCTGACAGCTTGAAGTCAATGGGAGTTTTGCCATAGTTCCAAATGGCACCAGGGTTTTACACTAGGGCTACATCTACACTAGCCAAAAACTTCGAAATGACCATGCAAAGTTTCGAAGTTTACATATTCAGCGCCTCATTAGCATGTGGGCGGCCGCAGCACTTCGAAATTCACGCAGCTCGCTGCCACGCGGCTCGTCCAGAGAGGGCTCCTTTTCGAAAGGACCTCACCTACTTTGAAGTCCCCTTATTCCCATCTGCTCATAGGAATAAGGGGACTTCAAAATAGGTGGGGTCCTTTCGAAAAGGAGCCCCGTCTAGATGAGCCGCGTCAATTTCGAAGTACCGTGGCCGCCCACATGCTAATGAGGCGCTGAATATGTATTTCAGTGCTTCATTAGTAAACTTCTAAATGGCCATTTGCGTGGCCATTTCGAAGTTTTTGGCTAGTGTAGACACGGCCTAGATCTGGTCTTCTGCCTTGGGCCCTGTCTGCATGATTCTGTTCCAGTGAGGAGAGAGATCAAGACTTGCATTTATTGCACACTTAGTAAATGAACATAACAAAGGAAGGGTCCCATAGAAAACAATGTGTCTCTGTTAAAAGCATTGTTGTTTAAGGGATGCACAAAACGGGGGCCACTTGCGGGGGTGAAATTTTTTGGTGGGGTGCGCAGCAAAGTCTTGCTCCTTGCAGCTGCGGTGTCGTTAACAGGGAAAAAAGCCAGCTCTGCAGGAGGGAGTGCAGGTGAGGCACATGCCCCGGCCATTCTTACTCACAATGGGACACTCCCCCTGTCCCCATGTACGCCACCACCGCCTCCCTTCAGCCCAGCATCCGACCCTGCTCCTGCTCCACGCATGGGAAAAGCTGGCGTGCCACCTGCCCCTGCGAGTCCTCCAGCTGTTTTTGATGGGCAGTGCAGCTGCCTCCCCTGCCCCCACTCTGCCATCTAACCGCACTCAGTGCTGCACCAGAGGAACTGCCCCTGCCCCTGCCCTGCTCTTTCCATTCTCTCTCCCCCCACCAGCTGTGGCCTCCGCTGGCTCCCCACCTCCACCCCATGGCCTCTGCCGCCAAGGAAGCGCAGTGCGTCACTTCAGGAGACCACTGCTTGCTTCCAGGGTATCCCCTTTTGTTTATCAAATGAGTGATATTTAAAATGGGGATATTGATTTATTTGTTTATGAAGTGCTTTGATAATTTTGTATGAAAGACACTTTATAGAAGCCGTGTAATTTATTTAGTAGTGATATTGTTTAGAATGCATCCCCGGGGGGTTGAAGCTGGAATCAGTGTCTCACCTTTCTTCCCCTCATATGCCAAAGTATACTATGGAAAACGGAGGGAAGATGACATAAATGGATCCCTTTGTAAAACTGCTATAGCCTGCCTCGTGGAAATAGCCCTCCACAAGTGAAATAGATCAGCATATATATTTGTGAAGAAAAATGTCCCTGTTAGGTGAAATTTTGTGCTGTCAGTTTACCAATCTTTGCTGAGTTTCTTTACATTCAGGAAAATATAGATTGCCAAAATACTTGGGGTTAGTGGCAGAGGCAAAATGTATTGAGAAAACAAAAAACAGTTCTCCCCAACTTGACTTAATTTCTTGCTCATGGCCATATTTCAATGACACTGTATATTACAATTTTGCCTGAACTATTCATCAGTCTGCTCTTGAACTTCCTTCCCAGAGTTTGATTTTCAAACTAATCAGTTGATCAGCAGCCTGTTCACTTCGTCTTTTTTTTTCTCCTTTTTTGTCATCTCTGTCTCGGGGAAGTAACCTTCACTCTTCTTTTAAAGTGGTGCTAAGTCCTGCTAACATTCCTTCATAATCTGTCCTTCCTCCAAAACCCAAACTCGTATTAGATTCTCTCTGCATTTTCCATTTTCAACAATGTCCTTCCTCTATCTAATATTTCTTTATTACAAAAACTATTGGTACTTGGATTATAATTTGATATGATTTCTCAGGTTCTGGACAGTGCTGTTGCCCAGGAAAAAGATAAATTAAAGGACTGTTTAGAGGACGAAAAGAAGAAGGTCCAACATTTGGAAAACCAGCGGAGACATTTGACTGAGGTATTTAGAAATTTGAAGAGATACATTTCCATTTTCAAAATCCAGTTTAACCTTGGAGCCCGCTTGATAGTGTTCCATTAGGAATCCCGTGATTTCAGTCTCAGGCCAAACTTCAACAGCAGATGAATGTGTGAGCTATACATCCAGCATGTGTATGCACACACCAAACACACACATTTTGTGATAACCGTTTTGGGTACGTGCCAGTCATCCATAAGACTCTGAAAGGATTAAGGACTAAGAAGCAAGGGAAGCAGCCAGTAAATAAAGCAGATGAGGATCTGCACCACTTTATTTATAGTCAGATCAAAGTACCTGCAGCTGTATTTCTCTGCAGCAGCAGTGATATGCAGTCAAGGTGTCTTTTTGCTGTTAATGTTCCAAAAACAATATATACTTTCTTTGTCCCTATTCAAAAGGCTGCATTTGTCACTAATTTGAATGAACTCTAGTACAGTAATAGCTAGTGAGCGACCTCTGACCTTTTTTAAAAATGTGCAGCAGAATGCAAAGTACATAATTGTGAGTTTCTCCAATTACAATATTTAATAGCCACAATTAAAAAATAATTACTACATACTTAGTTCTTAGATTTATTGCAAATGTCTGGTGCTTAAATAAAACACTTAAATCATGTTTATGACTGTGAACCAAATCCACCATTGGTATAAGAGGGAGCATCGCCACTGACTTCATTGGGCATGTGTTCAACTTACACACAATGATGAATTTTCCCAGAGATTCCAATGAGTTGAGTTGTATTCGAATAGCTTTCAACTCCATTAGGAGTGGAAGGAAATATTCTGGTTCTTTTTTCTCATCTACTGCTTATTATCTGATTTAGATAATTGAAGTTAAAATGAATGAAGAAGAAACAATAAATGCTAAACTAAGAGAAGCAGTGGACAGCTTAGAAGAGGCTACAAAGAGAGAGGTAACTACAATGGAAAGAATATAGTTACTAGGTTTTGCATTTTACATGCTTTTGTTTCAGTGCAGTTACGTAACCAGTCGTACTCCACCAGTCCATACATACCACTATAATCATGAGCTGGGGGAAGAAGAGAGGAGCCGAAAGTATGGACAAGGAATAGGCAGCACACAGGCAGTGGCCAAGGGAAGCTGAAATAGCCTGTGTTGGGGGCTGCAACAGCAACAACTGGGCTCCAGTGGCAGGATCCCTGAAGCAGGGAAAGCAGGCAGTGAAAGAACCAGTGTTGGCTGTAAGCTGAGTGCTTGGGCGGCCACCCAGGAGAGATTCAGGTTCTGCCCAGCTGATTAGCAGAGCTCCCACAGCTGGCAGCATGTGTTTTTATTGGTGGTGCACATCCACAC
Organism: Carettochelys insculpta; assembly: GCF_033958435.1. NCBI lineage: Eukaryota > Metazoa > Chordata > Testudines > Carettochelyidae > Carettochelys > Carettochelys insculpta. The sequence goes on from NC_134159.1 coordinate 10,897,782, forward strand.
ATGCCTCCATGCATGTAACAAAACTTATTCCACACATGAGTGGAAAAAATTAAAGGGAATATTGGCAAAACTCTGAGCATGCCCTTGAACTTCAAACATTCGCATTTTGCCGGTGCTTGTCTCTCAGCAGGGAATGTAAACCAGTGTCACAATGTCTGGGCTGGGACTCAGAATGGATATCAGCTCTTGTTCCTGTTCATGAAACACAGCTTGTTCCTTCACTTCTATTATGATACGGAATCAAAGTTAGGAGCAGAGGGCTTTGAAAAATTTCTGCAGTATCCGCTAGACTGAAGATTAAGAACATTATCCCTCAAAAACTCCTTTCACATTTAAAGTTCACAAATTTCTTATTGACTTAATAAATGTTTCCTAGGCCATGTTGCAAGAGCACGTGTTGATGCAGGACAGACATCTAACACTCATTCAAGATGAGAATGAGTTACTGAAACAAAATATTCAGAAAGAGATAATGGAATATAAAGAACAAATCAAGCAACATTCAGAGACAATTGTGGCTTTAGAAGACAAATTGCAGGAAGCCAAAGAGCATCAGAAGAATATAGAGGAGGAAAATGTAGCTCTACGGGAGAAAATAGAAAGTAGGTAAATGTAAGCGTGGGAGCTTATTTTTAATTGTAAACACTCAGGTAAGTTTAAATTAGCTGCACACTTACTGTGGTACATTGGCTTATACTCTGAAAGAATATTCCTGTATGTGTTGTTCTGAGATCTGTCTGTATGTTCAAGGAACTCAAGAATAATCTCAGTCAATGTTTCTTTTTCCACAAGTATGACTAATATAGTTATAAAAAGTCTCTTTATTTCACTATATTTTCTATTATAACTTTTGCAGATGCACTCAAGTTGTGCAAACATGAAGGATCTGTAACCTTTGAAATCAATGGGATTTAACCACATACTTGGAATTAAGCATGTTTTAAGTGCTCCTGAATAGGAAGGGACTTAAGTACATGTTTAAAATTTTTCCTGACTTGGCACCTAAGTTACTGTCAGGATGAAGGACCAAATATAACATTTTTTGTATAATGTGCCATTGTTGTTAAGCCTACTATTTCCTTGTTGTGATTTGCTGCCTATTAGTACAAAGATACTAAAGTCTCAATTTGAACAGACAAACTTACGAAAGGGAAGCACCTAATCAAACAATGTTATTCACTTGGGCTACGTCTACACGTGTATGCTACATCAAAATAGCTTATTTCGATGTAGCAACATCGAAATAAGCTATTTCGATGAATAACGTCTACACATCCTGCAGGGCTGGTGCCATCGACGTTCAACGTCGATGTTGGGCAGCACCACATCGAAGTAGGCGCTGTGGGGGAGCGTCTACACGCCAAAGTAGCACACATCAAAACAAGGGTGCCAGGAACAGCTGCAGACAGGGTCACAGGGCGGACTAGCACTTCTGGGGCAACAGCTAGCCACTCCCTTAAAGGGCCCCTCCCAGACACACTCAGCCTGCACAGCACGCGGTCTGCAGAGCCATAGGCACACACACCTCGGCGACACAGTTATGGACCCCCAGCAGCAGCAGCCAGAGGTCCACCCAGCCGCCCTTGTAGGAGCAGTGCTCACCCTGCTCAATGCCATGCAGGAGGCAGCTGATCACATTCTAGCCACAGAAGAGGAGCTGCCCCCAGGGGAGGAGGAAGCAACCCCAGACCCTGCAGCCCCCCAACCCCCTGCCCCCCGGCTGCACATGCCGCTGGCTGTGGAGCTACCCCACGAGCACTGACTGGTGGAAGCGGCTGGTGCTCGGCGAGTGGGATGACAACCGCTGGCTCCAGAACTTCCGTATGAGCCGGCAGACATTTCTGGAGCTCTGCCAGTGGCTCACCCCCGCACTGAGGCACCAGGACACCGCCATGTGGCGTGCCCTCAGCATGGAGGAATGGGTCGGCATTGCTGTCTGGAAGCTGGCTGCTCCAGACAGCTACCGATCCGTGGGCCAGCAGTCTGGCATCGGCAAGGCCACCGTCGGGGCTGTCCTCATGGAGGTAAGAGGACCCACGGGGAGGGGGAGGCAGCCCTGGGAGGGGAGGGGAGCCCTGGCAGAGGAGGGCCAGACACACCCTGCACACCCCTCACTGGTGCTCTCCCATGTCCTTCCCCTGCAGGTCGTCTGTGCCATCAACGCCTTGCTCCTCCACAGGCTCGTGCGGCTTGGGGACACGGATGCTGCCATCGCGGGGTTTGCCACCCTGGGCTTCCCCAGTTGCTTCGGGGCTCTGGATGGGACCCATATCCCCATCCGTGCCCCGGAGCACAGTGGAAGACGCTTCTTAAACAGGAAGGGCCACCATTCTGTGGTCCTCCAGGCCTTGGTGGACAGCCAGGGCCGCCTCCTGGACATATATGTTGGCTGGCCTGGCAGCACCCACGACACCTGGGTATTCCGGAATTCGGGCCTGTGCCGCCGGCTGGAGGCAGGGACCTACATCCCCCAGTGGGAGATCCCTGTGGGGGACACCACCATGCCCCTCTGCGTCATCGCAGACGTGACATACCCCCTCCGGCCCTGGCTCATGCACCCTTACACGGGCCATCTGTCAGCCAGCCAGGAGCACTTCAACATGCGCTTGAACCACGCGCGCCAGGTGGTTGAGCGCACATTTGGCTGCCTCAAAGGGCGCTGGAGGTGTCTCCTCACCCGCCTTGATGCAGGCCCCACCAACATCCCCCAGACTGTGGGCGCGTGCAGCACCCTCCACAACCTGGTCGAGAGCAAGGGGTAGGCCTTCTTTCAGGGCTGGGCTGTGGAGGCTGTCAGGGCCAATATGCAGCCACCCGCTGCCCCCAGTCGCCAGGTGGACCCCGAAGGGGTCCGGGTCCGGGAGGCCCTGCGGGCCCATTTCAATGAGGCTGCAGGGTGAATGCTGGCAGGCCCCCCACTGCACCCCCCCATCCTCCACAACACTCCCTGCCCCTAGGCCCACACCACAGAGCACCCGAGAGCACACACCCCCCCACTTTTCTTGTAAATAAAAATAGACCTGTTGTTCATGAAACCAGAACACGTTGAACTCTTATTATTATGATATTATTTACAACCAATATAAATATTATTTATATTATATGATGATAAGGAAAAAAAAGGGGAAGACAAGGAAGGGGAGAACTATTTACATGGGGGGGCAGGTATCATAAAATAACAGGGGTCTAATACAAACTGTATACAAAACACAAGTAAAAGGGGATATGTACAAAGGGGGGGGGGCCACGTCCTGGGCCCCGCACCCACTAATGTCCAGCGCTGGGGGTGGGCGGCTGCGACCCGCGCCTCGGCCTCAGCCCTGGCCGGGGCTGGCTGGGGGCCGGGTGGACCAGAAGATATGGCCGGCGGGTGTCAGCAGGCCCCAGGTCCCCCTTGGTGGAAGGCCCCTCGGTGGTGGACGGCAGTGTGACGGCGGGTGGAGCAGCGGGTGGAGCAGGCAGGGCGGGCAGAGCAGCGGTCGGCGCGGCATGAGGGGCCCGGTAGTCGGCTATGCGCTCGAAAGTGTGCATAAAGGCCCCCCATGCCTCCTGGCGCCAGGCCAGCACCCACTTCTGCAGATGGAGCCGCCACTCCTCCACCCGCAGGCGCTGCTCCGAGACCTCCAGCTGCCGCCGGAGGATCGCCAGTAGCTGGGGGTCTGTCGCCGTCCATGGGTGGTGCTGGGTCCGCCGTCGTCCCCACTCTGGGGCTGGTCGGTGCTCTGCCGAGGGGCTGGCCTGGAATGATGGCCCTGGTGGGCTCTCCGGGACCACTGACACCTCGCCGGCTCTCTCCGGTCCCTCCGATGGTGCAGCTGCGGAACACGGGGGGAAGAAGAGTGGACACAGCCGTTAGTGTGGGCCCCGAGCTGTGGACCTTGTCCCCCCACCCCTCTGCTGCTGGTTCCCCATCCTCATCCCTGGGAGATGCTGCACCTGCTGATGGGTGTCCCACCCCCTCCCCCCGGGGGACCCTAGGTTCCGCTCCCCCTATCCCCAGGGATGGGGCATGGCACTGTCGTGCTGGGGGGGCAGGGGCTGATGCACTCTTCTGAGGGACATGCCACTGCTGTCCTTGGGGCCATGGTCATTTGGGCATGTGGAGGGCCCTGGTCATGTCTGTTGCCCCCACCCCTCAACCCCAGGGATGTGCACCGGGGGGGTACATACCTGATGGTCCGCTCCCACGGTCAGGGGACACCCGGTGGGCAGATGCCCTGCTGGAGCTCCGGGACGGCAGCGCGATCCGGAGTCCCCCATCGCTGGAGGAGGATCCCCCCTCCTCCTCCTCCTCCAGTGTCCCAGGGGTGGGTTCCTGGGGGGGCCCCTGGGGTGCGGGGCTTGCCTCCGGGGCGCACTCCGTCTCTGGGGCCTGCTGGGGCTCGTCGGCTGAGGTGTCAAGAGTGGCCGGAGGGGAGGAGGTGTGCCGGGGGCCCAGGATTTCCCTGAGCTCCCTGTAAAAGGGGCAAGTGATGGGGGTGGCCCCAGATCGGCTGGCCGCATCCCGGGCCCGGGCGTAACCCTGCCGCAGCTCCTTAACCTTACTCCTGACGTGGTCAGGAGTGTGGGCAGGGTGACCCCGGGCGGCCAGGCCCTCGGCCAGCCAAGCGAACGCATCCGCGTTCCGCCTCTTGCTCCCCATTACCTGGAGCACCTCCTCCTCGCTCCAGAGCCCCAGCAGGTCCTGAAGCTCGGCCTCCGTCCAGGAGGGGCCCCGCTGCTTCTTCCCAGGCTGGCTGCCAGCCTGGGAGCCCTGGCTCCCCTTGGGGGGGTGCCCTGGGGTCGCTTGGGGGGCTGGCGGATGGCCATCGCAGCGGGCAGGTGTCTCTGGGCTGCTGTGAGACGTGCAGGCCGGCCACGTGGCTGTGCTGCCGCCTGCACGCTCTCACAGCTTCTTGCACAGGAAGGCAGGGGGCGGGGACCTTTAAGGGGCTGCTGCACGCGGTGACCATCGAGCTCAGGGCCTGGAGAGAGCGTCTCTCAACCCCTCAGCTGATGGCCGCCATGGCGGACCCCGCTATTTCGATGTTGCGGGACGCACATCGGCTACACGTGCCCTATTTCAACGTTGAACGTCAAAGTAGGGCGCTATTCCCATCTCCTCATGGGGATAGCGACTTTAACGTCTCACCACCTTACATCGATGTCAACTTCGAAATAGTGCCCGCCACGTGTAGTCGTGGCGGGCGCTATTTCGAAGTTGGCGCAGCTACTTCGAAGTAGCCAGCACGTGTAGACGTGGCTTTGGTGAGGGAAATCAACTGAACAATCTCTCAATAGCCCTCTACTAAGCTCAAGTCACATCACAAAAGCAAATAAGCCTCAAGTACCCATAAGTTTTGAGACTAAACCAATGACTTAATTGATTGTAAATAATCTTGGTTTCATTTTTTTTCTTTAGTATTTCAGAAAGCGCCTCAGAAATCAGCATCACCTGTTTCACAACAGCTTTCTGACAATGAGGAGGCCCACGTTCCTCTGATGTAAGCAACTGAAAACTTTCTCCTGAGTTTGATCATCATGTAAAAGGGTTCAAGAAAAACTAGTAATCAGGAACAGACTTTTAAAAGCCCAAGGGCCTGATTCTCATTTATACTCAGCCCCCTTGAGATCACAAGGAGTGACCCCTTGGGTGTAAATGGAAGTTATTCACACTGTCCAGTCTCTAAGGTATGTCAACACAGCAAAGAAAAACCCTGTCGCTGGACTCTGGCAGCTGTCTTGGGTTCAGGGAGCTCAGGCTGTGTGGGGTGTTTTCACTGCTGTCTAAGCTCTGACCTCAGGCTCCTGGGATCTCCCACCCTGCAGGGTCCTAGAGCCTGGAATCCAGCCCAACCCCGGAAATCTCCATAGCAGTGAAACAGCCGCAGAGTCCAAGCCCAGGTCAGCTGGCAAGGCCCAGCCAGGGGTTTTTCTTTGATGTGTAGACGTACCCTTGGTGTAACTGCGTGGGCCCCTCTGCACATTTAAATATGAAGTGATTCATACATAAGAAGGGAACCAGTCTTTATATCATTGTATATTTGTGGCTTTTCTTCCATTTTGTGTCACTGTGGGGCACTTAAAGTATATTAAGCTGCAAAATCATGTAGCAGGTAGCTCTGACATTGCACTGACTCCTGCATTCATTGCTTTTGTGGATTTGAGCATGGATGGCCACTCTACTGTCCACAGGCCAAGAGATGGCTCTCAGAGTTCTACACTGTGATCCACAGCTGCTCTTATCTTCACCATTGAGCAGCATGCCTGAGACTGTTACACATGCCTGATTGGAGTAGGTCTGATGCAAAATACTGTCATTTTATCTGTCATCCATTCTGCATCATCTAAGTTTGTTTGCTTGAATTAAGAAATGAGAGAGACACTAATACCTAACTCTGGCTACGTCTACACATGCACGCTACATCGAAATAGCTTATTTTGATGTAGTGACATCGAAATAGGCTATTTCGATGAATAACGTCTACACGTCCTCCAGGGCTGGCAACGTCGACGTTCAACTTCGACGTTGGGCAGCACCACATCGAAATAGGCGCTGCGAGGGAACGTCTACACACCAAAGTAGCACACATCGAAATAAGCAGCCAGGAACAGCTGCAGACAGGGTCACAGGGCGGACTCAACAGCAAGCCGCTCCCTTAAAGGGCCCCTCCCAGACACAGTTGCACTAAACAACACAAGATCCACAGAGCCGACAACTGGTTGCAGACTCTGTGCATGCAGCATGGATCCCCAGCTGCCGCAGCAGCAGCCAGAAGCCCTGGGCTAAGGGCTACTGCACACGGTGACCATAGAGCCCCGCAGGGGCTGGAGGGAGAGTGTCTCTCAACCCCTCAGCTGACGGCCGCCATGGAGGACCCCGCTATTTTGATGTTGCGGGACGCGGATCGGCTACACATGCCCTACTTCGACGTTCAACTTTGAAGTAGGGCGCTATTCCCATCCCCTCATGGGGTTAGCGACTTCGACATCTCGCCGCCTAACGTCGATTTCAACTTCGAAATAGCGCCCAACACGTGTAGCCATGACGGGCGCTATTTCGAAGTTGGTGCCGCTACTTCGAAGTAGCGTGCACGTGTAGACGCGGCCTCTGTGTGCCTGGGTTTCAGGCATTTAAAATAACTACATTTGTGTATGGTCCTCACATGATGTTACTCATGTATACTTTATGTAATAATAATCTTCCAAATGAAATTGGGTTTTGCAATTATGTGCCTCATGAATTTCAGAGGAGAATTATCAGCTGCTCGGAAGGAAATCCTGTCCAAACAGGCTATCATTTTGGGATTAAAGAAAGACCTCTCAGAAGCCAGAGCCAGAATGTCGGATATGATAGGTCTGTGAAATGTATAAAGTGATGTACCATACTACCATGACTTCTTCCAGAACATACTTAGAGAACAGGTGCTAATAGAAGAAGAAACAAGTTAGTGAAAATGGATATTACTTTGTCACTGGAAAATTGTCATTGAAGGTCTATGCAAAAGGAAAATTGTCTATTTTCTTTGGCTGAGTAAATTCCACTTTGGATTTAGCAAAAAGAAATTGAGATTTTCAAAAGTTGCTAATGAGTTTGGATGCCTCTATTTTTGGATACCCAACCTGAGATGCCTTAAGAGGGCCTGGTTTTCAGAAAGTGAAAATCAGCCTCCTATGAGAAGTCTCGGACTGGTTATCCAATAAGCGTTAGACACTTTAGAACATTTGGATCATAGTTCTGAAATGTTTTGTCCTTTAGGGTTTCAGTGTTGTATTCTGCATAGGAAGGAATATCATGGAATAGAGTCTGGAAAAATAGTTTTAAAACTAGAAATGCGAGTATCTGATATATTTAGTGTGCTGGTGGCCATGGAATATGGGTGCAGTTACTTCCCTTACGAACAACATGTTCATGTAAACTGTCCACAATAAACAACCTACCTCATCCCAGTACTTTTCCAACCCAGAAGAAAAACGATTGTTTAAGTGAGAAAATATGCCTTGCACTGGGTGAGTTCTAAGGGGCAGTAAACTCAAGCCCTAAAAGACTGCCAGAGTTAGTGAATTCTACAGCAGATGTATTTTGGTGTACACAGCTATGGACTGTTGGAAAAAACATCTCCATTGATCTCAGATACCATGATGTTGCATGGGGAATGAGGGTGGTTGAAGCACTGGAATGGGTTACCTAGGGTGGTGGTGGAACTTCCATCCCTAGAGGTTTTAAATCCCAGCTTGACAAAGTCCTGGCTGGGAAGATCTAATTAGGCTTGGTCTTGCTTTGGACAGTGGGCTGGACTCAATGACCTCTTGAGCCCTATGATTTTGTGATTCTGTGAGGAGAAAGATTCTCGAAAACCCTGATCCTCAAAGACTTGAAGACACCCAGCAGAAACTAAGGTAGCCGATAACCATTGAAACTTCTCTCTATACAGGAGAACTCAGTGAGAAACAAAAGATGGAACTGGAGCGGACCCTTATTCTTGTTAGAAGCCAAGAGAGTGAACTGAACAAGCTTAGAGAGAAGCTAGTTCAGATGTCAGACCTTGTGGACAAGAAAGATAAAGACCTGAGAACTTTGGCTGAAGAATTAAGGTACAAGCCATCGCAATAGAAACAACAGCCCATCAAAATCTTCTACTGACTTCCTAAAGTCAAATGTGTATTTTATTTAGCTAATTACCAGAAGTCCCCAGTGGGGCAGGATGTTAGACCATGGATCCTGGCTCCCCAGGCCTGTCCTTGGATGGTGGGGGGCTGGTTTGGGACATGGCTCCCAGCCCCACTGCCTGCCCCTAGGTTAAGAGGCTGGGTCAGCTCATGGCTGTCAGCCCTCCTACCTTATCCCCCTGTGGGGACCTGGTTGGACTGCAACTCCTGGGCCCCCACCTGTTCTTGGGGGGGGCAGGTCACATGGCAGATCCCGCCCCTGCACCTGTCCTCTGAGGGTGTGGGGGGGGTGGCTTGGTCTGTGACTCCTGGGCCCCCACCTGACCTTGGGGAGGTGGGCTGCAGCTCCAAGACCCGCTCTGTCTGTCTTTGGTGGGGATGGTTTGGGCCACAGCTCCCAGCCCCCTCACCTGTCCTCCAGAGGTATAGGCAGTTTGGACCCTGGTTCCCAGCCCCCCACTTGTCCCTGGGGTGTGGGGGTGGGTGAGTCAGGCCCCAGCCTGAGATCCAGGAGGGCCAGGGTCAGGATTGGGCCATGTTCCCCGGCCCTAGCGTGACCTCCGGGGTGGCCAAGGCCTGGCCCTGGAAATAGACCTGGCCTGAGTGCTGGGGGCAGAGGGGTTGAGAATGGAGCCGTGGAGACTGGGGCCTTGCTGTGATGCTGGGCCCGGCCCTGGTCTGAGCTCTGGGTTGGCTGGGGAGGGCTGGGCTGAGTCAGGGTATAGCAATGGGCCTGGCCTGAGCTGCAGGGAGGTTGTGGGGTGGGGTGGGGGCGCGCACAATGGCTTCTTCCCCCAGTTCTTGCCAAAGTGGATGGGGTGTGTAGAGGCCAGAGTGGCAGGCGGGGCAGGACTCATGGGGTGGGGGGCAGGGACAAGTTTCCTGGCTCCCAACATGTTGGGGGGTCCAATTGTGGGGGTCCTGGGGGGAGCAGCAGGGCTCTCCCTGTGGGGCACAGGGAGGTGTTTACCCATCTGGAGTCAGGCAGAGTCAAAAACCCCATTTCCACATGGCCACTGCTTTGCTGCTGTGGCTGCCCTCAGTGATCGCTCTGCATTATGGCTGTTTCCTGTGTTCACGGCCCCCCATGGTGAGTCAGAAATATATCTTCTTCTTCGAGTGGTCCCCGTGGGTGCTCCACAGTAGGTGTCGGGCTCGCCCCGGCGCCGCAGCTCGGAAAATCTTCAGCAGTCTCCGTCGGGTCGCGCATGCACCGATGCGCGTCTGCTCTTTGCGCGCTTACGGTCACGTGCGCGATCCGGTCCCCGCCAGTTCCTTCTCAACCGCTAACGGCTGCAGACGGAATCCTCTCTGGCTCCAACGCCTAAGACAGATAAATCTTATTTTTTTCTCGTGTTAATAGTTTTTAACAGTTCATAGTTAGCAGTTCTATAGTTATTATAGTTAGTTACTCTGTTAAAAGTTGTTTAAAGCTAAAGACTATCTTAAAACCGCAGCGGCCGCCTCCGGGCGGGCCTGCTGTTTTTGTTTGTCGGCCTTCAAAGGCCAACGGTTATTAACATCACATAACAGACTATTAAGTGTGCTATTAGCACCTAAGGACTCAGAGTTAAGTTTTAACAATGCCATCCCCCGGCTTTAAGAGGTGTGAATCTTGCCAGGAGGCCATGCCTGCTTCGGATGGCCATAGCAGATGCATACGGTGCCTCGGGGAGACGCACATTCCCCAGAAGTGCTCCCATTGTTCCAAGTTGACTAATAGAGCTAGAAAAGATAGAGAAATGAGGCTGAAGATGCTGCTAGTTGACAAAGCACTTCAGCCTGCCTCATCGGAGGCAACACATGCGGAGGGCTCTTCAGGATCGCACAAGAGGAAGGCTGCCTCTTTGACCTCCTCTGCGCAGAAGAAAAGAAGAGCCTCGCCTACTCGATCCCTGCCCCTTACTGTTGGGAGCGGGACGAGTGTAACAAAGGGCCCGCGCACGCTGGCTTCCTCCACTGGTAAAGCTGCGGCGCATGCAACCACTCAAGGCCCTGCAGCTACTGGGGAGACGGCACCGAGAGCCATGCGGGCACTAGTCAGTCCGGCACTGGCTACTGCGGCACTGATCAAGACTTCCCCAGAGGCACCAGAGACGACGGCACCGAGGACATCGGCACCGGGATCGACGGCACCGGCAACAACGGCACCGGGAGCAGTGGAAATCAACATGACACCTGCTCTGGTACCAAGTTCACCGATAAGACCACCTTAGAGGGTAAAGGCTAAAACGAAGACCAGGCACCGCAGCCCCTCTCCTGAGGTAATTCACTGCCTCTGTCACCACGATCACCACCGGAGATTCGACGGGCAGCAACACCTTCAGCCTGCCACAGACGTCCTTCTCCTTTTCTTCAGAGTCCATCCCAGGGGTCTGCACGCTTTTCTCCATCATCTAGCAGAGATCCCTACGAGTCTTCTCACAGAGGCTCTCCTCGTACGTCGGTATCATCTCGGAGGTCTCGACATTCCAGGCACCACCCTTACATCCTTGGGTCATGGTCCAGGTCTCCATCGCCGGGCCCCTGTCCCTGTTGCTACGACCGCCATCATTATGCGGGACGTCAGCATAGGAGGTCGACGTCTCACTATGGATCCCCATCGACCACCCCTCAACGCCACAGTGTTCTGCTTCCACCTGGGGGAACACCACGAGTTCCCCAATCAGAGGCTGGGTCTAAAGGCATTGAACCCCACCTCAAAATTCCACAAAGGCAGTCACATCAATACAGCCAAGATCCAGAGGAATTGGAGGAGAGATACCATAGTGATGCCTCCTCATCCTCACCAGACAAGGCCGTGGTCCCTGGAGACATTTCTCCCCCAGATGACCTGAAACAGTTCCAAACGAGTAGCTCAATCCCAAGATATTCAAGTGGCGGAGGTGCAGGAGAAACACCACAGACTCCTTAAAAACCTCAGGCCTCCATCTTCTTCTAAAATTGCTATTCCTCTGGACAATGCAATCATGGAGGCAGCCACTAATATATGGCAGACTCCAGCATCCGCTCCTCCTACCAAAAAAAGAGCAGACAAAAAGTACTTCGTCCCTGCGAAAGGTATGGAATTTCTATTTAGTCATCCACAGCCAAACTCACTAGTGGTTGAATCGTCCCAACACAGGTCCAAATCGTCCCAGTACAAATCTGGGGACTGGACAAGGACATAAAGAAGCTGGATCTTCTGGGTAGAAAAGTCTACTCCTCCTCTACTCTGTTGCTCCGCATGGCCAACTATGCCGCTCATTTGTCGAATCACAATTTCGACAACTATTCCAAGCTTACTGCCCTCGTGGACTTCCTTCTGGAGGATAAAAGGCCAATTCTTAAGGCAATTGTGCAAGAGGGCTACGCGGCTTCTCGAGCGGGCGTGCAGATTGCACTGGATGTGGCGGACACAGCAGCCCGCGCCGTTGCCACTGCAGTGGTAATGCGGAGAGAGTCATGGCTTCACACATCCGGCATTCCAAAGGAGTTACAGGTCAAAACTGCAGACCTCCCCTTCGACAAAATAAAATTGTTCGCTGAATCGACTGACTCAGTCCTACACAGGGCAAAGTGCAAGACAGCAAGGCAAAGTGCAAGACAGCAAGTTTGACGGGTATGTCGAGGGCCGCGAAGCCAAGACCGTACCTCAGTGCCAATCTCAGTACATGTTCCATCACCGACTCAAGCCATTTTACCCACAATGGAAAAGCATCACGTCGGACAAGTGGGTATTGGAGATTGTAAACACGGGATACACGATCCCCTTCCAGTCTTTACCTCCACCAAATCCTCCCACCGCACCCCTTCTCAGAGACCCCTCTCACCTACCGGAATTAAGGCGGGAAGTGGACCACCTCCTATTCATAGGGGCGGTGGAGAGAGTACCGGAACAATTTCAAGGCAAAGGGTTCTACTCCAGGTATTTCCTGACGGAAAAGAAGACAGGAGGGTGGAGACCCATTTTGGATCTACGCGCACTGAACCAGTACCTACGCAAACAGCGCTTCAAAATGACTACTATGGCTTCAATAATCACAGCACTAGACCATGGCATTTGGTTTGCAGCCCTCGACTTACAGGATGCGTATTTTCATATCGCAATTCATCCAGCCCACAGGCGTTTCCTCCGGTTCCTTGTGGGCACAGATCATTTCCAGTACAGAGTCCTCCCATTCAGACTCTCTTCAGCACCCAGAGTCTTCACCAAGACCTTAGCGGTGGTGTCAGCATACCTACACAGACAGGGAGTTTTCATTTTCCCGTACCTGGACGATTGCCTGCTAAAGGGAACTTCCCGGGCGGAGGTATTACGGATGATACACATCACCACAAAAACATTTACCTCACTGGGCCTCATCATCAATTTCTCAAAGTCAAAGACGGACCCCATGCAAAATATAGAGTTTATAGGGGCTCGGATAGACTCAGTCACGTCAAGGGTGTATTTACCCGAGGCTCGTTTTCATGCCATCGAATCTCTCGTACAACTACTAACGTACAGCCCCACTGTTCCAGTTCTCACATGCTTACAACTGTTGGGGCATATGGCAACCACCACGTTTGTGGTGCAAAACGCCAGGCTGCATATGCGAGGATTGCAACATTGGTTGGCAACCATATACAAACCCTCAATCCACACTGTCCACAAGAGGGTGTCGCTTACAACAGAGGCACGAAGCTCGCTAACATGGTGGGGAAACCCCAAGAATCTCCTAAGAGGGGTGCCCTTCCGCCAACCGCAAATTACCGTGTTCATTACAACAGATGCCTCCCATATGGGATGGGGGGCTCCAATGGACAACAAAACCACTCAAGGATTATGGTCCCCCGCAGAGAAGACACTGCACATAAACATATTAGAGCTCAGGGCAGTGTTCAATGCGTGCAGACATTTTCACAATTATCTGCGCGGAAAAATAGTCGGCGTGAATACCGACACCACCACCACCATGTTTTATATAAACCGACGGAGGGGAGCCAGGTCTCGTACGCTTTGTGCGGAGGCGGTCTGACTCTGGAACTGGTGCATCGCCAACAATATAATCATAAAGGCTTCATACCTACCGGGGGTCCACAACGTCAAGGCGGACCAACTCAGCAGACACTTTGCGCCCACTCACGAGTGGCAGATCCGTTCAGACCTACTTCACCAAGTGTTCCGCAGATGGGGTTTTCCCCAAATCGACTTGTTCGCCACCCGAGAAAACAAGAAATGTCCCCAGTACTGCTCCAGAGCGGGCATGGGACAGGAGTCTTTGGGGGACACCTTCATGATCCCATGGAAGGGCCCTCTACTTTATGCGTTCCCTCCCACGACACTTATACACAAGGTCTTGGAGAAGACCAGAAGGGAGAAAGCACGCATGATACTCATAGTCCCAACGTGGGACTGGCAACAGTGGTTCTCATTGCTCTTACGCATGGCTCAACATCGGCCATTTCCCCTACCAACAGTACCAGACATTCTCACTCAGGCTCGGGGGTCAATACTGCACCCGCACCCGAAGAGACTTCAGCTACAAGCATGGCTAATCCATGGCTAAGCGCCTTAGAGACTACATGCTCAGAGGGAGTACAACAAATCCTTGACTGTAGTCGGAGAACTTCCACCAGAAAGACTTATCAGCACAAATGGTTGCGTTTTTCCGAATGGTGTTCCTCCAGGCAACTAATACCCCAGGATGCCACCATACCTAAGATTCTGGATTATTTGCTACAACTCAAACAAAACGGACTTTCGCTATCCTCTATAAAGGTGCATCTGGCGGCTATATCAGCGTTTCGGCATGAGGAGGATGGATCAACCACATTTGCCCATCCTGTTGTCTCGCGTTTCCTAAAGGGGTTGGTGAATCTGTACCCCCCTCGGAAACCAATACCGCTGTCATGGAGTTTAGACCTCGTTCTGCACACCCTCTCGGGACCGCCCTTTGAACCACTGGCTATGGTCCCCCTTCGACTACTTACTATTAAAACGACTTTCCTCCTGGCAATCACGTCAGCTCGCAGAGTGAGTGAGCTCGCGGCCATAATGTCCAAACCACCCTGCACGATCTTCTCAAAAGAAGCGGTGGTCTTACGATTACACCCAGCCTTCGTTCCGAAGGTCTCTTCAGACTTTCACATCAACGAACCAATAGCGCTGCCCTCGTTCTATCCTAAGCCTCACAACTCAAATGAAGAGGCACGGTTGCACTTACTTGACGTAAGAAGGGCACTGCCCTTCTACATCGATAGAACTAAACCTTTCCGGAAAACGGACAGACTCCTGGTGTCCATTGCATCCAGGTAAAAAGAAGAAGCGCTATCTTCACAGAGGATTTCAAATCACATTGTGCCTTGCATAAGACTGTGTTACGAGATTTGCAAGACTCCTCTGCCAGTTCCGCCAAGAGCCCACTCTACTAGGGCGATGGCGGCGTCAACAGCCTTCTTCAGAGGCATTGCGCTGAGAGATATCTGCAGAGCGGCGATGTGGTCTTCCTATGACACCTTCGCCAAGCACTACGCCACGCACAGGATGCTTGATGAGGATACACGCCTGTCGACAGCAGTCCTTTCACGGGCAAGCTGCGCATAAATCGGGTACCCACCTCCTTTTTTGGGGGGGGGGTTACTGCTGGGTAGTCACCTACTGTGGAGCACCCACGGGGACCACTCGAAGAAGAAAGAGAAGTTACTCACCTGTGTAGTAACGATGGTTCTTCGAGATGTGTCCCCGTGGGTGCTCCACTACCCACCCGTTCCTCCCCACTTCGGAGCTCTGTTTGTGTGTTTTTCAGGGGCGTCCGGAGCGGTTGATCAGGAACTGGCGGGGACCGGATCGCGCACGTGACCATAAGTGCGCAAAGAGCCGACGCGCATCAGCGCATGCGCGACCCGACGGAGACTGCTGAAGATTTTCCAAGCTGCGGCGCCGGGGCGAGCCCGACATCTACTGTGGAGCACCCACGGGGACACATCTCGAAGAACCATCGTTACTACACAGGTGAGTAACTTCTCTATCTCTCCTGTCAGTGCCCCTCCTTTTCCACATTCTGGGAAATCCTGGGATTTCAGGCATTTCCTGCTTTCCAGGCACAACTAAACCCTGACCTTGTTTTAAGTTAGAGTAAGAGGAAGCTGTGCACCAGATTTCGTGGTCCTGGCTCTCATTGTTGAAGGGGAGTTCTTGAACAAATGTAGCACAGACAGATACATTTTAAATTATATAGTAGACTACTTCCCTTGGAAATATTTTTAAAAGTAATTTTTTTCCTTTACAATAGTTTCTTCTGCAGAAATCTCAAACAATTTTACACGTGATTTTGGAAAAAACCATTACAAATTGAATTGTAATTAAATCCCCACTAGTTATCTATTCCTGTCTATGCATGTATATGCTTTAATAGTTATTCATGTTGCTGTTTTCTGCAGACTGATTGTTCACCTTCACCCGTCATCCACCTCAGCAATATTTTCTGCTCTTGACACAGGCATGCCAAAGAAAAGCTGAAAAAGCTGAAGTATGCAGCAAAAGAAAAAGAGAGTGTGTTTGAAAAGCTGCCACAAACAGAAGTGCAGCCCAGTAACATCACAGAGGATGAAGTCTCTCAAACCAAAAAGGCAAGTCCAAATCCAAACAAGTCAAGAGATTGAGAAGGCAGTAGACTAAACTGAAAAATAAAGAATAAGCAAATGTTAGATAAAGAACCCACAGCAAGATGCTAGTGAGCGGGGGCCAGTGCCTTGGGGAAGGCGTGTGGCAGAGGGCATGGCCTCAGCAACTGGGTGGGGCTAGGATGTTGGGTTTTGTGTGATTGGAAAGTTGGCAAGCCTATATTAAGGGCAGCTCTTTAATCAATTAGACACTGTTCCCGATTCTGCTGTCGCTTACTCCAAGTACGCTTATGCCAGAGTACATCCATGATGTAAAAGTGTACAGTGGTGAGGTAAGAGTCAGACTGTGCGGTCCTGGATGCTCTGGCATATATTTGAAATTATCAGTACCGGCTTTGGTGCTCTAAGCAACTATGACGGAATGAGGTGGGGGGTTGTATTCGCTTCCTGCCTTGAAGAGGGTTCGGCCATGGGAGCAACAGTTTTAGTCTCCGATCAGAGCTACAGAAAGGATGATTGCTCACTGCATTGGTAAGTCCAGAACCTTTGAAATATTATGAGCAGTTCTGAGCACAGCTAAGAGAACCTATCCTGGATAATTTGCTTAAAACTGGGCCACTTACAGCCCAGGCTGTGATTTCCTTCTCACTAAGGCAAATCAAACCAGCCACAAAAGTACTTCTGTGAGCCCCACTGGCCAGCCAGAAGCCATACAAGCAAACCCACAGATTCTCCAGCTGCTCCTAATGCACAAACCAGGAACCCTCCTACTTAGGTGAGAGGTTATTAACACCACGGGGTCCAGCTACATTCCCAGGTCAATATATAATTAGATCTTACCCAAAATAGCACACTGGGCCAATCCTTTAGAATCTAAAATCTAAAGGCTTATTAAGAAAGAAAGAAAAAGAAAGAAAGAAAGAAAAGGGTGGGGGAGAAAAATCATTAAAGAAGTAGAGTACGTACATCAGTTAAAGCTGTTGATGTAGGCCAATGGTGTTATATGCTGATTTCTTGAAAATCTCTGAAAACACACCCCATGAAGGGTGGGACGCCAGTTCACATAGACTCAGTTCATGAAGTCTGGAGACAAAGATGGTCACTGCCAGGGCCATCTTATAGCTTGCCACATGGATGGGAAAAATCCTTTCTTCTTCCACAGGCAATGCAGGGTCACCTGACCAGTGCTGTGGCACGCTACCATTGGCTGCATCCCAAATGACAAGTCCCAAATTCCTGAGATGTGTATTTGACGTCTGAGTCTTTGTCCCTTTGTTTAGCCCATGTCATCTGACTGGGGATGTGATCACACCTCCCATTGTCAATCTCAGCATTAAAATATTTCTAATGCAGGTATAAAGCCAATATCTATAACTTTACTTACAAACATGAGGCAGATATACAAGTAGCATAAACAGATTCAGGATATTACCAGCTGTCATTAGACACCTCACTTGGTCCGCCTGACACAAGATTTGGTACCAGTTTGTACAGTGGTGACAGAAATGGCTTTCATGTTTAATTTAAAAATCCAGTAATGCGTCAGCCTTCCAGAAGGCTTTCCTGGTACATACATTTGTAATGGTAATGGTCTGATGGGCTAGCTGTGTGCTATGTATGTTATGAACCATCCAGTTGTGCATCTAACTCTCCTAGGCTATTGCATAATCTATTACTGCCCTGGTCATGCCTTCACTCCTGCACCACCTCTTCTGTTCTTTAACCACTTTTGCAGCATCTTTTCTTAAACTAGAAAATGCCTGTGCTCAAACCCCCATCACTGCCCTGCCTCTTCCAGCCCCCATCCCTGCTCTGTCCCTCTCCCTCCTGGAGCTACCTGAACTTCCTGAATCAAGTTGTTCATGGCCAGGGTTGACAACCAAAATAGCAAGAAGAGCCCTCCGCGCCCCGCCCCCTTTTTTTTTTTTTTGAATTTGGTACAAACTCCATATTTTAAGAGCCGCAGTGCATGTGAAAATGAGATGGTCCTTAATAAATAATGTCAAACCGTACTTTTTGCAGTCCCCATTTTCAGAACAGCGCACACACAACGATCTGTGTTGTGATACATGTTTACTGCAGGATATTTACAAACTTTTTTCATATTCTGTTTCCTCACACTTTACATGGGTGTGTTTGTACTCCTGTCTTTGTGACTTTCACTTCCAAACCTCTTTTAATTATGCCAGTTTTGCTTCACATTTAATTGCAGTTTTCTTTCTTAAAATGCATGTCTTACTCTTCCCAGGAGGACTGCTGTAAGCTTCCTTTTCCTTTTCAAAATCAAGACTTTATTAGCAAAACGGTCAAAATACAGATGATACAGTATCATATCCCACAATGCACTGCACATATTAACGGGAGTTATCCAACATTTTGAGATCACGTATCATTTGCTATTTAGATATGAGTTGTTCATTAGACATTCATTGCTTATCCAAAATAATCAGGAGGGATTTTTCTTTACTTTGCATTTGAAATGTCAGGCGCCACAAAGAAGTCCTTAACGAGCCACAGGTTTCAGACCCCTGGTCATGGCACTTCAGGTGCACTGAGATGGTGGAAGAGTAGGCCTGTGGGGACATCAGGCAAAAGGCGTGGTGTGGAGGGGAGCTCCTCACCCATTAATCTTCCCACAGGGATGCTCCAGCCCCAGAACACCCACAGAGTTGGCACCTATGCTGGTAACTTCTTTTACTTTTAATGGGAGTTGTCAGTTCTTTTCACCTGGGGAAAGTCTGGGTCCACTGTGTTCCCCAGTCAGATACTCAAACATTAAGGTACCCAATTAGCAGCTAAATCATTAGCAGCTTCTGAAATATATTGGCCTTAGCCACTCTCTTTCCCCCCTTGAAAACTCAGGGTAACAGCTATTGCATACTGTGAAGATTACTTAGCTAATGTTTGTACAGCGTTCTGCAAATGGGAAGTGTTGAAAGTGCTAAGTGTTCTAATTTCCACGTGGCAAAAAGATTTCATGCTGCAGCACTTGCACAGCACATTCCTGTTCTTTCCCATGATACGTAGACAGAAGGGGTCTTATCTACAGTACAGGACATTTTTGTGAAAAGGGGAAAATATATACTGTTTTCCTGCTTTGTACTGAAACAGATTCAAAAAGGTAATAGCAGAAAGAGGTTTTGAATTAACATCTTTATGAAAATGCTCTGCCGTGGAGGACAAAGTGACTTGATTTGGACAGCCAAAGTGCTAAATTGTGGCTAGATGTTGCACTGAGAATCACCTACACACGAGGTGGGGAAGCTTGCAGCTGTGTGCAGCGTTATTCATTTTTCAGCTCATAAATTAATTGATTTTTACACAATGCCAAGAAAATAAGCATTCAGACCCTACTAAGCATCCTCCATTTATCGTTAGCTGAGGTACAGTTTGAATTAACATGTTTACATAGACACCTATGTATATTAATCATAAAGCAATACACCGCACAGTGATGGAATACTGAAATGCATAATTTATGTATATTTAAAAAACAAAGGGCATATTTCATAAGATCACTTTCAGATGTGGCATAGGGAGAGAATTGCTTTGAAAATAACAAACACGTCAACGTAAGAGGCAGTTTCTTGACAAGGCAGGAACAAAAATAATTGAAGAAAGCAGTGCTTTAATTTAAACGTCTGTTGGAAGGGGTTGGAAAAGCTGACTTTCCATTCAATTTGCACTTTGAGACTAATGCCAAATAAGCTGCATTGAGGAGAGGCGGCCGACATCTTGGCTGACACACCAGGGACTGAGACAGAGCCCCCATTTCTAAAGAGCCCGAGCTGCCATATTTGAACAAAAGAGCCAAAGCTTTGCAGCTTGGAGCTGTAACACCTCCTGGTCTTTGTGATGGTCATTCTGAGCCCCAGGCAGAACAGTCAATGAACCCCAGTGCATGCACAAGCTGCCCCCCGCCCCCGACATTTGGGCTTTGCTGCACCTGTCCAGGCTGATGCCTAGCGAGCTGTCAGCTGTACTACCGGGCACTTTTCCAGCACAGCCAGGGTTTCCTAGTAGGGTTGCCAACTGTCTGATTGGGCAAACCCAAAGACCCTTGCCCTGCCCCTTCCCTGAGGCCATGCACCTGTCCTGCTCTTTCTCCAAAACCCCAGCCCTGCTCAGTCCATTGCCACCTCCCTCCATTGCTCACTTTCCCCAGCCTTACTCACTTTCAGCTGGCTAGGGCAGGAGGTTGGGGTGCTGGGAGGGTGTAGGTGTGCAAACACAGGGAGGGAATTTGGGCATGGGAAGAAGTAAGGGGTGTTGGGTCTGTGGGAATTTGAGTGGGGTGTGGAATTCAGGCTCTGGGAGGGAGCTAAGGTGCAGGAATGGGTGCAGGGTGTAGGCTGTGGGAGGAAGATGGGTGTGGGAGGGAATGCAGGGCACAGGCTCTGGGAGGGAATTTGGATGTGAGGTGCAGGTTTTGGGCTGGGGCAGAGGTTTGTGGTGCTGGAGATGTCAGGGGTTTGCACTTCAGGTAGCTCCTGAAAGCAATCAGCACACACCCCTTTCAGTGGCTTGTAGGTGGAGGGGACCAAGAGGTCTCTACGCATCGCTGCCCACAGGCATCATCCCCACAGTTCCAACTGGCCACAGTTCCTGACCAATAGTAACTGCAGAGTTGGTGCTTGGATTGCGGGGCAGCTCTCAGAGACACCCTCCTCCCCCAGGAGCCACAGGGGCTATGGCATCCACTTCCAGGAGCCCTAACCCAGCTGTGCTGCCACCACTGTGGTCAGGGACTCTGGGACCCTTGTAAGTTGCACAGACCCATCAGCAATTGTCCTGTTTGTCCTCCCCACCCCTCTCCTGTTGGCAGGCTCTTTCAGTGGTCCAGTGAGACCCAGGCCACTTCCAGTTTTGGAGGCCCCAGCCATAGTAAAAATTCTAAACAATGTTGACTCATGAAAAAAAAATAAGACACCAAAAAACCTGAGCCTTATTTTGAATTTTTTTAGTTTAACAAATGCTTTTCCAGACTTTTTCTGTGCAAATATGCTAATATTTAGGAAAAAATTGAGCTTGGGGCCCTCTTTGAGCTTGAGGCTGAGACTCCTGCCTCTCCCTGGATTGCCCTGTGCATCGACAGGCCTGCCTTTGTGGATTAATGCAGAGGGGACCTATAGTGCATAGTCTCCAGTGTGTTACATAGCAGCACTGCTGACTGCTGCTGTTTTAGTTCCTGGTCCTTAAATCCTATGGAGAGGGCTACTTTCCCCAGTCCAGCAGCATTTGATCCTCCAGCACCTAAGAGAACCAGTACCTGACTTCTAGCTGGTGAGATCATAATCACAAATCCAGCAAGTGGGGTAATAGCCTTACAAAAAGCTGCAGAATTTTAGGATCCAAGCACTTGCGTGTCTGGGTTTGTTTTGAACCAAGGTTACAATATGGCAGTTATACATGGTGTAAAGCGCAGTAAATTGTAACCAGCAGGGATTGTGACTCGGTTTTTTATTTCAGAAGCAGACTTGGGATTTGGCTGACCTAGGAGCTAAATGTAAAGGACTAAGACATGAGGAGATCATTCAGCGCCAAAGAGATGCACTGGTTGAGCTCCGAGACAGAATCAAGACACTGGAAAAGTCTCAGTCTTTAAGTAAGTACAGCACCAGGCCTGCTGACCATGGCAGTGGTGGGGAGCATAGATGGGGCACACAGGGTAACTTCCCTTGGGCTCAGTGGGGCTCTTGGCTCAACCATACAGGACGCAGTTCTTCTGTTGGAGCATTTCTTAGTAATCATGTATGTTAAATATAATTGAAAGTGATCTGATCCCTTGTGGGACAGTGAAAGAAATAAAATTTGTGATGTTGGGATTACGAAATTTTTATAGTATGTCCCAACTAAGTGCTCAGTTCTCCTAAGACTTACCCACATGCTAAACATTAAGCATGAGCAGTCCCATGCAGCAGAAGAGGAACACTTAGGCTGTGTCTCCACTTGTCCCCAACTTCGAAGAGAGCCTCCCAAGGCTACGGGAGATTACAAATGAAGTGCTGGGGTGAATACACAGCACTTCATTAGCCTCATTTCCCCTCTTGGCAACTTTGAAGTGTGAAACTTCAACATGCTGGCATGCATGTAGCCATGGGCACTTTGAACTGCCCTGCTACTTCAAAGTCCCTTTACTCCTCAAGTATTCCTTTGATGCTTCGAAATCGACACGGGGGAAAATTAGCCTAATGAAGTGCTACGTATTCACCCTAGCACTTCATCAGTAATCTCCTATGGCCCTGATTACCATGCCCCCTTCGAAGCTGGGGTCAAGTGTAGACACAGCCTCAGATACTAAAAGTTCAGCATGCATATAAGTCTTTGCAAAAGTGGGGCCTATACCAGCAGAATGTTTAAAGGTAGGAAAGCCAACTAACCTACACTGTGCAATCATTTCCGTTATGTGGCCAAACTCTGCTCATGCTTTCACCACAGAGTTGACAGAATTTGCCCTTCTGTAACACCAGGTCCATAGTTAAATGATAGTCGAAACTCATCATTCACAGACAGTCAAGTGTACGTTTATATATACATAGGAAGGGGCTATATTCTGCTCAGAGATTAGCAAAATGAATCAGCAAGAAGAGCCGTTTAATCTCTGTTCACTATATTTTAAGATTCTAATACTGAGCAGAGGTTTGGTGAGGTATCTAAAGATATGAGACACATCTGCTTCTGATATAAGTAGATACAACACCACTTAAGTTGGTATCAAAACAAAAAGCAGTCAAGTAGCACTTTAAAGACTAGCAAAATAATTTAATAGGTGAGCTTTCATGGGACAGACCCACTTCTTCAGAACATAGCCATACCAGAACAGACTCCGTATTTAAGGCACAGAGAACCAAAAACAGTAATCAAGGAGGACAAATCAGAAAAAAATGATCAAGGTGAGCAAATCAGAGAGTAGAGGGGTCGGGGAGGGAAGGTCAAGAATTAGATTAAGCCAAGTATGCAAATGAGCCCCTATAGTGACTCAGAAAATTCCCATCCTGGTTCAAACCATGTGTTAATGTGCCGAATTAAGTTGATAGTTATCTCTGCTTATACCAGCAATGAATTTGGCTTTCTGAGCAATAGTGATACAGAGAGAAGTTATCTGCATTTAAGCTGTAAGGCTTCTTTCTTTCCTTAATTTAGCTTTATTAACATTGTTCTCTCTCTGGCAATGTTCCCTCTAATTTTTTTCCATCCATGGACTAAATAAATTTTGGTATGTGCGCCAAGGCATGTGCAGAAGTGCAGCACCAATAGAAACACATGTTACCAGCAGTGGGTAACTGTGGGTGCTCTGCTAATCAGCTGGGCAATCTCCTGGGTGGCAACCCAAGTGCTCAGCTTACAGGGAACACTGCTGTCCGGGTATGTCTGCATTTGAAGCTAGGCAGAGTGTTTCCCGGCTTGCATTGACACACTCATGCTGTCATTGGGCTAGCATGCTACAGATAGTCGTGTAACTGGCAGCAGCAGCAGCAGCAGCGTGGCTTGCCCGTGCTGAGCACAAACCTTCCTGAACCCCTTGGGCACATGCTTAGTACAGCCAGCTTGCCTCACTGCTGTCCTTGTTATGCCGTTAACACTATTATTTATAGCACACTAGCCTGATGAGAACTAGTGAAATTATGTCTGTGCAATTTGAGAATTACACCCTTTGCTCCAAGTGGAGGCTCATTCTTTGTCCACAATTAATATAGCTTCAGGAGAACACTGAAGACAGGTATAATCCCCATAAAATTCCAGGACTAGAATAGTCATTTCTAGCATGATTCCTAATTTCAAACCTTGAGTACCATGTCTGATTACTAGATTTATTAGGGATTCTCTTCCTAATTTTATGATAAATACATTGCATGTGTCACCCATTTTACATTTATATTTTTACAGAAAAATTTCTTTAGAAAATTTTGAGAACTATTGTTAAACCAGCATGCTTTTAGTAAATCCATTACATCTTACATGTAACAATATAACAACTCTATGTGGGGGTTTTCTTGTTCCCATAGTTATTAAAGAGAAGGTTCCCGAGTCACTTATAGTGCTAAAGAAAGACGTATCTGAGAAAATAGCTCAGAAAATTGGCTTAGAAAAGGAACATGTGCCATCATCTATAAAAAAAGTGGAGGTCAAGGTAAACAGAATTTTCTGTATTATTTTAGTTGTGGTTTCATTAGAATAAGTAGAAGCAATGAAAAAGCTACAGATAAATGTCCCTTAATGTCTTTGACTTTTTAATAGTGTCCTTAAAGTTACCTGTCTTTACAAAAAGTGACTTCCTGTAACTATATCTGCATAGAACTTTTCTAGTATCTCTTTCTTTTAAGTCAGCATTACACTATGAATGTTGAGTTGACACTTTTAAGCTGAGATTTTTAAAGTTACATAGGAGATTTGGACACAGAGATCTAATTTTTTTATTTCACTGGAACAATGCTGATTTATACCCTCAGAGGGCCAGTTCCCATCACCCCGACATCCTCTGTGGGTCCATCTCACTATCTGCCTTTAGGCTGTGAACCTTGCAAAAAGGCAGCAAAATGTGTATGGAGGACATTACAGAGTAAAGGAATTCCCCTGACAGTGTGCATTATTGTAAAACAGACAGATAGAAACTTGTGCAATCAAGTGGTGTTTAAGCTGAAGTGAAGTGAGTGTTTTATGTTCACATCATAGATTTGAAAATCATTTTCTGTCTTAAAAAAATCAATAGTAATATGGACAAGCTATAGCTAAAGTGAAGTGTGTGCTATCAGGAAAAAACAAAACCAGCACACATCCCAGCAAAACCCCCAAAAACCACTGAGCAAGTTGTGGACTCTGATTGAAAGTGGGTAGAAAGCTTCATGTGGGGGCAATGCCCTTTCAAGAGTGGAGTAGAGAAGAAAGAGGCATGGTTAACCGGAAATCAGGTGTGTCTAACGTTTTGTGTAGTATAAGCAGATACTGGTGGACAGACCTTTTTTCATACTCAGTGCTGTACAGAATGGGCCTTAAGACACCTAGAAATGACACACTTAGATATTAGCGGACAGTTTTGCATCGCATATTTGGGTTATTGAGGTTATTTTCTTTATTTTTTGTGGGAGGGAGAACAGGAATTGGTTTACAAATAGAATAATGTGTCTCCTGGCTATGTTTCAGCTTCCATGCCATTCTCCCAACACATATTCAAATGTAGCCTTAGAGAGGACAGCAAAGCTGGAAATGTCTGATGCTTTAGACCTCAGTGAGAAGATGGTAAGTAAATAAAAGACAAAGCTCAGTCATTGTCAGGAGCTCTATCTTGTAGGTCCTTCTAAAATCAGTTTCAGAATTTAGTGATCAGCTTCCAGGTACCCTAGGAATGTTATGTATCTCTGAGCATGAATTCATATCTGCGGGAGCTACAAAGCTGCTGTTAGCAGCCTGGGAAATGTACAGCTCAGGCAGCTCCCAATGGCGTATGTTTCTTTTTCTTTCAATGTTAACTCCCCACCCCCTTTGCAAAAAAATTCCATCAAAAGCCCTTTAGATTTTTGAATGTCTCCGTAGCCTGGCATTAAAGTAAGGCCCAAATGATTTATGTAGCTAGACTGCCCTCTGGCTAATAGGCAGTGATGGCTCACTGCGGTGGTAATGTGCTGGAGCATGTTTTGCTGTACAAGAGGAGAGGACATGTAGGAGGAACGGCAGCTAATAGCAACAGATTTCCCGAGATGTAGGGACTTTTAAAATGTATTTAATTGTGTTCGAAGTAAGTGTCATTCTTAACCTTCCCTAAAACACATCATCGTCATCATCAACAATCATGGTCTCAGCACCCATTGGTGTCTGATGCCTCCCTCACTATTTCCTTCCATCTTTCCCTATCCAGTGCAGAGTGGCTTGGTTTCTGTTAGCTCCGCACCAATCTACTATATCATCTACCCATTCTCTGTGGGGTCTGCCTCTCCTGTCTGAACTGTCCATTATGCCGAGTGCCGGGGTCTTGACTTTTCACTCATCTTTCATTCTGCAGATATTCCCGAATAGCTGTAACTTGCATTGTAAAACCTTCTGCAGTAGGTTCTCTTTCAGCTATATCTTCCTGTATAATTCCTCATTGGTGACCTTCTGCATCCATCCTGTTCTCAGGATCTTTCTGTAACAACTCCTCTTGAATGCCAATATCTTTCTCTTCCAATCTTTCATTATCATCCTAGTCTCATATCCATACAACATGCTGCTGAATACACACATTTTCAAGATGCTCAGCATCATTCCTAAGGTAGTCACTTTGCTTTTGCAGATCTTATCCATCACCTTCAAACTCACTCTTTCTTTCACTATTCTGGTCACTATTACCTTCTTACAGTCTAGATCATGTGTTACATTGCTCCCTAGATACATGTACTTCACTACGTTATGTAGTTCGATCCCATTGACACTGATCTTCCTTCCTATTTCCTTATCTCCAAATACCATTGTCTTCATTTTATTGATATTCAGAATCAGTCCGCACCACTTGTCTTCCTTGTTTAACACCTGCACCATTCTCCCTATCTTCTCTTCATCTTCCTTGATGATAGCTATATCATCTGCGAACCTCAATTGTTTAATTCTTGTCCCATGCACTGATATCCCTACTACCTCTTCCTTGATCTTGTCATCGCTCTTTCTAGGTGTGTGATGAAGATACTTGGCGATATCGGATCTCCTGATCTCGTACCTGTACTGTAGGGATTCCCAGCCCATGGGTCACGATTAGATTTTTCTAAGGGTCACCAGCTGGGCTCTTAAGGAGCCATTTGCAGCCGCTTGACTCCCCCTTGGCTCTCAGTCCCTGCCCTGTGGTCCTGAAATGGAACTCAATTTAAGTGGTTTAACAGCTGGCAGGAAGGATCCTAACCTGAAACCAATTGAATTGAGTACCATTTAAGCCTGCAGGGCAAAGAACTGCCTGCACTGCAGGTAGGGGAAGGAAGTAGCAGGGCGAGGGTGGTGGAGGGCAGGCAGAGAAGGAGGTGGCCCAAAGAAGGAGCAGCAGGGGTCAGCAGTGGCAGCTTGGAACTCTCCTGTGCGGTAGGTGGGAGGGCCATGGTGACTAAGACTCTTTTAAGCCTATGGATACTGGGGCACGGGGCTGAGAGACAGTCAGGGCTCCGTTCCCTAGGCAGCTTCCACTGTGCTGCTATGAGGTCCCCTGCCTGGGATCCTGTGGCTGGTGCTGCCAGCCAGGGCTTTGAATCTCGCTACCATCATTCTTGTACTCACTGTTTTGTATCCTAACGATGCTCCTCTAGCTCTTTTGCTAAGAAGGAATCCAACTGCTGCCTCACGCTTTGTTTCGTTCCCTGAAAAAATGACTTCACAACTGCACATCTTTCCTGATGCCATCCAATGCATTTCCACCAGTCCAAGTATATCACATCGGTATCTCTCCATCTCCTTTCAAGGCGGCTCTAACTTTCCAGCTGCCCGTAGTGTTCAGATGCTCCACATTCTGATTGATAGTATGTGTGTTAGTTGTAATTTTCATTTGGTCACCCATTTATCTGTCCAACTCCAATCTCTCAAATTGGTATCGCAGACCTTGTTTATCCAGGTGATGTCTGAACCAGCATCTTTTATCAGTTAGTCGTACTGACATCAGATTTCATTCATATTGTTGTTTTATGATCAGCACATTGACACTTATCTGACCAACTCTCCTCCTTTATCCAAGCTTGGGAATGGCATGGAACCCCTAGAGGCTTCATGGCGGAGTTTCTAAAACACAGACACTATGTAAAGCAAACACTCCTTCCTTTGCTGAGGTTTGGCAGTTTAGCAATGTTTAGGTCAAGCCTTCTCCCAGGCTTATTTGTTCAACCTCCTAGGATACCTACCTCAGAATGGCCCTGCCCATTCTTTAGGTCTTCCTTCTCTACTGCCACCTGCCTTGTAGCAGAATGGGACTTTGAGCCCCGAGCAATAGTGAGTCAGCAAAACACACTAAATACTTTCCTGTCTGAATGAAGACTTACTAACAGGACAGGGGGTATCAGTCAAATATTGCCAAGCCTGTTGCATGTGGGTTGATATAGCTCTGAATGTGTAAACAGAGTGTTCCATATGTGAATAAATGGTTGAGAATCCCTCTGGAAGTGGAAGATGGAACCACAAATCCATTAAAAGAATGGGTTCAGCTCCCAGGCTGTGTTGAGGTGGAAGGAGCTTTCGCTGTATCCTTTATATCAGAGTACACCTTTATACCCTCCCTATCAACTGAGTGCTTTGCCTTTATCAGAGTCTCTTCAAGCTTTCATCTTAGGAGGTTATCTGAGTGACACCTCTCCATTTTCCCACAGTTTGGATCTGAGAATGTTTCAACCTGATTCTACATATCCCCAGTAATGGCTTTGTGAACTACTGCCCTAGGACACAGTACGCTGACTCATCTTGCTTCTGTTTATACCCAACTACTGTGTGGTGTTTCTCTCCTCTTCTTAAAATATGCGGATTATCATCAAACCTCTGTAAATAAAATTTCCCTATTTTAAACCTATAAGGGACATTTCATCCTGGTTTCTGCTTCCCAGAAACAACACTGACCTCCAAGGTCCTGTGAGTTTCTGGTCGTTAGGCCTCTATCACATGGACATCGTGACAACCCAGCACATACTGGCTTTAGAGCCATTTGGATGCTGATCCAGTTCTGAGCCTAACTGCTTCATAGTCAAATTCGTTTGTCTAGTATTAATAAAGTGTAACATTGTAAATGAATGTGCATAGTTGGAACGTTATTGTTCTGCTTGATTCTTTGTGAACATGCAGAGAGGGTGAGGGGAAAAATAGGTTAAATTTAAATTGAGTTAAATAGTTTATTTAGTACCTTTTTAATCCTCACACTAAAGCAGAATGAAAGCAGATGGATTGAACAGTGTGATATTTCTTTCCAATTAGTACTTAGCGCACCTCATAAATAATTTACGCTCTCCTCTTCCTACAGTACCTCAACTTAATTCATCCTCTTGGAAATCTGATGAATGTGAAGGAGCTGACAGGAGTACAGTCTGTTAAGCATCTTTCACAGGAGGAGAGGGAAAAAGTGGGACTGCAGCAACAGAAGGACCTTGAGCTGCTGTACGATAAGATCAGTAAACTCAAGAGTCGGCTAGAAAGGAAAGAAGAACTACTGAAAGAGTATGAATCAGACATTGGGCAACTCAGGTGGGGAAGACACACACAAGCTACATCTACACTACAGCAATCTGTCAAAAGAAGTAGTCGCTGTCAGAAGAGATCTACCGGCAAAATGTCTGGCGACAGATTGTGTCTACACATAAAAGCAGATCGAAAGAGCAAGCCATTGTCAACAGAGAGCAGCCAGACTGCCTGGCCCTCTCTCGACAGAATGGCTGACCAGAAGCTCCGCAAACAGGGCTGCCCCATAAACTGGAAGCCCTATCTGTTGACGAAAGGGCCTCGGAGCAGCTACGCTGCACTTTTGTCGACAGATGCGTTATTCCTCAACAAGGAGAGGGATAACACTGTCAGGGAAAGTGCTCTGTTTTGTGGAAACTGTCAACAAAATGCCTTTTATGTGTAGACACTCCCTGAGTTTTTTCAACAAAAGCCCAGTTTTGTCGACAAAACTCTGTAGTGTAGACATGGCCTTACTGTTTATTAAGAATCATGACAGCAGATCCAGCTGTTTCAGCAAAAAGACCCAAAACTCTGACAAAAATATGTGAGAAATTTAATGAAAGGAGCACATTTACAATTACAGCTTTAATTTTTGTGTTTGTATGGAAAAAATTCACTGTGCTCTTGAGTAGAAATAAAGCCAGTGCAAGCTAGAAAATGCCTGCTTTCAGTGTGACAGCACTCTGAAATGGTATCTTCAAAGGCCACAGCAAGCTAACCAATTAAATAAATGCAGATGTGAAAAGTTTGCTCACTCCTGATGTAGAGGAGAATAAATCTTAAAGGACTTTCCTTCTTCTGTTTTGCTACAGGGCAAACAAAGTATCTTTGCAAGCATACCAGGCCGAGATAACTAAACTAGAAGATAAAGTCTATAGAGAAGCAGAAGAGAATGCTCTGCTAAAAGAAGCTTTGGAGAGGACACAGTTCCAGCTGAATCAGGAGAAAAGGTTGAACAGAGCTATTAAGGTGCCTAAGGTAATGGTCTAGGAACAAAAGGCATGGCAGTGCTTCCATGAACCTGGAAACTAAACACCCTCTGCCCCCACTCTGTGTTGGGCAATAACCTAAATGTTTAGGGTACTGAATTTTGGTAGGTGCTGCTTTTGAAACATCCTCACTGTGGCAGGCACCTATGAAAGATTATAGAGATAGCTGCAAAGTTCACACTGAGACCTCACTCAGCAATCCAATACCACATAACAACATGCTGTAAGTTGTGTCTTGGGTGTGTGGAGGTGGAAGGGGAGTTAATCACAAACAGATCAGTAAGCAGGAAGGGCCTCTGCGTGTCTGTCTTTGCACAGGGTTCAGTGGAACTCAGGGAGCCTATCACCTCAGCACCGTACCAAGAATTAAACTAGCTGAGGGGACAAAAACAGTAGCACACTTTCTATTTTTCCTTTGATTTCTCTAATCCATCTGTGTAGTGTCATGAACTTGGAGTGTGCTTTATAGCTCCGAAAGGGCATATGCTAATTGGTTTATCCAGACCTTCATACTTAGTTGATGCTTTGGGTCTTAAAGTGTCCAGTAGAAGGTTGAACTGAATATGGGATACAAGTAAAGACAATTCAAATTTGAAGGAAATATTAAGATTAAGCTATAACTGTCAGCAGTTAGCTGCTTTTTTCATTGCATCTTGATGTTGGCTTTGGGGAATATGAGTAACTACAACCACTTTGTCAGTCTGATTAAATTGGGAACCCTCTTTAGCTCTGATCTATCTCAGCTATATTTGTGATCGGATGTCCAAGGCAAGATTTGCTATCAGATGTTATTTTACTGGTATTTTCACCCAGAGCCATTTAGAGGAACTGGAGAAGAGAAGTGAAAAGTTGTCACCATGTTATACCTGTTCACAAAAAGACAGACCCAGGAAGGTATGAATTTTTCTGATCACTTGCCCATTGTAGCAAGAACAATGTAATTGTTTTGCCTAACTTATAAGGTAGGGACTTCAGTCCATCTAATAATTCCTTTGTGTGTCAGAATGTCTATGAATAGACTGAACTTGCCCAGCAATAGGAATGAAGGTAGTAATATTAATGGCATTGATACAAAGAACTCAAAGCAAAAACCACATTACACAGACTGGAAAACTTCGGCACAGAGAAGTTAAATTACTCAATCAAGATCATATAGTCAGCCAGAGGCAGAGGAAGAAACAGACCCCAGTTCTCCTGATTTCCAATTCCAGGTTCCAACCAACAGGCCACAGTGAAGTAGGTGAAAGCCTGTTCTGTGATAGCTCCAGGGGAGGGGTGGGACCACCCCTCACCCACTGGAAGCACCATGACGTTGACTGTGTTGCAGGGGAGATGCTGGGGGGGGGTGACCCCTGTGCCCCTCACACATGTTATCCCCTGACTGTGGGGCACTGGTTTTAGTTCTAATGGGGCAAAGCTGTGGGGAAGGAAACCCAAACCAGGTCTAGGAACCAGTAACTGGTAATCTTCTTTACTGATCTACACCCACCTACCCTACACAGCTCACTTAAAATACCAATGCAGCCTAGGCACATCTTACAGATGAAAACAGAGAATTTCTTTGTGACTAGTTGATCGCTGCTTAGGTACTATAAAGCTCCATATACACTAGTGATGTTTCACAAATATCTGACATTCTCCCATGGGAGAAGGAAAAGAAACTAATACATTTTACATGTATTCACAAGCAGGTGCTTTAGAAAGCAGGATCCAGCTCCAAATTCCCTAGAGCAGTTAGTAAAGATTATCAAGGCTAGGTCATGCATAACAATCTGATTAACTTCCTTGTGGAAATGACAATGAGAGCTGACAGGAGAGAGGCAGCAGACATAAGCTGCTAGAGTTCAAGAGGGTTTAAATGCAGTACCACCAAGGGAGAGAGGTGCTGTGAATAAGATTAGTAATTACAGTATTAATGATGAAAAATCGGCATAGTGACATTGGTTGGGTAAGGAGAGGTGTTGAGTGATGCAGGCATTGTCCTAACCTCTAGTCTTAGTCACGCTCCAGAGAAAAGAACTTATAGTTGGGTGCACTAATTTTCAGACCAAATGCAACTGGAAAGGAAATGAGGGCTTAAACGCACACAGCTTGCACAGAAGAGTAAGAGGCGAGTCAAGAAACAAGAGAGAGTCCACGAGTGGTCTGTTCATGGAAAGGAAGGGGTGATAATGCTGAAAAAAGTATTTCTAAAACAGTTCACTTCCTTTTGTCCTTCTTCCTTTGGCGCTGCATAATCACAAGCATCATCTTATAAAGTCATGCCCCAGTATCCAGGCCATTCAGACTTTGGTTCAATCTAGTGTTTCTTAAACTGTGTGCCGTGGAACACTGGCGTTCCATTAACAACTTGCAGGTGTGCCACAAGCGTTTGGAAAAATGTACTGATGGTCAATATTTCCTGTTATTAAAACCAAGTGCAATGTTGCTTCTTCATTGCTATGATACCTGATTAAATTAGTTCATTTTGTTTGCAAAGTATATGTTGCTGTTTAGTTTTTTGTTTGTTTTTTGTCTGACAACAATTTTTTGAAGAAAATTTTCGTAGATGTTCTGCATAAAAAATATTATTGTTCAGTGTTCCATGGTCTGAAAAACTTTAAGAAACACTGGTTTAATCAACATTTGTTCAAATCACCACATCATCAGACAAGGTAGCAGAATGCAGTGGGGCTGGCATGCTCCTACAAACTGTCTCAGCATTGCAATAATCAGAAGTATAGTTCCTTAGGATTAAGTTGCATTGGCAATGCTATGTGAGGCTGTGCATGGAGTGTCACAGGGAAGGCTCAGAAAAACAGTTGTGCCTCTCTAGGGAGGCCTCGGAGGACGGTGTCCAGTTTGGAGCCTCATGCTCCAGGAAAGAAGAGGGCAAACTGGGAGAGAATGAGCCAAGAGGTAGAAACCGCAGCCTTTGCAAAATGATTCAAAAATTAGTCATGTTTAGTCTTGAGAAAAGAAGCCTGAGGGGGACCCTGATAAGTCTTTAAATATATTAAGGCAGGAGAGGGCAAGATACAGCCTCTGGATAGTATTCAGCCCAGTAAGCCTTTTAATTTGACCTGCAGCCTGCCCATCGCATGGAGCAGTGCCACTCAAAGCCGCTAGCTGCTCCCTGTGGCTGTCTGCGCAACAGGGGGGAGGGCTTTGCAAGCTGCCTCACCTCAGCAAGAGCTCTTAGCTCCTGTTGGCTATAAAATGGCCAATGGGAGCTGAGAGATTTTGCTCAGACTAGGGGCAGGGCAGCACAATCTTTCAGCTCTCATTGGCTGGTTTCCTGCAGTGCAGTGAGCCATGTGGAACAGCCAGCTGCTTTAAGCAGTCTGGGGTTGCTGGCAGGCAGGGAAACCTGTTTGAGAGTGCTGCTGGCTGCAAACTGCTTAGGTGAGCAACTTCTGGCCAGAGCCTGCTTCTGGCACGTCACCTGCTCCTGCACCTCAACTCCCTCCAAGATCCTGCATTCCCTCTTACAACCGTCCCCAGGGCCAGAATCCTCTCCTGTACCCATACCCTCTCCCAGACCGTGCACTCCTATCCCCTGCCCCAGGTCACTCACAACCCCCTCCATCCCAGAACCCACACCCTCTCCTGCACCCCAGTCCCTTACCCCAAGTTCCTTCTACACCCAACCTCCATCCCAGAGCCCACACCCCCTCCATAGGAAAGTGCAGCCCTTGACCACTTACCAAAATCTTGGAGTGCCCCCCCCCAACAAAAATTATTGCCCACCTGTACTAAGGGTAGTTGTGAAACAGGTGATGTACAGTAGTTCTCCAGGTCCGCTAAAGGCAGGGCAAGAAATAATGGGCTTCATCTGAAGCTAGGGATTTATGTTAGATATTAGGGAAAAAAAACTTTCTCACCGTAAGGCTAGTTAAGCTCTGGAATGGGCTTCAAAGATAGGTTGTGGAGTCTTCATCTTTGGAACAAAAAAGCAGTCCAGTAGCAGTTTAAAGACTAACA
This sequence comes from Carettochelys insculpta, assembly GCF_033958435.1. Lineage (NCBI taxonomy): Eukaryota > Metazoa > Chordata > Testudines > Carettochelyidae > Carettochelys > Carettochelys insculpta. The sequence continues at coordinate 10,932,116 of NC_134159.1, forward strand.
AAATAATTCAGTAGGTTATGAGCTTTCATGGGACAGACCCACTCTGTTACTATTTGTCATTGGAGGTTTTTAAGCTCAGGTTGGACAAACACTTGTCAGGGATGCTCTAGGTTTACTTGTTCCTGCCACAACACAGGGGCTGGGACTTGATAACTTCTTGAAGTCCCTTTCAGCCAAACATTTCTCTGATTCTGTGGTTTAACCCAGCTCTAGCAATAGCTCATTGTTACCAGGATTAAACGGAATCATTAAAAATAGGAACTTAAAATTTGCCTCTGAGATGCATATTTAGGCATCATTAGCAGCCTGATTTTGCTTAAGTGCTGGATACCTAGCAACTTCCATACACTGAATCAGTTCATCCCTCACCCAGACCTTCCATCTTTGTGAGCTGTGCAAACACTGTGGACAACAGTAACTCCACTGCACCTCCCTCCACGTGGTTTTATGGCTACTTGGTACATGTTGGAAATCTCCAGCAGCAAGTTATAGTTTGGCTTAAAACCGTATATATTGCCTAATAGTGATGTGACGAGCTTTTATGAGCATGAGAAAAATAGGAAAGTTCAGGTTTAAATTGCAATCCACAAGCTTTAAGATGTCTCAGTTTTTAATCTCTCTGTCTCACAGCCTGGACCCAAAACAAAATCATTCCCTGAAAAGCAGAAGACCACAGATCATTTGGTAGACACGTTTAAAAGGAGAGCGCGCAGTAATGCCATCTCATAGGCATTTCTCTTGCAAAATCCTGTGGCTGGAATTTGCCAACTAATGTAACCCTATTTGGGTTAGACCTGTTATTATATTGTTTTAATGAGAACCAATTTCACCAATACGTGAATTCTGCAGTATATATTACATTACATAAGACTTGTGTTTGCCTAAATATGTTGCATTATGTACCATAGTGTATTTTGCCATTACCAAAAATGTAATAAAAAAGGTAATTTTAATACAACTGGTATGGAAATTCAGAAGTGTAATTTTTAAATCTTTCTAAATATCCTTTTTAAAATAGTTTCAGACTCCTGAAGTCTGCTAAATTAAATTTTGTTACATTGTTGTAGCTCAGTTGGACCTAGACACCAGTGTTCCTTGTAACCTGTGTGCTTGGGCAGCCACCCAGAAGATGATACCAGCGCACCCACAGCCGCCAGCATGTGTTTGTGTTGATGGTGAACAGCTGCATATGCCTTGGTGCACATAACAAAATGTATCCTATCCATGAAACACTGCCTGGCACAATCCTGAATCCCGGTAGATCCCTAGTAGAGTTGCAGCAAGAAGTAGGTAAAGGAAAATGGACCACCAAGTTCTGGCTCTTAAATTCCAGCATGGCATAAATGTGACTGAATAGAACTGTTCTGAGTCTGTTATCTAATTACAACCCAGTGAAAGAACACCATTCATTGACTAGTGTGTTATTTAAATAAAACACCTGCATGGACCCTCTGGGAGCAACATTTGATAAGCAGCTTTAGGACCAACCCAAATTTCCATACTCCACTCAATACAGAAGAGGAAGGGCTCAGCTGTCTGTTAGTCAGATCAGAGGTATTATTACTACAGCATTCTTAAAGGCTGTTTTCCTTTGCAAAATCAGAGCAGGATGCTGGTTGTAGCTACTCCTCAAAATAATCTTTGAGCTCTGAGAAAGCTAAGCTTGCTAAGTAGTGAGGCAAATGTTAGCCTATTCACTGCTGGGTCAATGCCTAAACAAGTGGTTTTGGTAAATGCTGTCTCCAATCATTCTCACTTTGTTGTATGCTGAGCAGTTTGCACAGATCCTTTTAGCAACGTGTAATTTGGATTCTAGGTCATACAGATAAAATCTTATTATATTGCAAATTGTCTAACTTTGACACTAACTAACTGGCTCATTAGAGCTAAAAATGTCCTGCATGTGGACATGCTGTTTGAGTCTCACTGCTAACATTACGTATGGTACAATAGTCAGGAGCGAGTAGCTCTTTTCTAATGCAGGGTTTCTGGTTTCATTCATAATACACTGTGCAAGGTCTGTCTCTGTTTATGACTTGGCCTGTTTTTCCTACAAGCTGTGCAATGTGCTTCCATCTGTACGATGTCTTGAGTTTATTTTGGGACAGCACATGACCTCATATGCCCGTTTTATTTTACCATTTTGCCATGACACTGTCCATCTGTTCTGTTTGAACCTTTGCAGCAGTTCTTCCTTGAGGTTTTTTGGCATCATTATTTGCAGTCCTCACATATTGCCTTTCTTCTTACCCTATAACAGTGGTTCCCAACCTTTCATTAGTGCAGATCAACCAACTGCCCCTCCCAAACCATTCACAGACCCCCCCTTTCAAAGCCAGTTCTAATTCCTATGATCATTTTTATTTATCTTTTAGTTTTTCATGGACACCCAGGAGTCTGCCATCCCCAGGTTGGGAACCACTGCTGTATAACATGAGCTTATTTCTATAGCTTCAAAACCCTTGAATAATCTGAGTTTGCCTTTGGCTATCACTTCAGCATTGTCCCAAAGATTTGAAAACTCTCTGTCTTCATGTGATTAATGTGATTAATTTTCTGGGCAGCTACTAGTAAGGTAATCATTACCAAAAGACCATGTGCTCTGTTATTTCTATGCTTTTTTTTCCTTTCATATTCTTATCCATTGCTTTTCCCAGTTCAGTAGATGGAACTCTGCTACAAGTGGGTTACTTTCAAGTCATCTCAGAACCCTGAGCATAATTCTTTCAACCTGGAAAGGGTAGTCAACAATTCATGATTTATGAATAGTTCCCAACCCTTAATAGTCTAATGCAGAGTTTCTCAAAGTGTGGTCTGAGGCCCAGTATGGGTCCTTGGGAAAAAAATACCGGTCCCTAGAAAATACAGTAGAGTCTCAACATTTGTGAGTGTTCTGTGTTCAGAACCCTCACGAATGTTGATTTTCGCAAATATGCAGGTGGCGGGGGGCGGCTTAGAGCCCTGGGGAAGCGGTGGCTGCCAGCACTCTCTGCCCCAAAGCCCTGGAGATGCGGCAGCTGCTGGCACTCTCTGCTGGAGCCCCAGGAAGTGGCGGCTTCAAGCAGCTGCTCACAAATAATTGAATTTGGAAACATTAAGTTCATGAATGTGGGGACCTTACAGTGTACAAATTATCATGCACAATCCTATTAATTTGGTATTTCATATTTTTCCACATAATTAAGGTAATAACAATGTTAGGCACTTAATATAAATCTTGATATAAAATACTTATGTACTATTATTATTGTGAATAAATAATAAACAGGGAAAATGTATTCATGTTTCACTCTTTTTTATATGCATTTATATTTTTGGGCTGCAAAATAAGGTACCAAAAAAGAAAAACGGGTTTCAACTATATAACATTTGGGAAACCCTGGTCTAATTAAATGGTTCTCAAGCAAATACAATGTTTAACAACTTTTTTTTTGCACTATAGGTCTAATGTCCATATTTTGGTCAGTGTTGTATAAAAACAACAGGATGTCACTAATCATCAGCCCTTTGCCCAAGTATGTTTTCTAGAAGTTTCAAGCTATTGTGCAACATGGGGAAACTGTTTAGGTTATACCTATCCTGCAGAGTTCTGCTAAGACCAACAATCACTAGCTTTGCTGTTCATGCTCAGCATGTGATGCCAAAAGTCTAGTAACTTCCAGCAATCTGAGAAGTTGAGGAAACAAGCTGTGGTACTTAATGTGTTACTGCTTTTCTGAAATGGTTAAAGATACATAAATAAAGTAAATTTGGCCTAATTTTCAGCCGTACTGAGGAACTCCAGCTTTCTGTAGAAGTTAGTGGGAACCAGCATTCCCGCTAATTTTTTCCATCCATGGGCAGTATGAATTTTGTTATGTGCCCCAAGACATGTGTGGTTGTGCACCACCAATAGAAACCTATGCGGCCAACAGTAAATAGCTGTGGGCTCTCTGTGAATCAGCCGGGCACCCACCCAAGCACTCAGCTTACAGGGAACACTGGTGGGAACACACATGGTCTCATCCCCTTTGAAACGCAAAGCAACTATTTTTAAAAAGCATTTTTCCATAGGATCCCTAGTCTCAAGATTCAGTACACAGAGTCAAGGTGCTACAATAACCTTTTCCAGCAACCATATGTATTGAAATATCTACATCCTTGCGATTCACACTGGCACTGAGTCATTAGTCTAGTTCTATAGCTGGCAATGCTGCAACTGCTGCTGGAATGCTGTGTTAATTTTGGTGCCCATCATTCAAGAAGGCAGTAGATAAATTGAGCAAAGTTCAGAAAAGAGCCACAAGAAAGATAAAGAAAACATGCCTTAGGGTGTCACTCAAAGAGGTCAATCTACCTATCTGAACAAAGAGAAGACTAAGGGACGACGGCTGTAGTATCAACATGAAGAACAGATATTTAATGAGGGGCTCTTCAGTTCCAGGAGAGGAAGGTGTAACACAATCCAGTGGTTGGAAGTTGAAGCTGGACAAATTCAGACAGGACATAAGGGGTACATTTTTGAGAATGAGGGTCATTAATATAATTTATCGAGGGACATGATGCATTCTCCATCACTGATACCATTTACATTGAGTGGATGTTTTTCTAAAAAAAATGTTCTCGAGGGCTACATCTATACGGCAGTATTATTTCAAAATAATCCATTCCGGAAAAGCTTTTTGGAAATAGCTAATTTCAAAATAACACAGCTACACACATGCATGCATTTCGAAATCGCACCCAGCTATTTCAAAATACCATGTCCAGACACAGAGTGCCTATTTCAAAACAGTGCTATTGGACGCCATTATAACTTATTTCAAAATAGCACTATTCTTGTCTTAACAGCACCTGTTTTGAAATAGGTGTTATTCCTTTTGCTATGAAGTTTATGATGATCAAAATCACGTGCCTGCTCTTATGAATTTATTTAAAAATAGCATGTGCGTAGTATAGATGCTAGCAAAGTTATTTCAAAATCACAGCTGTTCTGTCAAAATAACTTTGCTGTGTGGCCATAGCCTAGGTGTTGTTTTAGGGAAGTGTGGTCTACAGAAGGACAGACTAGATGATCACAAGGTCCCTTCTGACTTTGAACTCTGTGGAACAAGTTCTCCTTTACAGCTTTGGCCTATTTATTTGTTCTGCTTCTTTCTTCGCCACTGTTGTGTACTTCTGAAAAGTTGCTCCACTGATGCCATTATAAACATTCTTTAGTAAATACTTCTCCAGGACATTTTTAACTGCTATTTTAACTAACTATCATTTTCATGTAGTATAGCCTGTTTTTATGTTTAGGTTTTTTTCTTGCTGCCAGGCCAATGAAAAGGACACAAAACAACCACACGTTTAACTGCTGTTCTCAGTTCTCTCCCACTCATTCAGGCGTCATGTTGAAACCAGGAGGATTTGACAGGAGACTGGCATTCAAAAATATCTGTTTCAATTCAGCCAGCCACCAGCTGAAAGCCTGATATTCTTAAAATAGGTGGCGACAAGCACAAATCATCCTTATCAAAACTATTGCCATTGCCTGCAAACTTAAGACTTGAACCAAAGAAGAATAATTTAAAGCAAACAAAAGAAGTGTCTTTAGCTTGTTGAACACTCACAGCAGTCATTAAGGGTTATGTAGTCCGTGGCATTCAGCTTGGTCTTCCTTTTTGCAGGCACAAATCTGAGCTCTAACTACCTGATTGCAGCTGCTCAAGGAATCTGTTCAGCATTTATATCATGGGTGCATATTATGTTAGGGCTTTGAAAATGTATCCCTGCATACAAGATCTCACAATGACCTGTTATGGGTCATATCATTTGTGGGAGTAAGCCCATTAGTGGCAATTTGTTAAAAGTGTCATTCAGGTGGAATGGAACTGAAGTGAAGCTTACAACCATTTTTAAAGTGTGTCAAAGCGCTGGAGACTACACATACATACCCCTCCATTGCTAAGATGTCATCTGAGCAACATCCTCCATCTTTTGTCCTGATGCTCAAATTATAAGCTCTTTGGATCAGGTGCTGGCTTTTTCCAGTCATTTGCCCAGTGGCTAGGAAATTTTTAAAAGACTACTCCAAAACAACGTCATGGCCATGTGGAGCTGGAGGAGCCCTTAAGAAGTCATGAAATTCAGCCCCTCTGCTGAGACAGGATGAAATAAACCTAAAACATCCCCGAAGTGTTTCTCCAACCTGTTCCTTAAAGTTTCCAGTGGTGGAGATGGAAATTCCACACATTCCCTTGAAAGCCCATTCCAGAGCTTAACTACCTTGCAGGGCAGGTGTATAGTAGGGGAGAACATCAACCTAAGATACATAACTTCAGCTATGAGAATAGCAGAGCTGGAGGCAACGTACCTTAGGTCAAATTTCCCGCCCCCTCCCCCATCCGCACAGTGGGAAGTTGACTGGTAGAATTCTCCCACCAACTTCCCTTGGTCCTTGCTACTGCGAGGAGTACCAGGGTTGACCGGGGGGTGGGGGGGGGGTCCCCTCAGCATTCAGTTTAGTGGGGCCATACTAGGCCTGCTAAATTCAACCCCAAAAGATCGCCCTCCAGTTTGTCAACCCTATACCAAGTGCAGACAAGCCCTTTGTTAGAAAGTTTGTCCTAAATCTCCTTGGCTGCAGATCAAGCCCTTTACTTCTTGTTCTGCCTTCAGTAAACACAAAGAAAAGTGAATCACCATCCTCAGCGTAACAGCCCTTAACATATTTAAGGCCTTTTATCAGATCCTATCTGAGTCTTCAAGACTAAACATGCCCATTATTTTAACCTTGCCTCATATTTGGGTTTTCTATTGTTTAATCATTTTTGGCTCTCCTTTAGATGCTCTTCTGTTATCCACGTCTTCCCTGAAGTGTGATTACGCAAAAGTGGACACAGTGCTCTAACTGGGGACTCACCAATGCCCAGTATCGTGGGGTAATTACCTCTCCTGTTTTGCATATGTTTACTTCTAGTAGTACACTTCAGAATGTTAGCCCTTTTTCACAACTGCATCACATTGCTGACTCTTATTCAACTTGTGATCCCATAACTCCCAGATCCTTTTCAGCAGTACTGCCACCTAGCCAATCAGCCCCCAGTTTGTAATTGAGCCTTGATTTTTAGCTTCCCAAGTGTGGTACTTTGCAGCTGTCTTTATTGAATTTCATCTTGTTGATTTCAGCCCAATTTGTTCAGGTCATTCTGAATTTTAATCCCATCCTGCAAAGTGCTAGCCTCCCATCCCATCTTTGTGTCATCTGCAAAGTGGATAGTATACTGTCCACTCCATTATCTGCATCATTCACATGAAAATGTTGACTCATACAGGGCCCTTCCAGTTTGACATCAAACCATTGATAACTGATTTTTGCGTATGGTCTTTCAACCAGTGTTGCAGCCACCTTATTGTAAGTTCCCGTAGAACACATTCCTCTCATTTGCTAACAAGACTATGATGGAGGTGGTAATGAAAGCCTTACTAAAACTAAAATATTATCATGGCTCCAGCTTCACCCCTATCTGCTTGCTCAGGAACTTTGCCAAAGAAGGAAACTAGGTGGGGTTTGGCCTGATTGATTCTTAACAAATCCCTGCTGTGTACTCCTTATAACCCTATTATTCCCTAGGTGCATACGAATGGATTTTTTAATCATTTGTTCTAGAATCTTTCCAGGTATCAAAGGTAGGCTGAGTAATCTACAATTTCCTTGGCCCCTTTTGTTCCCCTGTTCAAAGATTAGAACTGTGTCTGTCCTCCTCTAGTCCTTTGAGACCACACCCATTCTCCATAATCATTAATGCACTGGAGATTACTTCAGTTAGTACAGTAAGTGCCCTGCAATGAACTTCATCAGCCCCTGCTAAATTGAATACTTGGGATTTTTCTAAATATTCTTTAACCCATTCTTCTTCTATTTTGACTCGCATCCCTTCCCACTTGTTAATATTGATTGTATTAAACATCTGGTTACAATTAACCTTTTTAGTGGCGATTGAGCAAAATAAGTATTATACAATACAATAAGGTCATCCATTAGTAGCTCCCTTTCACTTCTAAGTAGAGGGCCTACACCATCCTTAGTCTTTCCCTTGTTCCGAAGTTATGTAAAGAACCTCTCCTCATTGTCTTCTCTGTCTCTTGCTAGGTGTATCTTATGCTGTGCCTTAGCTTTTCTAAATGCTAATGCTCTTCTTCCGTATACATCCTTAGCAGTTTGTACTTTTTGTCAGGTTTCTTTTTGATTTTCAAGTCATTAAAAAGTTCCTGATGGAACCATATTGGCTTCTTACTGTTCTTCCTGTCTTTCCTCACATTGGGATAGTTTGCTCTTTTGCATTTAATATTAATTTAAGATAAGGATATAAATATAGCCTTAAAATACAGCATTTCTACCTGCTGTCTCCCAGCTTGTTAGTTAACATTGTCCTTGCCTTAGCTCCCATACAGTGCTGCTTCTGTACATATAAATATACACAAATATTTATTTTCCTGACAATAACCAAAAAAAGACTCTGTTTGGGAAAGCAGCAGAGCCAAGAGTTTTTTTCAGATGTGAGCCAGCTCTTCTGGTGTAACACTGCTGAGCCAATACCACATCTGGGACATCACAACCACTTTCATGGCAACAGATCAGTGTCACAAACACCACTGTGACTTGATACCAGCAGACGCTTGGCAGCAGAGAAGCAGGCTGATCAGAATCTGAGCACCAAAGACAATCCTAATGCGGGGCGGGGGCAAACAGCACAGTGTCTCCAGGGGCCAGTGTTCCAAAGGGTCCCAGAGCTCCAGGTGCCACTGCTGCCAACGTAGTGGTGGCAGGAGCTCTGGGCCTCTTTGAAGTGCTGCAGCAGCTCCCCATAGCTGTCGGGGGAAGGGACGGGGGGGTGGCAGCACCATAGTTGGGGCAGTGCTGAAATCTAGCTGCCCTTGGCCCCACCCCTTCCAGGGCACAGAGCTGTCCCCCTCCCACCTTGCCCCAGGGCCAGCGGTGGCTGTTAGCACCACCGATGGGAGGTGTAACTCACAGGTCAGCTCACGCTAAGGGAGGTAGAGCACCAGTCGGGGTTGTGTTAATCTTTTCTTAGAGTCCTACAAATCCATGGATCTGATTTTTGCTGATACGGCTGCAGATATGAATTTTGCATCCAGAATCTGCAGATATCCGCTCTATAGCCACAGGTCATGTTTGCAGATGTGGTGTGAGCACAGTTTGTTTCCATGCTCAACTCTTTTAATAAAATATTGATTACCTCCCAGTTCAATTCATTTCAGTGTCAGGGACTTCCCCAGTAGAGGTTTTGTTTAATGGCGTTGATCAGTGAACACTTAATAGGTAAAGGAAATTGATTTGGGATCTGAATACTAAAACAGCAATAACAATACTTAGTTCTGTTAAAAGCTGCTGTCTTGTACAATTGCCTTTAAGATCAACGTACCAAACCTGCTCTTTTTGTACCATTCTGATGTTACTTTGTTGTAAGATGTCCCGCTATCATAGCAAAGCTTGGTAATGAAGAAGCTCCAACTTGTTAATCTCTTCCATAGGCTGGCAGATATTAGTATGACATCTCTGCACACACCAGCTAATCCATTGCCCCCGCTGCCTCTGCGTACAACGGCCTTTTCATCTCCCATTGCAGCTATGCCAATCCATGTTGAACATCTCTAGTCCAGCACCCTCGGGACCTGACTGATGCTGAAGCAGAGAATTCAACAAACCATGGGAAGTCAATATTGTCTAGCACAGCCCGTGAGCCAGATCTGGCCCACAAAGCTTTTTACTCTGGCCTGCAGCCTGCCCCTGGGGCAGGGAGCAGCACTGCTCAAAGCAGCTGGGTGCATCTTGTGGCCCTCTGTACTGTGGAGTGGGGAGAGCTTCTTGCTGAGCCTTGCCCCAGCCAGTGGCCGCCAGCAGGCAGGAAAGCCTGCCTGCAAATGCTGCAAGCCGGGAGCTGCTTAGGTACGTGCCGTCTAGCCAGCTCCTATTTCTGGCACCTCACCCCCCAACTCCCCTCCCAGACCCTGCATTCTCTCCCACACGCCTCCCCCAGGCCAGAATCCTTGCTAGCACCCGTACCCACTCCTGGACTCTGCACCCGAATCCAGGTCACAGCCAGGAAATCCTGACAGAACTTATGTCCAGAGATTGCTTCTACACACAACTTGCCCTGTTGACAGAGAACTGCCAGACTGCACAGCCCTCTGGTGCCAGCGTGCAGAATGGCAGCTCTGCAAAAAGGGCTGCCCGGCAACCAGAAGACCTCTCTGTTGACAGAAGTGTCTACACAGCGCTTCTGTTGACAGTACTCTGTCAACAGACTGTTTTGCCTCAAATTTTTGAGGGATAATAGTGTCGAGGCAAATGCAGGGTTCTGTTGAGAATCTGTCGGCAGAATGCTTTAAGTTTGTAGGTGACCTCTGAGTTATGTCGACATAATGCCCCTTCTGTCGATTAAGAACTCTCCAGTGTAGACCCACCCTTAGAGAGAAACAACAGTACAGAACACAGAGAGCCAGCATTGGTGGCTGTAAACAAACCTTATGGGATTGTGGGAAACTTGGCCACATCTATGATAAAGAGCCATTTGGCTAACTAAAAATCATGCCAGACCACAGATAGTGCCAGATCAGAGAGTACCAGATTAGAGCGATTCAACCTGTATTACGCACAATACAGTCACAAACACAGCAAGGGAATCGTTCATTTGCAAATCTCTGGTGTCTTCCATTCAAGGGCCTCAATGTGCAAATTAAGGCTCTTCCTCCCACAAACACACACAGCCAGGAACAACACAGATACAGCTCCTGGCATGGAGAATATCGCTCTGATTGCTAAAGTTTGTGCCAGAAGGAAACTCCCTCTCTTTAAAAGGTGGTGCTCAGTCTGCGGGAGGGTCAAGATGGGCCAGTCTGTTAGCCTCCCCTGTTTCTGTGTCCTGCCGCAGCCCGTGCTGGGCACCAGACTGAACTTGTCTGTCCTGGATTGGGCAGCATCCTGGCTGGCCTGTCTGTCTAGCCAGTGCCACAGCCCATGTCCTCTTCAGCTTGATCCCATGGGTGCTAGAACTAGGGTTGTAGGAGTAATGCAGCACCCCCAGTCCTGGCTTGAAGGGGCTCCATGGCTCTCAGCACCACCTTTATGCAAACTGTTCCATCACCCCTTGAACCTCCCGTTTGTCTGTCCTGAATGGTGCCGCCACCTTACCTTCTGCACCCCCTGTCCGTCCTGCACCGTGCAACCACCACACTTCCCTGTCTGGCCTGTGCCACTGCTAGCCTGACCCTCCGGTCCGTCTGTCCAGAACTGTGTGCACCCACGTCACCTGTCTGTTCTGTGCTGCTGTTGGCCTGCCCCTCCTGTCCGTCTGTCCTGCACTCTGCACCCAACTTGCTTGTCTGTCCTATGCCTGCCCCTCTGTCCGTCTGTCCAAAACTGTGTGTACCCACCTCATCTGTCTCTGCTAAACCTGCCCCTCTTGTCCGTCCGTCCGTCCTGCACTCCGCACCCAACTTGCTTGTCTGTCCTATACCTGCCCCTCCTGTCTGTCTGTCCTGCACTCTGCACCCAACTTGTTTGTCTCTCCTACACCTGCCCCTCCTGTCCGTCTGTCCAAAACTGTGTGCACTCACCTCATCTGCTCTCCTCTGCCTGCCCGTCCTGCATCATACATCCACCTCACCTGTCCGTCTGTCCTGTGCCTGCCCGTCCTTTTGGTCTGTCCTGCAATGTCCACCCAACTCACCCGTCTGTCCTCTGCCTGCCTCACCCGTCCGTCTGTCCTGCACCAAGCACCTGCCTCACCCGTCCGTCTGTCTGTCCTGCACCCCCTCACCTGTCCCCCTCCCCCCCGGCTGTGTCGGCCCTGCGGCCACCCCTCCCTCCCGTCTGTCCGTCCGTCGGTCGGCGGGCCGGCGCAGCAGCCCGCCCTGGCTGTCAGTCAGCGGGTGGGCGGGGCCGGCTAATCAGCTGGGCCCGTCCCCGCCGCTGCTGCAGAGTCTCCCGCGCGCCGCCGCCGGGCCATGGCCACCGAGGAGCTGGCCAGCAAGCTGAGCCGCCGGCTGCAGCTGGAGGAGGAGGGCGGCGGCCCCGAGGGGCAGGACGGGGAGGCGGCCGCGGCCGAGCCCGAGCCCGAGCCCGAGCCCCTGGGCTGCGGCGCGGACGGGGAGCTGAGCGCCAGGCTGCAGCGGCGCGCCGAGCTCGGCCAGGCGGGCGGGGAGCTCTCGCCGGGCGGGGGCCGCAAGGTCTTCAGCCCCTGCGCCGAGTTCCGCGAGTTCTCCCGCCGCCAGATCCGCGACATGGAGCGTCTCTTCCGGCAGTGCGTACCGGGGGCTGGGGGCGCCTGGCAGCGGGGGGGTACCCGGGGGGCGCAGGGGGAGCCCGGGGGCTGGGAGTCCCCAGGAGCTGGGGGTGCCTGGCAGCGGGAGGGGTGGGCAGGGGGTGCCCCGGGGACAGGAGAGTGCCCGGGGGCTGGGGGTGCCTGGCAGCGGGAGGGGCACCCAGGGGCTGGAGGGATAGAGAGAGCGGGTGCCCATGGCCAGGAGACTGGGGAGTTGGGTACTGGAGGGCAGGCAGCCGGGGGAGCCCATGGCAGGGACTGTGGCGGGGGAAGGAGCAGGTGCGTGGCCCTGCAGGGGGTGCCTGGAGGGACCAAGGAGTCTCTGGGGCTAGGGGGGCAGTGGGTGCCCAGGGCTGGGGAGGGCAGAAGCAGGCAGGGGCCAAGCGACAGGCAGGGCAGACCTGGACAGAGGAGGACCAGGGGACTTGAGCATCTCCCTTGGTGCTGGTGCTGAGGCAGTGTCCAAGGGAGAGGAGCCCTTCGGTGCTGGGCGCTCCCCAGCCACACCCTACAGAACAAGGATGCACTTGCACACACTGGGTGGCTGGGGGAGATGATGGTGATTCACCCCCTTCCCGTCCTTCCTCTGGGGAGAGATGCCTGTTTGCCTGGTGGATCCAGCGCTTGCTGTTCTGCCTCTGGGTGGGGAACCCAGTCCCCTCCCTCCTCCCGGCCTGTCCCTGGAGGAAGAACAAGCTGCCTTGGTGGAGAATTTCCCCAGTGACAGTAATCGGCTGCTCTGGGTATCGCTGTCCTATGCAGTAAGCCGGGCAGAGAGGGTTGCTCTCTTGCTTCTGGCAGCTTTGAGATGCCCCTCACAGCTGCGTGATGCTGGGGAGAGCAGCAGTGGCTCCATTAGGAGCACACAAAGTTCCCCTTTTCCTCCCCCAAATGACTTTCAAACCCAGTTGCATTAGGGAGGCTGGGCTTTCGATTCAAGGCAAGTTGTGCAATATGCCTGTCAAGAAGCGAGAAGACAGATATCTGTATGAGCTCCCCTCTGCTTTCAAGTGAGTCTGTCAGCGGTGCAGGAACTCTCCAGATGTGGACAGAAGAAGCCGTATAAGACAGGAGGTTGGGGTGAGGGTGGTCTGCCTTGTAGCTGTGCACTGAGCTGCCCAGTGCTGCTTCTGTAATAGTTTAATCTTGGGAAATCAGGTTCCTTTTTTTGGTCTAGTGTGTGCATTTTGCAATTTCTGCTTCTGGCATTGGCAGTGACTTGCTGTCATTTTGGAGTGTAAAAGAAATTCCTTCCATTGCTTCCCAACAAACCAGGCAGTGCCTGTGGCATGTTACACTTTGGAGCCATGGCTCTTCTTAGTAGGCTTGGAGTAGAGAAAAACCTGATATGGCAATACATTTTGCACATTGGAGCCATGCTGCTCGCTCTGTTCATTTCTGCGATATTCTTCTTGTTGGTTGGTCTCCATTTGGACCCTCCTGAGGTTCACAATATGGATAATCGCTGTGCTAATTGGAAAAACAACGAGAAGTCCTGTGGCACCTTATAGATTAATAGAGTTTTTGGAGCATTCTGTTAGTCAGTAACAGTGGTTCTTATCCTGGGGCATTCGCACCCGCCGGGGTTGCGTGATGCCCTTTCTGGGGGTGCAAGACGTGCCAGATTTTTTTAGAAGGTAATTCATCAAAAACACAAATTAAGCACAGGCATGTAAGTACAACTACTTAGTTTCATCAAACCTATGTATTTATTAACATTATACATTTTACATATATTTAATATGTATTTAAAAGTGTATAGACCCCCTCATCTCCATTTTTGATAAGGTGTGCAAGAACGTATTTTGAGAACCAAAGGGGTGCAGGCTGCAGTAAAGGTTAAGAACCACTGGTCTATAAGATGCCACAGGACTTCTTGTTGTTTTTGCGGATACAGACTAAAACAGCTACCCCTCTGATTTTTGCAGCCAATTAGTACGACTAAGTTATCACTAGTCACCAACAACAAGCTGTCAGAGAATCATCCTTAGAATTGTGGAATCTCTTGAAAACTGAAAAGAGAAGTTACTTCTGGTGTTCTGAAAACAGAAGAACTTTGCAGGCTGTGGGTTAAGTTATGAGCTGCAACGTTAATAATAGAAATAGACCGGGTGGCCTCTGTAGGAATCAGTTTCTATCAAGCTCGATGTTCAGACGTTATCTTCTCAGGGTAACAAGTTAAAATGCCAGAAATATAGATCCCATTAATGGGCTGTGCGGTCTGGTAATCTGCCCCTGGTACTGGCCAATCCCAAATGCATCAAAGCAAAGTGGGAAAAACCCATAATGTGCCTGGTCAGTTGTGTAATGCTGAGAGCCCAATCCTGCAGCACCACTGGACATTTTGCTATTGGCTCCGATGAACAGGAAAAGGGCTGAAAGAGGTGGAAAGGATGCCTCTCTGAGTATGTTATGACCATCAATATAAGGACCGGTCATTACTCTATAAATCTTGATCTTTCCTGCTCAGCTATTTTAAATTAGCATCCAGCTGGCACATGACTTATGGTGTTAGCCATTTATTTTAGCAGTGTTTAGTGAAATCAGTCTAGGAACAAATATTTAGAGGGTTTGTTATCTAGAAGGGCTACACTAAAAAAAAATAAGGGTGTTCAGGCCATTCGTCCATAAGCTCTTAATTGGAATCTATACAGAGATAAGTAGGTAAATTAAAATGGCCTGTCAGAAGGTCAGACAAGATGATCTAAAGGTCTCTCCTTGCTTTAAACTCTGACTCTGGTGTAAAATAAAAGCAGTGGTAGAATGCTATTGGGGTGGAAGGAACATTTCCCATTCTGTCACAAAACCTGAAATTGTTTTGTTTGAACAAGTTACTTTTCACTGGTTGCTTTTTGAATATTTCTCTGCTTGGACTTTTAAAAATAGATGTTTGGCTTTTGTTTACAGCAAGTGAGTAGTCGATTTCACTTCCAGATTCTCTGCACTGGCTTTTTTCTGCTGCATTGGTTTGCAGTGTCTGTTTGGCAGTTTGTTAATGTTTCCTCAGGAATTTAAGTTTTTCCTGGTTACAGAGATCTCAGTTTTGGACCAGTTCTGACCTTTGTCCTTTTCAAATTGGAATAAAACCCACTGCTCAGGGACATATACTGCAGGTCGTAGTTTAAAATGAGGAAATGCTGTGTCAGGCCATATTCCAGCCCAGCAAAAAGATGTATTTCTGATTATAGAAGTACAGAATGAGCAGTTTCCACACACTCGGCTCATTTTTGTTCTAATGTTACTAAGTTGAACGCATTTCTGAGCAAGCATTTTGCTGCAGCAGGAGGCTTGAGAGTCTGTGTGGGAGCTATAAACCTAGATTGCAGATTACAGTCAAACCAACAGTAACAGAGAAGTAGCCAAAGAGTAGACGTGTTAGTCTGTACTCCCAGCAAAACAAAGCAGCAGAAACGTAACGCTTTAAAGACTAACAAAATAATTTATTCGGTGATGAGCTTGCATGGCACAGACCCCCTTCTTCAAATCAAAGAAACCAATGGCATTCTTGTGTAGCAAGGTAATGCAGCTGGTAGAACTTGGCCAGCCAGCAAAACCTAGAAAATTCCAAATCCTCAACCCACTGGCGAATACAGGTAGCCAGAATACAAGATCAGATTGCTTTCTAGATTTGCATGTGTTGTTCATTTTGACTAAGAACTAGAGCAGTGGCAATCCCTGACAAAGCATTGCATTAACCTTCTGAGAAAAAGTCAGATGGAGAGAAATTTTCTCGTTGGTACAGACGAATTTTGCTGCTCCATTTTTTGTCCTGGAGACCTTTTTCAGTGACAAGACCGCCTGTGTTCAGACAACGTTAACAAGACATTTAGGAGAGGATATGGAGGGTTTTTACTCTGTTTAGGCCTGAGATGTACTCTCACCCCTTGGATCCTTGTGGAATGAAAGGACGAGAGAGTTCAAGGCCTGAAGAGATCACCACATCATCTCGTCTGATCTCTAGGATACTGCAGCCCATAATGCCACCCAGCTCCAGAGCTAAACCAACACATCAGAGCCCCCTAAACTGTTAGAGGAAAGGAGAGACTGAGGCACACCAGTGCTCAAAGCCACTGCAGTGACAGAGAAGTGATTAATCAGCATGATCATTCTGTTTCTAAATGTGTGTTTGCACGAAGGTTTCCAGAGCCCACTTTTCATAATCACTGCGACATTTCATGTGGGTGAGGGTTACCGCTGGTCTGCACCCTGAGATCTCCTGAGCATTTTGTAATAATCTACCTATGTGTGATCTCTCTGGTTCTTCATTGGACTGTTTCTCATTCTCTCTCCTTTCAGGGTGTTAAAGCTAGATGTGATTCATGCTCATTGGGAAGAGTCCGGTGGATTTCCCTAGTCTTTGGATCAGGCCTTCAGGCAGTGGCATGGATATAGCATTGAATCAGCAAATTTCTATTTGCTCCAAACCAGCAGAGTAGTGTAGGAGTGCTGGCCTGTCAGATTACCTCAGCTGAGCCTGCCAAACCCAGGAGTGATGTTGCCTTTAACATTTCTCTGTGTGTAATATTCTCACAGAACCTAAGGGACACTGATTTCGCCCTCCACTTCCTAACTCAATTTAGAGCATCTTTGAGATGTCCTGACAGGAAAACAACACTTGAAGCTCCTTATAAGATGAAAAGTTTGCAGAAGTAATGCTCTGCCCAGGAGTATCCCTTTGTAAAATCCTGCTTCTCCCCTTACCTTTTAAAGCAATAAATACACAAGTAAATAAAATTAGCCTTAAGTGAGCTCTCTGTCTTAGTCAGCCCACCTCCAAAGCTGTGCTAGCTTCTTCCCACTTGAGAGTTTTTACTTCTCCTCTTTCACTGCTGTTCTTTTTTTTTTTTTTTCCTAGTTCTGCTTTTCTCCTCTGTGTGCTTGCAGGCTGTCCCTCATCTACCCCACTGGCTTTCTGCTGAGTTGGTAAGGCGGTGAGGGGATAGGAGGGTTCTGCATTTATTAGCTGCTGGTCAAAAGGCTACACTGAGTTCAGGAAGTTTCAAATGCATTTAAACGTAATTTGAAATGATCTCACTGCTTTTTGCAGACTCTCGGGGGGGGGGGGGGGGGGGGCTGTTGCTGCCTCAGCAATGAAGTATTTGTATAAGGCGACCATAGAACCAGAGGCTTAGAAAGAGACAGGAAGCACAGTCATCTGCGTCTATAGTATAGGTCAGTCGAACACTTAGTCATCTATCTTCTCTGGAGCAGTTGTGGTAGAGATATAATCAGTACTTGTTTGCCTACAGTATCATATTTAATGTCGCAAAACGCCTTCTGATGTTGCTGAATTCGGGGCTGTGCTCTCTTCCTGAAAGAAGCTGGCAGATTTGGGGGGATACTTCTTCCGCAGGGAGAAACTGTCCTTCCTCTCCTATCCAGCACTTGGGTTTGCTGCCCTCTTCCTTCCAAGCACCTTGGAATCCACTTTGCATCAGGCTTCTAAAAATCAAGCTTAGATGGCGCCAACAGATAGATGCAAACACACACTGTCTCCAGCTAGCAGCTTGGTTTTAACATAGTTGGTCCTTCTCCTCTCTACCCGGCCAAATCCCTGTTAGCTCTGTTGGTGCCAGGTTGGTAAACTGGTTTAAATTATGTAGGCTCCCTGGAGCCAGTGAGGCCAGTAATTGGAGCAGAAGCAGGAAGAGCTTGCTAGCAAAGAATTTCAAGAAGCCTTTGACTGACCCTTCTGACCCAGAACTCCTTTAATGCTGTTTCTTTTGCAGTGGCTAATAATGGGCTCATTTACCACTTAGCCAGAGATTAGGAGCACAATTAAAGCCTGTCTCCAGGAGAGGTAATCCCTCTGTCCAAGTTGGGAAGTAGTGGGAATACACAACGCTGCAATAATTCAGCTGCAGGGTGTATTTAATGTTCTCCAGACAGGCTTTGTGAAATGCTGCCGTGAACTGACCCCTACTGGCTTGGGGAAAACAAGGGACTGCAGGATTTGCAGCAAGAGAGCTGCATTCAGCCCTGGCACGCAGAGAGTGAGTCATGCTAGGGAGGGGGCGATCTGCTCTGTCACCCAGGTTGACACACTGAAATTAAAATAGATCCCTAGAATAATGTACGGAAGGGCGAAGTAATGTCTCATTAGGAATGGGGTCTGCCATTGATTTGGAGCAGCGTTTGTTGCAGTTTGGAGAGAGTCCCAATCTAGAAAGAAGCTGGATCTTTGTCCCCCAAGCTGACTCTGTCATCAACTGCGTGTTCAACCACGTTTCCATGAGAGCTTCCTGTCTTCCAATGGGGTAGCAAGGTCCATGGACATGGGGAGGGAAAGGCTGAGAACCTTTGCTGCTACAGGAGCCAATCACCCCCCTGAGCCACAGGTTTGTCAGATGCATGGTGGAGCGGGTCCTTGCCCCCCAAAAGCTTATGCTCCAAAATATCTGTTAGTCTATAAGGTGCCACAGGACTTCTTGTTGGTCTTGAAGATGCAGACTCACAGAGCTACCTCTCTGACAGCTTCAGCTCTAGACTCTGTGAAGAGCCTGTGCTCTGCTGATGTGACAACTAAAGCTAAAGACACCTTCCTGGGACCCAGGGCTGGCTCACCTGGCCACGAAGACAGCGACTGCTTGTGTCAAAACCAAACCAAAACTTCTCCCCACCGTCATCCCCCCCCGGGGAAGAGGAGCAGGATTAACAAGGAGGGAGCAATTGGTGGGCTTTCCTGCTGAAAGAAAGGGAAATGGTCGGGTGGGTGTGGGCACATGTCCCGCGTTGCTTGTGCTCTGCTGATGGTGGTTAGGTGCTGGATCACTGGCTGGCTGAATGGCATCCAGGAGTCCTCCTGCTGCTGCAGCCTAATACCCTAGGGGCCTGCGTTGAATTGGTTCAGTTCAGCGCTCTGCAAGGAGGAAGCCTGACTCTGCTGCAGCAGGTGGACTCAGCACCACTGGTGAGCTCCTTATGGAGCTGTCCCTGTCCTGTGATCCAGGGATCTGACTTCACTCCAAGACAGCCAGAGAGGCTGGAGACGTGCTCCTGGGATCTTTTGGCCTCCCTGTACCTGTGCGTTCTGTGCATGGTTGGAGAAGTCTTGAGTTGCGCTGAATGAGCTGTAACAAGCAGAACAAAGACGCTGCTGTCGGGACAGCTCCACACGCTCATCTCTTCTGCTCAGGGGGCTAACCATCATCTTGCCTGAGAGCAGACAGCACAAGCTGGGGCTGGTTGGATGTTCTGCAGGCAAGCTATTTAGTGGGAGGCAGCCTGGGATGCTGGCCCACCACCAGTTACTCACAGTGCCAGCTCCTGAAAAAGGTGCAAAATGACTAAGACTTAGTTTTTGTTGCAAGGTAGCTCTCAGCTTTGGCCACCCACGTGGCCATCAGTTTCCAGGCACTACCCACCTCTGGCTGACTGTATTCTACTTCCAGCTTGGCCGCTGTGGCAAGACTGACCTGGAAAAGCCCCTCTCATAGCACAACAAGTGCGGTAGCTCCTGTAAGCAGTGCAGGCGAGAAAAGCCTCTGGAGTATTTATTTCAGAAATGGCTCAAAGCATCATTCAAAAAGCATCCACTCCCCCGCCCTGAGGGAGTCTTTCAGTGGGGCTGCTAACAGGCAGGGCGAGTGCATTCAAAGCCACAAGAGTGGTGAGCAAATTAAGTGCTTGGCTGTGAGCTGGAGGGCTTGAATACCACTGCAAACCAATCTCATTAGCTGCTCTCAGAAGACAGCCCCAGGAGCCGGTGTGGTCTCACGCATGCCTCTGGTGGTTTTGAAACACACCCAAAACCACCTTGAGTAAGCCACCAAAGCGAGGCCTGTCTCGTCTTAATGCTGTGCTGTGAATGTTCGGCACAAATGTGTTCTGCAATGAGATTTATGGGACACGTTTGTGATGAATCTGGATTTTTATTATAGTGGGCGTTGTCCTCGTTATGGGGAGCCTGGGTGCGGGATTTCTGCCCTGTACTGGGATGCAGTGGATCACAAGCAACACTGGTACCAGTAACTCTGCAGCCTCAGAGCTCTTGCATTGTAAATGGGGCCTGTATCTGAGGATGCTAAAAGTGCAAGTGAACCAATGTGATCCTTCTGCATATTGCTGTGCTCCAGTGACTATGGGCAGCAGCAAGCTGCTTTGGTCTCTTAAGGACTTGGGTCTCTTCATGCACTCCTTAGTTACAGAGAATGCCTTGCCAGAGAGGAGACCTTGGGCCCATTGGTGCATGCTGGATGACGAATTTCAATATGAAGCGTTTCCAGCTACATCCTGGTGATCTACATCCTGGCTGCTATTTTTAAACCCAGGTTGTTTTGTTGACCTGGGAGACTGGAGAGGAACCAGGTCTTCATCTAAACCTCCCACTAACAAGACACCTCCAGGGAGGTATGTGACTTTCACTAGTCATTTCTGTGACTCGTCAGGGAGGTTTTATACAGCTCATCGGGCAGATCCTCAGCATGAGGAGGGGGTGGAGAGGTTTTCCTCGCTCTTAACAGCTTCTCCTCCCATCCCTGTAGCTAATTTTGTACCTGAATGTGTTTGTCTCCTCTGCAGAGTGGGCAAAAACATTCCTGCTCTGAGGAGGATGCAGCTGGGAGTGGGCAGCCATGTGCCATAAAGACGTGTATCGAACGGGCTGGAGCCCCCCAGCTGGAGATCTGACCTCTTGCAGATAGTCTCTGGGTTTCTGATGTTCACTCACAGCTGCCAGGCTGGGAGGCTTGTGCCTCTGTCTCTCTCTCCTGCCCTCCCACCCACAGCAGTTGCAGAGCTAGTGCTTGATACAGAATGTACTGAGCCCTCCACCGTGTTGCCATTCCATTGAGTTAGTGAAATCTGTTCAGCTTGAAAAAGAGAAGGTTAAGAGATGACTCGATCATAGTCTGGAAATCTCTACATGGAAAACAAATGTTGGGCAAAAAGTCAAGCAGAGAAAGGGTGAAAACAGGGCCAGCCCTACCGATGCTGGTGCCCTACGCAGCCCAAAACCAATGGGGTGCGGGGGCCTGAAGCTATAGGGGAAAGGGGTCTCCAGCTCGCCCAGCCCAGCACTGAGCAGGGGGAGGGCGGCAGCTGGAGTCCATAGGCCACATGCAGCAGCACAGGGCACCAGGAAATTTGGGGCAATTTGGTGCCCTATGCGGCTGTGTGTTTTGCCTGTCCGTAGGGATAGCCCTGGGTTAAAGCATGATCCCATGGCCAGAAGTGACAGCTACCCCAGTTCAGGCTGGACATAAGTTGTCAGTTTTGAATGGTCGGAGGAACCAACTTGGAGAACCCATGGTTTGGTTTGGTTTGGTTTTGTGTCAGTGCTTGCTGGTACTGAGTACCGACCCCTCAGCAGCTCCAGCCATGGGAAAGGCCTGTGGGGGCAGGAACGGGGGACTGGGGCTCCGCTGAGTACCGACTCCCATTTTTTTACCAAAAAGGCACCAAGGAGAACCACTGCCAAGAATGGTGGTGGAGACTCCAGAACTGACCACTTTAAAATGACGACCAGCTGCCTTTCTGAAAGAGCCCTTCCAGGGATTATTCTGGTGAGGTTCTCTGGCTTGTGCTGTGCGGGAGCTCAGACGAGGTGATCACAGTGGTCCCCTCAGACCTTGGAATCTCTGCTGAAGGAGGGGATGGCCACTGCCTCGTCTCCTGCTTGCTTTGTGGGTCTGTCCCTGAGTCTGAGCAGAGTGACTCCTCTAGTAAGTTCTGGTTTTCTCTATGCGCCTGTTTCAATTGTCTGAACAATAAGAAGAAATATTTTAATGGTGCAACTCACCCCCCACCCCTGCAAATCTGTAATTTTGTCGTTTGTTTACTTTGCCCTTATCTGTTTGAAAGGAGAGATACATAGGGTGTTGTCCAAACACCATCAACCCTCCTGCTTTGCCCTGTTCAGGTTAGCATGTCCCCAGGCTCTTTCCACACCTACACGGCCTCTGATCTTTGTCATTAGCCTGGTGTTTTTTGTGGTTATGGTGATAAGCACCAGCTGTTGCCAGACTTGGAGGTTGGAAAGCAAATAGACTCCCCCACTAAGCATAGGTCTTAATCGCACTGGGTGACAACAGTCACAGAGAGGTAGCTGTGTTAGTCTGTATTGGCACAAAACAAAAACAATTCCCTGTAGCACTTGTTAGTCTTTAAAGTGCTACGTGACTGCTTTGTTTTTTGGGGGGTTAGTATAGAGGTATATAAAATTATGAGTGGCCTGGAGACAGTGAACAAGAAAAAATTATTTACTTGTGCCCATAATATAAGAACTAGAGAACACCAAATGAAATTAATGGGCAGCAGGTGTAAAACAAATAAAAGGAGATTCTTCTTCACACAGAGCACAGTCAAAGTGTGGAACTCCTTGCCAGAGGAGGCTGTGAAGGCCAGGACGATGAGAAAATTTAAAAAAAATGCTGGATAAATTCGTGGAGGTTAGGTCCATTAATGGCTATTAGCCAGGATGGGTAAGGAATGGTGTCCCAAGCCTGTCATTGTAAGAGGCTGGAGATGGATGGCAGGAGAGAGATCGTTACCTGTTCGGTTGACTCCTTCTGGGGCACCTGGTATTGGCCACTGTCACCGGGCAGGATACTGGCCTAGATGGACCTTTGGTCTGACCCAGTATGGCCATTCCTATGGGTGACAACAGGCTGCTTAATATATGGGGCCAGGCCATTAAGAGAGAAAGGTAGCTCCATTATTTGAATCATTTCTTGACCATGGATTGAGAACTTCAGAGTATCTGCCTGGTTGGCTTTCACACTGGAAATATACCATTGGGCAGTAGATTAGCTGCTTTTCTAGCGTGTGTTGCTGGAGAAGGACCTGAATGCTAGCGAGAACCAAGACAGGCTTTAGGTGCCTTAGCAGGGAGGTAACTGTGTTTACTTGATGTGTAATTCAGTCCCCCGTGAGGGCTGAAGTCAGAGGTCTTTGACTTACTCTACACTAGCTGGAAAGAAGCTTTGTGGAGTTGCATTTCTTTTTGCTTGCAAACTGGCCATTCAAGAGGGGCTGTAGTGAAGCCTTGTGGGTGCATGTGTAATGCATAGGCTCAGTACTATCCCTGTGCATCGTTTGGGCTGGTCTCCTGTACACAGGTGGATTTCACTCTCGGGAGGTTATAAAACCAGCCTTGCCAATTTCACGGCTATGAGAAGCATCACAGACCATGAAATAGGCCCTTCCTGTGAAATCTGATGTCTCCTTGTTCCTTGGAGCACTCCATCAGCAGAGGTTTCCTAGCTCCGATTGGGCAAGGGAAAGGCAGGACTTGTCCCTCCCCTGCAAACTGCTGCGGTGGTGGGAGCAGGGAACCAGATTAGATCCACTTCTAGGTGTCTTCCCCCTGCTGCAGCACTCTGTCTGGGACTAGGTTGGCAGCCTGAGGTTCCTTCAGCTGAGTGTGGAGCATGGGCAGGCAGTGCTTTTTGCAGCTGTACAGAGAGATAGCAAGTATTGTCTCCCACAAGCTGGTCAGGCCCAGCAGCAAGGAACCCCTAGCTAGGGTGCTCCCAGCAGCACAGGGGAGATCAGAACTTCCTATGGTTGTGTGTTACAGAAGTGAGGATGCAATCCCATGACCTCCATCAATAGGTTTGCCCTCCCTGTCTCCTTTTGGGTCGGGACCTACAGTTACAATACCATGAGCACCTTTTAAAAAGCTGAAAATGTGAAATGTACTAGTGGTCAAATCCTGTGGCTGTGAAATTGACCGTGATGGGCTGTGAGTTGGGCAGAGCCCCAGTTGTAAATTCCCCTCCTGATGCTTTGCTGCATGGCCCTGGAGAGGGAGTTAAAGGGTGTAAATTTCACCCATCATGTGTTATCATGTTTCCCTCAAGTGGCTGCAGTCCCAGAGGATGACAGCTTAGTAATTACTCAGAGTGAAGACTTTTTTTACCTCAGCTACCATTTAGCTCAGCTGGGAGAGGCATTGGATCATTTGATACTGAAGTTCCTCAGTTCCTCTGACTCCATAGAATATACTGAATCCATGGTTCATCTGGACTTGCAAAGGCAACACTGATGGGATGCAATGGGTAGAGTTCTGGTAACACCCTGGAAAATTCACAGGATTTCAAATTGCAAAGTAGCCATTTCGGGAGGGACGCTGGTCTCTGTAATGATTGTTTCTGTTTCTTAGGTATGATGCAGGGAGAGACGGCTTCATTGACCTGATGGAACTGAAGCTAATGATGGAAAAACTAGGAGCACCACAAACTCACCTTGGGCTGAAAAATATGATCAAGGAAGTAGACGAAGATTTTGATGGCAAGCTTAGCTTCCGGGAGGTAAGGCCTTATCTGGTGAGCAGAACCAGGGTGAGTGCTCCCAGGCAGCACAACCATCCTGGATTGCATGCCTGATTCATGGGCAGCACCTGCTTCTCTGCTAGGATACTGGGGTTTTTAGATGTTGCTCCTGTCTGCCAGGGCAGGACAACTGTTCCTTCACTCCCTCCACTGTGGTCTTTGTCTTCTCAGTTGCATCGTATAGCTAATCCCGCTGCCTCAGAGCCCTCCACTGCTGAGTATCTGTGCTTTTGCCCTTGAAAGTAGCTGGCTAAAAACACTTCCAATGTGTCCTTAGGACACTGCAGAAGGATGTAGGTACCTTGTTGAGGAGTGTCTTAGAAATGCTTGAGAGGGCTAGATCTGGGTCAGCCTGGAGTCAGGCTGGGATGAGTCAGTATCTAGACCCACCAGCCTCATCCTCCTGCAGTAGCCCTAAGGTAACGGCCTGTCTGTTGAAGGTAGGAGAATTTATTAGCATGCACCCCATGTAAGTGTCTGTTGCATTGTGCCTTGGGAAGAGGTTTGGGCTTAAATGCTGGGCAAGCCGCGTTCAGGCATTGTTACAGCTGGCAACTGCAACCTGCAAGTGAGAACATCCTGCTGTGAATAAGGCTCATACCCCACTTGCCCAGCTGGAGCATCTCTGTGTTTGGCCTCCTGATGCTGATGTGATCCATCCCTTCAGCCCTGATCCCACACATGCCAGTCCTTAAGCACTGGAGCAGTCCCAATTGACTTCAGTAACCTGCCAAATCTGAGGTTACCTCCGACTCCCAGCTCCCATGTCTTTAAATCACCAGCATTCTGCGAATGCAGGGGCTCTTCTGATTCTGCTTTCTTTGGGCTCGGCAAAGCTTCTGTGATGCTGGGGAGGTGGCCGGGATGCTGGAGTTTGTTCTGTGCAGCCCGTGGGAAGGGATTTGACTCATTGGGGGAAGGTGCAGAAAGGCTCAGTGCCCAGTCACTGGAACGAGGGGGGATGTGTACATTTGCACGTTTGGCATTTGATCCTGGAAGGGCCGGGCTGCTGCTCAAGGAACTGGGAAAGAGGATGAGATCTTTATCCCCTCTGAAAAGAGCTCTGGCCACCAGGCAGCCAGCTGCCTCTGTGCTGAGCTGTGAAGCAGGACCTCCTGTCTGAGCCACACTTGAGCCATTCCAGGCGTTCCCCCGGGGCAGCCACTTGTCCAGACCTTGGCTCACCCACTTCCTGCATTGTCTGCCCTGCAGCACATGCCCCTTGTACACCGACTCAGTCAGGGCCAACAGGGAGTCTGCCCCCAGGCCAGCTGCTCTGAGAGGGAGATGAAATGGGGAAGAGGAGAGTTGGCACGGAGCTGGGAATGACTGAAAAGTAATTTAGGACAGAGCGGGCAGGCGGGCGCGCGGTTCTGTTTCACTGTGGTGCAGTTTTTACTTCCCCTGCAAGGTACCTTAGGCAAAACGCATGTTAAATGTGAGCCGAAAGGCAGAAGACGACTCATAATTCAGCATGGTGCCCTCCCAGTCCTCTGCCCATCAGGTGCTTAAATAGGGCAGTTCCCCGGAGAACACCACATAGTTAACCTGCTTGGCTGAGCACTTACAGACCAGTCCAATCTCTGTTCGGTTGGATGAGAAATTAACGTGTAAGCTCCACAGCAAGGGTGAGCAAACTTTTTACATCAGGCCTCGCTTTTTATCCCTGCAGTTCTCAGGGTCCCCTCCCTACCTTTCCTAACGTCATCCAAATGGATAGGTTCATATGAAAAAACCCTTTTGGCAGGAGTAAGAAAATAAATCTGTAGAATGTGAAAACTTTATTAATCAGTAGCAAAATGTGAATACACAGACAGGAAAACAGTGACAGATTTCAGCGTTTTTAATGAGATGGATGAGCCTGAGACCCAGCAGCCCATCGTGCTGGGGCCCCCCCTTAGGAAATTTCAAACCCCCTTGGCCCCCTACTTTGCACACCCCTGCCATACACCAGGTTCTCCTGGCCCAAAAGTCCCCCCGGACAATGGAAAGGATTAACCGGTGCCTTCATCATGGCTTTAGAAGTACTCACAAGGCAAAAGATACACCGTTCTGTGCTAGTTCATGACTGGTTATAGGAATCGCAGGACAAGGCCAGAGGCTGGTTGTGCAGGTCAGACTGGAGGTGGATGGTCCTTTCCATGTAAAACCTGGGAAGTTTTGCAACCGTGTCACTTCCTTCTCCTGTGTCATCTGCTGCATGGTCCCCACCCACCCCCATCACACCTGCTGGCTTCTTGTCTGTAATCTTCCCGCTGGGGCCCACATTCTGCTGCAGCCTTCACACTTCTGTGCCCTTCCTCCTCCCCGCATGTCCCACGCTTAGCTTTAGCCCACGGCGTCCATCTCTCCTACAAAATCCTCCTTCTTCCCTGCGCCCCGAACAGCCTCGCTGGCCTCATTTCACATCCCTTCTCAGCATTCTGGACTAACAGGCTAGCACCAGTCTCGGCTCAATAAGAAATGGTTAACCCTGCTCTCTCCAGCATCTCTCCCCATAGAGACACCCCACCCAGACTAGGGGAGCTTTGTCTGTTAGAGTCTAAGCTCCTGCAGGTGTTAATGCGTTCTTTCAGTCGCTGAAGTGGCATGTACTCCTACATAATAAATCGTAAGTCCAAGGGGGAATGGTGGTTTCTAGGGTGCTGCTTTCCTACAAATCTGTTAAGTTTCTCCAGCACTGAGCATCACCCCTGAGGTCGGATGCTCGTGCAGATGCATGGCCCCATGTGGGAGATTCCCAGTGAGTTACTCTGGTTGCACTGAGACCCTGGGATGACAGGCGCAATCTCAAAATAGCCTGTCTCTAAACATGCTTCCTGTGGGAGCTGCAGGGCTCGCTGCCTTAAACAGCGTCCGTGCAAAAGCCCTCTGCTCTTGGGGCTTCTTAGTGAAACCTCTGCAGATCAAAGAAGAGCCCCTTCCAAAGAGAGAAGTGGACTTTAGTGCCTTTGCCTTGCTGCTCATGGGATGGCGTCTTCCTATCCTATGCGCTGTCCAGGATGCTGTCCTTGTGTGTAAGGGACACAGCTGCAAGCAATCCTGAGCTGTTGGCATTCATGCTTGCTTGCTCTTTGCAATTGTATCAGCACTTGCCCTCAAAATACTAATGAGCAGATGTGCGGGAGACGTGCTACAGCCCAGTATCATTCACAAGATGAATATTCATCGTGTCTGATCCTACAATAAAGCTGAATAATATAGTCATGCTGCCCAGTGAGCTAATTGTCAGCATTTAAGCTGTCAGCATCCTCTTTTCTTGTTATAATGCAATCTCCTAACTTGCACTCTTGATGCAACTGACCCTGAATGTTGTGTATTAGGACAGGTCCAGAGGGCAAAATTCTGGACCAAGGCCGAGGAGACCTGGCTTCTCCTTCCTTTGCCACTGCTGGCTTGTGACACCTTGAGCAAGTCACTTTTCTACACATCTCTTTTTTTCCTCTTCTCCTCTGTGGCTGTGGAGGTTTGGCGTGTCCTTTGGGCAGGGCGGCTGCCCAGCACCTCGTGCAATGGGGCACTGACCTGAGTCAGTAATCAATAATACCGGGCGAGAGCAATTCTGACTTCTCAGAGTTCTCTTTAGCTCTCGAGCCACGTTGAACCTGCAGCAAACATGTGCCTCTTCCCTCCGACAGTTTCTCCTGATTTTCCGCAAAGCCGCGGCGGGTGAATTGCAGGAAGACAGCGGTCTTCACGCCTTGGCGCGGCTCTCGGAGATCGACGTCTCCACGGAGGGCGTGAAAGGAGCCAAAAGCTTTTTTGAAGCCAAAGTAAGGAAAAAAAGAAATTGCCAAGTCGTTTTAGTGTCGTTTGCGGGAGGGGGATGCATGATGGTCAGGGGAGGGGAGAACGTAAAGCACGATGGTGTTTTCCATTATCACAAGGTAAAGCTGGGCAGGTAACTTGTGTGCCAGGACTGGAAGGTGGGTCTGAGAACAGTGCACAGCTGTTCAGTTGTCCTCGGAGGTGGAAGTCAGCGCTGTATAGAAAGCCACTCTGGAGCTGGGCCCAGCACACTGCCAGGTGCTTCCCAGGGAGCCCCTAGTGGCTGTTTGCATCCGAGAGAAGAGCGTGGCTGGCCGCCTGCAAAGCTGGCGCAGGTGGCATCAGCTTATCCCAGTGAGGCTGTCGAATCACAGGTGGGATGTCAGAGGTGCTGGGCAGGCCTGCTGGGGGGGCGGGGCACAAAGGGGGCAGTTGCCCTGGGCCCCTTTGAAGTGCCACAGCAGAACTGCTCCACTGCTCTTCATGGCTGTGAGGGAGCGGGAGGGTCCAGCACCATGGTCTGGCTGGCAGTAAGGTCTGATAGTTATTGGCCCCACCCCTTCCATCCATTAGCCCTGCCCCTTCTGGGGGCACAGGGCCGGCTCCTCTCCCACCTTGCCCTGAGGCTCATGGTTGCCATCAGCCCCACCGGTACTGTGGCACAGCGTGTGCTGCTGGTTTGCCCATGATGAGGTTGGATTGTGGTTTGTAGATGAGTAGCGCGCAGAAGGCTGGGGAGAAGCCTCGCTCTTAGGGCCTGCCCCCGAACCACCGACATCAGCGTAAAGGCTCCGTAGGCTTCACAGGCCTTCGGCTCATGCTCGTCATGAGCCATCGTACTGCCCATGGCCTTGCAGGGTTGGCTTCCCTGACTCCTTGCCAAATGCAATTGAACTTCCAGGTCCAAGCTATTAACGAAGCCAGCCGCTTCGAGGAGGAGATCAAAGCGGAGCAGGAGGAGAAGAAAAAGCAGGCGGAGGAGATGAAGCAGCGCAAAGCTGCCTTTAAAGAGCTGCAGTCCACTTTCAAGCAATGACTGTGGGGAGAGGGGGCAAAACTGGAGAGGCCACGGAAGCTCAAAGCAAACCGCTGTCTGGGAAGTGCCCACAGCGACTTGTGTAAGTGACGGTCGAACAGACCCATTTCGAAAGAATATTCTTTGTCTGTGAATCCAGAGTCATTGGACCACCTCCAGGCACAGGCTGCTACGGGTGTTTATCATCCTGTTTCCTTGCACTGTAAATATTGCAAGTGAAGACTCTGCGAGCCCATCCCCACAGGTCTGTCAGCTGTTCTGTGATGACATGTCTGTGAATTGGGATGGGGGGTGTGGGGAACTAACGCTGTTTTTTTTTTTTTTAAAAAAAGTGTGCTCTGAACTCGTGTGTGTTCCATAGCTGTGAACCATGTTGTAAACCAAACCGTATGTGATGCACTGGGGCTGTGCCCCAGGCACTGAATGTACTGGACTCTGGACTAGCCGCTCCTGCTTGTGCAGAAATGCCTCCCGCCACTGTGAGCACGTGCGGTCCTCTGGAACCATTCCACACTTCATGCTTTAAATCACTCCCATTAAAGGTCAGTAGCTGAAACTGTTGCAAAAATCACCTGTGGTCAGGCAGCGTGGTCAGAGATCTAATCCTGCCTCTGGCACAGATTTACTGTATGGCCTTGACTGAGTTGCTTTAAACTCTTTTTGACCGTACAATAATACAGTCAACTCCTCTCTCCAGGGAATGTGAATGAAAAGCTGCATTTTAAGCAGGGCCTGCCCCCTGGGAGATGCTAAGCAACCAGACAGGTCCTAAATGGTTATATGCACTAAGGGCTCAGGTCTACAAGCTGGACAGTTCCCTGATCTGCCTGGGATGGGAGGAGGTGTTATGGACCCACCGCACCTCCAGGAGCTGCTTGGCCTATTGCAGACTTGAGACCCACGTGCTGCATTTCATTAATAAAGCTTCGTCTCTCTCTGCGTTCTCTCTGGGTAAACACTCAGTACCCAGGTATTCGGACACAGCATAGTCCTGGAAAATGCAGCTAATGCTGGCCCCAGCCTGTGTTTGTAATCTCAGGCTTGGTCCACACTAGGTAGGTCAGTCAATTACAGATGCACAATTCTAACTAAGGCCCTTGAGTAGCTAGAATTGATTTATCTGCTATTGATTTACTCACTGTCCTCACTGAGGAAGGTCAATGGGAAAGTTTCTCCCATGGGACCCCCCTTTCTCCTTATGATAGTGAGGAGTACAGGGGTTCACTGCCGACTCCTGATAGGTTGATTTCGTGCATCCCTACCAGGTGCATGAAATCAAACCCCAGAAGATCAACCCTGAGCAGGTAGCTCTTCCAGATATAGAAGACATTGCCTCGGTGGATTCATAGGTGCTGTTCCCTATAGTGAACTGTGACCATAGAAAGGGCCTCGTTGGGAGAACACACACAGGGGATGCCTTTGTGCCAGGCCTAAAAATTTTGATAAACTGCAAAAAAAAAAAAAAAAAAAAAAGGGGGGGGGGGGGTGTGTGCAGAGGGGGTGTGGAAATTCCCAGGCATGCTGGGGAAACTTACTGAAAACAGCTACAGCTCTTTAACAACGAACAAATATGCAGGCTGGAAAACCACCTCTCAAAAGTGCTTTTAAATGTTTTGCATGCACTGTGATTTTTAAAAGGGACAAATTCTTAACACTGTTGTTTGGTCCTTTCAGGTTTTATAATAAAAACATACATGTAGCTATGTACCTGCATTTATGATGTGTTGAACTGGAATACAGAGAAACCTCCATTGCACAAAGTGGTGTTTGTAATGGAAACCAATAGAATTGTTTTAAGCCTGTCTGTAAGCATGAAAAGCCTGAAGTAACCCATAGTGTTGTCATTCAGATGAGGACGTGAAGTGCGGAGACTTGACTTTTAAGTGTTGACGTTTACTGCAAAAAATATTTTAAAAATCTGTGCCACCGATATGCAAAATTCAGAATTTTCGTATTCATCATGACAAGGTAATTGCTTGATTGCTTTTAGACTAACCCTTTATTTTGGTAAAAGATTTAAGAAGAAACCCATTGGTGAATTTAGAGGTTTTATTATTTTTCATATGATTATTTGCTGAAAGATTATATTAGTTTCTTCCATTCTTTTACTGCTTTTCTTTAACAAATGTTTATACAGATGAATTTAAAAGTTGTTGCTTTTTTTCCAAAGGCTACTTTCATTCAGTGGTATAATTATTTTTTTTAACTAAAATAAAAGATATATTTCTTATGCATGTGTGCAGCTGATGCCTCGTGAATTTCAAATGCAGAAGGATTTGTGTATCAGACAGAGAATAATAATACTTAATAATAAGTCTATATAGTCTTCTGTGGGCTACAATATTGTGGTCTCGTTTCAGTAGTTGGCAGGTTGTGGGTGGTGTGGTAGACAAGTCACGTTGTTTGATGGTCTTTTCTGGCTTTAATCTCATGCATCAGTTGCTTGTTTAAATTGTAGCAGCATTCACCAGCTGTTTAAAATACAAAGCTGTTTTTGGCATGAGGTAAGCATCACATTGCTCAGTGAAGTCGGAACTCTGGTGGCTTTTAGCATCTACAGAGCGGTGGTTTTGTGACTAGCAATGATGCCTACCTGTTGGATTTAAGTCCCTAAAGTAGCAGTTAAACACCCAAGCCTCCATTGTGAATCTAGTCTTAAAATGTCTCCTGCTGCAGTTGAGAAGTTTTAGACCCATTCAGTCTAATAAAGTTTCTAGTGATCACTTCCTACGTAAGGTAGGCATGGTTAACATTGGCTCATGGGATTAGACAGCTTTGTGTCCTCTCCCTAGATTTAGCTTGAAATTGAGCACGACTCTGTGGTGGTGAAGGGCAATGCACTTCCCCACTGTGTTACTCAAAAATACTTCTGGTCGCCAGTTCTGAAAAAGGAAACAATGCAGGAGGTGCACCTGCAGTATTGTCTGGATAGCCACTAGCAATATATAAATCCCTGCAAAAAGAACCTGAAGGTTGAATTGAGAACTAAATCACACTGCCACCTACTGTGTAGAACTGCAATAGGCATTTGGTTCTCTGTGGTTTTTCCTAGTGCTGCTTAAACCAGTGGCTCTCAAGCTTTTTCAAGTGACAGCCACATCTCAAATGCATGGAAGCCTCTTCTCCCTCATCACCAGCTGCTCTCTGCAGACCGGTTTGGAAACTGCTGATTGAGGCCCATCGCCTAGACAAGAAAATGCAGAGAGAAAGTCTGAGGGTTAGATTCTGCTCTTAGATCCACATTGAAATCAATGGGAGTTTGAGTATGTTTCTGAGAGTGGATTTTGGTTCTTAGGACATCATCTGGCCCACAGACCAGCAGCCTAACCTTGCAGGGAGCTGTACAAACTGTAGGGAACACCAAGGCAGGTGCACAAGTTAGAGAAGTTTGGAGGAGGCACAAGTCTGTGTGCACGTGGCTGGAATGCTCGCTTAGCACCTCGGTCGGCTGTTTTAATTTTACAAACACAGAGTCCACATGTTGCTGCCCAGCATGCAGTAACTAGGAGGTCTGGGAAGAAATTCAGAAAACAAGCATTCAGGCTGAAGATAAGGAAGATTGTTCTGTTGGTAGATCTTGGAGTGTTTAACAGCTTCAAGTAATGGCAATGTCATTACTGGGGCCATGTAAAAAATGGGCTTGGCAAAGGAAGGGATCAAAGCCACTGTTCCTTTCCCTTACTGCTCCCTGATGTGGAGAAGTCTGAGAACCACTGTGCTAGAGGACAAGGTAGAGATCCCTGTGCAACCCTTAGGTAATGAACTAGCCAAGAGAATATTTCTGTCTTGCGTGTCTGAGTCCATGCTTGACCTTAGAAACTGACCCAGTGGAATAATGGCAAAAAAATAACTTTGGCGCTGGATCATTTTAGATTCTGGATCTAGGTTCCTAAGGAAATGGACTCCTAATGCTTATTCCCTAATCTGCCTCCTAATGACTCATGGATTGTGTGGAGGCCCTGGGGAGTCGTACATGAAATGTTCTTCACCCCAAATACTTGCATATGAGCAGACGCCCTATTAAGCAAAACGTTTCAGTGTGCCTGTGGATTCCTCCTGAATAATTAAATCCCAACTGCTGTTTGCTTTCCTGCTCACATCCCTGTCAGTGAGCTCCGAGGAATGGGAAGGAAGAAATAGCACAAAACTCGGCATTGAGAAATGTTTTCTAACACATCATAAAATAAGTAAGTTGCCCATGAATAATCCCGGCTGCTGCCAAACCAAACCAAACCTTCCACCTTCTTCTAGTGGATAAAATTTTCAGAGACCCAAAGGAAGGTAGTCACTCAGCCCCACCTGAAAATCAGGGGATCAGGCACCGGATTCCCTCAGAAAACAAGATGGAGATGGAAGACCGGCTAAAGCAGAAGCGAAACAAACAGTCCAGAGACATAACAGGGGAGAACACGAGATGCGTTCAAGGGAGACTTGGGAGTAAGCTGAGCTGTGGGAAGAATGAAGCATTGGAAAACTAAAGCTTTAGGCCCCAGGCGATGCATGAGTGGTATGGTGATACCAAGTGCTATGCAGGGGCAATCCCAGAAAGGCAACTCCACAGAGACCAATGGTGGGGGGTGTTGCTGGCTATGATCAAGTGAGGTTTTCTTGTGCTGTTGTTTTTAATACTCAGTCCTGCTGTCTTCTCCCCACCCTCCACAGCCAGACTGGCTGAATCTATGAAGTTTAAAAGCAGCCAGCAAGCCCCATGTTGGCCATACCAGCAAGCAGGAGAGAGCAATGTCCTCTGCCTGCCTCCCACCTTGGCTGCAGTGCCAGCAGATCTTGGCTAGAGGGCTCTCAGGTAGCTTTCAACAGCTCAGGGCTGACAGTGGGACTGTGGGTTTTGCAGCCGCAAAGCTGACAATAGTGTATAGAAAGCAAACATTCAGGCTGAAAATAAGGACAACAGACAGGCTGCAGAAACAGTGGCGGCTCATGTGCACACCCACCACCTCATTGTGCAGGTTCCTGTTTGTAAGTAGCTGCGTCAGAGCTGAGAGGATTACATTTCCTACCTATCAACTACATTTGAGATTTTTATTTTAAGGCCAGCTGAGCACTAAGCTCACCTGAGCTGACTTCCTGCCTAACACAGGCCTTGTGACCTGCCCCAGGAGTTTGTGCCGTGAACCTATAACTTCTGTTGGCCTCAGAGCACAGCTCCAGTGGAGGGGGCCAAAACCGTTTCATGCAAGGCATCAGCTGCAGCAGTGGTGTCTACGGAGCATCTTCAGGACCATTTGCAGGTGAAACTGTAGGAAAGGAAGCTGCCGTGGATTTTCATGCCATGCGAGTTGCAGGCTCCATGGAATTCTAGGGTTTGTGCCCTCATGCTGTGTTAGAACCAATGCTTAGCCTAGTGCTTTCAGATGAGTGCCCTGCCAGGGGTGCACGCAAGTGACTAGGAGGTTTACCAGTCACATCTGTTGCAGCTGGAACACCCCAGCTGATTTGCCACCAGCCAGGGCTGTGAGGAGCCGAGCAGCTGATCACACAGTTTTCATGACACAGCTGAAAAATGAGTCTCTGAATATTTACCTATTTATCTTTCTGGGAAACACCTGTTAGCCAACCTCTTCCCTCTCAGGAGCCTTCCAGCAAGAAGCAAAGCAGATGCGGCCTCGGCTGTGGGAGCAGGGCTGTATGTTTTATGACGTGTGGAAGAACTGCAGCATCTTACAGCTGAGCTCTTGGCAAGGGCCAGGCCGTCCCTTTGCAATGGCTTCCACAGGGGTAGCAGCCATGAAAAGGACAAAATATCTCGCTCCCACACTTCCCGCCCTGTTCACTTCATCACCTACTCCATCGCTGTGGCTGAGCAACCTCAATGAATTAAACTAGAACTGGCTTTAAGGCATCATTCAAGCCAATGGTCCAGCTAGGCTGGGGCCGGGCAAACTTTTTTCTGCGCTGTAGCAGAGAGCGTCTCAAGGAGCATTAAATGAGTGCTACCTACTCATTGACTGTGTCTACACTAGCACCCCCCTTTCAAAAGGGGATGCTAATGAGACACTTGCGGGGTATGCTAATGAGGCGCTGCAATGAATATGCAGCACCTCATTAGCATAATAGCAGCCACAGCACTACGAAAGTGCCGGTTTTGATCATGCACGGCTTGTCTACATGGGGTCCTTTTCGCACGGACCCCACAGATTTTGAAATCCCCTTATTCCTATTTGGTTATAAGAATAAGGGGATTTTGAAGCAGGCCGAGTCCTTTCAAAAAGGACCCTGTGTCGACAAGTTGCACATAATCAAAAGCAGCAATTTTGGAGTGCCGTGACTGCCATTATGCTAATGAGGCGCTGCATGTTCATTGCAGTGCCTCATTCGCATATCCTTAAGTGTCTCATTAGCATCCCCCTTCCGAAAGCGGGGGCTAGTGTAGACACGGCCTTTGTGGGGTATGCAAATGTCAGCCCCAGCTGGAGTTGGAAAAACAGAGCAGCTAATGTAGGCTAGTCAAGAAGAAATGCCCATTAGGTGATTTAAATACAGTACAAATGTTCTGGGTGGAGACTTGAGGGTGCTTTACTCACCCCAGATTCACTGTATAATATTGAAACATCAGCTGGTTCATTGTACCTAACATCCTGGGTACACCTGAAAGCAACAATTCCTTCCAGGTCCTAAATAGTGTGTTGATGGTAACAAGGGGCCACAGTCTTCTCTCTTGGACTGATGGAAATCCAAAGCAATGCTCCCAGAAGCACTGAAGTTACACTAGTGCAAGGGCAGCGTTTGGCTCCCAAAACTGGTTTAATCCAGCTGGCAGAAAAGAAAATCAGTGTGTGTGCATCCATCACCCTGTGGGGTGGACCAAAGAGCAGGGGGGAGTCCAACCAGCAGAAGAGCAGGAAAGAGTCATTCCTCGACACTAAGTATAGACGTTACTGGGAGATCCATCAGTTCAGGGCCGACTTGCCAGGGTTTGATTTTGTGTGCCTAGCGGGGATGCATGGAATGGAAATAGAAGGGCTCAGCACTCAGTGCCTGTACTTCTCATTCTCGTGAGTAAGGGAGGTTTCTGGAAGAGTTTCTCCCATCAACCTCCCTCTGTGAGGAGGGCTGGATAAATCGATCCCAGATACGGTTATTCCAAGTATGCAGGTGTCATAGCTGCAGTTGCATTTCTAGGATTGACTTTCATGTCTAGTGTGGACCTGGCCAAAGGCTTTTGAAGCCTCTGTCTGCTGTGTTGCTATGCCATCGACCAGCTTTTGACATGCAGCCAGCCCCAGGGTGTACTTGGCCCACCACAGCTGAAAGGGAGCCTTCAGCAGACTTCAGCGCTTTGTGAGCAATGCTCTCAGCCAGTTCCCCAAGTCGAAAACGGGCACTGCAGAAGAGCTGGAAGAGATAAAAGTGTGGCCAGTATAAACACGCCACACAGGGACAGCAGTGGTTTGGTGTGGTGTAAAGAGTGCCGGGCTGGGCCGGGGTGATAGTAGGCCAGCAAGAAAAACGGTCCTTGCAGTATGAGAATTACCCTGTGGAAAATTCGCTACAGGGCCACACTGGGCTTTTCCTGAAATACTTAAAAACTGCTCTGCATGAAGTCCTGGAAGTCACACTGTGAGGACTGAAACTGCACTGGGCCCAGATGAGGGACAGAC
This sequence comes from Carettochelys insculpta, assembly GCF_033958435.1. Taxonomy (NCBI): domain Eukaryota; kingdom Metazoa; phylum Chordata; order Testudines; family Carettochelyidae; genus Carettochelys; species Carettochelys insculpta. The sequence goes on from NC_134159.1 coordinate 10,969,122, forward strand.
AATTTACTCCAGTAGTACTTTTACCTCCTTCGAATGCTCTGTCCTTTCCCTGGCCAGCCAAGGTCAGCCAATGAACCTTGGAGGCACCCAGCCATGGACAGGGAGTTGACAGGCATTAATGCGCAGCTTATTTGCAGACCTTTGCAAGAGTTAGCGGCTGAAGGTTTGAAACCCTCCACACGTGCTCCTTTCTCAAGAAAGCAGCAGTCGAAAGCCATAGCAGCTGGACACAGCAAAACCAGGCTCACGGCCAGTGCTCATGGGGCAGTGCAAATGCCTTCCATTCCTGCTCCCCCACGGCTGCGTGCCTGGGAGGTATCCCTGCACAGCTGATCCAGAGGAAGGATCTCACAGTAGCAGCTGCTCCTATGGTATCACTGAACAACCTAGCAAGAGGTCCCCCAAACGGTGGAGTGCGGCCCCCTAGGGTGAGGGCTGGAGAAACATTGGGGGGTGGGGAGCGGGCTGGGCTGGGTGGGGAGTGCTACCCAGCCCTGCCATGCCACCATTTCTGCTCTGGCCCTGCTGCCAGTCACAGCCCAGGTCCTTGCACCATACCTGGCCCTATTTCCAGCCTTAGCGCAGTGCCACACCTGGCCCTCCCCATGCTCCTAGTCTCTGTGCCTGGCCATGGCTCCATTCCCGGCCCTACCCCCGCCACCCCCTGCTGTGGTGCTGTTAACTCTGCTCCCCCCGCCTTCCTCCCATGCTCCCTGCCCAAACCACAGCCCCATTCCTGGGCCTGGGTCCTGGAAGCAAGGGGGTGGGGGGCATGCACAAGGGGGTGCTAGAAACTCAGAAGTTTGGGGATCAATGACAATGCAGCTGTTGCCTGCAGCAAAAGGGTCCCTGGTCTGGCTGAGGGTGAGAGTGACTTGAACTAGGCTGGGCCCAGGGAACAGCTGCCACTAGAAACATCAGGCTCTTTCCCTTGCTGGCTCTAGTGCCCAGCCCTGCACTTGGCAGGTTTAGGGTGGGCTGCCAATGGCAGCTGTGCCACATGCGAGCAGATATCTGCCAGGAATGGGCCATGTGCTGGTGGAGATTTGCGTGGCCTACACCCATTGGAAGATTCTTACTACCCCTTTATCCAGGCCCCTTCCCCGCCCCCAGGTCTCTGCCAACAATGTCCCCTGCTTGCCAGGTCCTGGCATTATCTTTCCACAGTATTACAAACTTTTATTCACAAAGCAGGCAGAGGGGCCACTGGCAGCTTCCTTCTGCCTACAACAAGCAAAGGGCTGGCTTGGTGTATAGCCCTTGCACACTTCTAAAGCTACAGCTCTGCAAAGGGTTGGCCATGGTTCCCTACAGGAGGGTTGTGCAGAGTGAAGGGTGGGTGCACCCTCCTCCATGAAAAGGGTGAAAGTTGCAGCTGGTGGGGGGAGACAGAATGATCTGCTGGGTCTCAGGCTCACCCAGCTCATTAAAAATGTTGAACTGTGTTACTGGTTTTATGTACATGTAGTCTGATTATGCAGATGACGCTGCTGTAGTGACACGCACACATAGAAGGCCAGCTTCAAAAACTGCTGGATCAGTTCTCCAACACATGCAAGGACTTCGGGCTTACCATCAGCCTAGAGAAGACAAACATACTTGGTCAGGATGTTGCTGAACCTCCATCAATCAGCATTGACAATTGCACGCTAGAGGTCGTCCACGAGTTTACTTACCTCAGGTCCACCATCACCGACACCCTGTTGCTGGAGTCTGAGCTAAACAGGAGGATTAGAAAAGCAGCCACAATTCTGTTCAGACTTAGCAAGAGAGCATGGAACAACAAGCTGTATGCTCACACCAAACTGCAAGTGTGCAGAGCCTGCATCCTCAGCACCCTCCTCTATGGCAGCGAGTCTTGGACCTTGTACGCCTGCCAGGAAAAGAGGCTGAATGTCTTCCACTTGCACTGCCCCAGGCGCATTCTTAGAATATCATGGAAGGACAGTGTGACCAACACCGCCATCCTCGAGCAAGCTGGAATTCCAACCATGCATACCCTCCTCAGGCAGTGGCAGCTCCACTGGCTTGGCCATGTCCACAGGATGAATGGTGGAAGGATCCCTAAAGACATCCTATATGGCAAGCTAGCCTCTGGCAAAAGACCTCCCGGACGCCCCCAATTGCGCTACAAAGACGTCTGTAAGAGGGACCTCAAGGAGGTAGACATCAACCCAGATAGTTGAGAAGAGCTGGCAGACGACCACAGCAGCTGGAAGCAGGAACTGCACAAGGGCCTTCAGAAGGGCGAGATGAAGATCAGACAGCTGGCAGAGGGGAAGCGAGCCCGTAGAAAGGACAGTAAGGCCCTGCCAGACACCCACGACATATGCAGCAGATGTAGCAAGGACTGTCACTCTCGTGTGGGCCTCCACAGTTACAGTCAATGCTGCAAATGACGATCTTAAATGGAGTTACGAAGGGTGCGATCCATAGTCTATGCAGACTGAAGGATGCCTTGGAACTTGGAGTCTGCTTAATAACGTTCTTACGTTCTACAGATTTATTTTCTTGCATGTGCTGAAAGTGGGTGGGCTTTTTTTGTTTTTTTTTTTTGTTTTTTTTTTCCATATGAACATAACCAGTCGATCTTTGGGAATGCAATTTTTGCCACAATCTCCTGCACTGGGCACAACCATTGCCCCCTGTACTCCACACTATCACATGGAATAAGGGGCATTGCATGAGCCTAAAAAGGCCCAGACTACGCTCAGTAAGAAAGTCAATTCTGATGTGTCGCTTCTAGCGGTGCTAATGGCATAGCTAGAATTGTGTAGCAGAAATCAACTTGCTATTCTAGTTTAATCTAGCCTAAGGTTCAGTGTCTCACTTAAAACTGTGCCCTTAGTGGTCATTGTTTAGTGTTGCACAATGCATGTCTGACAAGCGAGTTCCTGCCTCCAAGTAATGGGGGGCGGAGCAAACACGATACCATAGATGACATCACAGACGTATGCAGACTCTGTGGCACCTTCTTCTGGATGTTGTCTTAATGTGCCACATTGTTCGCCTATAACGTGCCACAGGATCTCTTGTTGTTTTTGAAGATACAGAGTAACTCAGTGACCGCTCTTATACGTCAAAGAGGTGGGTCTTCCAAAATGAGTACTTGCTGACTCCCAAGGTCATATGTCCAGTCTCCTCTTAATGAGCCCACTTCACAGGTCTTATTGTTCTTGGGTCTGGCTTCCAGTCCCCACTCCAACCATTGCAACTGTTGCTGGGCGGGGGGAGGGGGGAGGCACTTGCCTTTCATGCTTTGTCCATTCATCCCATGAGGCAAATAAAGTATGTAAAAGGAGAGAGGATCGAGTCTGGTAAAAAACCAGTGCATTCGCTTTACCTTACTTAATATAAAAGACTTAATACAAAGTTATAAAAAGGTTTTATGTAAAAGGACTTAAAACTATAGCGCGGTTAATAAAAGACACTAAGTTATCAAACTTGTCTACATAAAGGGATTTAATTAAAAAGTTATGTGACCATTAAGTATCAGAGAGGTAGTCGAGTTAGTCTGTAGCTTCAAAAACAAGAAGAAGTCCTGTGGCACCTTATAGACAGATGTTTTGGAGCATAAGCTTTCGTGGGCAAAGACCTCATGCATCTGATGAAGCGGGTCTTTGCCCACGAAAGCTTATGCTCCAAAATATCTGTGAGGCTATAAGGTGCCGCAGGACTTCTTGTTGTTTATGACACTTAAGGTTATTTGTGGAGAGACAATACAGAGGTTGTATGAAGATGTTCTACACTCCTGAAAATAATTAGCATGTGCTAGTCGGTAAGAAGGCAAGTGAGAGATGGTGGCAGAAGCTGGAGCAGTCTGTGGGGCTGAAACAGGAGCAGAAATGGGCTCATGAGGGATGAAGGAAAGGAGGGGGTGACACAACAAGATGGACAAGATGAGATGGTCCACGCTGACAGGTGAGACTTGGCTGGAGGAGTGACCTCAACAGCCAAGTCCATGACGACGGAGAAGGGCAGCTGTTTTGCAGGGTGTGGTGTAACTGTGCAAGCTTTTGCTAGTCCCATGCCATTTGCTCCTTGAAATAGCTGGGAGCATGGTGTGGGAGTAGGGAGAAGAGGAGAATGGCTGGGAGTTGTAGGTGCACAACTCATTCACGGGGACATAGAGTGGAGGAAATCCTGGTGATGCACTGATTTCCTCCTCCAGAGGCACTGAGTGACACAGGAAAGTGTTGGCTCAGTGCTTGCCTCACTGGAGGCTGGAGCTCCCCTTTGTCCAGCACCTGTCATCTAAACAGATCCCAGAACATTTTACCAACACGTTCTAGCAGCTACTCTCACTTAGAGCATCTGCTATGGAGGTGCGACCACTTCTGGGGTGTAAGGAGCCAAATGGTCAGCAGCTCAATGCAGGAGAGAGAGTGCTGTAGCCAAGTGATACTTCAAAGGGGGAAGAAGGAAGGATTTTTGCCATTAACGTCCCAGCTTTGGTACGTAGCTACCTATGGTGATTGGTCAATAGTAGACACTCTTGCTAAAAGTGCCGTGGGGGCTTTCTTGCTCACAGGTGACCAGACTCTCAATTCTACCATGTAATGCCTAGCTAACATCCAGATGAAGGCCCCACTTGCGAGGTATGCAGCCAGATCATGAGATGCAACCAATCACCAGCTCTGAGATGCCTGATGGGATGACATCTTACTGGGCTCTGGGCAGTACACTCTGCATGCAGCTGGCAGGAATTAAGCATGAGCCCCTCACACGGAGCCTGTTCTGCCCTGGGGTGGTGATCACCCAGTTAAGGTTGGTTCTGGAAGCCTTGGGCTAAACCAGGGTGTGAGGAAACTTTTTATGTGTGCACACACACACACACACACTCTCTCTCTCATGTAACCCAACCCAGTGGAAATTTCATTTATGCTCATATGAAAAAAAAACAAAACAAAACAAAACCAAAACCCTTTTTTGGTACGGGTAAGAGAATAAGTCTGTAGAATGTAAAATCTTTATTAATTGGCATATAAATAGGCACACACAGACATAAAACCAGTAACATACGGCAGCATTTTTAATGAGCTTGCTGAGCCTGAGACCGAACAGCCCATTGGGCTGTGCCTGCCTCTTAAGAAATTTCACACCTCCCTGTGGGGCCCGCCAGCCACTTTGCTCACCCTGAGCTAAACAGTCCCCTTTCCCCACTGTTGTGTGCTGTTCTTCCTACCACCTGAGCCCCAACCAGATCTGCATTTCAGAGCTAGGCTCTCCGATCTCTCTACAGAGAAAAACCCTGCTTAGCCACCCACTTTAAAGGCAAGAGGCTGCTTTTCCTTCCAAATTCCACCCCCCACAGCTATGTTTGCTGAATGATATCTTGTCAAGGTTAGGAACACACATTTATCTCACCGCCTATTGGTTCTATGCTGCAGCTAATCTCCATTCTTGGCTTGACATCTAACTGGTCTTCCCCTATAAGTAGTCTGCGCTCAACAGCCACTGCACCTATCTGTCGCCATGTTCAGGTTTGTGTTCCTCACTGTATTCCTGGGCTACGGTAAGTTGGGTTATGTGGCAACTCCCTCCTCGTTGGAGAGGAGGGGTGTGGGGAGGCCAGAAATGGGGGGGCGGGGCTGCAAAATGACAGCGTTGGCAAGCGACAGCCTTGTCCTCACCACATGCTCGTGCATAGGCACCACAGAGCCAGCGTCCAGCTGGGATGCCTCCAATCTACTCCACAGGGACCTCTTCCGCATGCAAGATGGACATTCAGTTTCCATGGCCCACTTAGACCTTGGCCTCACTACAGAGACTCCATTCACCTCCGCTGCAGTAGGGACACCCGCCTCTGGGCCTTTGACAGTTGCAATTGAGAATGTGCCAACTCAGTTATCGGGGTGGGGAGGGGGGATTTCCTTGGTGTGATTTATTGTCCATGCTCACAGCATATTGAATGTGTTTCCAATCCATGAGGCTTCTCCTCTGGCTGCCGAAGTTAGTCCAGTATGTTTTTTAGTGGGCATCTCTTTTGCAGTGGCCCAGCTCAACTCAATAAACAACTGGCACTCAACAGAGTTACGCAGACAGGCGAGGGAGGGGTTGGGCAGAAATAAGCTCACAAGCAAATTCCCACCCCTACGAGAACTTGAGCCACCTGAAGCAGGGCTGGTTAGCAGACAGGAGCATAGGGCTAGGCCATCCAAATGAGGGTGTGATACCTAGTAAATGCTCCTCTCTCTCTCTCTCTTCCCTGCTGCATTTCCCAGCCTACGGCTGTGGCGATCCCATCTACCCGCCTCTTGTCTCCCGGGTAGTCGGAGGTGAAGAAGCCAATCCTCACAGCTGGCCCTGGCAGGTAAAGAAGCAGTGTTGTTATGGCACAATATTGGGCTTTATTTTTTTAACCCCTGGGTAAAATCCAGGCTAATGTCCTCATGATTTTGGTGAATTTCAGATCTCCCTCCAATACAGCAAAAATGGTGCCTGGGGTCACACATGTGGCGGGACCCTTATTGCCACCAACTGGGTCCTTACTGCAGCCCACTGCATCAGGTAACGCAGCGGCGCTCAACTCTTCCAGACTACCGTACCCCTTTGCAGGAGTCTTATCCACTGTGGGCACCCCACATGTCACCTCACTTAAAAACTACTTGCTTACAAAATGAGGCACAAAAAATACGTGTGTCACAGTACACAATTCCTCAGACATTGCAAACATCGCATTTTAAAATAAATCAAGTGGACTATAACTATGACACTCTCATTTCAGTGAGTAGTACAGAGTGTCTTATAAACAAGTCACTGTCTGGATGAAATGTTTGCTGGTCCTGGCTTTCTTGGTGCTGCTTATGCAGCCTGCTGTAAAACTAGCCAAATAGCAAGCGGAGGCGATGTAGCCTGTGGTACATGTGCCTTTGGCTGAGAGGCACTGAAGTAAACAAGTCACCATGTGTGAAAGTGAGCGTTTTGGCCACACCCACAGCCTCAGTGTTGACATCTTTGGGTAAGAGCACAGGCTCTGAACTTCTAACAAAGGGCCCAGGAAGTCCAAGTGGTCAGTGCAGAAGAGCAACCAGGTAAGACAAGGTGAGGTAGGGGACCAAGACTGAGACGATGCAACTCATGCTAGGTTTGTGGGGGGGTTGCCTTTATCTAATGGCTCAGCCACATTGAGGCTAATAGCAGTCCATTTAGGGAGTTACTTCCTTAGCCTTAACAACAAGCAGTCCTGTGGCACTTACAGCCTAACAGATATTTTGGAGTGTAAGTTTCGTGGGCAAAGACCTCCTTAGTCTTTATGGTCTTGTCACAGCCAGGAGACTAGTGCAAGGCTTAGGAGAAAAGCTGGAAGTTTGGCATAAATCAAGAGAGGTGTTAAGTTTAACTGTGTTTTCTCCTGCTGTTTGTGCCTATAGCAACAGCAGAACATACCGAGTTGTACTGGGGAAACATAACCTGACCCTGGCCAATGAACCTGGCTCCGTGGTGGCTGCTGTGGAGACGATCTATGTCCATGAGAAATGGAGCTCCCTTCTGATCATGTAAATCTGCTGATTTCTAAGGCACAAGGGTGCTGGATGCAGGGAGTTCTGGGTGAGCGGGGGGAGGGCCGCAGTAGTAATTCTGCTACCAAAGCTTGGTTCAAATCAGCCAGCTCTTGCTTTGGTTCACTGTGTGTCCCGGACACCGCTGTGAGTCAAATATGCCTCTGGCAACTGCAATGGGAAAGTTGTTATCTAGCCTGACCCATCCTCATTCACTCACCCCACTCCCGAAGTGCACTGCTGGCCTATCTCTGCTTTGACCTGGAGTCATGTGACTTGGGTGAGCCAGGGAGCGTCTTGGGTTCCGTTCGCAGAGTGGTTGCCGCATGGGATGAGATCTGGAGAGGTGGTGCTAGTGAAGGATTGGTTTGGCAATGCAATGTCACAGGTCAAGTGAAATCATGTCGACCCCAATTCAGACGCCAAGCAGGGGTGAGGCAGGAGCACTGTAGCAGTTATTTTACAGCTACGTGGGCTAGCCATGTATTTGTTGACCAGCTCAACTATTACACACTGTTTATTCCCATCATTCAAGTTTAAGGAGTTTGCAGACTAAGGCATGTGTGCAAAAAGAGGGATTGGCAAAATTCTCAAAAAGGGCCACGTGACTTAGGCACACAAGGTCTCATGCCCAGCCAAGTTTAACCTCCCCCCCTTGCAATCTTATTTGGTTTTCAGCAATGATATTGCCTTGATCAAACTAGCTGAGCCCGTGCAGCTGAGCGACACAGTCCAGCCAGCCTGCCTGCCTCCAAACGGTGCCATCCTGAGTAACAACTTCCCCTGCTACATCACAGGCTGGGGACGCCTCTGGAGTGAGTAGACTATCTTCCCCTGTAGCTGTAGTGTCCCACTCCTAGGACGTGCCCCGATACCAAACAATTCCCCTCTTTGCTGAATGTTATCCCAGGTTCCCTGTTTTAACAATGAGCCCATTCTGCAGGCTTCCCGTATCAGCATTCCTGTTCTCACACACCATGGCCATTGGCCATCTCCCAAGGCTCAGATCTGATTCACTAACACGAGTGCTTTCTGGTTCAGCGGAGGTCACGGTCTGGGGGGACGGGTGCAAGTGGCCCATAATATTGGAAGCTATTGTGCTAGAGCGAATAGGGGGCAGTGCCTCTAGGCTGGCTCAGTTCCTGAATCACAAACCCATGAATGTCTGAGCTTGGACTTCAGTTGGAACCAGATTACATCTCAGATCCCCAAGAGGCGCTTATAACTCAGAGTCTAGAGGTGGAAGAGACGTCAGAGGAGCGTTAGTAGTTTATCTACCTGACAGCGCAGTGTTCTACCCTACTAGATGTTCCTAGTCTTCTCTGATTAACAGCTTCAATGTACCTTTACTCATTTTCTTACCATAATATTTTTACTCACCCTCAAAAACAACAAAAAGGCCTGTGGCACCTTATAGACTAACAGATATTTTGGAGCGCAAGTTTTTGACGATACAGACTAACATGGTGACCTCTCTGACACTTACTCACCCTCAGTGATTCTTCTTCTTTTGCTAGTCAAGCTGATATTTCCATTCTCTGACATGAGTTTATGTGCTTAGAAGACAGCTCCTCACTCCTCCTCTGTGTAAAATTGTCCTGATGTTTCTCCTTTTCTTTTTGTGATCCATTCTATTGAACAGCCAATGGCCCCATTGCTGATGTCCTCCAGCAGGCACTGCTGCCTGTGGTGGACCATGACACCTGTACTAGATTGGATTGGTGGGGCTTCAAAGTCAAGAATACCATGGTCTGTGCCGGAGGAGATGGTGTCGTCTCTGGATGCAATGTAAGTCCTCCCAGAACTATAGCCCTGCAGCCTTTCTCATTACCTCCCAAGGAAGGTGAGCAAACCCCACCTGCAGGAACTGGCATGTGTGCTGATGTGTTCCCAGCTGCATCTCAATGACTTTTAGGGGCTCCCTAGCTGTGAAAATTCAGCCAGTTGCTCTGGATATTGGCATCAGAATGAGGCTTGGCACCTGGCAAGCTAAGTGAATTGTGTGAAACAGCTGAGCAGTCCATGTATGAAGTTTGGCATACAGAACTCCTCGGAGTTACAGGTTCAAACTCAAGGAGGGGTCAATGCATATCTCTAGTCAAGAGATGTTTTTTATGTCTTTTTGGGGTGTAGAGGGAGGTTTGAACTCAACCTTATAAAGCAACATCCTTTTTGGACTTTGCAAATTAATTAAAGTCCCTTAGTAATTTTCACAAGATCCCAGGGTCTCTTCTCCTAATTGCTAAGCAGCAAGAGTTAACCAGACTGGTGTAGTATGATGACTGCTTAAGCCCATGCAGCACAGGCCTGCCCTGCCACCTGAGGAGTATCTAAGAATGGACACAACACGGCTAACATAAAACTAAGCTAAGCTGTGAGCAAAGGCAGGCCCCTGATAACAGAACTTGGGACAAACAGGGCTGAGAGTGCAAAACACGAATCCGTAATCAGCCCAGGTGCAGTACAATATTGGTACAGGTCATAAGTTGAGATCACAAGGTACCACTAACTCATTAAAAAAGACCTTGGTACCTGCTCCTCATAGATACAGCCCTAAGTTCAGGAAAGGGGCTTAAATGACAACATTATGGATAGAGAAGATCTAATCAAACCAAGAGGTACAGGGTGCTGGGTTACCTGACATCATCAGAGGGTGGCAACCTAATACATCAGCAGTGAGGTGTGATTTGTTTGTGCCTGTATATAAAGACGTGGCTTGGGGGACCGTCTTCGTATGACCTAGGGGGCAGTGGAAATTTCCCACTGACTGAGTCATTTCATTGTGACAAGAACAGATGCTTAGTGGTTCAGTAGACCCTACTGACCAGCCGTTACTGTACTTCACTTTACAATAATCCTGGCCTGCACCTTCCTTTGATCCTTATCCGGGCTATGGTCTTAGGGGGTGCAGTCAGGGTCTGCTATGGGCATTAGGCCCACATCATTGAACACACATGCAAGCAGCCTTCTGGTTATCATCATCCACGGAGCCAGAGAACTGTGAGGACACCACAGCAGTAAATCCACCTAACTACAGCTCGTTCCCAGAAGGGCGTCATTTCAGTGATGAGTTGATCGATATTGGCTTTTGACAAAGCAATTGGGCATCCAGCGCAGAATGAGGCCCATCCTCTGCACTGAAGATGCTGTTGCAGGTTAGAAGTGCGGTTCCTTGGTGGAGAGGAAGTCTGAAAGTGCATGCCTCATCCATGTCTGAACACGAGCCTCACATTTTCCTGCAGATGCTCATTCACCCACTTCTGACAGCACAGCGGAATTCAGCTCATCCACAAACCCAATAGAACCAGTTACACAAGGCTGCCTTGAAAAAGTAAGAGCTACTGGTTATGTCCTAGATGAAACCAGTGGTATTTTTTAACAGCCCCCTAGAGTTTGAAGAGGTCCGAGACACTAGCCCACCCTCCCCGCCAAAAAAAAATCACATTCTCTCTGTAACCTCAAAGGCTTTATACTTAGAAAAATCAGTCAAGCCTTGTATTTGAGTTAGAAAGACTTATTATGGTACAATTCTCTGGGTTTTATCAGGGAGACTCTGGAGGCCCACTGAACTGTCATGGTGCTAACGCTTGGGAAGTGCATGGCATTGTGAGCTTTGGATCTGGGCTCAGTTGCAACACTCGTAAGAAGCCAACGGTCTTCACCCGGGTATCTGCCTACATCAACTGGATAAACAGCGTAGGTATCAGCCCACGAAAGCAACATTCCCCAGTCACAACTAGATTTTTGCACACTTAAATAAAAGCAACTAGATAATCATTTCTTGTATCTAAAACCAAACCCATCCCAGAACCAACAGCTGGTTGTTCTTCAGTCAGTTCGAGATGACTAAATCAAGTGACCGGGCCTGTACCAACCGCCTCAGACTCTGGGAAGGTTTGAATCAGGAGCACATATGGCTAGCATTAGCTCATTTTTAGACCAGCTCTACCCAGCAAATGGTTTTTGTTACTGGCCCACAAAAATGAGGCGGTCCTGTGGCTAAACCATATAAAGAGAGGCCTAAAGTTCGGCTTCTAACTCATTAAGTAGTTGCTGAAGTAAGTAGCCCGAGCTCCACAGGAGGATTGATTTCAGAGGGATTTCAGGGAGAGATGTCAGGTAACTGGCAATGTTGAAAATCCAGCCATTTATTTAGGCCCTAATTTTCACCCTGGTGGCCTAGAAATAAAATACAATGCTGTAAATGCCAAAAGGAAAGCAGGAAACCTTAAGCGATTTGCCTCAGCTGTACGTGGCCCAAGCATTGGGGGGGTTGCCTCTGATTTGGATGTCCTTTTAGAGGATAACAGTCAGCTTGTAGGACACTCCTGCAATTTGTACAGTGATCTGCTGGTTTTATTGCTGCATGTGTATAACTCTTTTTTGGCTACCCAGGATATTAGGCCAGTCATTTTAGCTTGCCAAAGGACATGTTACGCTCAGACAGCAGAAGAGACTGGAAAGGATTTATAAATAAGAACTTGTTTTCCTAGGCACCATTTTAAGACTGGTTTAGTTTGAAACTGTCATTTCTTTTTAAAACAATTATTAACATGGCTTCTTTTCTTTCCTGCCACCAGATAATGAATCTCAACTGAAAAGTCCATCTCATTTCATGCCTTGTAAATCCCTAATAAATTTTCTGATCATAACATTCCATGCTCTAGAGGCTGTTTGCAATGCGTCAGGGACACCAGTACTTGTGACGTTCTGCAGACCAGCTCTGCAGCTGCAGTAAATGCACACGGTGCCAATGACTTCAGTTAAGTTACATTGATTGGCACCGGCTGAGGATCTGCCCCAGCTTTTGCTCTTTTCTCAGGTGACTGTTATATGGGTGTTGGGGGGCGGGGGAGAATACCGGAGATGAACCTATGGCAGCATGGTGTGACAAGCCATAGGCAAGAGCTGAGAGCAGGTGGGTGGCCCTGCAGCTGCACTGAGCATGACCAGCATGCTACCACCAGGCACAGTCCAAAAGCAGACCAGCGAGATGCGCTGTACCCCGAAGCGCCACTTCCCAAAGCATTGGCTTTGCCAGACTGTGCTAAAAATAAGGGGCATCAGCTCAGCAGAGGATTAAACCAAGAAAGTCTGGCATCTGCACGCAACGTGGTAGTGAAAGGCACATGGGTGCGCTTTCTGGAGCTGACACTGTCTCTCATACAATGGCTGAATCGCACCAGCGTCGCCTCCCAACTGAGCAGTCCTACAGCAGTTGCACAGAAGCAGCTCAGCTCTTTAGGGCTATAAAAATCCCCCTCTCATGGGGCTGTAACATCAAGCTCAGCTTGCACCGGCACAGGCCTGCCAAAGGGCTGGAGGAGGGGGGCTCAGAGGGCTGTTCCCTGTAAGCTGAGCACCTGGGTGGCCACTGAGGTGAAGTTCAGGTGCTGCCCAGCTGATTAGCATAGCACCCACCTCCAGTGGTGCGTGTTTCTACTGGTGGTACACAGCTGTACTTGCCTTGTGCACACAATAAAATTTATTCCACACATGGATGAAACAAAATCAGAGGGAACACTGCTTGGGGCCCAGCGATTTAAAGGGACATGGGACTCCTAGGCATTGCCTGAGATCTGGGCCCCTTTGAATTTCTGTAAGAGCGGTCTGCCAACGACTCAGCATGGGGCGCGCTGTGTGTGTGTGTGTGTGTGTGTGTGTGTGTGTGTGTGTGTGTGTGTGTGTGTGTGTGTGTGTGTGTGTGTGTGTGTGTGTGAGAGAGAGAGAGAGAGAGAGAGAGAGAGAGAGAGAGAGAGAGAGAGAAATGCACGGCAGTCCTGGTGCCCTATCCCCACCACTTCCACCTGAGACCCTGCCCAGAGGTGCAGAGCCAGCCTCTCCCCACAGCCCACCGGGGGGGGGGGGGGGGTGTGTGGCTGCAATGGCAGCTGGCGCCACTGTGCAAGAAAAGCCATATCCCGCTGCAGTGGAGGGACGCACATCTGCCCATACTGTTATTGGTGTGGGCTTGCACAAAAAAACACAAAAAAAAAAACAAAACCCCTCATAATACAGAACTGCAGCCCTCAGTGCCCTGCACCTAAAGGCAGTTTTTTTGGGTTTTTTTTTTTTTTGTGTTATGCCCAAGCAGCAGCACAAAGTGGGGAGACCAGCACTGGGCCTCCCTGGAGCCGGCCAGTTTTTACTTTGAAAGAGCTGGTTGGCTGCCCACTTGTGCCTGGTGGTGTCATGCAGTAGCTCCGTCCGAGGGAACAAAGCCTAAAATAACCAGGTACCAGCGGTGCTCACACCACTGCACTGGTGTGACTGGTATGTGCCCCGGGGGGTGGGGGGGTGGGGCGCAGCTCTCTGCCTATGGCAGGAGGAAGAGCAAAACTGTGGCGCCCTCCTGTGGCAGCTACTGCCTCGTGGCTGCAATGGCTTCTGTAGCAGCTGGTAATTTCATGCCCAGGACAAAATAAAATATTATTTATGTGCCCCCTGAGTCCTGTGAGGTCCACTAGCCTCTCTTCAGTGCCCCATGGCCCCTGCCCACTCCCAGCAACCCTGTTACCCCCTCCAGCCTCCTGCCGCATCCCTGGCCCCCCACTCCTACCCAGGGGCTGAAGCGTTGCTTGTGTGTGTGTCTCTCTCTCACCGTTCCCCTGCCCTCTGGTGCTCCCCTCCCCTGCCAGGCTATGCCTGCCCCCCCCGGCCCCAGCATCTTCCTCCAGCCCCTCCCCACACCCCATTTGCTGCCCTTTAGCCCCACGCTCAGCATTACCTGCCATCCTAGCACAGTCTCCAAACCCCAAAATTCCCCCCCCCAACCCCCCAATTCCTGTGAGTTCCACCAGGGTCCCTCCAGCTCCCCACAGCCCCTGACCACCAGCTGCATCCTATTCCCACCACCACCACCCCCCATCTGCAGCCCTGCCTGGTCCTCGCCCTCTGCAGCCCCGCCCAGCCCCCTGCCACTTTTCTGCCCCACACTGCAACTGAGGGTGCCACTGCCCAGCCCTTTGCTCAGGGCTTCCCCTCCACAACGGCTGCTCCAGGATGGGCACAGCAGGGCACCGGGGAAGGGCTTGCCCCCACCTCGCACTGGCTACACACACCCTGTCATGGGGAGCAGCCATGGCTCAGGCTGGAGCCCCAGAAGTGTGGATCGTCCAGCCCCTACCTCCCCCCCGCCCCGAGTCCTGCAGCATGGAAGGAGGGATTACCCTCTTAGTTCCAGGAACCTGCCCACCCAGGCCAAGGCAGGGAACAGTACAGTCTGGAGAGCGAGAGTGGAGGAGGGGGCCTTGCAACTTGCTGGCACTGTGCCCTGATTATGCTGCGCCCGGGGTCCGAAGGACAGGACCGTGGCTCAGGCCAGAAGAGGAACTGGAAGGCATTTTGTCACTGCAAGCGGCACAGGAATCCAGCAACAGGCTGGGGACAGTCCTTCAGTCCCCTAACATGGCTGCCAGGCTATTGCCAGCCTTGAAAAATAACCTAGTGCCAGCAGTGAAAAATAAATGAAACATGAATAAATAAATAAATAAATAAAACCATTGTCCTCTCACTGGTGTAGTGTTAGTCTATTGTATTCAGTGAGTTAACACTGGTGTAAAAAAGGAGCGAAGAATCAGGCCCACTGTTCCCACACACTCTCTTTTTCTGACTGGCTATTTCTGCACTGAGCCCTAGCGCCCACAGTTTGATGCAAATAAACAGTCTCAAAAAATGCAAAAAGGTGAATTATTTGCATATTTGAATTACTAATGTGCATATTCATGAGACTAATTTGCATTTCGTGGCAGAAATCATGCAGTGTAGACTTGGTTCTGCCAGCAAACCCCCCCCCACCCTTTGTCAGCAGCCCCTTATGCTAGGGGAAAAAAAACCCATTCATAAGGGTCTACCAACAAAGAGGGGGGGGGCCGGTTCTGGCAGCCCCACAGCTACACAGTGTGAGTTCTGCCACAAAATGCAAATTGACCTTATGAATATGCACATTATTATATGAATATGCAAATAGACAATATTTTGCATTTTTGAGACTGCTTATTTGCATCAAACTGCCAGCACTAGGGCTCAGTGTAGCCACAGCCTCTGCGCTCTCCTAAATCTCTCCAGGCCAAGTCTGCTCTGTTAGAGACCCAGGCGACAGCAGGGCCCAGTCATTAGCTGAAGAATTGTTCATCTGCCATGCACCAGGTTCAATCCACCCAGTTGCTTAATGCTGTTGTCATCAAGCAGTAAATATACATTTTGTTATATGTTTAGAGCTTATTGCATATAAATGAGAGGCAGTTCTGTAGCACCTTAAAGACTAGTTCATTGAGGTCATGTGCTTTTCTGGGTGAGACCCACTTCTTCAGATGGTTAGAGAAACAGTTAGAATCCAGGGCTTATCTAGCAGGGAGGGAGTGGGAGGCAAAGGAAGGATGGAAAGAAAGGGGATAATCTGTCAGTGGTAGGACCAGTAGATGAAGCAAATTAAGCATCAGAGGGGTAGCCATGTTAGTCTGTATCTGCCAAAACAACAAGAAGTCCTGTGGCACCTTATAGACTAGCAGTATATAGACTGCTAGTCTATAAGGTGCCACAGGACTTCTTGTTGCTTAAGTTAAGTATACGTCCCTTAATTTGCTTCACCTAGCAGAAAAGAAAGGTAGATTCTATGAACAACTTCAAGATGAACTATGAACAGCATTACATCACGATCGTATAAAAGTCATGAGGGCCTTAAACGCTAAAGTTGGGAATGATAATTCACAGACAGAGCCATGGGGAAACATGGGTATAGTACCACGAACGAGAATGGAGAGGGGGCTTGTGGAACTCTGTCCTTTACACAATCTTGTCATCGGAGTTATGCTCTTTCCTCATCACAAAATTCACACACTAACATGGTGCTCACCAAATGGCAAGTATAGTAATCACATTGACCACCTGATGATCAATGGAACATGGAGATGCTCGTTACTAGATGTCAAGGTGAAAAGAGGGGCTGATGTCGGTAGCCATCACCGCCTTGTGACAGCACTCATAAAGTTTAAGCTAAGACACACTGGTCGCAAGATACCCATGAAGAAACGTTTTGCTGTAGAGAAGCTACAAGACCCCAAAGTTAAGAATGCATTTGTTCTTCAGGTGAAAAATAGGTTTCAAATCTTACAAAGTCTTGAAAAAAAAACACACAGCAAAGAAGAAATAAATAAGAAATGGGAACAAATTACAGCAATACATGTGAAGTACAGTGAAGACAGCCTAGGTTTCAGAAAAAAAAAAAGAAGAAAAATGTATGGTTTGAACCAGATACTTGGAAGACAATCGATAATAGATGGACCTTCAAGAAGAAACTTAAAGATGCCAAATCAGGAAGACTGAAAGAAAGATACCAATAACACAAAGAAGCAGACCGGCATGTCAAGAAGCTGGTGAGATCTGAAAAGAGAGCTCACATAGAAGAACTAGCAGCACAAGCTGAAGAGGAAGTTACTTGAAGAGAGAAAGGAAAGATTTTTTAAATCACCAAGCTTGTTTGCATAAGTATGATGACAGCAGAAGTGTCCCTGACATGGACAAATAAGGAAATCTACTTACAACAGAGGGGAAACAAGAGGCTCGTTGGGCAGAATACTTTCGCAAAGTTCTAGACAGGCCACCACCGGAGAAGAAGCCAATATTCTGGAAGCAGAAACAGACCATAACATAAATACTGATCCACCAAAAATGGAATAAATTAGCATGGCAATAAGATCCTTAAAGAATGGTAAAGCTCCAGGACATGACAACCTCAATGCTGAATTGTTCAAGGAAGACCCAGCACTTGCAGCCACTACTCTTCAGCCACTCTTTACAGCAATATGGGAAGGGCAGCAGGTGCCAGAGGAATGGACAAATGGAATTATTGTTAAGATACCCAAGAAAGGAGCACTGAATGACTGTAACAACTGGCGCAGCATTAACGTTCTCTCAGAGCCAAACAAGATCCCTCATTAAGATCATTATTCAGTGAATCTGAGACACTGTTGACAA
Organism: Carettochelys insculpta; assembly: GCF_033958435.1. Classification (NCBI taxonomy): domain Eukaryota; kingdom Metazoa; phylum Chordata; order Testudines; family Carettochelyidae; genus Carettochelys; species Carettochelys insculpta. The sequence continues at coordinate 10,986,599 of NC_134159.1, forward strand.
ATCACTGAGGAAAGAACAAGCCAGCTTTTGCAAAGGAAGCAGAGGGGATGTAGATAAAATGTTTGTACTGTGTAGCATCATTGAGCAATGCATTGAATGGCAGAGGCCATTGTTCATCAACTTCTTTGATTCTGAAAAAGCTTTTGACAGCATTCATAGGGATAGTCTTTGGAGCATCTTGAGAGCATGTGGAATACCGCAACAGGGAGTACAGCTCATCAAGTGTTTTTGTAACAACTTCACATGCAGTGTGGGGAACAGTGGTCTGCGCTTCAATTTTAAGACTGGATTAAGGCATCATGTCTCCCATGCTTTTTAACTTAATCATGGACTGGCTTATAGGGCATACAATAGAAGATGAGACAAGAAGCATCAGATGGTCTATCTTCTCCACACTAGAGCACCTTGATTTTGTCGATGACCTCATGTTGATCTCCCGTATGTGTCGTCATATGCAAAAGAAGACAAAACAACTCTGTGCTTTCGGAAAACAGGTTGGACTAAGAGTTAGCCAGAGGAAGACAGAAGTCATGACCCTAAACATTGCAGCACCAGCATCAGTCAAGATTGATGGCCATGACCTACTTGCCATAGAGAACTTGACATACTTGGGTAGTATCATCCGACAAGATGGCGGTGTCAGAAGCAGTATTCAGAGAAGACTCAGTAAAGCCAGAAGTGTCTTCATGAGGCTGAATGCTGTATGGATGTCATCACAGTACAGCATCCGCACAAAACAGAAGTTATATCAGAGCTGTGTCTTATCAACGTTACTATATGGATCAGAATGCTGGCAGATGACAGAGTACGACCTCGGTAAATTGTCGACTGCTCACTCCAGAAGCCTTCGGAGGATCCTCCTTATATTTTGGGCAAGAATAATTTCAAATCAGGACCTGCTGGCATGGTGCAAGCAAGATGGCATGGCCACCATCATTATGAAAAGGTGCTGGAGAGGGACTGGAGATGTGCTCAGTGAAGATGGAAGCTCCATCACAAAGACTGCTGTGCCATGGACTCCTGAAGGGAAACGGGAACAAGGACGACCCAAGACAACATGGTGCTAGACTGTTGAAGTAGAAATGGAGAGCATGAATCACACCTGGGACACGATTGAGAGCCGTGCTTGTTTTTTTTCTAGAGAAAAAGGTGGTGGAACTCAACCCCCCAACTGCCCTCCCTCCTGTCCCCTCCACTGGAACTCAAGCCCCCCCCCACCCCAGTTTGCACCCCCTGTTGTCCCCAGGTGGCTTAAACCCCCTGCAGCCCCAAATTGCCTCAGGCTTCACACACAAACCCTGCAGCCTCAGCCCCCCGCTCTAAATGAATGCCCTCCTCCTCCCCCCAGGAGCCAGGCACCTCCAGCACCCCTCCCAGCTCTAAATCATTTCCCTCCCCCAGAACCAAGCACCTCCAGAGCCAGGCACCCCCAGCGTCCCTCCCAGCTCTAAATCAATTCCCTCCCCCTCCCCCAGAACCGGGCAACCCCAGCCATCACCCCCAGAGAAAAGGCAACATGGGCAAAACTCTAATAATATTCCAGTGCCCATCCCTTCAATGCTGTCCCTTCTCATGCCTGTGTTCCTTTTGCCACATTCCTAAATGTCCTCCCTCTCGCTGGCTGCTTTGCCCTGAGCCCGATCCTCCCAGTGAAACCTCAGAGAGTCCTGGAGGACTTTGAAGACAATGGGGCCCTGCGTGAATTGCTCGGGTGAGATTTGCACCCATAAGTGAAGGTAACTTTTCTTCCTGACCACATCTTAGCAAACAGAACTCAAGGTAGCAGGAAAGTGAACAGCTGCAACAAACAAGATCCAGCTCACACTGTGCCCCCACCCCACCCCATGGGGCAGAGGTGCAGCCTGCATTTCAAGGTCCATCTTTTTTTAGCATTTGCACACACAGGAAAATATCCCGGGATAGCAGAGCTTTCCCACGGTTCATTGAGCCGCACTCCCCCTCCTCCAGGCCATATCTCCCAGAGATAAGTGTTATAGATATATAAGAGGGCTCAGCAGAGGCACTTCTCCTGATACCGATACACGGCACGATGATCAGTATCCTGTTTGTCACCCTGACGCTGGCCACTGGGGGTAGGTATCCCACCCAGATGTAGGTTTTAATTTCATTTACCAACAGCAGATTTCTAGCTTGATCCTGTGTTCCTCACACTGACCAACAGCCTGGAGGTACAGAGATACCAGAATGCTGGGCACAGTGGAAGAAGGGCTGGACGAATACATGCTAGATGGCTTAGGAACATCAATAGCAGCAGAGGGACAGACAGCCTGGCCCTGGATCCGACCCTGGAGCTCCCTGGCCCTGGATCCCTGGACATCACAGGAGATCAGTTCAACCAGATGTTCTACAAAGATCAGGTTAATTTGTGGGAGACATGATAATTTCTGACTAATGTAGACCTTGTCTTATGTCCCTTGCAGCCCTCAGCTGTGGGAACCCTGCCTACCCACCTGTCTTGACCAGAGTAGTTGGAGGACAAGACGCAAGACCGTTCAGCTGGCCCTGGCAGGTAAGTGATTCCCAGGTTTTCTTATTCCACTCCAAGACGTCTCGAGTTATTTTAAAGACTAACAAAATGATTTATTCGGTGATGAGCTTTCATGGGACAGACCCACTCCATTGGATCAATTTCATTTCCAATACGGATTGACATTTGTAAGTACAGAGGACCAAAAATATTTGCAATAAAAACTGACAAATCGGATGTCACTCCGTATTGGAAATGAGATTGATCTGGTGAAGTGGGTGTGTCCCACAAAAGCGCATCACTGAATAAATCACTTTGTCAGTCTTTCAAGTGCTACGTTTCTGCTGTTTTGTTCTGCTGGAGTACAGACTAACACGGACCCCTCTCTGTGACTATTGGGCTATTTTGCCTTCCCATTAAACCGGGCCTTGCTTTGGTCAGCCTACTCCCATGTGCATAGTTCACGGTGAGCTGTGTGGTTGCACCACTGCCTCGCTAGTGCGGCACAGATGTTCAAGGCACACGCATAGAGAAGGGGAGAGGCCCATTCCACCCCCAGCATACCCTCAGCCCTGGTGTCACCCCTAAGGCAGCTGTGGCCCAGCCTCAGGTCCGCGGCTGCATCAGAGTGGCCCAGTGGGCCAGACCCAAGAGCTCCTTTGCACAGCTGGGGTGGCTTGTTGCCAGATCTCCCCTCACTGTGGCTGGTGAGACCTGCGGGGGCTGGGCCAGCCTGGAAACTCCTCCATCCCATGGCCCAAGCGTCCCAGACCTCCCCTGACTCTTGCTGCAGTCAGAGCGATCTGACCCTGGAGCCCCCTGACCCTGGATCCCCCTGCCCCCGAGACCCCCCTCACAGCACTGCATGCCACCCTCTGCCCTGACTCCTTCCCACATCCTGCACACACATCCAGAGCCTTTACATCCCAACCCTCTGTCCCAGCCTTGAGTCCCACATCCCCAGAGCTGGCACCCCCCCAGACACAGACCTTGCACGCTTGTCATTTGTTCCAGCCCTGAGCCCCTCACCTCCAGCCCCACCCCAAAGCCCCCATCTCCCCCAAACAGAGCCCTCACACTCCTGCATCCCAACCCCCTCCACCAAGCCTGAGACCCCCTTCCACACTCCGAACCCCTTGGCCCGACCCTCACCACATGCATTGTGTTACGTACGCCAAGATGGCAACGATGTGTCACACGTCACCTCCGTGGTGCACATCACTTCCATACTGGTGCACGTAACAAAATTCATTCCACATAGGGGGTGGGAGACTTAGAGAGAACACTGCCCGTGTTGATGGCCTTTCCCTAGTGGTCTGTTCCGCGATAACTTTTGAGCACACTATCCATTCACGTCCAAACATCTCGAACATGTTCCAGGCCTCAGTGGTCACAGCCCAGCCGATTTTAGAAAACTGATTTTTAAAACATCAGAAAACTGGAAGGCAGAAAAATGGAGGAGCCCTGCAGCCCCCAGCCGGGTCTATAATAGCCACCGCTCAAATAACTGATGGATGGCAGCTCTTGACTCCTTCTAGTGCAGGGATTCCCAAACTTTTCAGCATCACGCCCCGCTTTTTGATTTTGGAGAAACCCTCACACACACACACACACACACCTTCTTTACCATCATCCAACCCCCTTTAACAAAAATTTCAATTCATAATATAAAATAAGCACAAAAACTTGATATAAAAATGTTATTTGAAATTAAAAATAAGCACTAATAGGGTTTTTTGGCCCCTAGCGGGTGCTTGGTACAGCCCCAGTTGGCCTGCTGCCTGAGCCCTGTGCCAGCTGCCAGAGCCGCCCATGCTAGCCACCCACGCACCAGCCACTGGAGTCAGCCACCCACCCCAGCCATGGGCCAGCCGCCTGAGCTGCCCAAGCCCCAGCCCCACGCTGCCCAGGCCAGCTGCCTGCCTGTCAGCCCGAGCCACCAAAGCCCCATGTTGCTGGGACTAGCTGCCCACCTGCCATCTTGAGCCCCGTGGTGCTGGGGCCAGCCACCCGGCTGCCAGTCCGAGCCCTACGATGCCGGAGCCAGCCACCCAAACCCCTTGAGTCTTACAAGCAAGCCGGCTGCCTGAGCCCCACAAGTCCAGTGAGCCACCCACCTGAGCCCCTCCCACAAAGCTAGGCGCCACCAGCCCCCTGCTCTTACCCCATCCCCTTTACCTGAGCCAGGCACCCCCAGCCCCGCAGCTAACTCCAGCCTTCTCCCACAACCCACACTCACTCACCTTTGCATGTGGTCTCTGCCAGCTGCTTTCTTTTTATAGTGGCTGTGCCGGGTCACCCATGTAAAATGGCAGGGGCTGAGAGCCGGAAACAAAGCATGGGGAGAATTATGGGGGGGATAGGTTGCCTTGCACACACCCCCCGTGGACTTTCTTCATACACCCCAGGGGGGCAGGCCCCCCAGTTTGGGAACCCTTGCTCTAGTGCAACAATACACCTTCTAGTGCAACAATATCAGCTCATCATCCCAAGGCAGAGGAAGATTTTGACCCCCTGAAGGACGTGTCTCACACCTGGAGACAAAAGAAATAATTTAACCATTTATCCCAGCAGAACAGTTGACACATGTTCCTGATGTGAAGGGGCTGGGAGGGCAGCAAACAAGGAAGTTGAGGAGGGAGGATGGGAGAATGCAACTTCAGGACCCTTTGTGCTCATGGTGAGCTTGGCCTAGGGAGGTAACAAAGTGGGAGACTGTGTCGGTGTAAGGAACATCAAAACGGTTCTAACTCCGGGCCTGCTCCCCAACCCCTCTGTGAGGTCCCACTGTAGCCATGGGATCCCATTGCCTGTCACACTGTCCCCTCCATGGCGAAGACTCCTGCCTGCCCCTCGAGTTCACCAGCAAGGGATGGGAAATTAGTTAATCTCCTGCCGACCCGTATGCGTGCTGCTTAACCATTTAACATCACTACGAGGTGTATTTTGGCTGTGTACTGAATGGAGCGCAGTACAAGGACAAAGGACCTTGTGCTTGAGGTACAAGAAGAGGTGTGAGAATTCAGTTCTATCTCCAATTCTGACACAGACTTATTTCCTGGCCTTAAGCGAGTCACTGAGCACCCAGTATAGCTCCCATTGAAATCACTGGGGATGGAGAACCTCTCCGTGGCTTCCCTGGGCCACTTGGTGAGAGGTTTGATAAGCTTGTCAATAGATAGCAAACAAAGAGCATGCTGGGAAGTGATACGGGCATGCTATTTTGCGACATGGCACCTTAGTTTCTGATCCTTCGCCCAGGAGCACATGTAGTGTTCATTTGCTAGTGCTGGAGCTCCACCTATGGAAGTGCTGAAGAAAGTTACCAAGTAATGACCGTTTTTAACATCAAGCTCTAGACCAGCAGTTCCCAACCTTTTCCAGGCAGGGACCCATTTTGACAATTCAGGAAGACTTGGGGACCCAAGGCAAGTCAAAAATGTGGGGCAGAAGGGGAGAGCAGAGCCGTAACTAGCTAATTTTGCACCTGAAGCAAGAATATAAAATTGCGCCCCATCACGGTTATATATTCATAGTAGTAGTTTCAGAGAAATAACATAGTGTTAGAATAATAACACTACATTTATTATAGTTTATTATCATATTATTATAATTGATCTGAGTTGTGGTGGGGGAAAGACCCTCATCCCCAAACTTCTCCTCTAGCTTAAACCCCACACTGGGAGGCTGGAGGGACTGGGGGAGAGTCACACTCAGAGCCTGCCAGAGTCACACATGGGCTGCGGGGGCTGGGAGGGTCACGCTCAGAGGCTGGAGAGGCTGGGGATCACACTTAAGGGCCGAGGGGTTGGGGGCTGTGGGTCACACTCAGGGGCTGTGTGGGTAACACTCAGTCCGGGGGGAGGAGTCACATTGTGGCTGCAGGGTGTCACACTCAGAGGCTGGAGGGGCTGGGTAAGTCATACTCAGGGGCTGAGTGGGTAATACTCGGGCTTGAGGGGCGTCACATTGGGGCTGCGGGGGGTCACGCTCAGAGGCTGGAGGGGCTGGGTAAGTCATACTCAGGGGCTGAGTGGGTAATACTCGGGCTTGAGGGGCGTCACATTGGGGCTGCGGGGGTCACGCTCAGAGGCTGGGTCAGTCACACTTAGGGGGTGTGAGGGAGATACAAACAAAAAATGAAAACTGACAAATCAGCTCCATAGAACAGAGGGGGAAGAGAGGTTGGGGGACAAAAATTTCTTACTGCAAGAGTCTGTTCAGTGGCTTGCCTGGGTTGGCTACAAATATCAAAAGTGGAGAGACTGTCTTTATAATGTGTAATTGCTTCTCTGTTGATAGAGATAGCTGCTGATGTGGCAGCATTAAGAAGCTGCAAATGGCTTCTTTAAGAGCACCATGCAGGTCCGAGCTGCTGGCAATCCTGAACAAATCTAATCATGACCCATGTTTGGGGCCCAACCATAGGTCGGGAATCCCTGCCCTAGACGGTTATGCAGCATTACTATGATCTTTTAAAGAAGTGATTCCTGGCTACAGCCAATAGAGCAGCGAAGCATCAAAGCACGCTGGGCTCCTTCAGGATGAAAGCTCAGAGGACTGAGACTAAAGTCATTGTATTTTGCTAGGTCTGCAATCACATGCTCAGTAAGTAACTGCTGTCTCAGAATAGAGAATGCTTAACTCTTAGAATTCATTAAAACATAGCACTTATTTAGCCCTTCACTTGTTCAAAGGTTAACAAATGAGACCCCTGTAAAGCTGATAAATCCCAATGGCCTACTGGGGGAAACTGAGGCACAGAGACATTAACACTCTATCCAAGGTTATACAGGGTGTGTCTACACAGCAAAGTTATTGAGGAATAATGGCCGTGATTCCAAAATATCTTTGCAAGCATCTACACAGCAAAACCACTGTGTCGAAATAGTTTCAAACTAGTGGCTGGCTTATTTTGACCTCCGTAAACCTCCTTCTATGAGGAATAGCCTCTATTGCAAAATCGGTGTTTCGGAATCGGGGCTATATAGACACAGACTAGGGGCTATTTCAAAATTGGAGGCCTCCAGCCCTACCCAGGGTGCCCTGCTGGCTTCAGTGTGGAGGTGCTATTTCAAAAGAGCTGAGCATTATTTTGATGAGCATTTCTGTATGGTGATGTGCTATTTCAAAATTAGCTATTCCGGAGAGTCTCTTTCAGAACAGCTTATTCCAAAACAATGCTGCTGTGTAGACATAGCCACAATGAGTCAAAGACAGAGCAGAAGAGGCAACTCAGGGTTCCTGTTTTCCTAGATTCCATTTCCATGAGCCGGTCCCTAACCCACTATGCCCAGACCACCTCCAGGATCCTAGGTAAACAAAGAGGTGTTTCATGAATCTGTAGCAAATACAACCCTCTGCTGGACCCCTGCTTCATAAGTAGCTCTGGGAAAGTAAAACCAAAAAAAAAAAACTTTGGAAAATGGCCTTTTCCTGGAGTGTGCTCTGGCTCCAAGCAGTTGGGTGCTCGGCTTTTCGCTTTCCCACCAGCAGGCAAGCTGAGCAGTGAGTAGCATTCTTACCACATGTGCTGATTATGTAGATAGTCTGGAACACTCATGGGGCAAAATTATTGGGTGCAGAGGGCCCAATGGCCACAGCTCCACCCCGACCCCCTGCTCTTCTCATGCCATGGGGGTTCCATCAACCTACTCCTCCGACTCCCTCCCAGTGCCTCTGGAGTGCAGTGACCAGCTGATTTGCAGGGCTTGGGAAGCTGCAGAAGGGAGCGGGAGGAGCAGGGATAGAGCATGCCTGGGGGAGGAGGCTGGGGCAGGGCTTGGGAAAAGAGGTGGAGTGGGAGTGAGCTGGAGGCAGAGCAGGAGCAAGGTTTGGGGAAACAGGTGAAGTGACGGTCGGGCCAAGTGACGGTCGGGCCTGGGACGGCACAGAGAGAGAAGGTCAAGCACCTCTAGCTGGAGGGGAAATCGGTGCTTCTGATCTTTACCATCTCATTCCAGGTCTCCCTGCAATACAAGTCCCTTACTAGCTGGTATCACACCTGTGGGGGAACCCTCATTGCACCCAACTGGGTCGTGACAGCCGGTCACTGCATCAGGTACGTTGGCTGACGAAGCCTGGCCAATCTTTTCTCCTAAGTCGACGTGCAGAAATGCTCTGAGGTAACTAAAAAGCCAAAGCATATTGATACCAGGCTCTCCCACAACACAAAAATTCCCAGCTCTAGTTACCTGTCTCTGGCAGTGTCCTTTACCTGCCAAGTCAATGGAAAAGGAAAACTTCCTTCCTCTTCCCCTGCTTGTACAACACCCTGAACTGCTGGCCTGATTTTTGAGTGTATAACAATTAGTTATTAAATCCTCCAGCCCCTTTTAAAATCAGCTGCCCTGTCTTTGCAAGGGCATGGCGCAGTAAGCTCCATAAGTTCACTAGCTCGCTCATTTCCCTGAAGAGCGATTCCCTTTGGCTTTCAAAGCACCAGCTGCCATCAAAGTTCCATGAAGGAGTTTCTTCTTCACAGATTACGGGATGGTGCAAAAATGAGCTTTGCTTTCATGAGCTTAAATGCCCCCATCCAGGGTGGCTTCCACCCTGGCAGCTCAGTCCAGAGCTGTTTCCTGCACACCCAGGCTCTGGGGCTGGTTACTGTCAATCATCCACAGAAAGCATTGCCAGAGCAGATGGGATCTCCCATGGGCTGGCTAAGTGTGAGGTACACGTCCAGGGTGCACAGCACTGTTACAGAGACTTATGCACCTGTGGACAGTCTTTTGTCATGCACCTTGTCACACTCACAGTGAGGTCTTCTGAATTGCTGAGGTGTGCTAGGAAATAGCAGCCTCATGCACTGACAAACAGCTGGGGCCCAAGTTTAGGAGGGATCTTGACCAGAGCCACAAACCACACGGAGCTGTAGCAGCCAGCAATGCTCCATCCTAAGCCAACAATCAGCTGTTAATATCCAGCAGTGCATGCTGGCACCTGCACTTTCAGAGGGTTTCTATCAGCGCCCTGGAGGCTGCCTTTGGCCATCCTACCCAAAGAAGTGTGTGACAGCGTCAGCCAGGAGTTATGCAGCTGAGCATCCCTCCTGTCCCTTTTTCTCCCCAGCAATTCTCGGACCTATCGAGTGTATCTTGGCAAATTCAACCTAGCGGTTTCTGAAGAAGGATCAGTTGCAATCAGTCCACAAAAAATCATTGTCCATGAAGGCTGGAACTCAAACAATATCGCAGGCGGGTAAGTTGATCACAGCTGTTCACCCAATGAGAGAGATAGGGACCGAAACCAAATCCTCAGAGTCCTAACACCCCTGCACTTTGGGTTGCTCCAAATCTGGAGCCAGTTGTCACGGCCTGGGCTGGAGGTCCATAAATTGTGGGTGAAGGAACATTTTGGGGAGACCTGGCTGGTACCCACACCAGCACCCATGGGGAACAAGGAGGGAGCACCACCAGGTCTGCTGCTGGCCCCAGCCTCAGCTGCTGGCCCTGTGCTCAGGGTCCCACTCCACCTGGAGCCCCCACAATTGGCCTAAATCCCCAGCAGAGGCTTCCAGCCCTGCTGCGTCCCCCAGCCTTGCTGCCAACACCCATGTCCACTTCACCGCTCCTGGAGCCATGGCCCTGTTAACCAGACCCAGGGGAAAGGTGCATGGACTGGAGTAAGTGGGGCATGAGGTTAAAAGTTGGAGGACTACTGGCATAGGCTCATACAGATGATTCCAAAGCACTAGAAGACTGGATGTGGTGGGTGTGAACCCTTTCCCCAGCTCAAACTCTCATCACGTTATGGAAGAAGGGTGTGCCTGGCTCACTGAGTAGACACCCATCACCCCCAAAGAGACAGATGCCAGTACAGCAGCCCACGCCACAGTAGGTAAGAGATGCCTTGAGAATCCAGGATCTCAGAAACTTTCCAGTCACATTAACCAGAGCTGCTGACCACTCGTGTCTATTGCTGAGCCTTCAGCAGTTTCTGTAAGAGTACAAATTAATTAACCCCCGTGGCCTAGTCAAATTACAGCTATTGCAGCTGAATTCAGTTCCCTGGCTCTAAACTGCTGTATAGCATAGCTGGCACAGCTTACCAGCTGCCTCGCTCGAGCTATCAGTATCTACAGCACCACAGCAATGAATGAAGAGAGTTGGGCGCAGAGGTTCGATGAATGTATGTAAAGTCCTTTAAAATGCTCAGGTGAAAGGTGCTATTAGAAGTGCAAAGTATTATGGGTAACTTGGATTGATGCCATATTGCTGGTGCTGATGGAGGTCCAGGTTGGATATTAGGGAAAAGCTATTTCACCAGGAGGGTGGTGAAGCCCTGGAATATGTTACCTAGAGAGGTGGTGGACTCCCCATCCCCGGAGTTTTTTAATCCTGGCTTGACAAATTCCTGGCTGAGACGATTTAGTTAGGTTGGTCCTGCTTTGGGCAGAGGACAGGATCTGATGACCTCCTGAGGTCCCTTCCAGCCCTAGGAGTCTATAAACTCCTTGTGTTATGCTTGTCAGCACATGGGATCTTCTTCAGAGGATAAGACAATATGCCATGTTTATTGAAAATACATGAAAAACTGCATATACATCCATTAACCCACATGTACACTGGTCTTGCCGAAGGTCTTAGTTACCAGTCTATTGTAGCTTGAGTCAATCTAATCTAACAGCTGGATGGATTGAACACAAATGAGCAGCTGGGCTCTGTCAATTGTGATCCAATGCATCCAGGCTCTGCAGGACCAAACCCAAAGAACTATGATGATACACACCATTTTTATAACTAAGTTCCCATGTAAGTCTATGGCTTTTGCAGTATGAAGCTATGATTGTAAAACTTAAAGGGATATTTCATCCCCTCACCATCACCAGGGGTTTCCTGCCATCTGGTTTTGCCTTTATGTGTTCCCTTGCCTTCAGCGGAGTATTTCTATCCTTTGGGGTCACTGATCTGCTTACATGTTTAGCATCAGGCACAGGGCAGGATCTTTTCTGATTGTCTCTGAGCCTCTTACTTCATCCTTGATGGTTGGGCATTTGTGATGGCTTTCACACTTCTCCTTAACTATGCACACACCCTTCCCTCATGCCAAAAGATTTAATAGAGAATTTCTGACAGGATTACATTTTAGAAAGGATTATATATAGTTAAAGAAATTACAAGAGACTCCTATTAGTTTGCAATGCAGACAAGAAGCACTACTTAATTTGGCATGCAAAGAAGAAACAAGACCTTATGGTCAATATTATAATGAAACTCCCAAGACGAAAGAAATGACCCTAAGAAGTCACAGTCTCTCCCTATCTTAAAGCTCTCCCTGCTCAGCAGCACAGACAGGCCCAGCGAGGAGCTGGTTGCTCTGAGCTGCACTGTTCCATGCATAGAGGCAAGTCAGTTTAAAAGTTTGGCAGGCCAGATTCAGCCTACAGGCCATGTCCTGCTGGCACCTGGTATAAACAGACTACTCTGAGTTACCCCTTACAAAGCACAATAGAATGATGCTTACTAAGGCTTAAAAAACTATTGACCTGCAGTTGCTTCTGGAGAGGAAAGGCCCAGAATTCTGCCCACTGTGAGGGTGATGGGAAAAGAAGGCTTTTGGCAAACCCTTACCCTTAGAAACAAAAAAAGCCTCAATGGGATCATGGAGGCCCCAGCATGAGAGCTGAGCCCTTGTACTTTTGGGTGCTGATTTGGCAAGAAACTGAAAGACCCCAGAGGCCTCACTTACCTCAGACAAGGACAGTCCTGGTGCTCCAACAGGGCCAGAGGGCTTTAAGATGTGTTTGGGATGAAGATTGGGCAGCACAGACTGTAGGACAGAGGCTGGGGGTGTGCCCCATGAACCTTTTTATCTCTAGGAGTGTTTAGGGCAGCCCCAAATGACTCACTCACCTGGCCACTACAGAACACCTGCCCCAGACTGAGGGGGAAGCCTCTGGAGTCCCTGGATGTCCTGGGAGTCTCTGAGCAGGGTGACCATCCATCCCATATTAGGTGGGATGGTCCCATATCTGGGATGCCAAAAAAGTATCACAACCTATTTTTAAAAAGGGATGAATTGTCCTGTATTCAAGCCATCCCCACCCTGACCCTGCAGACGCAGCTGCTGGCAGAAGTCACTTCCCCAAGCCTCCTTCCCAGCTCCACGGGGCTTGATGGAGCTGGAAGGAGCTGCCCCTCCCCCCATATCTCCCTGTCCTGTATTTGAGATAGGGAGATATGGTCGTCCTACCTCCAAGTAAAAGCATATGTTGGAAACAGCCAGGACAGCTCGGTAGGGAGACACCTGGCCATACCAGTGAGCTGAACAGAAATGAGTGATTTAATTTAGGGATCCTAGAGTAGGCATAAACTCCAGGAGCCTCTCAACCTGAGCCCTGTGTGGTCAGAGGGGGTGGAGATGCTGGTGCCTAGATTTCCACACAGCTTCTGGGGCAGAGGAAAGGAAAATCAAGGAGCTCCTCTAGGGCCTATGGACACCAAGGCACGTGTTTGGGTGTGGTATGGGCAGTGCTAAGGGACGCCTCTGCCACAGCCTGAGGACATCCCTTTCTCCACCTCCAAACAGCAGGGTTCCTCTCCCATGAGCGCAGCACTCTGTAATTGCTATGCATTAATGGCTGTGTTTTCTTCCGCTCTCCCTCCGTACACGCTCCCTCTCCAACTCCGGCTGGTGCCCACACGAACACAGCAACGACATCGCTTTGATCAAACTCTCCCAGAGTGTTGCCCTGAGCAATCAGATCCAGCCAGCCTGCCTCCCTCCTGCAAACAGTATCCTGGACTCAGGTGTCATCTGCTATGTAACTGGATGGGGAAGGCTGCGTAGTAAGTATTAATGCAGTTCAGTCATAACACTAAGTCCCTCTGTGTTAACATCACCTTTGGGCTTGACTGGAATAAGGTTATTTTTTCCGGGTGCTGCTTAACCCTCAATTCAACCAGGGATCCAACCAGGCTCTTCCTCTTCTTCTGCAGCAGAGATGTTATTGCATATTCCATGCAGAACGCTTAGCTGTTGATAGGGCTGGGGGAGGTTTCACAATGGGGCTGACCCCCGCTGAGGCCTGGAGGTGCAAGCGCAATCCAAGTCAGCTGGGGCTGTTTGTGTTCACGGCAATGTTGAAAAGCCACTTTAAAGAAAGGAATGATTGCGATGGACAGTCAGCATGGGACAGGGAAGGCCCCATACAGAAAAAAGGTACAATACAGCACCAGCCCCCAGCCACTTTGTGCTTCACTCCTGCATAGCAGCAATCCTGGCCTATCCATTCCTTGGCCTGTGTGCTGATGCTAGCTCCAGTAGAGTGCTCATATGTGAACCCAATAGGGCTAGGCCACCAGCTGATTTCCCATGGGATAGTGACAACAGCCATTACTACAATGGATGGGGATTACCCACCTCCTTAGACACTTACCTGAAGGAGGAATGTGCTAAACACTGGGTTGGGTAACCCTCCTCTGCCTGGAATCCCTGTTGACTCTTGTACCTGGTATATGTTATTTTGCTGTTCCTTCACACTGCGACCCGTTTGTTTCTGTTCTCCTCCAGCCAATGGTCCTCTCCCAGATAAACTGCAGCAAGCGCCACTGGTTGTGGTGGGTTACAACACCTGTTCCCAGCCTAGCTGGTGGGGTAGCTCAGTGAAAGTCACCATGATCTGTGCAGGCGGTGATGGGGAGACCTCCAGCTGCAACGTGAGTCTGGCAAACATGGCATTTATGGCTGTGGCTTTAGAGAGTCCTGCTTGCTGGAAAGGGACTCGGAATATGGGCAGCGCTACTAGGATCTGCTCTGGGCTTTAAAACCCCTTCACATAAGTTGTTAGCAATTAATGTGTTGAAGGACCATTTGGTAAACACGTTTTAATTCCCTCATCCTACATCTCCAGCACCCAAACAGCCCTCCACGTTGGACATGAACATGTTGAAGGACTATTTATTAACACATTTGAATGCCCTCACGTACAAGAGAGACCTACCCTAGGTCCCTGGATCCAAACACCCCCTGCATGCTGGACCCCCAGCATGGCAGCTGTGAGCCTTTCCGTAAGACTGAACCTACATTCAATTCACACTCTTGCCTTTCGGCCACGTCCCATCTCCAATTATATGAGACCCACATCAATGACTTCTCTGCTCACAAACCACAGGAAGATGCCTCTCCTTTCTTGCAGGGGGACTCCGGTGGCCCATTGAACTGCAGTGGTGCTGACGGCAGGTGGGAAGTGCATGGCGTGGTCAGCTTCGGCTCCTCGCTGGGCTGTAATTATTACCGCAAACCCTCTGTCTTCACTCGGGTCTCTGCTTTCAACGACTGGATCGCTACGGTAAGGGTCTAGAGTCTGCTACTGACCAAGAACAGACACTCTGTGGTGAGCTTTGAAATGGTCATCCAGGGGCAAAACCAAACGAAAAACAAAAACACACAGACACCTAAACCAGTCCAAGACCAAGGTTTTGTCTTTACGGAGAAGTGGCCAGCGGCACCTTCCCTGTGGACGTGTGTACTCTGGAAGAGCTAGTGCACTTTAAATTCACACCATTAACATAATCCATAAGAACTTCACTGCACAATCTTGCCTTGTTCCTAGGGAATTAGCTCCTGTAGCAAAGGTGTGATGTCTTCCTGGTGAATGCAGCTACCCAAATGATCTTCATTTCTAACTAAAGTTGGGATGTTTTGGCACAAATGTGTCACACTTTATATTAATGGAATATTTATAGCGTTTTAACTTATTAATGTCCAACAACTTAGTTATCTAACATAATCTATGACTATGATTATGAGTAACACATACTGGTCATGGCTGTATTATTAACTATAAAAGAACCCTTAACATAAAGGGTGACTCAGGAGCGAACTCATCTATCTTCAGAAGAGAGAGGGTGGTAGGGTCAGTTTATGGCTTTAAAGGGATGGTACGTAGAGCTTGGATGTCCAACTCTCTTTACAGATTTACCAAATTTGCTGGTCTGATTTTCCTCCTTTTGTTTTACACTCTCTGTAGGTCATGGCAAACAACTAACTTGGAGAGCCGTATACAAGAGACTAATCCTGTGCTGGGAAGTGACTTTGCTGCTTGAAATAAAATTGTAATCATGAAATTCCAATCAGGAGACATGCTGAAAGAACTGTTGTATAATAAATAACCAATGTGTGTTTGCAACATGTATGTATAGCCTGTGTCTCGGGGAAAGGGAGGGTTGAGGATGGAGACATATGGCATAGTTGCAGGAAGTTATGCAAAGGAGTATTTTCTTCTAGTTTATAAAACTCAGAGTGACTGAAAGTGGCATACAAAGTACAAAACAAGGAGGAGAAGAGGGGGATGTGTCCAGAGCCCTCTCCTTCTGCAGTGGTTGACACAAGAAATGTGTTGCCATCTTAGTGTCTCCACACTTTCTTCTAACTTCACATTTCTGTACTAGGCTCCAGCTGCCAACTCTCTCCTTGCCTCGCAGCTGACCATGGGGGGCTTTATAAGACTGATACATCCCTAGAATCTGGTAATCCTCTTAGTGAGAGCCCAAAATGCAAAATGCGGAGTTCCCAGCAGTTTCCCTATTCAATGATTTCATGCCACTACTTATTGCATCACGCCCAAATGCAGTGCTTTTTTGTGCTGGTACTGAGTACTGGCACTTCAGCAGCCCCAGCCACAGGATTGTCTGGGCAGAGGGGAGGAGGACAGAACATGGAGCCAGCTGAGTATGGGCTCCTCTTTTTTTTTTTTTTTTAAACAAAAGAAGCACTGGCCAGATCTAGGAAGTGATCCTGGACCAGCTGCTGACTGCAGAACATGGCATAGAGCAGGGAACCACTAGAAGGCCACTCTGAAACACCAGGGAACCTTTTAATAATAGAGTATAGTTCATGATGACACATATGACCCTTTTAAGAGGAATGCAACCCATTGTGCTTACATTCTCCCAGCAGCCCATAAATCACACGCCAACAGGAGTCCCATGTGCTTCTGCAGAGGGGAAAGAAGTCAGTGTTCATTTTTCTACAACTACAACATTTAACTCCTTGGAAAGAGTTAGTGAAAGGACAAAAATTCACCCTCTCTGCCTTGAGCTTTCAGAGCTGGGAAGAACACAATAGAAACAGCCTGGGAGGACTGAGGGCCACCTATACGCCGCTTTGCCTGTAGTCGAATGATCCTAACCAAGAAGCTTTGCTGCTCCAGACAGGATCAAAACAAAAGGCCAGACAATTGATCAGTTCTGCCCAGCACACGTGAGCAAGAATCAGGAGGAGCTCTGGCCGAGGGAACGTTCTGACTCAAAGCCAGAAGGCTAAGGGAAGTTGCGAGGATGAACTGGACAGTAAGTGCTCATGGTGGCAGTGACTTATGTGGCTTACCTTTAACAAAGCATGTTCCAGCCCAGCAATGGGAATGAGAATGGCAGAACCCCAGATTCTCCCCTTTTTTGCAGTGAATGCCTCATCTGTCCTAGTTCTGCTGTATCACCTGTCCAGAAGGAGCGTGTTATCTGCCCTTTGACACAACAGGCCCCCCAGCTCCGTTTCCCACAGATCCATCTTCTGCTTCTCTCTCCCAGGGGAAGCATTAGCAGTGGAGGTGTCAGGCACGCAGGGTTTCATTTGCTAGTCTTTAAAGTCCTACACTTCTGCTGCTTTGTTTTGTTACAGTAAAGCCAATCAGAATGGTAAATGAGACCAACACCCAGTGAGTCAAGTGCATGGGGAGATAATCTAATTGGTGTCTTAAAACAGCAGTCAAAGGATCAAGGCCCTGACTTTAGACAGAGAATCTGCCATTATGGATCACAGACTAGCTCCAGCTGCTCTAGGCTACCCTGGTGTTCCCAGAAAGCCTGGATGGCTGTGAGAATTCATTAGTGGAGGAGTAATGAAAGAGCCAGAGAAGTACACTAAGGAAGCCTAGCAGCAAGAGAGATCAGAGAATGCCAAGCTAGCTGACAAACAAACAAGAGAATAAAAACAGAGAGAAAGCCATGGTAGTCTATATACTATCAAAACAAAAAAGCAGTCAAGTAGCACTTTAAAGACTAAATTGACTGCTTTTTTGTTTTAAGAGAATAAAAGAGCAAGACAAACAGTATACAAAGAGTGGGGCTTTAATACAAAAGGGAGAAAATGCTGTAAAACTATTCCCCCGCCCCAACCACTGGCTTTAGATTCAAGTGCACGTTTGATTCCAAGAGCATAAACACAATTACAAATGCCGACGTTTCCCCCATACCTCCTCGTAGGGGCACCGTAATCATAGCTAGAGCAGGGCCTGAAATGGCCACCAGCACGACCCCCTGGATTTGGGGGAGACAGAGTTCATAGTTGAAATCTCAGTAATGGGAGCGGCAATGCATTAAGCTTCCCTGGACACATGCATCCATGCAAAGATGAAGGCAAACAGGAGCATCAGTCCAGAGCAGTAATGGCCAGGTGTGGAATCACTTCTAGGTGTAGGCAGAAACCTCTCAGCTACAGCTTCATTTGGTCATGAAGAAGAACTGTTTACGGAGGAAATTAAAGCAACCTGGCATCTGTTTATATCGTCCTTTAGCCGACACAGCATGAGACACCTAGGAAAGAGAAAAGCCGAAGAACTGGCAAGTTTGCTGGGGGAGTGTGTTGGAGCCCAGCTTTTAGCAGTTAGCTGGTAAGGTGAGGGCTGGGGGTTTTGCTGGCAGAAGTAATGCATGGCAAGATAAAGAGCCCCAGAACAGCTCTAGTGTCCAACTTCTGCACAGGCTTCAGGAAAGAGCCCACGAATACATCTTTGCCACTAGGACTGTGTCCACACTAGCCCTCCCGCTTTCGAAAAGGGGATGCTAATGAGACACTTTGGGATATGCTAATGAGGCATTTCAATGAATATGCAGCACCTCATTAGCATAATGGCAGCTGCAGCACATCAAAAGTGCTGCCTTCAATCATGTGCGGCTTGTCTACACGGGGTACTTTTGGAAAGGACCCCTCACACTTCAAAATCCCCTTATTCCTATTTGATTATAGGAATGAGGGGATTTCAAAGCATGTGGGATCCTTTCAGAAAGGACCCCATGTAGGTGAGCCATGCACGATCGAAAGCGGCACCTCAGAAGTGCTGTGGCCGCCTTTATGCTAATGAGGTGCTGCGTATTCAATGCAGCACCTCATTAGCATATCCTGAAGTGTTTCATTAGCATCCCCCTTTCGAAAGGCAGGGGGCTACTGTAGACATAGCCAGTGTTGCTTTTCATAGCGACTAAAATGGGCTTTTTTGGTGCTATTTCATGGCAGAATATAAGGGCTGTCGTACCAGAGTAAGTGCTCTTAAATGTTAGTTTTCGAGGTTAGGATTTTCAGTGAATTATTTCTAAAACACTGTACCCACCATTCACAGCCTGGGGGAGTGACTTCTGAGAGCATCTTCATTCCCTTCATTAATATTTACTCAAACGCTGACTCCTTAACATGCACATTTACATGGTATGCATATAATTAAGATGCAATTACATCACTCGCAAGTCAAGATAACAGGTAACATTACGACAAGCACCTGGTGGGGTTATCTACAGAAAGAGCAGGATGTTCCAGGAGACAAACTAAAACCTCACCACGTCAGCAGACAGTAAAAGCAAAAAACTAAGGTGAAAATGGAGAACTCTGAGCACTACAAACACAACTCTGTCTTGTTTGTTATTATATCTTCAAGTACAATATTGTATCAATACACAACACTGTGCTGCTGCTGTTCTCTCTGACAGTCTGGTTGTTTTGTGACAGGATGGGCACATGGTGCTTGGTTCTGAGTCAGGGTGAAGACAGGCTATTAGACAAAAGCTAAGGCTTCTATTTTCAACAGTGACTTGTGATTTTGGGCAACACATAAAAGAGGCCTGGTTCTCAGAGGGCAGGCACTCAGTGATTTCTGAAAAATCAAGGTGCTTCTTGTTAGGCCCCACAAAACTGAAGCACTCAAAAATCACTAGTCACTATTGAAAATGGTGGCATGTCTTATCACCTGACTAACTGCAAAACCAAATGCCTGCATTCCGCAACAGTCAAAAAAAGGAACACTTACCATCAGTAGCATGTTTAGCAGGTCTTCGGAATGCGCATGTTGCTCGAGTACGTTGTCCAGTATTTCGACATACCATGAGCCCCTCCGTGTATCCCGCCAGGAGACAAAGCCTTCAGAGAACAGAGGGCAAGTAAGGAACTTCTTGCCAGCAAGCTGTTCTTTATATCTTCCTAACTCCATAAGGGGAGGCAGGACTGAAGACCCTGTAGGCTGGATCCAGGCCCAGTTTACAGTTTACCCAAGTTCCCATACTGTGAGGCTGAAGCCTTGAACCTTGGTGCTCCCCATAAAAGGCTGGAGTGTGAGTGGAGCCCTGGCACACCGAGTTGACTGTGAGTGAGTTATTTTTCTTTTGTTTGTTTCTGGCTTCTCACTGGGGGCCCAGGTTGGTAAGGTGCCTGTAGGTTTTTTTTTTAAATAGTTTTCACTTGTGTGTGATCTGCAATTGATTTTTTTTTTTTTTGTATCGGTAGCCACCACCCAAAAAAGAAGTTCCCCAGCCCTGGCTTTGAGGGTAAAATTTCCACCTTATGGATAAACTTCTTCCAAGTCCAGCACTGGAACACCCATACTCTTCAAGTCAAAACCTTTCTGTGCCTCAGTTTCTTCCATCTAAAAGGGGGTAAGAATTGCTTGCTTCGTGCAGGTGACGGGCTCATTTAAGCTGTGTCCACACTTGCATTCCTCTCGAGAAAGACGCATGCAAATGAAGGAAATTGAAAATGCAAATGAGGCACTGATTTACATATCTGGTGCCTCATTTGCATGATCTCTTTTTGAAAGAGCTTCTTTTGAAAGAAGAAAAGCAGTATAGATGCGGCTCTTTAGAAAATAAACGTCATCTTTGAAAGAACCCTTCTTCCTGAAACAAATAAGAAGAGGGGTTCTTTTGAAGATGGGGTTTATTTTTGAAACAGCCCCATCTACACTGTTTTGCGTTCAAAAGAAGCTCTTTCGAAAAGAGATTGTGCAAATGAGGCACCAGCTATATAAACCAGTGCCTCATTTGTGTTTTGATTTCCTTCATTTGCATGCCTCTTTTGAAAGAAGAATGCAAGTCCAGACACAGCTTTAATGTTTGGGAAGGACTGAGATCCTCAGATAACAAATGCTGGGTGTTATTACTCTCCAAAAACAGGTCCTTTAAGACATTGAAATAGGGAAAGTAAAAGTACATAAGCCCACTCTCCTATATTGTACTTCTGGTCCATAAATTGGAAAGTGTTTTATAAAGGTAATCAGGATCATTACCCTCATTCTACAGGTGGGAAAACCGAGGCACAAGGTAGGGCAATGACTTCTCCAAGTTCAGCCACCAGGTCAGTGGCAGAGGCAAGACGACAGACTTGGGTTGTTGGCAGAAAGGACTGAACCTGTGACCTTATGGGCTAAAGGCCGGTGCTCTACCACAGGAGCTAACGGCCAGCTGGCTCTCAGCCAAGGCTGTAGAGCAGAGACATCACTCTCCCTAGTATATGGTCTCAGTGCCTCTGGGCTTACAAAGGGAACCCAAGAGAACCTGCTGAATCCTAGACCAGTTTTCTATTCACTGCCTTCCTGAGAGGCCAGTGCTTTCTTTATGCTGACTCACCTGGAAAAGTTGAATATGACACCAAGATGTCACTGGGAGTGGGTAAGCTGGCTACTGCATCAGGCTCATCTGAGCTCTGGGGCTGGGCTGGAAAAGGAGTTGCATCTGACTCTACAGCATCTCCATGATGTTGGTTTATGGGTGAATCAGAATCCACCTCAAATCCTCGGTCTTTTTGCTCTGTGAGAAGCAAACAAAAACCCTTCTCTGCTACATACGCAAGTAACACACAGTGGTTCCCCCCACTCATTGGCAAGCAGGGTCCTTCAACAAAAGGGGCCTTTTGCTTCACCTTCTGCTACACTACCTGACTTGGACTCATGCAATGGACTCTGTGTTTGAGTGAATTCATGTCAACCGGAGGCTCTGAGCCAAATGCAAGAAACGGAAAGAAAATCAGCTGTGCCACAGTCCACACAGAAGCTGCACTCGTGTGCTTCCTTCTGCCCAAAGCACCTTGCAATCAATCAGTCCCACTGCAGTGGAATGCATCTCTGGCTCTGGAGTGACTCTAACAGCGCAGGCTTTAGAAAACTCGCTGTCTAGGGCCAATCGGTGCATTGCTAAGCAGTAAGAATACAGGGTGGAGAGCCCGGGATGACAGCCTGCAAAAAGGGAATTAAAACGGCAAAAGAAAAAGATGCTGTAGAAGTGCCAATGCACAAGCAAGCAGCCACACAACCGTGTTCCCTCCTGAAGGAGCCTGTAAGGCAAAGCACTGCACAACTAAAGCCAATATTCACCTCCACCACAGGCCTGAATAAAGAAGAGTTTGGGTTTTCCTCTCAAGGTTGGGCAGTTGCTCCCGTTGAAGAAGTTCACAATCTTTTCAACTGGAATGCACTTTCCATCTGTGCCATAAATAGCCCCAGGGAACTGAATGTGGCTGGTCTGAAAGAGCAAAATCCACAGGCTGTTAACACAAAGGTCCACTCTTCCTCTGATATAAAACCCCTCATTTTTAAAGCCTCTCCTTGTCTGCTGGGATGGATCTGATGCTCTAGTATTTGGAACATGAGTTAAGGAAAGACAAATCCACGTATTACTTTAAATCATCTAAACCCATGCTCTGTATCCTTCAACAACCCCCAGTTTTCCTCCAAAACCTGGGATTTTTCACCTGTAATTTGCCCACTGCTCCACAGGCTAACCTAACAGCCACCCAAAATTTTCCTCTTTCTGTAATTTCAGTGCATTTCCTCTCGTGAGGCACTAGTGTGACACAGGCTTTCATTACTAACACTAATACAGACTCCCAGTGATCCATGGATGCATCCCTGGCTGATGTAGAGTTAGGCCATACAAAACACTGTCAAGCACTAAGCTCCACTCACTGTTCCATCCACAATAAACTCTGATCATGTACCACGTCCCGGAAGGTTTGGGCATAGGATGCTCAGGCAGGGTAAACAGCTGCAACATCAGGTTACAATAAGAAAGAGCTCATGTTTTACTTAGCTTTTATCAGTCACATGAGAAAACCCCTCATGAAAACAGTTCACAACTGCCAGGCCTACCACCGAGGAACACCAATCACACAGGGTGACCGACCAGCCCCCGCCATACGCTGAACTCTCAGCTCAGCAGTTAGAACTTAGCAGCCCCTTGTCCATAGCACAATGCCTGGAAGAAGAGGCTCCACCGGACTATGCCCATGGGATGAAATGAGGACAGGAGGAAGAAGAAGCCAGTCCCCACTCTGATGCCCAGGAAATGTTGACAGCCAACAAAAACCATGATTTCAGGAGCATACTTCTCTCCCAAGCAGGGGGATATCAGAACGAGAATGCTGATCCTCTTACCTGACACCCGTGGGAAAGGATCACCACCAGGCAGCAATCCATAGAGCTGTGGTCCTTCCGAGACAGGCACTGCAACTCCCTGGCAATTTCCTACACACATTTGCAAAGGTCAGACTTCAGCACTCTCATTTTCCAGCTGCCACACCAGGGCATAAACAAGCTTCCCTGCAGCACTCGGTCCCGATCTGAGGACGCTGCTTATTGGAGAACAGCAGACCCACGCCTGTCAATCCTTGCCCTCCCTTTGGCCAACAAGGCTGTTAAAATCAGTGCCCAGCACGATGACACTTGTTCTACTGACACATGTCCACAGGGAGACTCACCCTATTTTTTTTTCCATGGGACAATGAATCCTGGGCAGATGGAACAAGTTCAGGGTGACCGCAATCTTAACATTTGCCATTTAACCAAAGAGATTTAATCTGCGTATTGCTGTTTTAAAGGGTGTGCTCATTTCTGTAAAAAACAAGGAGCAGGCCACCCCGCATGGGGACAGAGGGGGTGGCTGTGAGGGGAGGGGACTCAGCACCATGGTCTGGGAGCCACTGAGGGTCAAATGCCCTACGCACTGCCCCTTCCACCTTTGGCCCTGCCCCTTCTGGGATAGGCAGCCACCCCCCACTCCCACTTTGCCCCAGGGCCCACAGCATTGTTGACACGGAGTCCTGTAGCACCTTAGAGAAAGCTTTTGCCCTAATCAATCCATTAGTTTATAAGGTGCTCCAGAGCTCGTCATCGTTTTTACAGATACAGACTAATACAGCTACCCCTCTGAGGCTTTATGTTCATTTCTGTGGTTGTTCCAAATGCAACACAACTGGAAGGCAGGGCACCTGGGCAACCAATGCACTAGCACAGATTTAAAAATAACCCAACTACTTTGTTTTGGTTTAAATGGGCACTCCAAGAGATTGAAGGTCTTACTTAATAGCATTATATCAAACAAGAACAAACAGAAAATCAAGCCTTTGAGTACACCAGTCAGAGCTATCTAAGAAACACATGAAACAATTACTTATAAATAATGTTGAGAAATTAAAAGCACAGATCCAAATAACAGGGGTTCGTATTTGCTCTGTTACCGTAACAGCAACAGACAAGAAGGTTTGAAAGCAACGTTTTGAGTGTTTTCTTCGAACACTGAAGTGTGGCCAGGAGGGTGGCAGGTGGGGAGGGACTTTAACATTGCTGTACATATTGTTACTCTCTAGCAACACTTTCAGGGTATGTCTACACTGCAGGTGAAGCTATGACACAGTGTTCACTCTAATTTTTAACATTCCTGGGTGGACTAAATTTTGTTACGTGCACCAAGGCATGTATGGATATGCACCACGAAGAGAAGCATATGATGCAAATGAATCTCTCCTGGACAGCCACCCAAGTGCTCAGCTTACAGTGAACACGGGTCATTGCAGGTAGGTATAGCCAGGCCAACTTTGCTCTAGCGAGTATGGGTAACAATAGCAGCACTGATATGGCAGCATGCACTTGAAGCCACCCAAGAACGTCCCAGGCTCACCAGTGGGCATGTACTTAAGTAATTAGCCTGCACTGCCATGTCCAAACTACAACTGTCACCTGCACCAGTGAGAAGACAGCTAGCATGGGTATGCCTGTCTGTGCGACAACAGCCCCTTCACATGCAGTGTAACCCCTTAGACCACCAGCTCCCACCAGATACTCCCACCTTTACCTCAGCTTTGAGATCTCGTCGAATCAAGACGTCCAAGTGCAGTGACTTGAAGCGCTTCTCCAGTTTCTCACAGTCTATGTTGGAGCCCTCTCTAGAAGACAGGTCGGACTTGTCAATGAAATTCACGTTGTTGATGATGAGGCAGCGCCCACACGGGTCAGCTTTCAGAACATACACCTGGCAAACATCACCACAGGGGAGCAGTCAGCAGACAGACAGAACCAAATCTCCCTTTATTCAGTGCCTGGCAGCTAATCCAGTGGGATGAAACTCTGAGCCGAAAATGCAGATTTTCCTGAAGCTCATTTATTTGCTTCTGTGAACTCAATGTATTGTTTGCCCACGCTGAGGGATGGATAATGGGATCCATATTCCCCACACAAGGGAATAAAAGCAGCTGCGACAATGTAACACACACAGCTGCCAGCGTTACTTTCCTCTTGAAGAGTCCCACTGATCGATGGGGTCAGCCGAATCAGGGCTTGACCGAAATGGATATAGGGCCAAGGTAACTTCCACTGACTTACATCAGGGATGAACTTGGCCTCCACTTAATAAATGTGCACCTCTGCATTCATATAACTATCTTAAGTGGTAATGGTCATGCTGCGTGTGTGTGTGTGCAGTACATTTCTGTTACTGGGGGTTTTAGTATATTTCATATTATAATTATAACATCAAAATACCCAGTCTACAAATGCTGCACACTTTAAGTGTTGCACTGGGTAATTATTCGTTGTCTTAATAGTAAATGATGAGGGGAAAATATTTGGCTGCATGTCATATTTATGTTGTATTTTAATACAATTAAGAGAGCGAGGGTGATGTGACAACTGTTCCTATCAGAACTGAACTGGGCCCGCCAAAGTGGCAGGACTCACTCAGATGCTGGATCTGACCTCTGGACATCAAAGCCACATTTGCTAGTAATTACTTCTCCTTGAAGCAACACAGAAGAGTTAGAGTTAAATACACTGTAAATAATCACATTTGCAAGTTACCAATCTGCAGATGAAATTTTTCAGAAAGCTCCTAACTCCCATTATCTTTGGCGCTAAGAGACAGATTTAGGCCTGCTTGACACTTGAAAGTTTTGTCAGCATAGCACTATTGGTTAGGGAAGCGCAATCACATCCATAACTGACTGCTCTAGGGCTAGAAAAATTCCTAGAGTAGATGCAATTAAACCAGCAAGAAAGGCCTTTTGCTGCTACAGCTTATTTTATTAGGAAAACAGATAAAATACACTGGAAGAAAAGTTCTTTTAACCTGTTATATTGGCAAATCCTTTCTAGCATAGACAGAATCTTATAAAGATATTCAGGCACCTGAAATGACGACAGGTGCCTAGCAAGATTTACAACAGTATCCAAGTGTAAAAGGTATCTAACTCCATAGACTTTCCATGGACACTTGGCCCGTGTAGGTGCTTTTGAAAATTACACTAAGCACCTAAATACTTTTGTAATTCAGAGTCTTAAGAGCCTAATCCCTGTGACTTTTGAAAATGGGTGAGACAAAGGATGGGGTTCAGAAATGAGTAAAAATACTATAGGTAAAAACAAGATACTAACCATCTCTGATTTCTTCCTGGATCTGTCTGCAGCAGAACCTACATGTGAGAAGAGAGAAATTACATACAGCTCCACAACCCACCTCACATTCATTAGTCCCTGCTTAATAGGATTAATTTTAATGCAAATATTTCCACCACTTTGATTCATGTCTTAATGCATTCAGTCCTCTGCCCTAGCCACACACAGGAAAGTAACATTTTGCTATCTGATTGTTCCTTTATATGTATAACTGGACGGAAGATGTTGAGAAGGAAGTTCTGGAGATTCAGCTTTCAGAATTTTGGACACTGCCAGTCACAGGCTATTGACCAGAGACTTGTGAATTTGAGCTCCGCTTGTCAGAACAGAATTGGATGGGAAAATCATCTCATAGTCTTACCATCTCAAATGCCTTCTCTCCTTTCCTGAGCAGTAGACACACTAGCCCCGCCTACAAAGCCTCCGTAAGAATCCATACTACAACTCTGGATGGCATCTAGTTGTTCAAACTGATTTAATTCCATCTTCAATCAGCAACTCCATGGCACTAGTTCACTAGTGGCTGCATCTCTCCCCATATTCAGAGCTCTGATGGATGGATCAGTCATGACAGAGCCTTGGTTTTAATCTGGCTTTAATTAAGTTTCTTTTCTGGGTGCTTTAATGACTAACAGGCTCCTGAACACCAGCCAGAAATGGGTACCAACACTATGGATTGGATACAAGTAATGACAGCCAGAGATACCTGCTTATCAGAGGGAAATGGCTGCAGGGGGCTGCTGGTAACTGCACACAGGGAGAAAATCATCACTGCTCAGGAGAGATGCCGGGACAAGAAGGAGTAGGAGCAATGAGTAGGCAGCATGATTAGCCCAGACTCTGCTACAAGAGTGCAAGGAGGTGGAACAACAGGGCAGTGGGATGCTTCCAGAGGAATTACAGGCCAGCACGGATACACTCCAGAGGGTGCTGTAACCAGAGTGAGGACTATCACAGTATGTGGGCCACCCTGCAGATCCCAGAGGAAGACAGACTGGAGGGACTTCAATGAAGTCTGGAGAATGAGGAGAAGGAATAAAGGAGAGACAGAGTTTAAACAATGAAGTGACGCAAGGAGACTGCTTACCCTGAGAAGCTGTACTGGGACACGCTGACTCTTGGCATCTCTCAATCCCGGCTTGGACAGGGAGTGGCAAATGTGCAGGAGCCATCCCATCTGTAAAAGCATAAGACATTTGGGCCTTGAGTTCCCACCCTTCCTATAGACTTTTGCAAGAGAAAAAATAAACACAGCAGGAAGCAGGAGGATCTGGATGGAGGACTGCTGATTGCTAGTAACTGAGCCTCTTGCCCTGCTACTTGGAAAGGGGACAGCAGTTGTACAATCCCTCTGGACATCTGGGATTAGAAAGATGTGAGTGAGGGCTAGCATCAGACTCAACAGCAAGCAGCATGGGAATTGTGAGCATAGTATAAAAAGTGTTCTCACCGACCGATGGATAGCGCCTGTCCCTTTCTTCCTGGCTTGTGCTCTTAAAAAAGCAACCTCTCCCCACTCTCCAGCCCACCCAAATAATTAAAGCATCCTAAAAAGGCCAAATCCTTCATAAAAAGACTTTTCTCCACACCTCTGCCTACGTTCCATCCTGAATTCTCACTCTTCCATGTCCTCTGTGATCCTTGCATCTCTCCTACCAATTTCAGTTTTGCCTCTTTTCTCTCCTTCCATCCTTGTTCTCAGGGGCTACATCTACACGTGCCCCAAACTTCGAAATGGCCACACAAATTCCCCATGAGAATAAGGGGACTTCGAAGTAGGCGGGGTCCTTTCGAAAAGGAGCACCGTCTGGACGAGACGCGCAGTGGCGAGACGCATCAATTTCGAAGCGCCGCTGCCACCCACATGCTTAATGAAGCGCTGAATATGCATTTCAGCGCTTCATTAGTAAACTTCGAAATGGCCATTCGCGTGGCCATTTCGAAGTTTGGGGCACGTGTAGACACGGCCAGGATGGCCTCCTAAGACCACTCTCTCTCCTGCTTCAAACTCCTGGTCTTTCTCAAGACCTTGCTGTGCAGATTTCCTCAGTACCAAATGTCCTTGCAGTTTTTCTGCAGGTGTCCTGCATATCATACTTGTCTGAGTGAGAACAGATGTTCCTCAAGGCATGGATCCTGCCATTAAGTTTTTGGTAAAAATTTGTAACTCTTATAGAGCTCTCTCTATAAGACCCGGTTTATAATAGGAGGTTGGCATAACTACATCACCCTGGGGTGTGAGAAAATCCACATTATGAGTGGTCCTGCTAAGATGACCTGAGTCTCTTGTCAACTGCACTAGATTGATGGAAGAATTCTTCTATTGACCTAGCTATCACCTCTGAGGAAGATGGATTATCTATGCTGAAGGGAGAACCCTTCCTGTCAATCCAGGTGGAGTCTACACTGAAATATTAGAGTGGTGCAGCTTTCCACAGTAGCATTTGATGTGTGAACTTATGCTTAGGGATAACAAAGAAAGAAACCGGGCAAATCCAATATTGTTAATGAAAGTAGTTACCAGGATATGTAGACAAGTTATACAACAAACGCAGATAAAATATACCATGCTATATAGTCCCTTTCATCCACAAATCTCAGCACGCTTTAGTTTTACAATATATAAACATCAGAACTCCTTTGACAGGTAGGTAGGTTTTAGACTCATTTTATAGATGGGGAAATTGTGAAATAACTGATTTGACCAAAGTCCAACAACAAGTAAGACACAGGACTAGGAATCCACTTTTCCTAATGCTCAGTCTCTTCTCTAATCACTCAGTTTTTCTCTTAGCAATAGAAAAGGGAAATGTGTATGCCCTCCAACGTCAGATTTGGCACACCGCAGAGATTACCAGCAAAGAATGGCAGTTACAAAGTAATTAGCAGCACTAGGATCATGTGGTCATTTAAAAATTCTCAGAGGTTTTGAATAGCACTGTATTTTGTGAGTGGCTGTGCAGAGTAATCTATACAATCAATGATTCTGGAAGACAACTGGGTTATCTGATTTCCCAGGCTGTTAGCCAGCCTCCTGTAATACCCCAACAACAGGGTTTACAACTGCTGTATCCAATTTTGCCATTTATTTAGAAAACAGCACCTCCACTTACGCATATCACCTTTCCCACCATGTAAGCCAGTTTTAACTGGTTTTATATCAGCCAGATGCAAATGGGGAAATTTGTATCCTTCACTCAGCAAAGCAGCAAGATCATTCTGTCCAGTTTCTTGCAAGCTTGAGACAAATGCAGGGAAAGCTTGTCTTCCTCGTGTCTGAAGGTCTGTAACCAACTGCCTGGCTTGGTCTCTTCGGGTCCCTGCTCTCTATAGGAGGACAAAACCAAGACAAGGAAACATTAGCAACCAGCGGGTAAGGCATTCTCATGGTTCAGCATTTCTAAACAGCATGGTGATGAGTATGAGAGGGGACAGGGGATTTCCCACATGTGAACAGAACATAAACAGATCAGATATTGCCTTTTGAGTCTGTAGCCAGGCAACTCCAGGGCGTACTGATGCCCAAACGGCAGCAAAGTGAAAAAGTTAAGATTCTGGCCATTTCACTGCTGTTCTTCAGAACCTCCAGGTAGCAGTAAAAGTATTAAAAGTTACATCAGTTCTACTCAACTACTGCTGGTGTGAGCTATGCAAGGGCACAGATGAAACTCTTGTGCTGTTATCCACGTAGCTCATTAATGGCCCTCCCATTATCCACATCAGCCTCTAGCAGTAAATTAAAGCCTCTGCCTAGTAGACACTCAGCGGATTTTTTGAAGGCCCATGTACTATCATCCCAGAGAGGTGGGGAAACTGAGGTACAGAGGTGCTACCCTAGTTCAGAGAGGAAGTTAATAGTAAAGGGAGCTAGAATACCCAGGGCACCTGATCCACAGCCCTCTACTCCAACTACTAGACAATGCTGCCTCCCACAAGACAGGACAAGTTTTACAGGTTCATAACTTTGTTGTTTTTGTTTTTATATCACACAAACGTCCAGACTTTGAAGTGTCTCTTGGCCTGTTTTCACCCATGGTTAGAGTCAGCATTCCCACTCATTTCTTCCATCCACGGGCAAAATTAATTGTGTTATGTGCCTCAAGGCACGTGTGGATGGGCACCAGTGATAGCAACACATGCCACCTCCTGTCAGTGCAGGTTGCCCTCAGTTACATGGGAACCTGCTGAAAGCAAACGCAGCTGTTGCCAGCGGCTGCAAGCAAAGGAATCATAGAATCCTAGGGCTGGAAGGGACCTCAGGAGGTCATCGAGTCCAGCCCCTGCCTAAAGCAGGACCAACCCCAACTAAATCATCCCAGCCAAGACTTTATGAGCTCAAAAGGTCAATGAGCTGCTCAACCAGCTGGGCAGCACCTGAATCTCTCCTGGACATCTGTCCACACACTCAGCTTACTAGGAACACTGGTTAAAATTATGACACTCATTCCAACCTCACCCTTCCAGCTCACAGTCGTAAAACTCCAATTCACAGCAGCTCTGCAACCTCAGCTCCCACCATAACCCTGAACAGATTTATTAAAAATCCAGGGAACTACTGAGAGCTTTTGATTTGCTGCTGGCTGTAAACATTCAGATGTTTGCTGCCTGGCAGACCGTCTCTACGGTGGCCTAACAATGGCATCTAGTGGCGGCTTGGTTAATTTCAGGAGAGTGGTACAAGTTCATCAGGAAGCCAAAGGAGGCAACCACCCCACAAGTGACGGGGGGGCTGGGCGTGTATTGAAGGCGGGGAGAGAACCACTGTCCTGTCCTCTCCCCTCCAGTTATGGGGGGATGTAGATATGAATTATCCTCGGGCACCGGGATGCAGGGAAAGGGAGGAGCGGGGTGGAGACAGCAGGGGGAAGGTCGGGGGGGGGGGGGGGGCAGGAGGGCGGAGCGGGCCGGACAGAAGCTCCCCAGATGCAGTCCCGGGGAGGGGGAAGCAGCAGGCTCAGGGTAGGGAAGCCACCTGGATCTCCTCGATCATGTCCTGGGTGAAGACGCCCTTATGCAGCAGCAGGTCCCAGAGCGGAGCCACCTGCAGCTCTTGCACCAGGCGCAGGCGGCTCCTCTGCAGCAGCAGCCGCTGCGCCTCCTCCATCCCCGCCGCCCGGGGACCCCTGGGATGGGTCCCGGGGGGTGCTGCAGGCAGGAGACGGCCGCAAGACTCCACCTATTTCCGGGAACTGTCCTCAGCCCAGCCCCCTTCCGAGCGGTCTGTAGGATCCGCCCTTCCTTGAGGCCTCTCCTCCTGCTGGGTCCTCCCGCCTGGTTCCCTCGCTTAGCCCATGGGGACCGCCCCTGCAGCTCTCTGCTCTGCGGATTGCCCTCTGGGCGTGCTTCGCCGTCCACAGCCGCTCCCCTCCCTAGGCTGTCCATACGGCCCGGAAATAATCTCCCCTCTCCGTCTGATGAAGTGAGTCTGTGCTCACGACAGCTCATGCTCAAAACTTTTCTGTCAGTCTGTAAGGTGCCACAGGACTATATATTTCGGCACTAACAGTTTTATAGCTCCCCTCAATGGATAGGTCTTCCCCAAGAGGCAGCACTGCATAGCTACAGCAATCATGTCATGTAGCACTTTAAAGACTAACCAAATAATTTATTAGGTGATGAGTTTTCATGGGACAGACCCACTGAACCTCATAACCTAATAATTTGTTAGTCTTTAAAGTGATACATGACGGCTGATTTGTTTTGTTAGACTACAGACTGACAGGGCTACCTCTCTGTTACTAGTCAGTAATTACATGTGTGTTGTCTCCTCTATTCAGCGGGCTGGCCTGGGTCCATACCAGGTGAGAGGGACTATTAGTGTGATCTGGTGAAGTAATTCCTGCATGGCAGAAAAAATTCCATGATAATGGCAGACTTTACTCCCACGTTGGTGCACATTTGGACTAATTATGTGGAAACCTAATGGCTTCACACTGGTAAAACTCAGAGCAAGAACTAAACCCCCTAGTGGATTTCTCTTCTTTGAGGTTGTACAAATAGTCCTATAGAGTTGTGTGTAAGCTAAGAAATGTAGGCTATTACGAGTAATTAAGTAGGATTAAGAGAGGAATTTGGCACTTTCTACACCTAGTGGATCAACCACACTAATTCAGTTACCAATCCAAGAAAGGAACAGGGGAGATAGACGTGAGCAAGGCTAGAGGAAAAAAAAAGCAAAACAAAACATTGTGAAGCCAAGAAGCCGGAGTGACACCACACCACAGTGACATGGCCTGACACGATGACACGTCGTATTATGATGCAGCACCACGGTAACCTGGCCTGACACCATGACACAACATCACATGGTGACACATGGCACCCCCATGACCAGGGCTGACACCATAACACAATATGACATGGTGACACACCACCTGGGTTAACACCATGACCCTGGAGCAGCCACACTCCATCTTGAAGAGGCTTCCATTATATACAGAGTTTAGTGTGGTTCCCTGGCCTGAGCACACACTCACACACACATTTGTGCCAATGCCCTGCTGTAGAATGAAGTCACACAGCAGGTCGCAGTGCCGTGATGTCAATGCCTCACCCCCTGATGCTTCTGCCCGGCTAAAGGTAGGTCCAGGGCACCCCCTCCCGCTGCTTCTTCACTTGTATCCCGTCATACCCCGCACGATGGTACTCGCTCGCCTTGGGAGCGCCGCGCTTCTCTATAACCCGTCTCTATGACCCGGCGGATCAGAGAGCGGAAGTGAGCTCTGCTCCGTCTCTATGGTGACGGCGAGAGGCGGGGCGGCGAAGCCGGAAGCGGGGACCGGGCGCCCGGAGCACCGGGTGGGTATCGCCCCCTCCTCCCTAATGGGGTCCGGGTCAGGGTGGGTGCTGGCCCTTTAAGGGGCTTCGTCATGTGTTCCTGAGCTGACTGTTCCCCGGCGCCTTCCCGCCCGCTCCAGGGCTCGGGCTCCGAGCGCCGTCTGGGGCCTGGGAAGGGGCAGGGGGATGATGGAGGGCACCCTGCTGGGGGCCGGCATCGGGGCGTGGCTACTGTAGCCTGTTGGGTGGTGATGGAGGCAGCTCGGCGAGGGCGCGGGCAGCCGGGGGGCGCTGGGAAGCTCGCCTCGCTCCGTGCCCGGGGTCCTAGGCTCCCAGCCCTTCCTCCCGCCGCAGCGCCAGCCTGGGGTACCCGACGTGTCAGCCGCTGGGATTCAAAGGGCGACTGTGTCAGAGTACACGTGCCCCCGGGGTTACCTCACGTACCCATAAGCGTTATGAGAGCTGGGACGTGATTTCTGCGGGGTCTGTACGTTCAAATGATCCCCGCTAGTGTTTCTCTTTAAACAAACAAACGCCTCCTGCGAGATAGTGCCTGGAGATCAACGGTGCTACCTGATAATAAAACTGACTATCCTAAATCGGGGCCCAAGATACGAACTGTGAAGAATAGTGAACACAGACAGTGAAAAGGTAGATTTAAAAAACTCACTCTGTTATCAATAATGTGTTATAAATAACAGCAACAGCTGTGAATAAATTTATTTACACTGAGAGTTTCAAAAAAAAAATCTCACTACAGCTGTAAGAAATGGTTTCACTTGTTGCAAGTAGTATTCAAACAAATTGCAACAGGTTATTAAAATATATTTTGTATTCTTTCATTTTATTTAATTGCCTGTGGCACCATTTTCTGTAGACAGTTTCACATTACCCTTGTGTATTTAGTTTCAGGAGGTGATCCTGTGGACCTCTTACATGTGAACAGGAGAGAGAAACAATTTATTGAAAAACACTATTAAAAACACAACACTGGGGGCTATGGGGCCAGTGTCACACATTTATTTGTGACTGAGTAGAGTGCAGGGTGGCATGGTTCCATGTCTGTCAACCATCAAATATCTTTAGCTTCTGATTATTAGCCTAAGATTAGCATTTTGAAAAATGTCCTGGTTCTTTAATTCTCTGCTAGTCCTGATAAATTACTTTAGATAGCGGAATGGCAAAAAGAGCTACAATTTACTGCTTTTTAATAACTGAAATCTGGTAGCAAGTTGCTAGATTGAATAAAGCACAAATATTTTGCTCTAGAGTTCTCAAGACAGAAGCTGCTAAAATGTTTAACTGCTGGGGGGATGCAAAATTGTAATTAGAATGATGTGATATTTGATCACATGCAGTAGCTGGAAGAGACTCTACTAATCCTAACTTTTTAGTAGCATAAGAGGTTAATTCTGGTCCTGGCGGTTTGTTTTGGTCTTTCTTTGCCAGTGTTCTAGGACTAAATGTAGGGGTTCCTGGATTTTTCAGCATCAATCCCTAGTTTTGCATTTCTGGCTTATGTATATGAAACCTCTTCTATCCAGGTTGCCTAAAGGAAAAGAAATGGAACTGAAAAAGCTAAGCATCTCTGTGATTGTGGTCCTGGTTCTGGTCTTGGTGCTGCAAATTTTGTCTGCAGTGGATTTTGACCCATACAGAATCCTTGGGGTCAGCAGGACATCCAGTCAGGCTGATATTAAAAAGGCTTATAAGAAGCTTGCCCGGGAATGGTAGGTGGATCAAAATATCCTGCATATTAAATAATTTCTGTTATGCGTAGTCAGCTGTTTTTACAATCAAAACAAAAAAGCAGTCCAGTAGCACTTTAAAGACTAACAAAATAATTTATTAGGTGATGAGCTTTCGTGGGACAGACCCACTTCTTCAGATCATAGCCATATCAGAACAGACTCAATATTTAAGGCACAGAGAACCAAAAATAGTAATCAAGGTTGACAAATCAGAAAAATATTATCAAGGTGAGCAAATCAGAGAGTAGAGGGGCAGAAGGGGTGGGGGAGTCAAGAATTAGATTAAGCCAAGTATGCAAAAGAGCCCCTATAATGACCTAGAAAATTCTCATCCCGGTTCAAACCACGTGTTAATGTGTCAGATTTGAATATAAAAGAGAGTTCAGCAGCCTCTCTTTCCAAACTGCTGTGAAAAATCCTCTTCAGTAAGATGCAAACTTTCAGGTCATTAACAGAATGGCCCACTTCATTAAAGTGTTGACTAACTGGTTTGTGAATCAGGAGTGTTTTTATGTCTGGTTTATGCCCATTAATTCTTTGTTTAAGAGAGTTTGAAGTCTATCCAATATACAAAGCATCTAGGCGTTGTTGGCACATGCTGGCATATATGATGTTAGTTGAGGAACATGTGAACGTGCCCATGATTCTGTGAATAACCTGGTTAGGTCCAGTGATGGTATCTCCAGAATAGATATGTGAACAAAGCTGGCAACGGGCTTTGTTGCAAGGAAAAGTTCCAGGTCTGATGTTCTTGCGGTATAGGCTATGGTTGTTGGTGAGAATCCTCATAATGTTGGGAGGTTGTCTGTAGGTGAGAACAGGACTGTCACCTACAGCCTTCTGGAGTGTGGCATCCTGATTAAGGCTAGGTTGTAGGTCTTTAATAATGCGTTGCAGTGGTTTGAGTTGGGAGCTGTAGGTAATGACCAGTGGTGTTCTGTTCTTGGCTTTTTTGGGCCTGTCTTGGAGTAGCTGGTCTGTGGGTATTTGTCTGGTCCTGTTGATTTGTTTTTTATTTCTCCTGGTGGGTAATTCAGGTTTATGAATATTTGGTAAACTTCTTGTAGTTTTTGGTCTCTCTCAGTAGGATCAGAGCAAATGTGATTGTACCTGAGGGCTTGACTGTAAACAATGGATCTAGTTATGTGTGCAGGATGGAAGCTAGAAGCATGTAGGTAAGTATAGCGATCATTGGGTTCCGGTAGAGCGTGGTACTGATCAGGCCATGGTGGCAAGGATGGATGTAGAGGTTCTGTATGCTAATATTCCACATGAAGACGGATTACAATGATCAGGAATACCATCCCTGATGTCACTACAGCCAATCTGGTGTTTGGCCTCTGTAACTTTGTTCTCACCCACAATTATTTCCGATTTGGGGACAATTTATACCTCCAGACTAGTGGAACTTTTATGGGCACCTGCATGGCCCCACAATATGCTAATATATTTATGGCTGACCTGGAACAACGATTCCTCAGCTCTCGTCCCCTATTGCCCCTCCTGTACTTACGATACATTGATGACATCTTTATGATTTGGACCCATGGTATAGAGACTCAAGAAGAATTCCACAGAGACTTTAACAATCTGGACCCCACCATCAATTTGTGCCTCAACTACTCCACGCAAGAGATACATTTCCTGGACACTACAGTACAAATCAAGGATAGCCTGATCAGTACCACAAACCAGTAAGTCAACACTTTAATGGAGTGGGCCATTCTGTTAAAGACCTGAAAGTTTGCATCTTACTGAAGAGGAATTTTCACAGCAGTTTGGAAAGAGAGGCTGCTGAACTCTCTTTTATATTCATATTTCACACATTAACACGTGGTTTGAACTGGGATGAGAATTTTCTAGGTCATTATAGGGGCTCTTTGGCATACTTAGCTTAATCTAATTCTTGACTCCCCCACCCCTTCTGCCCCTCTACTCTCTGATTTGCTCACCTTGATAATATTTTTCTGATTTGTCAACCTTGATTACTATGTTTGGTTCTCTGTGCCTTATATAGAGTCTGTTCTGGTATGGCTATGATCTGAAAAAGTGGGTCTGTCCCACAAAAGCTCATCACCTAATAAATTATTTTGTTAGTCTTTAAAGTGCTACTGGACTGCTTTTTTGTTTTGATAATGTATAGATTAGCACGGCTTTCTCTCTGTTACTGTTTTTAAAAGTGTCCCAAATAGTTGTGAGAGAAACCATCATCTACAAAATAAAATCAGACATGAAAAATTGTATAATAACCAGTTTTCCATGGCAACAGTGTACGTGTTCTTACCATGTTCAGTAAAACCACAGTATGAATAGTGAGAAGGTGCCTCAGCTGGCTTAAATCAGCTTCAGTCCACGATGGAACTACACTGATTTATTCAGTCTGAAGAACTGGCCCATTTTTCTCAAGTAAATGAATCTGCTGGGCAAAAAGAAACTTTTTTTTTTTTTTAGGAAAAGGAAAAACTACACAGTGTTTCCCAATAAAGGACCCAATTATGCAGCCTGATAGTGAGAAGTATGTACTTGAGTGAGTAGTCCCACTAAATTCGGTGGCACCTCAGTACCAAGTACTCCTCAAGACAAGGTTTGAAGAATTGGACCTGTAGTGTTTTAGTTTTCTTGTTTTGGATGTGTAGTCTAAGTAAAAGGTCGGTCATACTCTATGTCCTATATATATTATGAGAGTCTTGATCCCACATCACTTACACAAATGACCTGTCAACTTCAGCAGGACTATTCACAGGATTACTCATGTCAATGAGAATTGCAGGATCTGGCCCTAAACTATACCTATTTTTGCATATTGCATATGCTGTAATATTTTCTGAGGGCATTAACTTCCATTTCATCCAATACTCTGTGTATCAGACTCTGGAAGGTCTAATATGAAACTTTTCACACTCTTATCTTGTATATTACAAAATATAACATATTAGAAGAATCGCTGAGGGCAGAAATTTAAGAAACAAATGGCTTTTAATAACTTCTATACTTTACCCGTAGGGTTAGAGAACTTGCTACAGGATCACATTCACTAGTTAATTTCTCTAACTAGTTACATGTGCTCCTTAAGGAGATATCAAGTAGCTCAAGATATCCAAAGTCAACTGAATGAATCTATAAAAATTGATCATGGCCAACTTTTAAGTCAGATTTTCAAGGTTCCTGAAAACGGAAGTGAAATAAGATAGCCCAAATTACAACCAAAGATTAAGACCTGCTTCAACACTGAAGGGAAGAGCTGATGTATGGCATCTGGAACACATGATTATCTGAACTACAGACTCTGATAGCGTGTAGCATCTCATAGAACATAGGCATCAATGTTATAATGGAAAACTATTAACATGCAGAAGAGAACAGTAGATATACCAAATAACTGCTGTGCCTAATATATGTATATCAGCAGCTAGAAATTGAAATTGGTAGGACGTAGGATTGTTGTTGAAGAAATTTACTGCCTGGTTTTAAATCTACTTTTTAGCTCCACTTTGACCATTTATTTATGAAATAAAATTTAAAACTGAGGAAGTTCTTTCACGTACACCACTCGGATCTTACTGAAATTCTTTGTGTGATTCAACCTGTGTAGGTGAAAAATACTTTTGCCATAAATCTGCATTAAACATCTAATAGAAGTGAATACGAGTAAATGGCATTCATGTCTACATAGTCTGCTTAAATTAAGAATCTGGAACCGAAGCTGACAATGTTTGTGGCTTGCTGTTGACTCTCTGTGATAAATTACTACTGCTTTCTAAAGGACAAAATCAGTTTTCTTTATTTTTTGCATTGTAGGCACCCTGACAAAAACAAGGACCCTGGAGCAGAAGATAAGTTTATACAAATTAGCAAGGCCTATGAGGTATTAAATGTTGTTTGGTAAATTTGTGCTGGTTTTGGGCTGTATGTTAGAGCTTGGAAAGTGCTGTTCATCTTCTACAAATAACCTTTACTATTTTCCTGTTATGTCTATGTGGAATAATTTCTCAGTTCTGTGTGTGGAAGGGAGGGTTGGTAGAATCTTAATTTAGGTTTTCTTGACAGATACCAGCCCCTGGATTCTGTTGATTTTAAAAAAGAACAGCCAAACAACAACTAACTGTATGTCCATTTAACATTTCCCCAGTTATTGAGGGAAGGTGTGAGTTAATCTTAATAAACCATAAGTATCCCAAAACTAGAAATGTGGAAGAACAAATGTAAAATTCTACCTTTTGTTTGATGAAAAACATCAAGAAAAGAGTAAGGGGTAACCACAGCATTTAGCAAAGCAGTGCTCTTCATATTTATTATACATATTCCAGATGTTGTAAGTGGATTTAATAGCTTGAGAGCTTTAGTCACTTCTAAAATATCATTTGCATAAGTAGCTCTTGCAGGTCAGTCATCCAAGCCCCACAGAATCAGCTGTCTCAGCTGGTGCTGCTCTTATATTCATGTTGAGCCCCTAGGAATAAACTGAATTCTCTTCTCCCAGTGCAATAGGCAGTTTCTGCTGAAAGTGTTGCTTATTTTCGTTAGCACTTCAGCTCTTCAGATTCATTTGACTATTAAAAGTTTGACATTATGGGAGCCACAGTAGCCTGCTGGACTGTGTTTGTTTTAGGACTCATTTTTATGGCTTTAGTTGAGAAACTGAAATGACAAAAGAATTTGGAAGACATACAGTGTCACAGAGCAAGGAATTGTGACTAATATTTTAAATGAATGGTTAGTTAGTGAGTAGGTTTTTTACAAATTCTCCATATAAATGTTCTCTTTGTGTGAACTCTGTCTAACTCCATGCCACATATACGGATTTGGCTAAAGAGTCACAGAAACCTGAAAAAAAAGCAGTCAAGTAGCACTTTAAAGACTACCAAAATAGTTTATTAGGTGAGCTTTCGTGGGACAGACCCACTTCTTCAGACCATAGCCAGACCAGAACAGACTCAATATTTAAGGCACAGAGAACCAAAAACAGTAAGCAAGGAGAACAAATCAGAAAAAGATAATCAAGGTGAGCAAATCAGAGAGTGAAAGGGTGGGGGGGAAGGTCAAGAATTAGACTGAGCCAAGTATGCAGACGAGCCCCTATAGTGACTCAGAAAGTTCCCATCACGATTTAAACCATGTGTTAATGTGCCGAATTTGAATATAAAAGCCACCTCGGTTGTTTCCCTTTCCAGAACAGTGCGATAATTCTTCAATAACACACATACCTTTAGGTCATTGACAGAATGCCCCATTCCATTAAAATGTTGACTAACTGGTTTGTGGATCTGGAGTGTTTTGATGTCTGTTTTGTGCCTATTGACCCTTTGTCTAAGGGAGTTAGAAGTCTGTCCAAACCTGAAAGTTCCCCTTCTTGGAGCTCAGCTGGATAGATGTTCAGCAAAAGGAATTCTTCTCCCCAGTATTTACATTCTTTACAGCTACTCAGTCATTTAACAAAGGGAACTGCTATTCTTCCACTTCTCTCTCAAGGGAGTCAGACCTTGCTTCTTTTCAACACTTCTTAACTCTGTGATTGACAGATCCTCTCCAATGAGGAAAAGAGATCAAACTTTGATCGTTATGGAGACATGGGTGAAAACCAGGGATATCCTCAACAACAGCACCACCGCCAGTTCCATCACTTCCATGAAAGCTTTTACTTTGATGAATCCTTTTTCCACTTCCCATTTAATTCGGAGCGACGAGACTCCTCTGATGAGAAGTACTTGCTGCATTTTTCGCACTACGTGAACGAGATTGTGCCAGACAGTTTCAAAAAGCCCTACCTCATTAAAATAACCTCGGATTGGTGCTTCAGCTGTATCCACATTGAGCCTGTGTGGAAAGATGTTGTTCAGGAGCTAGAGGTGCTGGGTAAGAGGGGCAAATTTTAAAATCTCAACCTATAATGTGTTGTGAGAAAGAGGCTGTCTCAGAGGTTTCTATCCAAGGCAGTGGCAACTGATTTCAGCTTTTTGGTGTTGTGTCTGAATGTGAATTCAGCCACAGAGTAGGGATGTTAACAATAACCGGTTAACCAGTAAGCCTCACCCAAAAAGGTGAACCGTGAGGGTTTGAGCAGCCCTCATCCCTGGCAGGCCTGGCCTAGGAGTGCTGCAGGCAGGGGCTCTCCAGCCTGGCTGGAGCAGCCTTAGTCTGTGGTGGACCCCACCTGGGAGTGCTGCGAGCAGGGGCGGTCCAGCCCCACTGGAGCAGCCCTAGTCCACAGTGGCCGGGGGCATGCTGTGGGCTGGGGCACTCCAGCCTGGCCAATGGGAAGCCCCCATCCATGACAGGGTGGCTGGTCCACCCCAGTCAGACTGGAGTGGCACCCCCAGCCATGGTCCCCGCCCCATTTAATCAGTTAACTAGTTAAACAAGAATGTACATCCCTACCACAGAGTTCTTTTGTGGTTTATCAGTGTGGTGTGAATGGCTTTATTTATTTTCCAGTTGGGGGGATGAGGTGTGGGGTGGCACTGATCCCTTTCTAATACCAGTCCTCATCAGTGAAAGTGAGACAAGGAGAATGTAGGTTTAAAACACGAGTAAACACTTTAGCTCTGGGTGGCTGAGCCAGTCTTCCAAGGGAGTAGATGAAAGCCCCATTACTGCAGATAAGGCTTCAGTAAATCCTCCTTGGGCAGAGGATGGACTGGATGCAATCTGGAGAGTCTCTTCCATTCTTAAATTCAGTGATTATCTTCTTTTCTGCTGTAGTCTGATTACACTGTTCCTAGTGCCTGCATCTCTCTAAATAGTACCAAGAATTCTTGCATGGTCAGCGGCTACTATGTTCTGGCTTGGAGTATAAGGCTACATCTACATGAGAGGGTTTTTCCAGCAAAACTGGGCTTTATTGTAAAAACCCATGGAGTGTCTACATGCAAAATATGCTTTATTGACAGTCTGTTGACAAAACTCGGCGCATCCACCAGGAGCATTATACCTCTCTGCGTTCAGGTATAACGCCTGTCTCAACAGTTTACTGTTAACAAAACAGCCATGTAGACGCTACGGGGCCCTTTTGTCAACACAGAGAGCTTCCAGTTCGCCGGACATCCCTGTTTGCAGAACTTCTGATCAGCAGCTCTCGAGAGAGAGAGCTGGGCTGTTTGGCTGTTCTCTGTCGACAGAGCAGATTATGCTTTCAGTCTGCTTTTATATGTAGACGCAATCTCTCAACAGACATTTTGCCAGGAAATCCTTTCTGATGCTCACTTCTGTCAACAGAGTCTTCTCGTGTAGACGTAGCCTAAATGTTACATTGATCTTTGATTTCTACCAGTAATGGTATTGGGATGCACTCTAGAGTCCAAAGGGGGCTGTGAGCCAGCCCATACTGAACTGGAGTCAAGGCTGCTAATCATGCAGAACACAGGAGGATGGGAGACAGTTTTGATGTCCAAAGTCAGGGAATGCTGGAAACATATACTTGGATTTAAATTAAGTACTTACAGTGTTTCTTGCTCAGGGTGAAAATTCCTGTCCCCCTTATGGGTCCTCTCCACACCGGGAGATGGTCCATATGGAGAACATAGAATCCTAAATAAGAGTGCAGCGACAAGAAGTTCTTATACTCTATGTTTAATGTAATATTTTTCCTTGGGATTTTTACATGCTAAATAGAGAACCTTTAGGCAGAAGAGTAAGAAGGAGATGGTGCCATTGTTACTCCTTCATGACAGCAGAGTAATACAACTCTCATGGAATGTGAAAAGGGGAAATATTGTGTAGTACCAGCTGAATAATTCATCCTCTCTGTGCTGGGTGACCACATCCATGTTAGTGTTGATCCCCTTTTGGGGAGTTTGGGTCATTCACCACTCATGTCAAGATGACCCCTTTTTGGATTTGCCCTCCTTTTTTCAGGAGTGGGAATTGGAGTTGTCCATGCTGGCTATGAGAGGCGCCTAGCACATCATTTGGGAGCTCACAGCACACCATCCATTCTGGGACTCATTAATGGGAAAATATCCTTCTTCCACAACGCAGTCCTTCGAGAGAACTTGCGACAGTTTGTGGAGAGCCTTCTTCCAGGGAACCTGATAGAGAAGGTACATGACAGTGAGATCAGCATGTTAGGATTCTGCTATGCGACTGTGTGCGCTAGACATTTGGATCCCTTTGTCTCTGCCATAGCATCTGACAGAGGCAGTCGTGAATGTGGATGTGAACTTTGTCGTGGGGTTGTCAGAAGTTTCTGAAGCGGTTTGCTTTAATAAAGGGAGAGTGGTAGTTTGGATGAGTGAAGTAGTTACAGCTATACCTGCTTGAGCTGGTTTTGCAGGAACTACTACATTCATGCACAAGATGGAATTTTTCTTCATCTTCCCCTGTACGTAATGAGATAGTTGCCAGAGCTGGCAGGAGGACAACTCCCCTACACTGATGATACCCCACTTACCATAACTCATGTCCATCACAATTTAAAGAGCTCTGCAGTGCTTCAGGTTAAGACAGTGACTGAACTTTAGTTGTCTGGATGCATTGAGGTTGAAACTAACGTTTTTGTATTACATTTCAGATTACAGATAAAAATTATGCCCGATTCCTGTCGAACTGGAAGAAAGAAAATAAACCCCATGTCCTTCTGTTTGATCATATGCCACTGGTGCCGTTGCTATACAAGGTAATCAGGGTGTGTTATCTCTAGCATTTGGATTGCTTTGTAAATACACATCTTAGAAGAGAATGGGATTATGGTGTGAGCGCAAACTGGATGGTTTTTCTAAGCAGCATTACCCACCCTGTATGCCCAGCAATTTTATGTAAGTTATTAGATTGCATAGTCAGCTGACCTGCTTTTAATAACGGTAGTAAAAATCTGAGTGAGTAGAACTTATTTGTCTTGCCATAGACACATCTCTAGTGGAAGTAAAGGTCTGATTGTAGTTGGGGGACAAGGAAGAAATCATAATTCCTACCCCATCACAAATGGTTAATGATCTGGGCTGTTTGAGGGTGATGAGTTAATAAAGAAATATGTGGTAAGATATAGGGTATGTCTATATACAAGTTCAATTTCGTGCACCTAATGGGGACGCATTAAATCAAACCATCAGGACTCAACAGTTGATGCTGATACTCCTCATTCTAAGTAAGGGAGGTGAATGGAAGATTTTCTCCTGTCAACCTCCCTCTGTGAGGATGGCCTGATAAATCCATTTTAGACACGTTGATTCCAGCTACACAATTGTCATACCTAAGATCGACTTTCAGGTCTAGTGTAGACCTGCCCATAGAGGCCGTGTCTACACTAGCCCCAAACTTCGAAATGGCCATGCAAATGGCCATTTCAAAGTTTACTAATGAAGCGCTGAAATACATATTCTGCGCTTCATTAGCATGTGGGCGGCCGCAGCACTTCGAAATTGACGCGCCTCGCCGCCACACGGCTCGTCCCAGCGGGGCTCCTTTTCAAAAGGACCCTGCCTGCTTCGAAGTCCCCTTATTCCCATCTGCTCATGCTCATTTGCATGGCCATTTCGAAGTTTGGGGCTAGTGTAGCCACAGCCAGAATGTTAGATTGTAAAATCTGTGGATCCTCCAACCTTCCTCTGTTGTGAGATAACTAAGTAATAACCTTAAGTAAATGGAATGGGCTTAAATTGTTCATGTTATTTGACATTTGCTTGTGTCGTGTTATAACGGTGAGTGTTTTAGACTTAAAAGTGCTGTTGAGACTATGGGGAAATGGTCACCATAAGATGCATTTGGGAAGAATAAAAGTCTGATCTGCAATGTAAATATGCACTGGAACTTTGTTTTCCTGTAGCTCACTGCTTTTGCATATAGAGATTATTTGTCCTTTGGCTACGTGTATGTTGGACTTAGAGGGACTGAAGAATTGTCCAGACAATATAACATCAATGTCTACACCCCAACTATGATGATCTTCAAGGAACATACT
This sequence comes from Carettochelys insculpta, assembly GCF_033958435.1. Lineage (NCBI taxonomy): Eukaryota > Metazoa > Chordata > Testudines > Carettochelyidae > Carettochelys > Carettochelys insculpta. The sequence continues at coordinate 11,031,214 of NC_134159.1, forward strand.
GATAAGCCCGCTGATGTTATTCAGGTATCACTTTATGGCCTTTCTGGATTGTAAGTAAAATACATAGTAATTGCTTTTTTGGCCTGTTTCTTACTAAGAAATTGGTCACCAGAGCATTTAAAACCAACTCCAGGTTTGGTAGAAGCAGAAATTTGAGCTTCAGAAAGATATCTTGAACTAAAGTCAGAGAGGGAGGGAGCTCTGTGGGTTTCAACAGACACCTGAACTAACTTGGAGGATAATTGGATGACAGCTGTGGTTTTCATTTAGATGCTTGCTAAGCTAGTAGAGGAGAGCAGGTCTTTGGGTTTCAGGGAAGCAGTAATTGTACAGAGGGTGGACGGTTCTTACTTAATTCAGCATTTTCAGAAATCCTTAGTCCCTCTGAATTCTGGGCTCTGAGGAATTCCTTAGTAAGACTAGGCCATAAGACTTAGAGGTTTCACAGAGAAAATGCATTATTAGCAAAAGGCAGCATATGGGATATGCCAAGACATTTGTTGTTGCGTAGGGTGCGCCCAAGTAATTGCTGGATTGTCAGAAGCCTTTGGTCACTGGTCCACTTTCTGGCAGCTGGGATTTTCATGTTACTGGATGCTCTGATAGCTTTCCACTCAGCTATTCAATCCTTTCTCTAAAGCCTGTCATGAGTGGCCACACTCCCAATCTCCTGAACATCTCTTCCACTGTGCAAAACATCTTATTGACCTTCGTCATGGTGACCCTTGAACACTAGAGCATTCGTTTCTTGAGAGCTGAACATCTTTCTGGATTAGCTGAACAATGCTGATCTTCTCCTTGCTTTGTCTTTCTAGGCACGAGAGATGAAAAAGCAGCTCATTGATGACTTTCTTTCCCAGAACAAGTTCCTTTTGGTAGCCAGACTTACCAACCAGAAACTGTTCCATGAGCTGTGTCCTGTGAAGAAGTCTCACCGTCAGCGGAAGTAAGGCTCGCTCTGATGGGAGTTCTTCCTATCCCTGTGGCTGCTTATAGATGACCTCTCATTCAATAGCCTAGGGAGGGGGAGTCAATAAAGGGGTTCATTGGAAGAATAGAAATTGCTAGACAAGATCAGAGAAGTGGTTCAGGTAGTCCAGTAGCCAGTCACAATCACCTGTCGCCAGTGCCAAATGCTTTAAAGGGATGTCCAAGAAGCTGTTGGTGACAGTGATAGGACAGCCTGCCCCCAGGGAAGTTTTCTCCTAACCCCTAATAGTTAAATGTTAGGCCTGTGTCCTACAGAGGTGTTGCGGGGTGTGGGAAAATCTCTTTATATTTAATATTAGAACTTGGGATGTTCTTATCTATCAAAACATCTAACCTCCTTTTGAATCTTGCTCTGTCCTGTAGCCATGAGTCCCAGAAGCTTAAGCGTATCTGTGAAAGTGCTTCCTTTTTATCAAACGTGCTACTTTTCACTGCCTTTCACTATCCCCTTGTTCTTGTATTGTGGAGCAGAGTAACTTGCAGGAACTTTATGGGGACAGGGACATAGGAGACAGAAAGGACTGAGATTGGAATGTTGACCATAAGAGTGTGTAAGAAGATTGACATGATGAAGTGTCTGTTTGGCTCTTCGGAGTCCATTTCAGCGGGCACTCGGGCTCTTTATTCTTGTATCTCCAGACCTGCTGTGAATCCTCCATTTCATTGTGTTGTCTAGGTACTGTGTGATTTTACTTACTGGTGAGGGTGACAAGTTTGCTAAGACCTATGAGGCATTTGTGGCATTTGCTCTGGCAAACACGAAAGACACTGTGAGGTTTGTGCATGTCTACAGTGACCGTCAGCAAGACTTTGCCCATGCCTTGATGAAAGATGATGAGAAATATTGGGGGAAATCTGCCGTGAGTGTCACATTTTCCTTCTGCCTAATCTGTCTTTTTTTTGTTTTGAGCTTTATTGTTTTTCACCCCAACCTCAAAAATGTTTTTCATTTTGGAGGGGAGAGACTATTGCTGCTATTTCTTTGAAATATTATGAGAAGCATGTTTTGGGCAGGATCAGACAGACCCCTCTATTTTTAACGAATCCTCTTGTGTTGCACGTTGGTGTATGCTGTGTCTGGTCAGCCTGTGCTGCAATCCTCACCCAAACCTTCATTTACCTTGTGTATTGCAATCTTCTTCTTTTTGATCTGTACTGATCCCAGCTCTCTAGAACCAGTATGTGCCGAACATTACTGCCTGGCTTCTGACATGCACAAAGTATAACAACTTCATCTTCCATCCTCATGATTCCGCTTGCTCTGTTCATTTCACCGCCTGCTTCAAAACTGTAATTTTTGATCTTAAGTGCCTTCATGAACTTGCTGCTGTCAGACTCATGAGTGGACCTGGTTTTTCCCTATTCCTCCCCAAGCTACTCACGCTTACTTAGCACTGTTTTCTTCTGGCATTTCACACTGTGACTGTCACTCCACTCTTCATGTTGGAACCTTTTCTTCTGCAGTTCCTACTATTTGGAATGACCTTTCTATATCTCACCCCCAAATCCATTTCTTGTATCACATCTCTGTTGGAAAAAAAATCCCTTTGTCCTCCATGCCTGTGCATCTTAATTACTCTCCTTCTGGCTAACTCTTAATTCATTAACTCTAATGTGATATGAAATTCAGCCTATGTAAAAAACACTATACAAAATAGGTGTTGTGCTTCCAGAGAACAGGAGCTGGGGTGTACAGAGCACATGCAGCTCATATCTGTTCCTGTTGGGTATTGTGGAACACACAGCCAGTGTTTTCATACTTGTTCTTGTTCCAATGCTTTGCCTACTTTTTGTTACTGGTGTTGCAAGAGATTAACTGAAATAGCTGTTTTTAATCTAGATCTGAATTCTTATTTGACACATCAAGGCTTTCTTCCAAGTTGGTATCCTGTTTCCTGAAGCTTGTAATATTGCTTTATCCAGGTGGCCATCCTGGAAAGGCGCAATAATGTAGGAAGAGTGGTCTATAAAATCTTGGAAGATGCCTGGAGGGGTAGTGAAGAGGATAACTTCATCCTCTTGGATCTTCTGGCTCAGTTAAGAACAGACCCTGGTCTTCTTTCTTCAGATGCTGTCCTGCCAGACTTGAATGATGAACTAGCTCCTGTAAGTATTCTCAGTTTTGTAGAGGTGTAAGGAACATATGATAGTTGATTCTACTTCATTCTTAAGACTATATGATTCTGTCTAGATTTTGGAATATTGGCAGGGCAAGTCTCTTACTTAAGGATGTAAAAGTTTTAAGCAGTTAACAGAAAAGGTTGATGTTTATCAGACTCAGTTAACAATTAAATTCTTCTGCTGGTCCAGCGCCTGGGGTCCCTTCCAGCTGCTGGCCTTGTGATACCAGGCAACTGAGTCCCAGACACGACAGCAGCAGGGTGATAGCTGGATAACCTCAGTGGACTTATCAGTGTGTTTCTTAAGGATCATCGTGATGGTGGGTTTGGGGGGAGTTGATGATATTACATCATCTGGACAACTCGTTAGTCCCTCTGAGTCCAACCTATGGGGCCAGCATCAGAATGGCAGTGAAGCACCACATAAAATGTGGAGGTGCTGCAGCGCTCCCCATCCTCTTAGTTCCCAATTAACGTTTAACCAAATAGAATTTGAATAGGTTACTGTTTGTACATGTGATATACATCCCTACTTTCACTATGAACTCATCCACCGCAGGAGGCAGCCCTTGTGGGTAATTGAGCTGGTTTGTTTGTTTTTTTAAAGGGTGGTGGAGAGAGAAACCACTTTGTCATTGACATGTTGCATCTTTACAGGTGTTCTTTCTCCGATGGCTCTATTCCGCAATAGAATATGTCTCGGACTGCTGGGATAGCATATTTCATAATAACTGGTATGGAATCTGATTTAAAAATCAATATAGCTCTTCTTTTGTGTATAGGTATAGTAGTCTATAAATTCCAAAGCATATCAAGTTATAGAGACATCTGACAGAAGGATGTCATCCATAGCTTCCGTTGGAGAGAGGAGACAACTATGTTGCAGTGAAGCTGGGGTATGCTTAACTTCTGCCTCATCATCTGGGTAACTGGTCAAGATCTGCCACTGGATCTCATGCTGCTCAAAACACATGACTCCAGTTGGCAGTAGTCCTGGCTTGGCAGGCTTGCTCCTCTGGTTTTCATTAGCATTTAGTATTTTAAAATATTCTTCTGTTTGTCTCCCTGCCTTTCATTTGGTGATAGGAACAGTGAGCGAACATCCATTAAAGTGCTTCAAACAGTAGGAAATTCAAGGACAATTAATTGCTATGACTTGGGATGGAAGGGAGCTGAAAAGCTGAGGAAAGGGTTGGCTCTAGGAACTCAGAATTCACTGCAAACCTTCTCTTTTAGGCGGGAAATGATGCCACTTCTGTCCTTGATCTTCTCAGCCCTCTTCATTCTCTTTGGCACTGTTATTGTGCAGGCTTTTAGGTGAGTACCTACCAGACTATTTCTTGGAGCCTTGTGGGCCAGATTTCAGCATCTTACTTCAAACTTAACATTTTAAAATGCTCCTTTGCAGCGACTCGAGTGATGAGAGAGACTCTCCTCTCCCCCCGAAAGAAGAACCCAGTGAAAAGAGTGAAAAGAATGACACAACCTTCAACAAAGAGAACAGGTTTCCCCTGCCAACTCCTTCCTGCACTAACCAGGCCTTCTCTGCACCTCACTCCCTTTCCTGCTAAAGAGGCTTGGTGGGGTGCAGTCACTACTGCCTTTTTCCAGGCAGAGAGGGCAGCTGGGGGCAGGGCGGTCGGTAGATCACAGAGAAGTAGTGGAGCTGGTGTGAATCTGGTGTTAGTGACACCCAGCATGTGAGTAGCAGAGTATAGGCATGCAGCTGATGTAAGGCATGCATGGACAATGGGCATTGCTAGCAGCCAGTCAGTGGAACGCAACAAATTGAATATTTGGGACCAAAAGCCCCTTTGAGGTGGAGAACTGGAAAGCAGCATTTACCGGAACAGGGACTGATCCCCATTATATAAGGGGGTCATTGCATACTTCTCTGAACTAGCAAGAGATTAGTGGCCATACAGCCAACTTCTTTACATCCACCTTTTCCCACTATGTACATTTAAAAGCTGTCCGCCTGCCTGTTTGCCCCTAGACCAGTAGTGGAAATCTGCGGCTCAGTGAGGTTCCACCTGTGGACCTCTGTCTGTCCCGTCCCCCATGTGCCTTTCACACACTGGGGCACTGGAGCCAGGCACTTCCTACTCCTCCCCTGTGCCTCCAGCACTTTCTGAGTGCCACGAATCCACTGATTTGTGCTTCGGCCTCACATTGCCCCCTTCCTCCCAGATCTTGAATGCTGCTAATCAGCTGTTTGTGGCTGCTGAAGCTCTGGAAGGAGAAGGGAGGAGCAAAGAGAGAGTGCATATCTGCAGATCTGTGGTGCTCTGAAAGTGCTGGGAGGGTGGGGGAGGAGAAGGAAGAGCAGGGCTCCAGTGTGAGAGAAGCCTGTGGGGGCAGGAGACAGAAAGGGATTGCCCATGTGACCCACGGACAGGAAAGAGGACTACTCATGCGCCTCACCCAATAATCTTGGTTGCTGTTTGAGGAGGAGACAATGATATTTGCCAAAGAGCATCTCATCTTTAGTAGGCCCAAGGTAAACTGTATTAATAAGCTTTGAATAGAGAGCATAGAGCATGTCAGTTTTCAGGGTTCTGCACTGTGCCAGCTTAAACATGGTAGTGGCTTTGGGGTTACTTTTCACAAGCTCATTCTTATAATTATCAGGTGCACTTTGCTCCCTTTTCACTCACCTCATTCTCTTTGCCCAGCAGGATTCCCAAAAAGGGCTTTGTAGAAGTGACTGAGCTAACAGACGTTACCTATACTAGTAACCTCGTGCGCCTGAGGCCAGGGCACATGAATGTGGTTCTGATTCTTTCCGACTCCACCAAAACCACCCTGCTTCAGAAGTTTGCTCTGGAAGTCTACACATTCACAGGGTAAGTACCGAGCTCCTCCTGGGGTTCTGCTGTACTCTTAATGGTTTGCATAGTGGATGGGTTGAGGGTGCATGTTGCTGCATTGCTTTGTAACGTTGATATACTTCCATTCTAGCTCCCATGAGCATCTTAAGCTTCAGCTGGTTGCTAGCCTGTGAGAGGACTTAAGCTGGTAGCTGTTTGTGGGCCAATATTAAATGGGTGGGTGAGCTCAGTCCACTTCGCAGTAGATGTATGCGTTCTATACCGCCACTAGTGCAATAGACAGAATGGACCATGGAGCCTCAAGTCTCCTGTCCAGGTTGCAACTTATGCTATGCTTGTGTTCATACAAGTACAGGGCTTCAGTTTCCAGGCCTGTCTATCAATTAGGCACTTGTCACTGTGATTCAGTCACGGTAGTTTGTGTGAAAATATAGAAATAAATTACTTCAACCTTCAGTTTCTAATCTTGATGGTTCCTGTGTGAGGTCTGGTCTAACGTGGAACCCCATCTAAACTGGCTCCCTCTCACTCCTTCTGCAGGAGCAGCTGTCTTCATTTCTCCTTCCTGAGCCTCGACAAGCACAGAGAATGGCTGGAGTATTTGTTAGAATTTGCCCAGGATGCTGCCCCCATTCCAAATCAATATGATAAACATTTCCTGGAGCGTGACTACACTGGTTATGTATTAGCTCTAAATGGCCACAAGAAATACTTCTGCCTCTTCAAGCCTCACAGAGCAGGGGACGAAGGGGGAACCAAGGGGTCGTGTGAGGATTACGACCCCTTGCTACACACCGGAGAAACCCGAGGAAAATCCTCCTGCAGTCCAGGATCCAGACAAGTTAAAAACAAATTAAGCAAGTTGTCCTTATGGATGGAACGTCTCTTAGAAGGTTCCTTACAAAGGTTCTATATTCCATCATGGCCTGCATTAGACTGAAGGGATTTAAGAGATTCTAACACTACGGACTTTTTAAGATGACAACCATGGACAACTCTTTCCAGGAATAAACAGTCATGACAAATGGACAGTAGGTTTTAGATGAACTTTCCTAGGCCCAGTGAGTAGAAGTATCTTCCTACATCTTTGACCTAGAAGTGAAAGATGAAACGTACTGAAGTCCTCTGTACCAAATTGTTCTTATATTTGAATGCTGTACTATCTAAGACAAAAACCAGCCTATTTTCCTTTAATGTCTTGCACACTGCATCACCTCCGGCCTGTCTCTTTTCTCGGTTGAAGAAAACCTGGGAGTTTGCAATGGTGACTCAGTTTGGACTTAACACAATGAACCTGTTACATAGGTCAGGTCACCCACCCCCTTCCCAATGCTTAGCCCATAGTGCATGGTGTGATAATGGGAAGAACCTATGGAATCTCCCAGCCTCTATAACATGGAAAGGCTGCTTACTGAACATTCTTATTTATCAGATTTCCCTGTGGTAAGTAATTTAGGAGTGTGGTTGGGGAGGTCTCTGTTGTAGCAAACTGATAGCTGGTATTTACAGATGGTTGGGGCTAGTCAGCGATCTGCATGTTACATGCTCCTTGTGAAATAGTTCCATGTGCAGCTTCATCAGCTAAGCCAAAAGCAGGGAAGGAAGGGGGTGGTAACACAGCCGTGAATACTGTAAAAGATGTTGAGCCATTTACATGTACATTTGTTTTTCAGATGCCTTTCTGCTTCTGTCCATGTTTAGACTGTTTCTTAGAGCCATAACTAACTTATGTCCTCAGATTGTTGGCATAAGCTGCTATGAGCCTGTAGACATGTAAAAGAAAATTTAAATACCTACTAGTGACTCAGCTTGAACACCCTTCAAACAACATCTCTAGTACAAATATCGACACTTCTTTGTATCAAGGAACTTAATTCTTTAATGATTGTATTTCTGAACTATGATACCCAAAAATGCTTTCATCAGATCGTCTTACGTGTTGAACTAATGTTGTTGCAGACAGAAGTTCTTAAGATGTTTAGTTTCAGCTTCTCTCACTTCATTTTTATCCTCAGCTCAGATGTTGGCTTTTTTTTTTTCCCTTCTTTTAAAACTGCAGGTTGGTGTAAAATTGAACTAGTTCTAACCCATGAAGTTACTGTAATTATATCAAATGGGCTCTCCACCAGTCATTTGGCTTGCCCAGGGAGCTGGCTTTTTGTTAGAGTAATAGGTGGTCACAAAAAATGGTCTTTTGCTGCTACCTGAACATCGATACATTGAAAAGGTTTCTTTTCAAAACAAGAAGCTGTAATCTTTAGATTGCTACTACTTTCCTCCCTGTTAATCTGCGAAGACACAATCACTTCATCTAATGCTTGCTTTAAACTTAATAAACTGCCCCAAAGTGACCTAGAGAGGAATCTGAGGTTTCTGCATGAGTTTTAATTGCAATTAACTCCTAAGCAGGATTTGGAACCTTCTTTGGAACTCCTATAGGCATGGCATGGGAGTTTACTTAAATCTTTGCTTCTGTCCTTACCCACCCACCCCTTCCCCAGCAGAGCAGCCCAGTACTATGGATAAATATTCTGAAAACTGAGCTACCCTCTGCCCTAAATGACACCTAGGAATATCCAAGCAACACAATTTGCTGAACGTTCTTCAGAGCTTTATAGCAGTGAGATAGTAGCTCATGGAATTGGTGACTTACTGCATTCTGCTTGGCTTAGAGGGGAGCTGTACTTCAACTGTCAAAAGGCCACTTGAATAATAATCATAATGCTCTTTTATATATAAGGGTACTGTGCAGTTCAAATATTGGAATCCCCTAACCTGGCCCATGTTACTAGAAGTTAAATCTGTGATTACTTAGCACAGGCTGTGAGAAGGAGGGAGAAGACTTTTCTTCTGAGGAGATCTGCAGAAATAAAATGCTGAAAACCCATGAACTGATCTTAAGCAGGAGCTGGACTCTCTACTTTTTATGCTCTTTTGTTGAAGCTGGTTCTATAGTTGGCTTGGGCAATGAGGTAGCCTGATTATTTTCTTACAGTGTAGTTGTTCATTTTGGATCTTGCATGCCATAACAGTGCTGTAAACCCCAGCAGTTATACTCAAGAGTCCAGATTTTAAAAGAAAATTCTTGTCACTCTAAACAATCTCTCCAAGTGTAAGTTAGGCCCAGAAAGAGGTTTCACTAAAGTGGTCTGTTAATGTCTGTTCTGCTAGTCAGAAATCAGTGTCAAACTTTAAGGCTTTAGACTAAGGGCCCCACTGTTCTGTACAGAAGAAATCTGGTTCCCTCACTCATGCCACTCCAGGAACCCAGGATAAGGTTATAGACCTCAAACCCTATTTTGAGGACTCCAGTGGTGATTAGTCTTTGTGCTTGTTTGCTACACTGGGGTGACTGGCCCTGTGCATAAGCACTTAATGATGTAAGTGTTGCAGTAACACTCCCTCACGAAACAGCCAGCTGGTGGTGCCACAGATTCTATTCCCTTATGAATCAAAGTTAACCTAGAACCAAGTTGCAGGAGGTCAAACCAACTCCTTTATTAGTGTGTGATTTTTGTTAGTACATTGTAGTTGTAGGGAACAGCTACTCTTCCCTAGCCTGAGACACACCCCAACTGTTCTGAATTTATTTATTTAGCATGGGTAGCCCTGCTCTGGTACCAAGCTAATTGTATTAGTCTTTGGGTGCAGAAGAACACTATCATATGACCTCTCTCTGCTGCCTGGAATTTAATATCGCTGCTTTCCCGATGCTTCAAGACCATTAATCCGAGAAATTTTTCTGTTTTACTGTTCCCCCTGATTTTCTTCATAATTAAGGAAATGCACTAAGCCATTCTCAGCTTGTACATGATACTTTCATGAGCTAAGAGTGATGAAGTTTTCAGTGCTAATGTACTGCTCTTCCAGAAACCTAAATCAAAGCTTTGTTAAATTCCTAGAAGCTGGAGCAAAACATCTTTACAACAGAGGGAAATGTAGCCTAGAGTCCAAATACTGTACCTGACCTTTCTCCTTGACTGCATGTGGTATACATCAGGCTTGCGGTGACAGCTGACTCAGATCTGTATGATCAGTAAAAGCTTGCCAGGAATTAATACAATAATGCAGCCTGGGAGATTGAATTGAAAAGCAGGTAAATATTTTGCACTTTTGATACTCTTGGGGAGGGGGATAATTTATTTGGCAAATGTCTTTTTTTTTTAAGTTGTGTTTTTGTATTTGTGACCAGGCACTGATAATGTCATTTTGTTTTAAGATTATTACAGATTCGCAATTGAAATAAACTATTTTACTGTGAGATGAGGTGGTGGCCTTACATTTTAGGAAGGAGGGCTTTCGAAAATGGGGGGTGGGGGGAGTCCTTTCGGAAGGTCTCATCTCCATGGGCAGCGTGCGGTTTGAAAAGCCGCACTTTTGAATCTCTGCGGCCACCATTATGCTAATGAGGTGCTGCATATTTGTTGCAGTGCCTCATTAGCATCTTTCAAACCCATTCATTAACATGCCCCTTTCGAACGGAAGGGGCACGTGTAGACCCAACCTTAGGGAGTAATTCAGCAAATGCAATGGGTTAGGTATCTTCATTCCAGCAACAGGGCTGCTTGACCAAGGACAGCTCTTGCCGAAAGCAGCCTGCTATTTTAGCCAATGGACCTATTGTCCTCTTGAAAGCTGACAGCTATGGGCCCTAGGAAAATCATGCAGCAATGGGGTTTAGAAACATTCCATCCTTAAGACAGAGAACACAGTGCCTTGGTATAAGTCAGCTCATAATCTAAGGTTTAGAGCTAGTTCCACTTTGAAGCCAAAAGAACTTCTATGCTATTCCAGGCTCATGGAAGGGAGCCAGGATTTTATATTATGGCTGTATATTGCTCCCCTCCTATATTTATTTATAGTGTAATAAAATAATTAACATTTTAGAAAGAAACCCCCATTTTAGGTCAGAGCAGACAGTTTTTATATTGAAAGAATTCTAGCTGTCATCCTTGGCTTCCTGTGTTACTAGCCATATTCGTACAGCCACGGGAACATCCAGCCACCCCCCTCTGCCCACCTCCTACAATTACACTATCTACGCACCTGCTGCTTAGAGCACAGAAGGAGCTTGAAATGACATTGTCTGGTGAGAAGCAGTTTTTATTCACTTTTCTCTCGCTCCTTCTCTAACAGCAAAGAGTGAGGGAGGGCAGAAATTAAAAGCAAAACCTGACTGGAACAACTCAGTCAGGCTTCTTTCTTCATTCAGATTTTGGTAAAGTATTTGCATGGAAAGGCTGTGAATATTAAACTCAGCTTGTTGGTGAAGAGTAAATTTGCATGAGCAGCAGCGTGCCCCTAATTAGGGTTTACATTTTTTTGACTCCTGGGAGTACACATAACATTTCAAACAGCAGATTTGCTCCCATGAGGGCCGTGTTACCTATAAACAAAGAAAAAAAAACTATGACTATCCAATTGTTTCCAATTAAAGAGTCAATCAGAAAAAAAAAAATCAATCAATACTGGAGCAGGGAGTTCTTTTCCAACTCTTTCATTAACACTGGTTAATTATATCGAGCCCTCAATCCTGTAATTGAATCCACGTTGGCAGAGCCTCATTCAAGCCATGAGCATGCACCTGCACAAATTCACTTAACCAGAGGCTTAAAAGCCATACAAGCATGCAAAGCTATCTGTATCGGTCTACTACAAAGGTACGTATGCTGAATTTTGTTCCACCAAACTGACTTCTCGTCTTCTAGTGGAATCTCTAAACCCAGCCCCAGGAAATTTAGAATAAATAGTCGACAGTTGAAACAATACTCAGTTTTAATACTTAGTCATCCAAGTTTCATTTGCTGTATTTATAGTGCTGTATTTATAGGGCCAGAAACCAGAGCCTGCCCCAGAATTCACAACTGATGCTACTGCTCAGGACCTCATGAGAAAGCTGTAACCTCTATCATTGTGTAAGGGAAGAGAACACTTTTGCCATTGCTACGCTGTTGGAGCTGCACCAGTTGTGAAATGCACATCCTACTTTTGCCAGGATCAGTGCCACCAAAAGCTAAAAGTCTGTCCCTTTCTCACTGAAATCAATAGAAAAGCAGAGTGGCTATAGGATAGGACTGTCCACTGTTCTTATGGTTTCCACAGGTTTCCAGGAACCAGATACAGTTTGTTTGTTTTTTTTGTTTTTTAAAAGCAAACACTTCTCTCCCTGCCTGAGACAGTCTATGTGTATATACCAGGGTGGCCAAACTAGTTTATGAACCACATGCAGCAGTTTTAGAGAAAGTGCAGTTCACACAGCTCTCCCTGCCCCCGTTTCCTAGTCTCCACTTACCAGGGTGGGGAGGGGGAAAGCAGGGGTTTTGGGATCTCTGCCTTGAAGCTGAGTGATGGGCTAGGGGCTTCTGCCCAAGGGGATGTGGGGCTCAGGGCTTAAGCCCCCAGCAGGAACTCCTCCAGGGGCTGAGGAGTGGGGCTGAAGCCATGCACCTTCGCAGATCTGATCCAGCTCTTGAACTGCTGGAATTTGTCATATTCACTACTTGCAGAGTCAGTAAGTTGGGTCACCCGTGGTACATACATATGACAAAGTCAGTGCCATTAGCAAGGCAGAGCATTCCACTAAAAAGCAACAGCTCCACGCTGAGCAGGACACAGGCACCTCCTTACTGTAGGATGTGCTTTACCTACCACAATTTCTACACTCAAATTGGTTAAAATATTGGTTTTTCTAAATTAAATTAGTTTTAAAGATTGTGCTTCTTTATTGCTTAGGAGCATGGAGTTACCTCCACCCCGGGCAGGACTGATATCTCTTGGCACTAACTTGACTGCCACAGCAGTACGGAGAAAGCACAGTTGAGTGGCTAAAGCAAAGAGTACTGAGTCCAGTTTTGACTAACGCTGGGGAAGCCATAATTTGCTTATCTAAGAGGTGCCGCCTCTCTTGTTTACACAGCACCGTTTGGAGTTACACACACTCTACCATAACCTGAAATAGCTGTTTCAGAGGATTCTTTTGTATTTTCTTAAATATTCTCCTGCAACAGGCTGGTTGGATTGTCCTTAATACACACAGTAAGCCTAGCTGACTATAAGTATTTCCCACAGGCATTCCTATGCTATCTAGGGATGCTCACACTGTTCAAGACCAAATAGCTGTTGTTTTGAACTCGACAGCACCCAGTTCCCACAGCTAAGCACGACTCACAATACTACTGACAAACATGGGATGTAGCAGTTCTCTAAGTTGCATTCACTTATTATTTCCTTTGACTCACCAGAAGAATCATATATTGGTGCAACTTCAACAAGATCACATCCCACTATATTTAGCCCTTGGCACCCACGAATGATCTCCAAAGCCTGTGAAAGGTAACAGGACTATTTAGTAGGTATCCAAATTGTCATCTTTGAAAACATTTTATTTAAATAGCCAAAGTGGTGTATTCATTTTAAAACCCACTTGAAGTGAAATCTGTGAAGATACACAATTCCTTTCCAAGATCACTGCTGTAACCTTGGGCTCTATTTTAGCTGAACAGGAGTAAGCAGGATTAGACAGACGATTAGACATACAGATACTGACAGCGCAACTGGCTATCCGCCCCATCTCCCTTAGCAGTGGGTTTTTCTAGAACAGAAGGATAAGTGCCAATCTCCATATTGTAGGCAGGACACAATAAGAATCCTCGATTATTTTATGCCTAATATGTCAGTTTTCTTTTCTAAAGACTTCTAAATCCCTTTTAGATCCTGGACCCTTTGATTTCTGGGGGGCAGAATGTGTAAGCCCCGTGACTGCCTTTAAACCAGTGTTACCCTAACATGGGTTGCAATTACATTTCAAAAGGGTCACAGGCTAGGCTGAGCAGCTCCACAGGTGGCTATTAAGAAACCATTCACACTCCTGAAGTGGTTCTCAACTTGAGGAGCAGTGCCCAGTTCAGGTAAGGTGGGGGGCTGAGGTTGGGAGGGAGGGCAGAGCTGATCAGCTCTCTCACTTCCAGCCTCTGCAGGAATATGGGGTCCCCGCAGACCCCAGCAGGGTTCCTGCAGCTGGCGCTGCCAGCTACGGCGCTGTGCCCCAACCAGCTTCCAGCCACAGGGGTCCCTGTGCCTCCCCAAGCTCCCTCCAGCCTGTAAGTGACTCCCAGCCCCTGAATGTGACCCCCCTAGTCCCCTGCAGCTCCTGAGTGTGACTCACCTACCACCTGAGTGAGACACGCTTAGCCCCCTTCAGCACCCAAGTGACTCCTAGCCTCTGAGTGTGACTCTCCTAGCTCCCTGCAGTCCCTGAGTGACTCCTACCCCTTGACTGTGACTCCTCTAGCCCCCTGCAGGCTCTGAGTGTGACCCCCCCCCAGGCCCTGGTTGTGGCGTTTAAGCCGCGGGGAGCATTTTGGGGATGAGTGTCTTTCTACACCACAGCTCTGACTAGCTACAGTAAATGTAGTGTTAATAACATATTTCCCCTTTTCTATGAAATAACTTATGAATCTATAAACATGAAGGGACACAATTTTATATTCTTGCCTCAGCTGCAAAATTAGCTGGTTACAACTCTGCTCTCCCATATTTCTGCCCCCCATTTTTGAATTGCCTTGGGTCACCAAGTCTTCCTGAATTGTCAAAAGGGGTCCCCATCTGGAAAAGGTTGGGAACCACTGCTTTCAAGGGAGCCAGATTTCTCCTATTTCTATTCTGCATGTTCAGAAAGAAAGTCTGAGCCTCTCCTTACCTGAGCAGGGGTGAGACCAGCAATTTCAGGAGTGCCTGTGCCAGGGGCATATGCAGGGTCTAATCCATCAATATCAAAGCTGATGTAAATGGGCTTGGCTCCCATCTGCTGTCTCACCTCCCCCATCAGTGGTACCAATGACTTCAACCAGCAGTCTTCGGCCGGGACGATACGGAAACCCTGTTGGAGGAAGGGGTTAAAAAAATGTTTGGCTTCCACTGTCTGAAACATGCTGCTGGGGAAAGGAAAGTGGTGGAGAAAGCAATGATCCAGTGTACTGTGGATGAAAACAGCTCCCAAGCAGTGATTTCCCTACATACCTCCTTAACTCCCCCTTCATTTTCACCCCCACCACCAGTTACATGCAGTGTTGCCAGTTAAATTATTTTTCAACTAAATCTAGTTGTTTGAAATGTTGTAGTAGGAGTAGTAAGCCTCTTCCTCTCTTACATCGTGGAGCATATGCCATTGACAGCCATTTGCCAGTGTCCCCTGTCCTGGGCGATCTTTTCCAGTTCTGACCAGGTACATCCCATCTTTTCTGTGTCTGCTTCAGATCTCTATGCCACGTGTTTCTTAGTCGGCCCCTTCTCCTTTTTCCTTGTGGGTTCCAACTTAAGGCGTGCCTTGTGAGATTGGTGGTTGGTTTTCTGAGGGTACAGTAGTCCCTCAAGTTATGCGACAGTTCCATTCCCACACACCCTCACATAACCTCGAATTTCGCTTAAGTCAGGGGAAGGCTTTTTTCCCTGGCAGGATGCATGTTCTGCAGCTGAGGAAGCAGCAGGAGCACCTGGAGCTCCTTTTGAAAGGTAAGTCCTGGGGTGAGGTGGGGACGGACAGTTGGGGAGGGTTAAGCCTGGGGTAGGTTAGGGCTGCAGGGAGGTGCGGGGGGTGGGGGGGATTAAAGTTGAGCTGGAGCCACATGGCGGGGCAGTTTAACTGGGGGCGGGGGTTGAACTAAAACCACGCACGGGGTGGTGAGCTGGAGTTGTGCTTGGGTGGTGAGCCGGGCTGCAGTGATGGTGAGCCAGAGCTGTGCACGTGGGGTGGGGGGTTTGCACTGGAGCTGTGCTCAGGTGGTGACTGGGGCTGGGGGGAGTTGAACCAGGGGTGGGGAGAGTAGGATACTGAGTTGTGCTTCACTTGTGTTAATGCATGTTCAGTACAACTCGAAATTGCGCCTTTTAAGGGTTTATTGTATGTCCAGTCCATCGCCATCTTCTCTTCCTGATCTCTTCTTCGGCAGGAAGTTGGTGAGTCAGTTGTCACAAGTCTTGGTGACCTACATAAATTGGGAGGATTGGGCCAAAAGTAACCTAATGAGGTTCAACAAGGACAAGTGCAGAATCTTGCACTTGGGACTGAAGAATCCCAAGCATTGTTACAGGCTGGAGACTGACTGATTAAGTAGCAGTGCAGCAGAAAAGAACCAGAGGATTACAGTGGAGGAGAGGCTGGATATGAGTCAACAGTGTACCCTGGTAACCAAGAAGGCTAATGGCATATTGGGGTGCATGAAAAGAAGCATATCCACCAGATCTAGAGTTGTTATTATTCCCCTCAATTCAGCACTGGTGAGGCCACACCTGGAGTATTGTGTCCAGTTCTGGGCCCCCCCAGTATAGAAGGGATGTGGATGCATGAGAGTGGGTTCAGCAGAAGGCAATGAAAATGATAAGGGTTTAGAGCATATGACCTGTAAGGAGAGCATGAGGGAGCCGGGCTTATTAATTTGCAGAAGGGAAGAGAGAGGGGCAATTTGATAGCAGCCTTCAACTTCCTGCAAGAGGCTCTAAAGAAGATAGAGAGAGGCTGTTCTCCGTTGCAACGGATGACACAAGGAGCAATGTGCTGAAGTTACAGCGGGACAGGTGTAGGCTGGATCATAGGAAAAAGTATTTCACCAGGCAGATGGTGACACACTGGAATGCATTACCTAGACAGGTGGTGGAATCTCCATCCCTAGAGGTTTTTAAGTCCCAGCTTGACAAAGGCCAGCTGGGATGATTTAGTTGGGGTTAATCCTGCTTGAAGCAGGGGGTTTGACTCAATGACGTCTTGCAGTCCCTTTCAGCTTTAGGATTCTATAATGACGCTCTCAGTTGAAGAGATTGGACTGGGATAAGTGTTCCATGCAATGGCACCATTTAACGAATTCTGTATTTTTTTGCCTTCTGCCTTTACACAAACCACCCCTCTTGGAAGAGTGACATTTTTTTTCCCAGCACTGCAACCAATGGCTGTTTTGGCCCTGTCTGCATAGGCAGGACCCAGCAGGCTGGCAGAGAGTAGAGAAGGATTTGAAAGCAGTATACGCTACCTTGTCCCAGTTATATTTGTAGGGATCCAGGGTGTAGGAGGACCCTCTGATTCCGATCTGAATCACACGTTTGCAGTCCAGCAGCCCCTCATCCACACAGCGTCGGAAGGGCGTCCCATGGTAGATCTTCTCCCCGAGCGCTTCATCTCCTGTGTCAGTGTGAGCATCCACGTGCACCAGTCCCACGGGACCATGCCTAGTTAGGACAGGGCAAACACAAACATGACTTCAGCTCCAGGCCTGTGATTCCATCCAGTGGTGCTGACAGCCGCTACGGGCCCAGGGGCAAAGTCAGAGGGGAGCCTGGCTCTTGCCCCCCCGGAAGGGGTGGGACCACAGGTAGAAGAAGGGCTTAGGGCAGTTAGCCTGGGCCCTCCCCACACTTCCTCAGAGCAGCAGCTCAGCACTCCATAGCATTTGAAAGGGGCCCAGAACTCTGGCTGCCACCGCTGCTATTTCACCAGTGGCGGCAGCTGAAGCTCCGGGCCCCTTTGAAGCACCAGGCCCTGGGGAAACTGCCTCCTTTGCCCCACACCCTCCTGTCAGCCAGCCTGCTCCTATCCATTTGCACCACTCTCCTACCCCAGCTCACAGCCCTATCCCACACATTGATGCTATGTTCTCAGTGGTGACACAGCAGAAGCAGCAGCAATGGTCTGAAGGTATAGAAGGAGAGGAGTAGGTTGAGTATTAGCAAAAATTACGTCACCGGGAGGGTGGGGAAGCACTGGAATGCGTTGCCTAGAGAGGTGCTGGAATCTCCATCCCTCGAGGTTTTTAAGTCTCGGCTTGACCAGTTCTAGCTGTGACGACTTAGTTGGGGCTGATCCTGCTTGAAACAGGGGGTTGGACTCTATGAACTCCTGAGGTCCCTTTCATCCCTAGGAGTCTATGAGCCCCTCATTTTTGGTACTACCTCCTAGAAGCCCCCACAAAATCTAATAGCCACAAGAGTTAATGTGGGCCTGGTGCCACAGCCCCACACAGCTCTGAAAAAGGGAGGCTTCTCTGCCCCTCAGGTAAGCTATGGAGGGGTGGCAAAGGAGCTATTTTCAACCTGTTTTGGGCTGTAGCCAGACAGAGTCTTCCCCTTACAAGCCAGCTTGCTCGCTGTCCCCCCCCCACTGAGAAGCACACAGTGGGGCAGCCACCCTTCCAGCTCGACAGCAGCTCCTCCCCGCCCCAGGAGCTTACTACTCTCTTAATACACTACCTCTGCAGGTCCTGTGACAGGCAGTGTGGAGCTGCTTTGGCCCTTAAACACCCTCTTCTGCTGAGCCATCTCTCTGACCAGGTTCACTGAAGCCCCTACAGTCAGGTTCCCTGGGCCTGTGCAGTAACCAGGAGCTGGCTGGGTCATGTCAGTGGCCAGCAGCAGCAAAATGAAGCATGGAGAGCACTGGGCAGGGAGGAATGGTCAGGTCTGTCAGCCACACCTATCCTAGTGTGCGGGTGCGTCCTCTCCTCATGCAATCGTTGAAGATAAGAAGGTATTTAAATATACTCCAGTTACACCGTATTTCTCTTTAACAGGGGCTTCATCAAGTTCAGGTTAATCTGAATGTTCATACTCCATAGTTCTGACTGATTGCCACTGAACTCGCTTGAATCAGAGTAATTTTACCGAGTGGCCCATCTTCAGAACAGGGAAATATGGTCACCCTCTCTCTCACCACTTGACTCTATGACAGTGTGTAGACATAAGATAAAAGTTGGGATCAGCACAAACAGACTCTCGATAAATGAACAGAGCAAACAGGAAGCCTGCCAGCATCTAGCTATTGATGGACAGATACTTCGGCAGTCAGGCTGCCTCGCTACATGATTCTGCAATCCTGGAATCCCAAATTTAGGACCCAAATTTATGATTCTCCAATCCTGGAATCCCAAATTTTAAAAGGTGCAAAGAATAGCAGGAAGCTAAGATGCTCTATCAGGAGATCTTCAATAAACTGAAAATTAAACCCACAAAAAAAAGGGGAAAGATAGGAAAATTGCTGATAATGGAGACTATAAAAGAATAACACAAGCATGTAGGGACAAAAATCAGAAAGACACGAACAAAATAAAGTTACATCTGCTGAGGGACATAAAAGAATCAGAAAAGGTTCTATGAAAACATGAACAGGGTAAGAAAAGATAAAGGAAAATGTTGGTTCTCCATTTAGCAGAGAAAGAGAGAGAGCTAATAGTTGATGATATTAAAAGGCTGAGCTGTGTAATGCATGTTTTGGTGCCTGTCTTCACTAAAAAGGTAAATTGTGATGTAATACTTGACACAATTAACATTAAGAACAATGGGAAAGGAATGCAAGCCGAAATGGGGAAGAACAAGTTGAATACATCTAACAAATATTTTTTGAGTCAGGAGGACTGACAAATTCATTGTCAGGTCCTTAAGGAACTAGCCAGAGCAGTCTCAGAACTGTTCAAGATTATGTCTGAACACTCCCAGAAGACAGATAAAGTCCCAGAGGGCTACAGAAAAGCAAACAGAAGGGAAATAAAGAGGACCAACAGAAACGCAGAGTGGACAACCTAACATACACACAGAGAGAGAGAGAGAGAGAGTAAAGAAAATCAGTAAGCACCAACAGCATAATAGGATTATAAAGAACACCCAGTGTGGCACAATTTCATCTTGACAAATCCAATCCCACCGAATTTCCTTCTTTGACAGGATTACTGCTTTAGTAGGTCGGTGGAAGCTGTTAATGCAATGGAAATTGATTTCAGCAAGTCTTTGGACACCTGTCAGGGATAGTCTGGTGTAACGGGTTCTGCCATGGTACCCTCTTGAGGTCCCTTCCAGCTTTACATTTCTATGGCTACATCTACACTAGCCAAAAACTTCGAAATGGCCATGCAAATGGCCATTTTGAAGTTTACTAATGAAGCGCTGAAATACATAGTCATCAGCACCTCATTAGCATGCGGACGGCCGCAGCACTTCGAAATTGACGCGGCTCATCCAGACGGGGCTCCTTTTCAAAAGGACCCTGTCTACTTCCAAGTCCCCTTATTCCCATCTGCTCATAGGAATAAGGAGACTTGGAAGTAGGCAGGGTCCTTTCAAAAAGGAGCCCCATCTGGACAAGCCGCATCAATTTTGAAGTGCCGCATCCGCCCGCATGCTAATGAGGCGCTGACTATGTATTTCAGCACTTCATTAGTAAATTTTGAAATGGCCATTTGCATGGCTATTTCAAAGTTTTTGGCTAGCGTAGACATGGCCTCTGTGTCTGTGCCCAGTAGAACACAGACTCCACCACTCAAAGGGGAAATCACTTCTATCACAAGGTGTCAGTGTTTTACACATGCTACACTCTCTCAGATTTTAAAACTTACTTTTCTGCCACTGCCTGCAAGATTGGGTACGTTATTGTGTGATCTCCACCTGCAATGGGACAAAGAACAGAGAAAACATCATGTAATAAGAACAGGGAAGCATTGATCAAATACATCCATACTGCATTTCTCCTCTCATAGGGAAACACATCAGCACTTTACAAAGAGAGACATCGTCCTTTCGAAGTCACAGACTTTATTCATCTAATTGCTATCCCTGCAGCTCTAAAGTGGTAGCAGAAAATAAGAGAAGCTGCCTTTTTTAATACTAAAAGCCCTCAAAAATCCAACCAGCTTCCATTCTCTTGCTGCAGCTAGTACACAAGGCCAGTTAATAAATGCAGACAACAGGGACATGGACAGATATACAGGAGATGCTTCATCCTTTGCTTGTGGCTGCCTCTGGAATGTGTCACAGCAGGGATTTAATCACCCACCACAGTTGGGGAGTGGAATAACACTATGTCATTGAGATTTCAGTGGAATTTGGGAAGGTAGAATGTTATTACCCAAACTGGAATCAAGTCAGGACACACACAATTGCCAGATACCTTTGATGACCACAAGCAGCTCTGGAACATGGTTTTAAATTTAACCTGAAACACCATATGGGTTGTTTGGTTCCTTCCTGACTTAAAGGGAAGACCACTCCATATTGCGACACCTGCATCACAGCATTCTCTCCTTTCTAACTAACTTTATGATTTGGGTCCAACGCTGCTGAGATGTGAGAACTGAAGATCTCACAGTACAGCTATGTCTACACGAGCCCTAAACTTCGAAATGGCCACGCAAATGGCCATTTCGAAGTTTACTAATGAAGCGCTGAAATACATATTCAGCGCTTCATTGGCATGCGGGCGGCAGCGGCACTTCGAAATTGACGCGGCTTGCCGCCGCGCGTCTCGTCCAGACGGGGCTCCTTTTCGAAAGGACCCCGCCTACTTCGAAGTCCCCTTATTCCTATGAGCTCATACATACATGAGCTCATACATACATGAGCTCATACATACATGAGCTCATAGGAATAAGGGGACTTTGAAGTAGGCGGGGTCCTTTCGAAAAGGAGCCCCGTCTGGACGAGACGCGCGGCGGCAAGCCACGTCAATTTCGAAGTGCCGCTGCCGCCCGCATGCCAATGAAGCGCTGAATATGTATTTCAGCGCTTCATTAGTAAACTTCGAAATGGCCATTTGCGTGTCCATTTCGAAGTTTGGGGCTCGTGTAGACAAGGCCTACAAGTGTTAGAGTGCCAGATCATAAAGGAAAGTCTGAGCCTTCATGATTGCGAAACCTTACCTCCTACTTTGGTAAAGGGGGTGATGGGAGATCTGTGAATGAGTGGATTTCACTAGTGGGAAGAATGCTGCAGCAGCAGTTTGAAGTGAGGGATCCCAGCTGTGTGTTATAAATACAGCCAGCATATATTCCTAAATATGGACTCCGGACATTTGAGTAGACTGAAAATGATTTGTAATCCATCCCCTGATTGCACATCTTCACAACAGTGAAGTGAGTTTTGGATTGCAAAGTCACAGGTGTCCTAATGTAAAACAGGAAGTGCAGCTGCATATACAAAAATACAAGTTCAGATAGTTTTCTGCCATGAAATAAAAACCCTGTGTGACGTTTGATTCAGTATAAAACACTTTTGTCATGGGTATAAACTGCTCATTTAAGATGCTACTGAACAAGCTAAAAATACATTTAAGATCATATTTGGATGCTTAGGTTTAATGTAAATTAAGTGGACATCTTCTCTAATCTCCGTCTTCATTTCTTACACAGCATAAATAGATCATCTAGCCCAGGCATCATGGATGAGATGTCTGTCACATTCCGTGGTTTAACACAGACTCTTCAACAAAGGTTACAATATTATGCACCATTTACAATGTTCTGTTATTTTAGATTAGCGCTGGCAGAAGAAGGCACATTGGAGTCAATGAATGTAAATACTTTGCCATCATTAAAGAGACATTGCTGCAAGGTATATTAAACCTCACTAGCAAGAAGAGGAAGCCACTTGCCTGGAAATTTACCTCTGTGATATAGAAAAAGTATATCAATTTCAAAAAACCAGTATCTTCCACTAAAATACAAATCAGAAACCAACATTATTTATATTCCTTCTTTCCTTATTCAGAAACACTTTTTTTAGCAAGGCGGCATTTCAGGACACAACCTTCCATGACCTCTGGAGCAAACTCGCATTTTTGTTGGTTTGATTAGCTACCTACCTTCACAAACAGATGTGACAGAGAGCTTGGTGTCTAATAGAGCATGAGGATGGGCATCCAGACTAGGTGGCCGGGCCCAGTGTGTACTGATCAATAGCTCTATCTCTCATTGGTGGTCAGTTTCAAGTGGAGTGCCCCAGGGATCAGTTCTAGGGCCAGTATTGCTCAACATCTTTATTAATAACCTGGACGAGGGGATGGATTGCACCCTCAGCAAATTTGCGGATGACACTAAGCTGGGGGAGAGGTAGATACATTGGAGTGTAGAGATAAATCACAGACTCATAGGGCTGGAAGGGACCTCAGGAGGTCATCTAGTCCTGCCCCCTGCTTCAAGCAGGATCAACCCCATCTAAGTCATCCCAGCCAGGACCTTGTCCAGCCGGGACTTAAAAACCTCAAGGGAAGGAGAATCCACCACCTTTGTAGGCAACGCATTCCAATGCTTCACCACCTGCCTGGTGAAGAAGTTTTTCCTAATATCTAATCTACACCTTTCCCTCTTCAACTTCTGACCATTACTCCTTGTTCTGCCATCAGACACCAGTGAGAACAATTTCTTACCCTCCTCTTTAGAGCTCCCCTTCAGGAAGTTGAAGGCTGCTATTAAATCACCTCTAAGTCTTCTCTTCTGTAAACTAAACAAGCCCAAATCCCTCAGCCTATCCTCATAGGCCTTGTGCTCCAGACCCTTGTGCTCCAGAGTGACCTAGATAAATGGGAGGATTGGGCCAAAATAAATCTGATGAGGTTACAAGCTGGGGACTGACTGGCTAAGCAGCAGTGCAGCAGAAAAGGACTTGGGGATTAAAGTGGATGAGAGCTGGATATGAGGCAACAGTGTGCCCTTGTAGCCAAGAACGTTAATGGCATATTGGAGTGCATTAGGAGGAGCACTTCCAGCAGGTCTAGAGAATCATAGAATCATAGCATACTAGGACTGGAAGGGACCTTGAGAGGCCATCAAGTCTAGCCCCCCGCCCTAATGGCAGGACCAAGTACTGTCTAAACCACGGGTGTCCAACCTTTTGGCTTGCCTGGGCCGCATTGAGTGAAGAGGAATTGTCTTGGGCCACATATAAAATATATAATATAGTTAATGTATATAAATCACATAATAGTGTTAAAAGTTTACGATCTTGTGGGGCCGCATTACTAGCTGTCCAGGGCTGCATGTGGCCCGCGGGCTGGACACGCCTGGTCTAAACTATGCCTGATAGACATCTATCTAACCTGTTCTTAAATATCTCCAGCGGTGGAGATTCCACAACCTCCCTTGGCAATTTATTCCAATTTGACCACCCTGACAGTTAGGAACTTTCTCCTAATGTCCAACCTAAATCTCCCTTGCTGCAGTTTAAGTCCATTGCCTCTTGTTCTATCCTCAGAGGCCAAAAAGAACAAGTTTTCTCCCTCCTCCTTATGACGCCCTTTTAGATACCTGAAAACCACTATCATGTTGCCCCTCAATCTTCTCTTGTCCAAACTAAACAAGCCCAATTCTTTCAGCCTTTCTTCATAGGTCACATTCTCTAAACCTTTAATCATTCTTGTAGCTCTTCTTTGGACCCTCTCTAATTTCTCCACATCTTTCTTGAACTGCGGTGCCCAGAACTGGACACAATACTCCAGCTGAGGCCTAACCAGCGCAGAGTAGAGCAGAAGAATGACTTATCATGGCTTGTTCATAACACACCTGTTAATGAATCCCAGAATCATGTTTGCTTTTTTTGCAACAGTATCACACTGTTGACTCATATTTAGCTTGTGGTCCACTATAACCCCTAGATCCCTTTCTGCTGCAGTCATTCCTAGACAGTCTCTCCCCATTCTGTATGTGTGAAACTGATTGTTATTATTCCCCTCTATTCGGCACTGGCGAGGCCACATCTGGAGCACTGTGTCCAGTTCTGGGCCCCCCAATATAGATGCGATACGGATCCATTGGAGCAGGTCCAGCAGAGGGCAACGAAAATGACTAGGGTTTGGAGCATATGACCTGTAAGGAGAGCATGAGGGATCTGGGCTTATTTAGTTTGCAGAAAAGAGTGAAAGGAGGTTTGATAACAGCCTTCAACTTCCTGAAGGGGGGGGCTCTAAAGAGGATGAAGAGAGGCTGTCCTCAGTAGTGACAGATGGCAGAACAAGGAGCAATGGTCCCAAGTTAGGGGCTGGGGAGTTATAGGTTGGATATTAGGGAAAACTATTTCACCAGGAGGCTGGGGAAGCACTGGAACGTGCTACCTAGGGAGGTAGTGGAATCTCCACCCCCAGAGGTTTTTAAGTCCTGGCTTAAAGTCCTGGCTGGGATGATTTAGTTGGGGTTGATCCTGCTTTGGGTAGGGAGCTGGACTCAGTGACCTCCTGAGGTCCATTCCAGCCCTAGGATTCTGAGACTTCTCGATTATCTTCACAGCTCTGACATGAGTTGGTGGCTAAGCTTAGGCCCGGTATTTGGGATACATCTACATTGCTAGACGCCTAAATACAAAACCAGCCTTCCCACTGATTTACCCATGCCACCACCTAAGCTGCAATTTCTACAGTGTTCATTTAGCAGGCTCTTTCCTGTATTTATTAGGTGTGGGAGGCACACACCCAAATTTTCAGAGGCAGGCAGCACATTGCAATTCTAGCTCCAGTCAACAGGGGCTGCGGCTGCTCAGCCACGCTGAAAATCCTGCCCTTTGTGTCTCCGTGCCAAAGCGTCCCCATCTACAAAATAGAAACGCTTCTTTGTCAAGAATTTTGCATGCCCACAATGACAATCTGTAGGAAAGCACAAGGCAACATTATTTCAAAAGAAATATTTTCAGACCCAGAAAAGGAGAAACGTCTGTGCAAAATATCCTGATCACCAGAAACATCTGAGGGCTTATGTAGAAAACTTAGACATTTATATCTACATAGTTACACCCCTAAAATTTTGTGCACATACTCCTGGGAATACATGGCAGCAAGCTGTAGGTTTAGACCCTGAATCTAATAAACGCACACGGAATAGCAGTCATCCTGCGAATAAGCTGACAGCCACCCTCTTTGGAAACGTGAATCTCTTCAGCACAGGCAAATTCTGGGGCACTCTTGGGGCATCTGGAGGTCTGATAAGCAGTAATATCCCACCATCTCAAGCCATCATCCACCAGTAAGCAGGGTAATATTTTGGATTACTAATAACTGGGTCTTTTTTCTTCCTCCTTGTCCACCTGCAAAAATCTGAATGATTTAGGAAAGTGTAGCAGCAAAAGTAAAGAAGCAGCTGAAGGAGTGAGAATGATCTTCATGGGGAGGAGGAGATAGTAGCTCTGCTGCATCCACAATATCCTGTCAAATTCGTCTGCATCTGTTGTGGGGTAGCAGGAGGAGACGGCTATAATAGATCCAGCTATCTTTCTGGGTCCCCACTTAATAAAACAGTGTTTTAACAGCAAGGCATAAGAATGGGGCCCGCTCTGGGATCCTTACCCAGCGTGAGGGGAATGCAGCCGGCTGCCACAATCTTCTGATAGGCTTCTCGGATTTGCCGGCAGCTGTCCCGCAGGTTGTAGAGGTTCACGTTCACATCACCAATGTCGGCCACCTTCAGGGAATGGAAAGGTGCTGCGCCAGTGCTGGGGTTATAGGTCCTCACCATGGCAGACTCAGCTCGAATATGGCGAGGGCCGAACCTGGAAGGGAAAGAAGTTAACACTTCATTATCTAGTCTGGTATGAGAAGGAAACTTGCGCCGACCCAAGGGATTCTGAATATGGGGCTGGTTGGGCACAAACTCCTCCTAGGCTGTGTCTACACTAGCTCCCAAATTCGAAGGGAGCATGGTAAGTAGGGTGTCAGGAGATTATTAACAAAGTGCTGCAGTGCATATGCAGCACTTCATTAAGCTAATTCTCCCCTGCGACAAACTTCGAAGCGCTGGCTTGAGTGTGAAAAAAAGAGGTGTAAAGGTACTTCAAAAAAGCCCAGGCACTTCGAAATACCAGCAGGTGAGCCACGGCTACACGCAAGCCGGCACTTCAAAGTTTGCCACTTTGAAGTTGCTGCGGGGGAGAATTAGCTTAATGAAGTGCTGCATATGCACCACAGAACCTAGTACTGACACCCTACTTACCATGCTCCCTTTGAAGTTGTGAGCTAGTGTAGACACAGCCCTAGATACTTAAGAGTTGAAAATTGCTCCACATCTCACTTGAAAGACCATGGGAACGCAAGTTTCAAGGGGTCCACTTATATTGTGATAAGCTACTTCAGGTATATGAATATGGCCTAATGGTTTCAACAGCTGGGTAATCTGTGGAGCCACACAGAGAGCTTACTGCAAATCTAGAGGGCATGCAAAGATTTTCAAATGGGGCTAGGATCCTAGGTTACCAATTTGAGAGGACTTACAGGAACCTTCATTTCAGAAATGCTGAACAACCACTTTTTAAACTCCTCCCCCTTCACAGTGTCTCAAGTTGGACATAATAAATTAACAGGAGCCTTTGAAACTCTTTACTATCCATTACATATAAAGAAGTCCTGCGGCACCTTATAGACTAACAGATATTTTGGAGCATAAGCTTTCATGGGCAAGTGAAAGCTTATGATCCAAAATATCTGTTAGTCTATAAAGTGCCACAGGACTTCTTGTTCTCAAAGATACAGACTAACACGGCCACCTCTCTGATACATTGCATATAAAGTGAAAGTTAAATCCCAGTGCAGAAAATAGGCGCATTATCTCTGTCAAATGATGTGTAGCAGTATAATTAAGAAGGAAAAAAAAAAACACAATTTGGAGAACAGCTAGCCAAAAACTCCAAAAGGAATAGCAACATTTTAAAGTACATCAGAAGCAGGAAGGCAGCTAAACAAACTCCCTCACAGAGCCTTAAGCAGGTGCCGGGGAAGTGTGGCGGAGCTAGAAGAGGACAGGAGTTTGGAGGGGGTGGGGATTGGGCGCTGGGCATTCTGGGAACCGCCAAAAGTTCTGTAAACCTGCTGACCTTTGGAATAAAAATAGGGCTCCATTCTACAGGGCAGTCCTGCAGCTTTCACAGCTTAAAGTGACAGATAACTGCAGATTCTTTGGGGCGCAGGGAGCTCCCCCCAAGGAACGGGCAAGAGGCAGGAGAGGGCGCCCCACTTAGCAGTTAAACTTTTGGTGGGACGCAGGGGGTGGGTGCTGCACGAGTCACTTATGTTCCCAGCACTGAGGCCCCAATGGCCTTTTGCAGAAAGTGACAGGGTCACTAGACAGCAGGGTCCCATCCATGAGCCATGGGGGGGGCTCCCCCCTACTGAGCTGCCCCTTACCTTGCACCTGGGCGGTTGGAGGTGCCAGTGTCCAGCGGGACTCCGACAAAAGCAGCATCTAGTCCCTGTGCGGATGACTGAACTGGGAGCCTCATCATGGAGCAGACTCCCACGGGCCTGGCCACAAACTGAGCGCTCGGAGGAACATTGAAGCCGGAACCGGAGAGATAGCGGCGGGGGACGCAGCCCCCGGACAGCGCTGCTCCTTCGGAGCCCGGCAGGGACCTGGCTGCAGTAGGGGAAGCACCAGCCCGTACACGCGCGCTGGCTGCGGGGCTGCGGCTCAGTAGCGGTGCCGGGAACTGCTGGGCTGCCAGGAAAGTGCCAAAGAACTTCGGCGGGCAGAGCCGCTCCACGCAGCGCGTCCGCCGGAGGAGCTGGCTGCTGCCCCGCCAGAAGAGGTGCTCCATGCCGAACCCGCTGCCCCCCGCACGGCTCGCCCCGCAGAGTCAGCGCCCAGAGGCGCTGGGACCGCAGAGACACACGGACTCATCCCACCCCCTGGTAGGATCAAATCCCAGCGCGCAAGCCCCACGCCCCCGCCCTTCCTCCAGCCGCACAGAAGAGTCACCGCCCCTTTAATTTGCTCCTCCTCCCCCTTCCCTTCCCCCCCCGCCCCCTTTCCCGGCCTTCATCATCATCGATAACCGTGGGTTCAGCGCCCGTTGGTGTCTGATGCCTCTCTCACTATTTCCTTCCGTCTTTCCCTATCCAGTGCAGAGTGGCTTAGTTTCTGTGGACCTTGCATTGTGGGAGATGGAGTCGTCTGTCCACTCGGCCAAGGAAGAGTAACTACGGGTGTCTGTGCAGTTTGCAGATAATTGCAGCCAAGTTTACTTAGAATCACAGACTCCTGGGGCTGGAAGGGACCTCAGGAGGTCACTGAGTCCAGCCCCTTGCATCAAGCAGGATCAACCCCAGTAACAAAACAAAAAAGCAGTCCAGTAGCACTTTAAAGACTAACAAAATAATTTATTAGGTGATGAGCTTTCGTGGGACAGACCCACTTCTTCAGACCATAGCCAGACCGGAACAGACTCAGTATTTAAGGCACGGAGAACCAAAAATAGTAATCAAGGTTGACAAATCAGAAAAAAATATCAAGGTGAGCAAATGAGAGAGGAGAGGGGCAGAAGAGGGGTTGAGTCAAGAATTAAATTAAGCCAAGTATGCAAAAGAGCCCCTATAATGACCCAGAAAATTCCCATCCTGGTTCAAATCACGTGTTTTTTCTGATTTGTCAACCTTGATTACTATTTTTGGTTCTCCATGCCGTAAACATTGAGTCTGTTCCAGTATGGCTATGGTCTGAAGAAGTGGGTCTGTCCCATGAAAGCTGAGGTAAGAAATTGTTAGTCTTTAAAGTGTTACTTAACTGCTTTTTTGTTTTGATAGTATATAGACTAGCACGGCTCCCTCTCTGTTACTAACCCCAACTAAGTCATCCCAGCCAGGACCTTGTCAAGCTGGGACTTAAAAACCTCTAGGGATGGAGAATCCACCACCTCTGCAGGCAATGCATTCCAGTGCTTCACCACCCTCCTAGGGAAGTAGCTTTCCTAATATGCAATCTACCCTTCTCCTTCTGTAACTTCAGACCATTGCTCCTTTTTCTGCTTTCTGACACCACTGCAGGAGCACTAGCCAGGAGCACCAGCCAGGTTCCTAAACCAAGAAGCCCTCCAGTCCTGCAGGCTGCACCTCCGTACCATTAAAGGGAAAAGCAGACACAACCAAAACCAAATGGGAAGAAGGGGCTGTCAAAATCAGGGGTCCTTTCGAAAGACCCCTGTCTACATGGCTGCATGCATTTTGAAAGCAGCACCTTTGGAACACAGGTGGCCACCGTTATGCTAATGAGGTGCTGCATATTCATGGTAGCACCTCATTAGCACCTGCCCTCAATTTGTACCTATAGGGCTGGTTTTGCTTTAAGGTCCATAGCTGCAAACTGTGACTCTCTAGCTATGTCTACACTTTCATTCCTCTTTCAAAAGAGGCATGCAAATGAAAGAAATTGAAAATGCAAATATCAGAGAGATAGCCATGTTAGTCTGTATCTTCCACAGGACTTCTTGTTGTTCTCAAAAATGCAAATGAGGCACTGATTCACCTTTTTGGTGCCTCATTTGCACATTCTTTCAAAAGAGCTTCTTTGGAAAGAAAAAAGCAGTGTAGACAGGGCTCATTGGAAAATAAGCCCCGTCTTTGAAAACACCTGTTTTTCTGAAACGAAATAGGAAGAACTGTTCTTCTGACAATGGGGTTTACTTTCGAACAAGTCCCGTCTACAGTGGTTTTTTATTTTTGAAAGAAGCTTTATCAAAAGGAGATTATGCAAATGAAGTATGAGCTATGTAAATCAGTGCCTCGTTAGCATTTCTGATTTTCCTCATTTGCATTCCCCTTTCGAAGTATGAATGCTCGTGTAGCCATAGAGAGTCACAGTTTGCAGCTATGGACCTTAAATCAAAACCAGCCCAATAGGTACAAATTGCAGCTTTCATTTTCTATGGGTTATGCCCTCGGGTTGGGAAGCCAAGATCTAAGTCAATATGAATGATTTAGGGTTCAGAGTAATACAGTCTTAGAGTTTTATCACATATTTGATTAATTCCCAAGTGACATGAATTCTTATAGCAAGAAGTCCAAGGAATGACAACTTCTTATAATAGTGCAGCTATGAACATGGTCAGTTTATATCAGAAAAATGGGAACTCTCTGCCAAACTGGATAGCTCTGTGCCCAAAATCCAGCTGTGAACAAAAGCTTCTAGTGTTGCATTCACCAGAAAGTTAAATGCATTCTGATGACGAACACTCAGCATTTGTTAACTTCACAGCT
Organism: Carettochelys insculpta; assembly: GCF_033958435.1. Lineage (NCBI taxonomy): Eukaryota > Metazoa > Chordata > Testudines > Carettochelyidae > Carettochelys > Carettochelys insculpta. The sequence goes on from NC_134159.1 coordinate 11,061,903, forward strand.
CCCGGATTTCTCATTTGTAGCAAAAAGGAACCTGCATCCTTTTAAAAAACAATCTTAACCTTGGCTAGAGATGGTAGGAACATCTTCAACAAACTGAAATTGCAGTGAAGCTGATACATTTCTTGGAGACATACCAATTTTGAGAAAATTTTCCACGAGAAGATTTTGTGTTCCGCAAGAAAGCATTTGAGTTCTGGTAACTGGCCATTGGCTGTGGAGTTTAGACATTGTGTGAACATAGAGGGTTCAAGTCCCTGCTCTACTTTATTCAGTCATCTAAGATGAAAAACTGTGTTCTGAATCAGATAGAACAGGGATTATATCTAAATCTCCCACATCTCACTCTTAACCTTCTCAAATCCAAACCCTCACTTTTCAGCCTGAAAATAGACACCAGCATAATTCAATTTTCATGAAAACGTTCAAAAGGTGGAATGAAAACACACTACAAAACCTCAGAAGGTACTGTGAGACAGAATTGTTATCCTGCCACTGTTAATTTCAGCAGCTGGGCTGGTCAAGGTCAAGCCAGAATGAATACCTGAGACTCACCTCAGTGGGTTTTGTACCATATAGGCTTGACACAGATAATGCTGGAGACTGTGGGAAGTATTGACTACTGCAGTCCAGAGACAAGATGGGTGGAAATATTAAATGTAGCCATGTAGAGAGATTGATTAGATAAGGACATGGCTCAGGGAGTAATAGAAGTGCCTGTCTTTCGGGCTTTAATTAGTGAAGTAACGCAACACCTCTCTTCCCCATCTGTATCACAGCATTGGACATAACGTCTTTTCTAGGGAGACAAAAAGCAATCAAGTAGCACTTTAAAGACTAGCAAAATAGTTTATTAGGTGAGCTTTCGTGGGACAGACCCACTTCTTCAGACCATAGCCAGACCAGAACAGACTCAAACAGACTCCATATACCACACTTGATATACCACACTCGAAGTCTGTTCTGGTCTGGCTATGGTCTGAAGAAGTGGGTCTGTCCCACGAAAGCTCACCTAATAAACTATTTTGCTAGTCTTTAAAGTGCTACTTGACTGCTTTTTGTTTTGATAGTGTATAGACTAGCACGGCTTCCTCTCTGTTACTTTTCTAGGGAGGTGTATTTAATATCTCAGTGACCTCTACTTTGTAACTGGAATCGTGGTCCTCTGCTCTTTTGGTTTTGTCTCCATATACCACATCAAGTGTCACCTGGCATACTTAGACACATTCTAAGGGTATGTCTGCTCTATGAAATTGGGTCAAATTTGTTAAGGTTGATTTTCTAGCACCCTATTTTATATAATGGAGGGTGCATGTCCACACTGGCACACAAAGTGGGCAGCACGTGTCCCCATTAGCATTGCCAGCTTTGACTTTATCAGGAATGCACTCTGGGTACCTATACCACTGTTCCTGCTGCCCTGTTGCATTGTGCGTTTCTGTCCCATGTCTGATATGTCAAAAATGTCCTGCCAGTGGTTGTTGGGGGGGAGCATCAGCATCCCATAGTGCACTTCTCTTCTCCCCGTCCCTTTAGAAAGCAACAGCAAAAAGCATTTTCACACCCCTTTTTTCATACCCTTGCAGATGCCATTGCAAGAGTAGCATGGAACCCATACAGCTTAAAACTGTTGTGGTAAGCACTGCAAGCACTTCATGAATTGTGCTGTGGTATGTGCAGGGCCTAAGCAGTCGTGAGAGTGATGAAGAGTCCAAGGAGATAGGATTCGCTAACTGTGGCAGGGTGATAGATGGATAGAACATACACCCCTATCTTGGCAACAGACAACCTTGCCACAGAGTACATAAACTACAAGGGGTGTTGCAGAAATTGGTGGATCATAATGGTCATTTCACCAACATCAATGCGGGATGGTAGGGGCTTTGTGCTACTGTACCCAGCACTGCAGGAGCTCTGTTTTCTGCCTGATCAGCTATACCACCTCCTCCTGGGTCTCCAGTTCACACTGTCAGGCCTCATATTTCATCTCAATCAGCTTGTCTCTCCTCCAGTGTAGTTCTCTTCCACTTATTTAACTGTGTCCTGTCCTTGTGGGCAACTTCCATGTGCTCCGTCAACATGTCTTCCTGTGTTTGTTTTTTCCTGCAGATCTGTTCCAGTCTAACAGCTGGGGGATGAGGGAACAAGCAGGGGTCCCGCTGTTGAGCACGCTGCAATAAAACATAAATGAAGGCCAGACATTAAGGAGATGAACTTATTCCATCTACAGTAAATGTAACAACCCACAAAGGAATTTCGTGAAAGACAATGTGGACATATTCCATACAAGGACAGATTTTGGCTTTTAACCCTCCTCTGTGCAGCCGGTATTATACAGAGTCTTAAGGGATCTGCTTGACTCAGCTTGCTTCTGGCTCTGGTGAGGCACAGATTGGGGTCATGCTTTCAAGTCTGTGATTGCAAAAGCAGTTTATAGAGCTGTGCACACTGTATGCGGTGGGAGTGGGAAGCATAGGGCTGTGGCAGTCACTACATGCTTCTCCTCCCACCTTTGCTGCGGAACTGAGCCTTTCCCTTCTCCCAGAGGCCTGAAGAAAGAAGGGGAGCGGGGAGGTGCCGTTGTGCTATTGGGGCTTTGTGTCTCTTGCAGTCACCAGCTGCTTCTACTTCCTGCTCTGCTGTGACAGTGAAAATTTCCCTTTCACCAGAAGCTTGGAGGAAGAAGGGCAGGAAGTGGGGTGGTCCTGGTATGGTGGAGCATCTTGTGTTATTATGCAACAGCTTAATGCTCTTTCCCCTGCTTCCTCTAGGTTTCAAAAAGAGATATTAGTCACCTTAGAATAACAAATATTGATAAAGGACAGATGCTGATTGAATGTGCACACAAGGCTGGTCACTGTGCTGCACTGCTCTGTGGTGCTAGGATGTCAGATTACTTATTGGTGGCTTGGCATGAAAAGGTGTCCTATCAAAGAGGTCAGAATAATGCAGGAAAAAATGCTGCATCTAATTCTGTTAATTGAAATGAAACAATCATGGAAATAGTTTCCTGACCTTGTCAAATCTCTTTTTTAAAACTTTCTATTTGTTTGTCAAAACTGTGCCATATTTCATCTTTGTGTATGTATCTCTGCTGCTCCCTGATCACATGCTTCCAGCTCCAAATGAGGTTTGTTCTGTCCCATCAATTCATAATTCTAATGATCTTACTGTAACTGTATAGCAGAGGCAGGCACTGGAGTTATTCAAAAACTGGAGTAGGGCACAGTGTACTGTGCCTGTGTTTGTAGAAGGCAGGAGCTGGGGAAAAGTTGAGTAGTAATTGGGAAGCTGAGATAGAAAATCTTTATACATGCTACTGTTGTGGCTGTGTTCCTAAGCAGTAGCGATGGTCTATAGTTGAAGACTGCCAAAAGTGAAAGGTATTTAAGATAGCATCAAATGTATGATTTTACAGTTCCATTGTATTCTATTGCCTTGGTTCAGCTCAGTCCACTTGACTTTTTGTTCTGGATGTATATTGCAATCAACAACTTTGAACGTTTTTTAATTTTTCTGTTAGAAGTGTTGGGAACACACAGATTTCAACATTACACTGTATGGCTAAAGAGCAATGAAATAGAGGATATTAAATGTTTTGGAGTCTGTACAATACTAACTGCAGTTGGGTCCCGGTCCATAACAAGGGCCCATAGGTGCTATAATCATACAAACAATAATAGTGTCTATTACTGGAGGAGATTTTTAACATAAGGGGACATTGTGCCTTTATAGCCTAAATTATTTGATACAGAAGGCAGGTGTTCAACATGAATAGTTTCCTGAGTCTCCACTCCAGAAACAGAATTGTGGAAATCAGCTTGCCTGTGTCAACTCACAAGGCCAAGGCCAGACAGGATTTATGGGATTCGCTTCAATACAGAGCCGATTAGGGATAATAGTACTTCATTAAGCTTATCTGTCCCATGTTACTGTAGTTGATTCACATGGTACACATGATAAACAAAGCACTACAGGATGTATATGACTGGACAAGAGGCGATTGGACATGCTTATGTCCCTTTCAGCCATGGGGCTTTCCGATCCCAAAGTGCCTCATATCAGTGCCGCAGCAGATGTTGCTCCAGCTAGGGGAAAAAGTCCAGGGTGCTCCTGACACTGAGAGTCCCTGGTCGAAACTCAGCTGGGGTGGGACTTTACAGTGATTGTGTCCCTTAGCTGTTTACTGGGTGTGTACATACTGGCTCAACGCCACTTTTAGCATTCTCAAGGGGTTGAAGCCAAGATTGCCCAGGTTAGTGGTCTCTCCTCAGGTGTCCAAGTCTAAACACAGCTGTCAGGGGATGATATGGGTATCTCAGGTTTATGTTTATGGGGTCCAAGGCTGCAACAGGCTGTAACACGGGCCTTGAAACTTGGCTGTGCCACAGGAATGGAAGTTCCCACTCTTGCTCTCTGAGGCCTGCAGACAGGTCTGTTGGCGTGTTACATGACAGCCCGATTCTTGTGACTCCTACTATTCAATGTAGAATTTCAGCACTATCATGCACTACACTAACAGTGTGTGTTCCCTCTTCTGCCTTTCTCCTGTCCAGCATTTGGCTAGGTAGGTCTGCTTTAAACATCCTCTAAAGCAAGTGGGGTCCAAAGTTCTGGACCACTAGAGCAGCTTGAGGAGCAGTTCCTTTCTTAAACTGCTGGGGCCATTGGGACAAATTCTGTATAAGTTGCATGGAGTTTACTTATAGCCACGTCTGTCCCAGGATATGAGAGACAAGCTGGGTAAAGTAAAATTGTTTTATTGGACCAACTTCTATTCATGATACAGCCAGGGCTTTTTTTCCCAGTGGAATGCTGTGGAATGGCATTCTGCTGCCTTTTCTTCACCCTGCCACCCCTTTTTTTAAAATGCAGCCCTGAGCCGCCCGCCCCCAACTGCTGCCCCACTGGGATGCCACCACCAGCCCCAGCCTTCTTCAGGTGCGTGGTTAGGCTGGGGCTGGGGCTGTCACGGCATGGAGCTGGGGCCATAGCCCTACTAGGGCGGCCCCAACTTTGGGGCTGGGGCTGGATCCCTGTATGGCGCAGGGGTGGAGCCCTGCCCCCAAGCCCCTGCCATGTCATGGGGCCAGGGCTGGAGTTCTGTACAGTGTGGGGACAAGGTCCCCTTGGACATCCCACAGGGCTGGAGCACGCCCCCCCAAGTCCTCACTGCGTGGCTGGGGCAGAGCTGGGGCCAGAGCCCTACTGGGGCAGCCCCTGCGACGGGGCTGGGGTTGGAGCCCTGCATGGTGCAGGGATGGAGCCCCTCCAGAGCCCCCGCTACATCATGTGGCCAGGGCCAGAGCCCCGTATGATATGGGGCCAAGGTCACCCACACCTCTCGCGGGTTGGAGCCGCCCCACCCCTCGGAGTCCCCACCATGAGGTGAGGCCAGAGCCCTGTGTGGGGTGGGGCTAGGGCCAGAGCCCCTCCAGAAGCTGCATTGCTGAGCCTTGAAGAACCTGCTGCAGGCTTGTTTCTCTCCCCTGCCCCAGCGGGCGGGGGGTGGGGGCGTGCATCCTGGCTGGGAGGGAGAGTACAGGAGCAAGCTGGGGGTGGGTGTTTGGGGTCTGCATGGGAGGAACAGTGCAGGAATGGGCTGAGGTTTGGGGATCTGGATGGGAGCTAAAGTGCAGCAGTGCGTGGGGGGGTTCAGGTCATTCCTCAAAGGTGTCATGCAAGAGACAATTGCGTGTGTCCTGACTTGACTCCCATAACATTCCACATTCCCAAGTTCCCACTGAAGTCTTGGCAGAGCAGCACTTGCAGCTGCGCTTCCCTTTCCTTGCGTGCCCTTGCCGGCACACCCTGGCAATGGGGGCGCTCTGGAGCATTGTGGGAGTCCCCCAGGCAGGCAGCACACAAGGCGTGCCGGCCCGATGCGCGCAGGGCGCCTCCGCACGAACTGTGAGTCCTTGGGGCAGAGTCCAGCACTGTGAAACAGAAAAGCCGCTGTTGCTTTGTTTCCCTGAGGCAGAACTGTTAGGAAACTGAACAACCACTGGAGGTATGAGGTCAAGGTGGAGGTTGACTGTTGTGGTGAGATTCAGAGAGTTACTCTGTCACTGTCTACACCCGAAGAGGGTAGAAAAGGGATTGAGGAAAGCTGTGCTGTGCACCCACCCCTCACTCTGGTGACATCGTTGGCTGACGGGTGCGCATGCGCGGCACGCAGGGGGCGGGGGGCACGACTCTGCACAACGTTCCGATCTCCTGCGGCGGGACGGGTTCACACCCACCGGGAGCGCTCCAAGGAGAACCAGCGGCTGCAGCGTTCAGGGCCGGCAGCGCTGCTCTGCGCCACAGTGTCCTCTGCTGGGCGCTCACGGAACGGCGGCGCTGCGGGGCAGAAGGGCAGTGGGGAGAGGTGGTATGAGGCAGCACAGCAGCATCCCCCAGGGGAGGGGCTGGGAGAGCCACGGCAGTGGGTGGGGCATTGTCGCAGGGGGTGGGGCCAAGGGGGCTCCTTCGGGGTCCAGTGTCCGGGCAGCACTGAGGACAATCCCCCAAGATCACCCCCAGCGACCCCAGGACATTGGAGCCAGTTCAGTTCTGGGTCCCCCAGTACAGCAAGGATGTGGATGCATTGGAGCCAGTCCAGCAGAGGGCAGTGAAAATGATAAGGGGACTGCAGCACATGATTTATGAGAGGAGACTGAGGGACTGGGGTTTTTTAGTTTGCAGAAGAGAAGAGTGACGGGTGATTTGATAGTAGCCTTCAGCTGCCTGAAGGGGGCTCTAAAGGGGATGGAGAGAGGCTGTTCTCACTAGTGACTCATGGCAGAACGAGGAGCAATGGCCTCAAGTTACAGAGCGGGAGGTGCAGGTTGGATATTAGGAAAAACTATTTCCCCAGGAGGGTAGTGAAGCACTGGAATGCGTTGCCTAGGGAGGTGGTGGAATCTCCATCCCTAGAGGATTTTAAATCCCAGCTTGACAAGGTCCTGTCTGAGATGATTTAGTTGCAATTGATCCTGCTTTGGGCAGGGGACTGGACTCAATGACCTCCTGAGGCCCCTTCCAGCCCTAGGATTCTAGGGGCTACTGGGACAAAGACCCCAGTCAGATGAGGGCTACTGGGTCCCTTAGCTGGGAGCTCAGCCGAGAGGCCCAGCATGGAATGGGCTGTGGGGACTAAATTCCCCTCTATTCTGCCAGCCAAGGCCAAGCAGAGTGTTTGCACTAACTCTACTTGTGTCTGCTTTATGGAGTGGGTGCTCCAGGCCCTGGGGCTGGTATCTCTCACTAGACTGACCGTGTGTGTGTGTGTGTGTGTGTGTGTGTGTGTGTGCACATGGGTACATGGTTATGCGTCACACAGCGCCTTTCGTGCTGCCTCCTTTGTACTAAAATAGCGCTGGCATCCCAGCCTGGCTGAAAGCGTTGACTGCCTTTCATCTCTTGCTGACTGCTGCCCCCTGGCCTCTCTCCTCAGCTCCTGCAGACGCGAGCATGCAGCACAGCCAGTCATGACATCCACCCCGCCTCATTTCTGCTTTTCTGAGCACAGGAAAGGTGGGAGCTGGACCATCTTTCCCCTCCTGAACTCCCCCGTCCTGCACTGGCATCAGCCAATAGCACTGCAGATCTGATGTCTGGACCTTTCAGCCTTCTCTGAGTGTCCTGGTGGTCCCGTTTCCACTCTGGGCTGGGTTCCTTTATTCCAAGAGTTCTCAACATTTTATCTTGGTGACGCTTTTCCCAGAGAAAACCTCAGTGTGTGACTCCCCTCCACCGATACATTAAAAAGACTGTCTTATATTTAACACTCTTATAAATGCTGTAGGTGAAGGTGGGGGGAAGGGCTGACAGCTCCCTTCCCCCGAACAGTGTGCCCTCTAATTTTTTTCCATCATGTGCAGAATAAATGTTGTTGTACGCACCAAGGCATGTGCATATGTGCACCACCAATAGGCACACACGCTGCTGGCTGTGTGTGCTCTGCTAATCAACTGGGCAGCAGCTGAATCTCTCCTGGGTGGCTGCCCCAAATCCTCAGTTTACAGGAAACACTGTTGGCTGGATGGGCTGTTGCTTCATGGTTTTGTAAAAAACAAATCATGTCAAACCAGCCTGATAGCTTTTTTTGACACGATAACGAGACTCGTAGATAAGGGAGAAGCAGTGGATGTGGTATACCTAGACTTTAGTAAAGCATTTGATACGGTCTCGCATAATATTCTTATCGACAAACTAGGCAAGTCCAACTTAAATGGGACTGCAGTAAGGTGGGTGCATAACTGGCTGGCTAATCGTACCCAGAGAGTAGTTGTTAATGGTGCTCAATCCTGCTGGAAAAGCATAACAATAGGGGTTCCGCAGGGGTCTGTTTTGGGACCAGTTCTGTTCAATATCTTCATTAATGATTTGGATATTGGCATAGAAAGTACGCTTATTAAGTTTGCAGATGATACCAAGCTGGGAGGGGTTGCAACTACCTTGGAGGATAGGGTCATAATTCAGAATGATCTAGATAAATTGGAGAAATGGTCTGAAGTAAACAGGATGAAGTTTAATAAAGATAAATGTAAGGTGTTGCACTTAGGAAGGAATAATCTGTTTCACACATACAGAATGGGAAAAGACTGTCTAGGAAGGAGTACAGCAGAAAGGGATCTAGGGGTTCTAGTAGATCACAAGTTAAATATGAGTCAACAGTGTGATGCTGTTGCAAAAAAAGCAAACATGATTCTGGGATGCATTAGCAGGTGTGTTGTGAACAAGACACGAGAAATCATTCTTCCACTCTACTCTGCGCTGATTAGGCCTCAGCTGGAATATTGTGTCCAGTTCTGGGCACCCCAATTCAAGAAAGATGTGGAGAAATTGGAGAAGGTCCAGAGAAGAGCAACTAGAATGATAAAAGGTCTGGAGAACATGACTTATGAAGAAAGGCTGAAAGAATTGGGCTTGTTTAGCTTGGAAAAGAGAAGATTGAGGGGGGACATGATAGCGGTTTTCAGATATCTTAAAGGGTGTCATAAGGAGGAGGGAGAAAACTTGTTCTTCTTGGCCTCTGAGGAGAGAACAAGAGGCAATGGACTTAAGCTGCAGCAAGGGAAGTTTAGGTTGGACATTAGGAAAAAGTTCTTAACTGTCAGGGTGGTCAAGTACTGGAATAAGTTGCCAAGGGAGGTTGTGGAATCTCCCTCGCTGGAGATATTTAAGAACAGATTAGATAGATGTCTATCAGGGATGGTGTAGATAGTGGTTGGTCCTGCTGTCGGGGCAGGGGACTGGACTCGATGGCCTCTCGAGGCCCCTTCTGGTCCTAGTGTTCTATGATTCTATGATTCTAGCTGCTGTGGCTGGAGGAGCTGCCTCAGCTTGAGCCTGTGCCATGGCCAGGACCACCACCACCATGGGAGCCGCCATGCACTCCTCCCACCAGCGTTGGTGTGCACTCACATACATGCCCCATCTCTGGTGGGACGAGCACCTGGCAGCTCCAGCAGTGGTTCCTCCAGGCAGCAATGGAGACTCCAGCTGTGGTGGGGCCTGAGCCCTGGATCCTGCGGTTCCAGCCTTGGTGGTGCCCCCGCTGTGGATCCAGCCTGTAAACCTTCAGATTTAATGGACTTTCTGCTTTAATGGACACCCTTCTCCACAATGAGTCCATTAAATCAGGGGTTTACTGTGTTGCCATTTTGTACTAGTGTAGACAAGACCTGACTTAACTCTACCAGAGTGGGCTTTCCCTCCACAGAAGAGGAAATACTTATACTGGCACAGCACTCACCAGAGGTGCCCTCCCCACCATCAGGGTCTGGCTGCAAAATGTCCTGGGAGGAAGGGAGGAGACACAAAGTTAAATAAAGCTCCTGGCTGTAGGTGAGATCAGCTGCTGCATTTACCTGCTGAACATTGTCATCCTCCTCGTCTTCCTCATCCACCACGTCCATTTGTTTGCTTTGTCTTCCTATATGCCTGCTTGAGCTCCTTTATTTTCACCTGGCACTGCTGGGCAACCTGGACGCTTTAGTTTTTAACATCAGCCCTCTGAGGTCTTGGCATAGATGTCTGTGTTTCTTTTGCTGCTTCATAGTTCAGTCAGCACAGTTTCAACCCCACACGCTGCAAAGATAGTCATGATCTCCTGCATGCTGGAGTTTGTTTGTGACTGGGGGAATTCATGGCCAGATGCACTGCTGAGTTGTGTCGCCTACTGTGCTGGCCAAACAGGAAATGAAATTCAGACTTTGTGGGGCCATTTCCTGCCCACTTGGAGAGCAGTGGAGCTGATAATTGAGGCCAGAGCAGCCACGTTGGGGCATGGTGGGATACCTCCAGTACTTGTGTTGGACGTAATCCCTAGGAATACAGTGATAGCAGCCAGAGGCTCAGTCACAGTGGTGTCATGGTTGAGTAACTTTCCCTCCATGAGAACAACAAGAAGTCCTGTGGCACCTTATAGACTAACAGATATTTTGGAGCATAAGCGTTCGTGGGCAAAGGCCCGCTTCATCAGATGCATGAGTTGGGGGGTGGTTTCAGAGGGGTATTTAAAGACACTCCGGAAGCTACAGACTAACACGGCTACCTCTTTGATACTTTTCCCTCTATGAGTGATGAGTGCTCCCAACAGGACAGGAAGGAAGTAGCCTGTGCTGTCCCTGAAGTGCTTCAGTCACAGCTGTGGCCTCCTAGGCCCCATGCAGCCCCCCTGTAGCCTAGACAGGCCAGACTCAAGGCACCAGCCTGAGGGGGTGCTGCACCTGCTCTCCGTTAGGGCTGGGCCAGTGACTCCTGTTCCCCTCCCCATGCAGCACCTGTCCCTTGCACTGGCCCTGTGCAAGAGGGACCCTACTCTGCCCTGTTGCCCAGCCAGAGGCTGCGGCATTCCCTGGACCAGAGAACCCAGGTGCTGGCTCCTCTCAGCCACTCGCAGCGCTATTTCGGTAGAGAACGGGGTGTGAATAGGGTGACAGTCCCTGATGGGAGGGAGGAGCCTTTTGGCAGAATTTGCAGCTGCTTTGCGTGGCACTCCCTGGGCGCCTTGGTAACAGTGTATGCTGCAGTGGGGGTGGGGCGTGAAGCTTGACCCTGGCCCGGCCCAACCCTGACCCCCTCTGGGCAGCCCTAGGATGGGAAGGGCCACTAAGCAAGCTGCCCCGCGCCCCCTAGTGGGTGGGACCCTTGAGCCAGGCCAGGCTCGCCCCCTACTGCAACTGCCTCACACCACCCTCTCCCTCAGGCTTGTCCCCCACTGCCATTGCCTCCCGCAGCTCTCACCCCGACCCCTGCCTGCCAGGCTCACCCCAGCCTGCCAGTGTTGCAGGAGCTTCCCCTGCCTTGCCCCTGCTCCCACCGCGGCAGCGCTACTCCTCTGCCACCCTGCTGGTGTGAGCGAGTCTTTCTCCCCATGTCATTGCTGCCAAGCTGCTCCCGCCCTTCGGAGACTGCCACATACAGTACCTGGCACCCAGTGCTGGGCGTCTGCCCCACAAGCCAAGCTCGCTCTAGCCCTCCCCCGCCTCAGTGCCACGGAAAGCTCTGCTGCAGGTGGCAGGCTTCTGGCCTCGGAGGCGGTGAAAGTCATTGTGCGCTGCCGGCGCATGAATGAGCGAGAGAAGGCGTTGGGCTGCAAGGCCGTGGTGAGCATGGATAGCACCCGGGGCCAGTGCTTCATCCGCAACCCTGGGGCCACTGACGAGCCCCCCAAACAGTTTGTCTTCGACGGGGCATATTACGAGGCCCACAGCACTGAACAGATCTACAATGAAATTGCCTGTCCTCTGGTGGAGGTGAGTGAGGTCAAAAGTGAGCCATGAGCCAGAGGCTCAGGCTTGAGATTGGCCATGACAGACAAGGCCTTTTCATCAACACTGTAGAGTGTAAACTTTCATTAAACAAAACTACAAATGTTTAATCTTTATTGTTACAAAGAAAATCTGCTGAATGTAACCTCATACAGCACTGTCTCCTTAATTCCTATGAAACTTTCCCAAAATAGTTCCTATTGTAGGTTTTTCAGAAAAATCAAATTTTTTTGATTTTGCAATTTGAAAATGTTGGCAGCTGCTGACTCAGTGCCCAGCTCTGCAGACAGCAGCACAGAGGTAAGGGTGGCAGCCACTTTCCAGTTGCCCAGCTCTAAATGCAATGCCTCCACCGGGAACAATGACAAAATAAGGGTAGCAATACCATAACCCACCCTACAATATCCTTGCCTTTTCCCCACCACCACCATCACACATCCACTTCTTTTTGGCTCAGGATCTTTACAATTACAACATGATATTTGTGATTTAAATAGCTGAAATTACAAAATTTACAGTGGACTTGGTACGGCCCTAACGATAAGGCAGTTATTGTACTCCTTTTATCACTCTTGTGGCTCTTCTTGAGCCCTCTCCAATTTTTCAACATCCTTTTTGAATTGTGGAGATTAGAACTGGACAAGCTATTCCAGCAGAAGTTACATCAGAACTAAATAAAGAGTGAATCTTTGATCATACGTGAGATTCCCCTGTTTAATTCCTTCAGGGATCACATTAGTCTTGTGGTTTCAGCACTGCACTGAGACCTCAAGTTCATCTGATTATCCACCACAATATCTGCCCAACAGATCTTTAATTCTGTAAATATGTTCTTTGTTCTTTCTTGCTAAATTTATCAATTTAAAATTAGTCCTCCTCTTGCTCTGACCCAGGGCCAAAGAATCCGTAATTCACATCAGCTGGTAGTATGAGACCTCCAGCACAGCTTACTCAGCTTGAAGTTCCTCATGAGTATGCAACTTTTACCCCTACATATTACAGATAGGTGCATAAGAATCCAGTCCTCTTGTTCTCTAGTTTGATTCAGTGGTCTGTAGCAGACACCAATTAATATGCTATCTTGGGCTTTATTTGTTGAGGCATTGATCCATAAATATCGAAGAACTTTTTTTTGAGTTATCGGTGACTTGGAAACAGGTGGTGCCATTTATGAAATAGAGTACCCCTCCGCTACCTCTTTTGCCTGCTCAGTCCTTCCTAAATAGGGAGTAACTTGATTTAATGTTCCAGTTGTGGAAGTCATACCTCCAAACTTTAATAACACCAACTAGATGGAATTCTTATATTCATGTACAAACATTTCCAGTTCCTCTTGTTTGTTAGCTGGGATCCTCGCATTAGTGTATAGGTGACTCAAGAATTTATTTTATTCGTTTTTTCATATTCATGGTTAGTTTGGTATGTAGCATCTTAATTCTATGCTAAACAAGTAGTCCATCTTTTAATTTAGTTTAACATCCTTATGACTACTCTAGTCACATTTTCATTCTGCTTAATCTTTTTTTTTTTTTGAGCTCTATTCTTTTTCACCCCAACCTCAAAAATGTTTCTTATTTTGGAAGGGAGAGACTATTGCTGCTATTTCTTTGAAATATTATGAGGAACATGTTTCGGGCAGGATCAGACAGACCTCTCTACTTGTAACAAATGCTCCTGTTGCATGTTGGTGTATGCTGTGTCTGGTCAGCCTGTGCTGCAATCCTCACCCAGACCTTCATTGCCTTGTATATTGCAATCTCCTTTCTGATCTGTACTGATCCCAGCTCTCTAGAGCCAGTATGTGCTGAACATTACTGCCTGGCTTCTGACATGCACAAATTGTAACCACTTCATCTTCCATCCTCATGATTCTGCTTGCTCTGTTCATTTCACTGCCCAGTTCAAAATTGTAATTTTGGATCTTAAGTGTCTTCATGAACTTGCTGCTGTCAGACTCATGAGTGGACCTGGTTTTTCCCTATTCCTCCCCAAGCTACTCACACTTACTTAGCACTGTTTTCTTCTGGTATTTTACACTGTGACCATCACTCCACTCTTACTGTGAGAGCCTTTTCCTCTGCAATTCCTAGTATTTGGAACGACCTTTCTATATCTCACCCCCAAATCCGTTTCTTGTATCACATCTCTGCTGAAAACTTTTTTTTTTCCTTTTTCCTCTATGCTTGTGCTTCTTAATTACTCTCCTTCTGGCTAACTCTAATTTGTTAACTCTAATGTGATGTGAAATTCAGCCTATGTGAAAACACTATACAAAATAAGTGATGTGCTTCCAGAGAACAGGAGCTGGGCTGTGGAGCTGCTCATCTTTGTTCCTGTTGGAAATTACGGAACACAACAGCCAGTGTTTTAATAGTTGCTCCAGTGCTTTGCCTACTCTTTGGTACTGGTGTTGTGAGAGATCAGCTGACATAGCTGTTTTTAATCTAGATCTGAATTCTTATCTGACACATCAAGGCTTTCTTCCAAGTTGGCATCTTGTTTCCTGAAGCTTATGTAAGGAATGTGCCAGCAGGAACTCAATGCTGCTGAAGGCTGGGAGGAATGTGTCTCCCAGAGATCATCTGCATGAGAATGCAAAGGTGTGCATATGTGATACCTTGCAAACAAAGACTGATGGATAGCAAGGAAGCAATTAGATTTTCTCTATTGTAAACACATTGTTGTAAAATCACAATTTATTCTAACACTCAGTATAAGAATTGTGAAAGCTCACCAGTGCTCCAAGTCATTGTGGGGGACAGGGTAGTTGTCATAACTGCATAAGACATGAATTACACAGGTCTCCCTGGTTTAAAGCATTGCAAAGGAGAAGGGGAGGGATATGGATTGAAACAGTTAGCTGTGTGCATTGCCCCTGCCTAAGCCTTGCCCATATAGCTATAAGCTTGGTTTGATTAGCCCTTCCCACCTGTTAAAAGGTAGAGGTGGATGCTAGTGGTTTTTATGGGAGTCCACTTTGGTAGATATTGAGAGCTGAAATCACGGAGTGGCAGCTGAGGCCACTAAGAGCTGAAATCACAGGGTCTTGCCTCAGACCAAACCCACAGCGGACGGATGGCTGGCGTGATTAGCGGGCAGCCAGTAGGAGGAGGAGCAGCGGTGGACAGACAGTGCAACTGGTGTCCTGCTTGTAGGAGGAGCAGTGAACGGTGTGGATGTTGGACAGCGGGTAGGAGGACCAGCAGCAGATGGACAGCGTGACCGGCAGACGGACAGTAAGAGGAGCAGCGGACTGCGTGACTGGTGGATGGCTGGTAGGAGGAGCAGTGGATGACATGACTGGCAGATGGCTGTTAGGAGCAAGCAGAACGCTGGACCAGCACAAAGGTGGCATTGTCTCAGGTTCCGTGAGGGAATGCATTAGCGTGAGGTGTCAGTGCCCGCACGGACTGGACCAAGTTGTAAGTGGGGCATTTGAACTGGGTGTGGATTGGCTGTTTACTATATTGGACTGGTGAGTCTGAGAGGCCAAGGACATTGCTCAATGCATTTGGACTGGGACAGTTACTTGAGGACTGGTTATGAACTCTGGGTGTGGCGTTTTCCCAAGCTTATGCTAATCAACCTTTCTGCCTCTTATTAAATGTTCTTTTCTACAAGCAAGACTCTGTGCTTGCAAGTGGGGAAGCAATTCCTCTCTGAGGCGCCCTGGGGTGTGTGAATTTCCCAGGCTGCTGCGGGGGGCTTGAGCCAGTTCTGTGTGAGATGGATGAAAAGGAACCCCTAGATGTTGAACCCGGCCCTGGTTGCTGCCAACTCCTTCCAGCAGAAGGGTTACGCTTGTAATATTGCTTTATCCGGGTGACCATCCTGGAAAGGCGCAATAATGTAGGAAGAGTGGATGATGCCTGGAGCGGTAGTGAAGAGGATAACTGCATCCTTTTGGATCTTTTGGCTCAGTTAAGAACAGACCCTGGTTTTCTGTTTTCAGTTGCTCTCCTGCCAGACTTGAATGATGAACTGCATCTGATGAAGTGGGTCTTTGCCCACGAAAGCTTATGCTCCAAAATGTCTGTTAGTCTATAGGGTGCCACGGGACTTTTTATAGCTCCTGTAAGTATTCTCAGTTTTGTAGAGGTGTAAGGAACATATGATAGCTGGTTCTACTTCACTCTTAAGACTGCATAATTCTGTCCAGATTTTGGAATATTGGCAGGGCACGTCTCTTATTTAAAGATGTAAAAGTTTAAGCAGTTAACAGAAAAGGTTGATGTTTATCAGACTCAGTTAACAATTAAATTCTTCTGCGGGTCCAGTGCCTGGGGTCCCTTCCAGCTGCTGGCCCTGGGATGCCAAGCAACAGAGTCCCAGGCATGGCAGCAGGAGAGTGATAGCTGGATAACCTCAGTGGACTTATCAGTATGTTTCTTAAAGACCATCGTGGTGATAGGTTTGGGGGGAGTTGACGATGTTCTATTGTCTGGACGACTCTTTAGTCCCTCTGAATCCAAACTATGGGGCCAGCATCAGAATGGCAGTGAAGCACCACATAACATGTGGGGGTGCTGCAGCGCTCCCCACCCCCCTAGTTCCCAATTAATGTTTAACCAAATAGAATTTTAATAGGTTACTGTTTGTACGTGTGATTTACCCCTACCCACAGAGAGGAAGGAGGGGTACTCACGCATTTCACTCACTAATCTTGGTTGCCCTTGAGGAAGAAGAGACAATGATTTACAAAAGAGCATCTAATCTTTAGCAGGCCAAAGGTAAACTGTCTTAATAAGCTTTGGATAGAGGGCATAGAGCATGTCAGTTTTCAGGGTTCTGCAGTGTGCCAGATTAAACATGGTATAGTGGCTTTGGGGTTATTTTTCACAAGCTCATTCTTATAATTATCAGGTGCATTTACTGTCTTTTGCTCCCTTTTCACTCACCTCATTCTCTTTGCCCAGCAAGATTCCGTTGAGGGTGCGTGTTGCTGCATTGCTTTGTAACAGCTATATACTTGCATGCTCACTCCCATGGGCTTCTTAAACTTCAGCTGGTTGCTAGTCCCTGAGAGGATTTAAGCTGGTAGCTGTTTGTGGGCCAATATTAAATGGGTGGGTGAACTCAGTCCACTTTGTAGTAGATGTATGCACTCTGTATTGCCACTAGTGCAACTGATAGAATGGACCATGAAGCCTCAAGTCTCCCTTCCAGGTTGCAACTTATGCTATGCTTGTGTTCATACAAGTACAGGGCTTCAGTTTCCAGGCCTGTCCATCAATTGGGCACTTGTCACTGTGATTCAGTCACAGTAGTTTGTGTGAAAACATAGAAATAAATTACTTTAACCTTCAGTTTCTAATCGTAATGTTTCCTGTGAGAGGTCTGGTCTAACGTGGAATCCCATCTAAACTGGCTCCCTCTCACTCCTTCTGCAGGAGTAGCTGTCTTCATTTCTCCTCCCTTAGCCTCAACAAGTACAGAGAATGGCTGGAGTATTTGTTAGAATTTGCCCAGGATGGTGCCCCCATTCCAAATCAATATGATAAACATTTCCTGGAGTGTGACTACACTGGTTATATATTAGCTCTAAATGGTCATAAGAAATACTTCTACCTCTTCAAGCCTCACAGAGCAGGGGACAAAGGGGGAACCATGGGGTCATGTGAGGATTATGACCCCTTGCTACACTCCGGAGAAACCTGCGGAAAATCCTCCTGCAGTCCAGGATCCAGACAAGTTAAAAACAAGTTAAGCAAGTTGTCCTTATAGATGGAGCGTCTCTTAGAATGTTCCTTACAAAGGTTCTATATTCCATCATGGCCTGCATTAGACTGAAGGGATTTAAGATATTCTAACACTACAGACTTTTTAAGATGACAACCCTTTCCAGGAATAAACAGTCATGACAAATGGACAGTAGGTTTTTGAGGAATTCTCCTAGGCCCAGTGAGTAGAAGTATCTTCCTACATCTTTGACCTAGAAGTGAAAGATGAAATGTACTGAAGTTCTCTGCACCAAATTGTTCTTATATTGGAATGCTGTACTAAGACAAAAATAAGTCTATTTGCATTTAATGTCCTGCATACTGCATCACCTCTGGTCTGTCTCTTTTCTCAGTTGAAGAAAACCTGGGAGTTTGCAAGGTGACTCAGTTTGGACTTAACACAATAAGCCTGTTACATAGGTCACGTCACCCTCCCCCTTCCCAATGCTTAGCCCATAGCGCATGGCATGATAACGGGAAGACCCTATGGAATCTCTCAACCTCTATGACAAGTAAGTAAGTTGGGAGTGTGGTTGGGGAGGTCTCTCTCTTGTAGCAAACTGATAGCTGGTATTTACAGATGGTTGGGGCTAGTCGGCGATCGCATGTTAACATGCTCCTTGTGTAGTAGTTCCATGTGCAGCTTCACCAGCTAAGCCAAACACAGGGAAGGAGTGGGGTGGTAACACAGCCATAAATACTGTAAAAGGCGTTAAGCCAGCTAAATGTACAATGTACAATGTTTTTCAGATGCCTTTCTGCTTCTATCCATGTTTAGACTTTCTTAGTGCCATAACTAACTTATGTCCTCAGATTGATGGAATAAGCTGCTGGGAGCCTGTAGACCTGTAAAAGAAAACTTAAATACCTACTAGTGAATCAGCTTGAACACCCTTCAGACAACAACGGTACATCTCTAGTGCCATATTGACACTTCTTGGTATCAAGGAACTTAATTCTTTAATGATTGTTTTCTGAACTGTGTTACCCAAGAATGGCTAAAAACCCATGAACTGATCTTAAGCAGGAGATGGACTCTCTACTTTTTATGCTCTTTTGTTGAAGCTGGTCCTATAGTTGGCTTGGGCAATGAAGTAGCCTGGTTATTTTCTTATGGGTGTAGTTGTTCATTTTGGGTCTTGCATACCATAACAGTGTCGTAAACCCCCCTGGTTATACTCAAGAATCCAGATTTTATAAGAAAATTCTTGTCACTCTAAACGCATGTAAACAATCTCTCCAGGAGTGAGTTAGGCCCAGAAAGAGGGTTCACTAAAGTGGTCTGTTAATGTCTGTTCTGCTGTCAGAAATCAGTGTCAAACTTTAAGGCTTGAGACTAAAGGCCCCCGTGTTCCGTAGAGAAGAAATCTGGTTCCCTCACCCCTGCCAGTCTAGGAACTCAGGATAAGGTTACAGACATGACTTAAACCCTATTTTGAGGACTCCAGGGGTGATTAGTCTTTGTGCTTGTTTGCTACACTGGGGTGACTGGCCCTGTGCATAAGCACCTAATGATGTAAGTGTTGCAGTAACACTCCCTCATGAAACAGCCAGTTGGTAGTGTCACAGATTCCATTCCCTTATGAATCAAAGTTAACTTAGAACCAAGTTGCAGGAGGTCAAACCAGCTCCTTTGTTAGTGTGTGATTTTTTTGTTAGTACATTGTATTTGTAGGGAACAGCTACTCTTCCCTAGCCTGAGACACACCCCAACTGTTCTGAATGTATTTATTTAGCATGGGTAGCCCTGCTCCGATAGCTAGCTAATTGTATTAGTCTTTGGGTGCAGAAGAACACTATCATATGACCTCTCTCTGCTGCTTGGAATTTAATATCACTGCTTTCCTGATGCTGCAAGGCCATCAATCCAGAAAAATTTTTCTTACTGTTGCCCCTGATTTTCTTCATAATTAAGGAAATGCACTCAGCCATTCTCAGCTTGTGCGTGATACTTTTGTGAGCTAAGAGTGATGAAGTTTTCAGAGCTAATGTACTGCACTTCCAGAAACCTAAATCAAAGCTTTGTTAAACTCCTAGAAGCTGAAGCAAAACATCTTTACAACAGAGGGAAAGCCTAGAGTCCAAATACTGTACCTGACCTTCCTCCTTGACTGCATGCAGTACACATCAGCCTTGCAGTGACAGCTGACTCAGATCTGTATGATCAGTAAAAGCTTGCCAGGAACTAATACAATAATGCAGCCTGGGAGATTGAATTGAAAAGCCAGTAAATATTTTGCACTTTTGATGCTCTTGGGGGAGGGGGATAATTTATTTGGCAAATGTCTCTTTTGTTTTTGTATTTGTGACCAGGCACTGATAATGTCATTTTGTTTTAAGATTATTACAGATTCGCAACTGAAAAGCTATTTTACTGTGAGATGAGGTGGTGGCCTAGCATTTTACTATACGCCACACCACGCTGTCAATTTGTATGTGAATTAATTGTGAAAGTTCTATGGCTGGTAACTGCTTTTATTTTAGGGAATAATTCAGCAAATGCAATGGGTTAGGTATCTTCATTCCAGCAACAGGGCTGCTTGACCAAGGACAGCTCTAGCCAAAAGCAGCCTGCTATTTTAGCCAATGGACCTATTGTCCTCCTGAAGCCTGACAGCTATGGGATGTAGGAAAATCATGCAGCAACGGGGTTTAGAAACATTCCATCCTTGAGACAGAGAACACAGTGCCTTGGTATAAGTCAGCTCATAATCTAAGGTTTGCAACTAGTTCCACTTTGAAGCCAAAATAACTTCTATTCTATTTCAGGCTCATTGAAGGGAGCCAGGATTTTATATTATGGCTGTATATTGCTCCCCTCCTATATTTATTTATAGTGTAAAAAAATCTTTAGTAGCATTTCAGAAAGAAACCCACATTTTAGGTCAGAGCAGACAGTTTTTATTTTGAAAGAATTCAAGCTGTCATCCTTGGCTTCTTGTTTTACTAGCCATATTCCTACAGTCACAGGACATTCAGCCACCTCCTTCTCCCTCCTCCCACAATTACACCTTCTACATACATGCTGCTTAGAGCATAGAAGGAGCTTGAAATGACATTGTCTGGTGAGAAGCAGTTTTTATTTGCTTTTCCCTCACTCCTTCTCTAACGGCAAAGAGTGAGGAAGGGCAGAAATTTAAAGCAAAAATTTAAGTTCCAGTCAGGCTTTTTTCTTCATTCAGATTTTGGTGAAGTATTTGCGTGGGAAGGCTGTGAATATTAAACTCAGCTTGTAGGTGAAGAGTAGCTTAATTTGCATAAGATGGAGCCTGCCCCTAATAAGGGTTTAAATTGTTTTGACTCCTGGGAGTACACACAACATTTCAAACAGCAGATTTGCTCCCATGATGGCTGTGTTACCTATAAACAAAGAAAAAAAAAACTGACTATCCAATTATTTCCAATTAAAGAGTCAATCAGAAAATCGATCAATACAGGATCAAGGAGTTATTTTCCAACTCTTTCATTAACACTGGTCATTTATATCAAGACCTTAATCCTGTAATTGACTCCATGTTGGCAGAGCCTCGTTCAAGCCAGGGACATGCACCTGCACAAATTCACTTGAAACTGGAGGCTTAAAAGCCATACATCCATATAAAGTATCTGTATCTGTCAACTACAAAGGTACTTATGCTGACTGCTATGGTTCTACCAAACTGACTTGTCTTCAGTTGGAATCTCTAAACCCAGCCCGAGGAAGTTAGAACGCAGAGCTGATAGCTGAAACAATACTCAGTTTTAATGCTTAGTCATCCAAGTTTAATTTGCTCAGTAGACAAAGGCTGTATTTATCGAGCCAAAAACCAGAGCCTGCCCCGAATTCACAGCTGGTGCTATTGCTCAGGGTCTCATGAGAAAGCTGTAACCTCTACCATTGAGTAAGGGAAGATAACACACTCACCACACACACTCATTTATGAAGCACATGCAGCTCTTTTACATTTCAAGTGTAGTTCACACAGCCCTCTTTGCTCCCCTGTCTCAATCTCCACCTACCGGAGAGCAGGGAGAAAGCAGGGGTTTGGGGATCTCTACCTTGCAGCCAAGTAATGGGCCAGGGGCTTCTACCCAAGGGGAAAAGGGTTCAGGGCTTCAGCTGCTGGAGGAATTCCTGCTGGGGGCTTAGGAGTGGGGCTGAAGCCATGCGCCTTCGCAGATTTGATCCAGCTCTTGAAGTGTTGGAATTTGTCATATTCGTGACTTGGAGAGTCAGTAAGTTGGGCCACCCATGTACAGACATATGACGAAGTCAGTGCCATTAGCAAGGCAGAGCAGTCCTCTAAAAAGCAACAGCTACACGTTCAGCAGTACACAGGCACTGCCTTACTGTAGGATTTGCTTCGCCTACCACAATTTCTACACTCAAATTGGTTCAAATATTGGTTTTTCTAAATTAAATTAGTTTTAAAGATTGTTCTTCTTTATTGCTGTAGGAGCATGGAGTTACTTCCGCCATGGGCAGGACTGATATCTCTTGGCACTAACTTGGCTGCCACAGCAGTACGGAGAAAGCACAGTTGAGTGGCTAAAGCAAAGAGTACTGAGTTCAGTTTTGACTAATGCTGAGGAAGCCATAATTTGCTTATCCAAGAGGTGCGGCCTCTCTTGTTTACACAGCACCATTTGGAGTTACACACACTCTACCATAACCTGAAATAGCTGTTTCAACAGATTACTCTGTATTTTCTTAAATATTCTCCTGCAACAGGCTGGTTGGATTGTCCTTAATACACAGGGTAAGTCTAGCTGACTATAAATATTTCCCACAGCCATCCCAACATTATCTAGAGACGTTCAAACTCTTCCAGACCCAATATCTGTTGTTTTGAACTCATCAGCATCCAGTTCCCACAGCTAAGCAGGACTCATGATACTACGGACAAATATAGGATGTAGCAGTTCTCTAAGTTGCATTCACTGTCCCAAATATTATTTCCTTTGACTCACCAGAAGCATCATATATTGGTGCAAATTCAACAAGATCACATCCCACTATATTTAGTCCTTTGCAACCACGAATAATCTCCAAAGCCTGTGGAAGGTAACAAAGGGCTAGTTAGTAGGTATCCAAATTGTCAACTTTGAAAACATTCTATTTAAATTGCCAAGGTGATGTGTTCATTTTTAAACCCACTTGAAGTGAAATCTGTGAAGATATAGTTTGTACAATTCCCATCCAAGATCACTGCTATAACCTTGTGCTCTGTTTTAGCTGAACAGGAATAAGCAGGATTAGACAGAGGATTAGACATACTAGTACTGAGAGCCCATCAAACTGCTGTCTGCTCTATCTCCCTTAGCAGTGGATTTTTGTAGAAGGGATGGATGAATGCCAATCTACCTCCATATTGTAGGTAGGACACAATAGGAGTCC
This sequence comes from Carettochelys insculpta, assembly GCF_033958435.1. Taxonomy (NCBI): domain Eukaryota; kingdom Metazoa; phylum Chordata; order Testudines; family Carettochelyidae; genus Carettochelys; species Carettochelys insculpta. The sequence goes on from NC_134159.1 coordinate 11,084,759, forward strand.
TCAATGATTTTATGCCTGATATGTCAGTTTTCTTTTTAAAGACTTCTAATACCCTTTTAGATCCTTGACCCTTTGATTTCTGGGGTCAGAATATGTAAGCCCCGTGACTGCCTTTAAAGCAGGGTTTCCCAACCTATGGGTCAGGACCCAAACATGGGTTGTGATTACAATTCAAAAGGGTCTGCAGCTGAGTGGGGCTGGGCTGGGCAGGGCAGGGTAGCTCCACAGGTGGCTATTAAGAAGCCATTCACATTCCTGAAGTGGTTCTCAAGTTCTTAATTAATAACAGAGAGAAAGACTTGCTAGTCTATATACTATCAAAACAAAAAAGCCGTAAAGTAGCACTTTGAAGACTAACACAATAATTTATTAGGTGAGCTTTCATGGAACAGACCCACCTCTTCAGACCATAGCCATACCAGAACAGACTCAATATTTAAGGCATAGAGAATCAGTAATCAAGGTTAACAGATCAGAAAAAAAATTATTAAGAGGACAAATCAGAGAGTAGAGGGTGTGGGGAGGGAGACAAGAATTAGATTGAGCCAAGTATGCAAAAGAGCCCCTATAATAACCCAGAAAATTCACATCCTGGTTCAAACCATGTGTTAATGTGTCAAATTTGAATACAAAAGAGAGTTCAGCAGCCTCAGTTCAGTGCTGTAACACAGCCAGCTTCCAGCTGCAGGGGTCCCTGTGCTTCCCCCAGCTCCCTGCAGCCTGTGGCTACATCTACACTAGCCCCAAACTTTGAAATGGCCACGCAAATGGCCATTTCGAAGTTTACTAATGAAGCGCTGAAATGCATATTCAGTGCTTCATTAGCATGCGGGCGGCTGTGGCGCTTCAGAATTGATGAGGCTCGCGGCCGCGTGGCTCGTCCAGACGGGGCTCCTTTTTGAAAGGACTCCGACTACTTTGAAGTCCCCTTACTCCCATCTGCTCATGGGAATAAGAGGACTTGGAAGTAGACGGGGTCCTTTCAAAAAGGAGCCCCGTCGGGACGAGCCGCGCGGCCGCGAGCCGCATCAATTTCGAAGTGCTGCGGCTGCCCGCATGGTAATGAGGCGCTGAATATGCATTTCAGTGCTTCATTAGTAAACTTCGAAATGGCCATTTGCGTGGCCATTTCGAAGTTTGGGGCTAGTGTAGACATGGCCTGTGAGTGACTAGTAGCCCCTGACTTTGACTCTCCTAGCCACTTGCTGCCCCTGAGTGTGACTCCCCAAGTCCCCTCTAGACCCCTCCAGCCTCTGAGTGTGACTCCCCTAGCCTCTAGCAGCCCCAGAGTGTGACTCCCCTAACCCCTGAGTGAGACACCCTTAGCCACCTTCAGCCCGAGTGACTCCTAGCCTCTGAGTGTGACTCCCCTGGCCCCTGGTTGTGGGGTTTAAGCCATGGGGAGCAGTTTGGGGATGAGTGTCTTTCCACCACAGCTCTCACTAACTACAGTAAATGTAGTGTTGTTATTTTATTAATATATTTCCCCTTTTCTATGAAATAACTTATGAATCTATAAACATGAAGGGACACAACTCTATATTCTTGCCTCAGGTGCAAAATTAGCTGGTTACAGCTCTGCTCTCCTCTGTCTGCCCCCCATTTTTGAATTGCCTTGGGTCACCAAGCCTTCCTGAATTGTCAAAAGGGGTCCCCGTCTGGAAAAGGTTGGGAATCACTGCTTTCAAGGGAGCCAGATTTCTCCTATTTCTCTTCTGCATGTTCAGAAATAAAGTCTGAGCCTCTCCTTACCTGAGCAGGGGTGAGACCAGCAATTTCAGGAGCACCTGTGCCAGGGTCATATGCAGGGTCTAATGCATCAATATCAAAGCTGATGTAAATGGGCTTGGCTCCCATCTGCTGTCTCACCTCCCCCATCAGTGGTACCAATGACTTCAACCAGCAGTTTTCCGCCGGGACGATACGGAAACCCTGTTGGAGCACGAGGGGGGAAAATGTTTGGCTTCCACTGTCTGAAACATGCTGCTGGGGAAAGGAAAGTGGTGGAGAAAGCAATGATCCAGTGTACTGTGGATGAAAACAGCTCCCAAGCAGTGATTTCCCTACATACCTCCTTAACTCCCCCTTCATCTTCACCCCCACCACCAGTTACATGCAATGTTGCCAGTTAAATCATTTTTCAACTAGATCTAGTTGTTTGAAATGTTGTAGTAGGAGTAGTAAGCCTCTTCCTCTCTTACATCGTGGAGCATATGCCATTGACAGCCATTTGCCCGTGTCCCCTGTCCTGATCAACCTTTTCCAGTTCTGACCAGGTGTATCCCATCTTTTCTGTGTCTGCCTTCAGATCTCTATGCCACATGTTTCTTGGGCAGCCTCTTTTCCTTTTTCCTTGTGGGTTCCAACTTAAGGCGTGCCTTGTGAGGTTGGTGGTTGCTTTTCTGAGGGTACAGTAGTCCTTGAGTTACGTGAGGGTTCCGTTTCCGCCCCCCCCCCCGTCACCACATAACTCGAATTTTGCTTAAATTGGGGGGGGAGGCTTTTTTCCCTGGCAGAACGCGTGTTCTGCAGCCAGTGAAGCAGCAGGAGCACCTGGAGCTCCTTTTGAAATGTAAATCCTGGGGTTTGGGGGGCGGGGACAGTTGGGGTAGGTTAGGGCTGCAGGGGGAGCAAGGGGTAAAGTTGAGCTGCAGCCGTACCGGGGGGGGGGAGTTGAACTGGGGCAGGGGGTTGAACTAAAGCCATGCACAGGGGTGGTGAGCTGGAGCCGTGCTCGGGTGGTGAGTTGGGCCACGAGGGTGTTAAGCCGGAGTTCGCATGTGGAGTGAGGGTGGGGGGTTTGAGCTAGAGCTGTGCTCAGATGGTGAGTGGGGCTTGGAGGGGGTTGAACTGGAGCCGGGGAGAGCAGGATTTTGAGTTGCACTTAACTCACTTTAATGTGAGTTAAGAACAACCCAAAATCGCACCTTTCAAGGGTTTATTGTATGTCCAATCCATCGCCATCTTCTCTTCCTGATCTCTTCTTCGGCAGGAAGTTGGTGAGTCAATTGTCACAGGTCTTGGTTGTCAAAGATGAACAAGGAGAAATGTGCTGAAGTTACAGAGGGAGAAGTGTAGGTTGGATAATAGGAAAAATATTTCACCAGCAGGGTAGTGAAGCACAGAAATGCATTGTCTAGAGAGGTGGTGGAATCTCCGTCCCTAGAGGTTTTTAAGTCCCAGCTTGACAAAGGCCAGCTGGGATGATTTAGTTGGGGTTAATCCTGCTTGAAGCAGGGGGCTGGACTCGATGACCTCTTGAAGTCCCTTCCAGCTTTAGGATTCTATAATGACGCTCTCAGTTGAAGAGATTGGACTGGGATAAGTGTTCCATGCAATGGCATCATTTAACGAATTCCATATTTTTGCCTTCCGCCTTTACACAAACCAGCCCTCTTGGAAGAATGACATTTTTTTTCCCAGCACTGCAACCAATGGCTGTTTTGGCCCTGTCTGCATAGGCAGGACCCAGCAGGCTGGCAAAGAGTAGAGAAGGATTTTGAAGCAGTATACGATACCTTGTCCTGGTTGTATCTGAAGGGATCCAGGGTGTAGGAGGACCCTCTGATTCCGATCTGAACCACACGTTTGCAGTCCAGCAGCCCCTCGTCCACACAGCGTCGGAAGGGCGTCCCGTGGCAGATCTTCTCCCCGAGCGCTTCATCTCCTGTGTCAGTGTGAGCATCCACGTGCACCAGTCCCACGGGACCATGCCTAGTTAGGACAGGGCAAACACAAACATGACTTCAGCTCCAGGCCTGTGATTCCATCCAGTGGTGCTGACAGCTGCTACAGGCCCAGGGGCAAAGTCAGAGGGGAGCCTGGCTCTTGCCCCCCCGGAAGGGGTAGGGCCACAGGTAGAAGAAGGGCTTAGGGCAGTTAGCCTGGGCCCTCCCTACACTTCCTCAGAGCAGCAGCTCAGCACTCCATAGCATTTGAAAGGGGCCAGAAGCTCTGGCTTTCAGAGCTGCTATTTCAGCAGCAGCAGCAGCTGGAGCTCTGGGCCCCTTTGAAATGCCAGACCCTGGGGAAACTGCCTCCTTTGTCCCCCACCCTCCTGTTCAGCCAGCCTGCTCCTATCCATTTGCACCACTTTCCTATCCCAGCTCACAGTCTTATCCCACACATTGAACCCCTGATATTTGACACGACCTCTTAGGAGCCCCCACAAAATCTAATAGCCACAAGAGTTAATGTGGGCCTGGTGCCACAGCCCCGCACAGCTCTGGAAAAGGGAGGCTTCTTTGCCACTCAGGTAAGCTATGGAGTGGTGGCAAAGGAGCTATTTTCAACCTCTTTTGTGCCCCCAAACCTTCAATCTCTGCAGCAACCCTCCCTTGTACAGGCGCTTAATACTCCCTTAATACACTACCCCTGCAGGTCCTGTGACAGGCAGTGTGGAGCTGCTCTGGCCCTTAAACACCCTCGTCTGCTGAGCCATCTCTCTGACGAGGTTCACTGAAGCCCCTGCAATCAGGTTCCCCGGGCCTGTGCAGTAACCAGGAGCTGGCTGGGTCGTGTCAGTGGCCAGCAGCAGCTTGGAGTTCTCAACTACCTTTCTATGGGCAGGAAAGGACAAGCTGCTCCTAGTCACAGAGGAGGGAAGAGATGATCTCTGCAAGGACATGGGCCACGTCATCCCAACCTTCCAAAATGCCACCCTCCCCAACCCACCCCATGGCTGGAAGCAGCTCCTGTCCCTTCCCCCTGCACAGCACTGAAAGACTGCTACTGGCCCTGTCCTTATGTGAACCCTCTCAGAAACTGGGGGAGGAGGAGGCCTTTAGCTCTACATGCCCCTGACATATTGCCTCAGGGAGATGCAGCAGCTGGTACTAAGAGAGGCGGGCCCATTCCAGGGGCGTAGCCAGACATGAAGCATGGAGAGCACTGGGCAGAGAGGATTGGTCAGGTCTGTCAGCCACACCTATCCTAGTGTGCGTGTGTGTCCTCTCCTCATGCAATTCTTAAAGATAAGAAAGTATTTAAAAATACTCCAGTTACACAGTATTTCTCTTTAACAGGGGCTTCATGAACTTCAGGTTAATCTGAATGTCCATACTACATAGTTCTGACGCATTGCCACTGAACTCGTTTGAATCTGAGCAATTTTACCAAGTGGCCCATATTCAGAACAGGGAAATATGGTCACCCTCTCGCACACCACTTCACTCTATTGCAAAGCCAGAAACAGTGCACAGACTCAAGATGCAAGTTGGAATCAGCACAAACAGACTCTGGATCAATGAACAGAGCAAACAGGAAGGCTGCCAGCATCTAGCTATTGGTTGACAGATACTTCGGCAGCCAGGCTCTCTTGCTATATGATTCTCCAATCCTGGAATCCCAAATTTAGGAGAAGCCATTTTAAAAGGTGGAAAGAATAGCAGGAAGATAGGATGGCTCTATCAGGAGATCTTCAATGAGCTGAAAATTAAACCGAGAAAAAAAAGAGAGTGGAAAGATAGGGAAATTGCTGATAATGGAGACTATAAAAAATAACACAAACACGTAGGGACAAAAATCAGAAAGACACACACGCTATGTCATTGAGACTTCAGTGGAATTTGGGAAGGTAGAATGTTATTACCCAAATTGGAATCAAGTCAGGACACACAATTGCCGGGCACCTTTGATGACCACAAGCAGGTCTGGAACACAGGATTAAATTTTACGTGAAAGACCACATGGGGTGTTTGATTCCTTCCTGACTTAAAGGGAAGACCACACCATATGGCGACACCTGCATCACAGCATTCTCTCCTTTCTACCTAACTTTATGATTTGGGTCCAACGCTGCTTAGATGTGAGAACTGAAGAGCTCACAGTACAAGTGTTAGAGTGCCAGATCATAAAGAAAAGTCTGAGCCTTCAAGGGCCATAAAAGACAATCAGAAGAGGTTCTATGAAAACATGAATAGGGTGGGAAAGATAAAGGAAAATGTAGTTTCTCCATTTAACAGAGAAGGAGAGAAAGCTAATTGTTCATGATATTAAAAGGCTGAGTTGTGTAATGCCTGTTTTGGTGTCCATCTTCACTAAAAAGGTAAATTGTCATGCAATACTTGACACAATCAATGTTAAGAACAATGGGAAAGGAATGCAAGCCGAAGTAGGGGAAGAATAGTTGAATGCATCTAACTTAAATAAATATTTTTTAAGTCAGCAGGACTGATAAATTCATTTTCAGGTCCTTAAGGAACTAGCTGGAGCAGTCTCAGAACTGTTCAGGATTATGTCTGAGCACCACGGAAGACAGGTAAAGTCCCAGAGGGCTGGAGAAAGGCAAACATAAGGGCTGTATCAACAGTTGCATTCTTCTTTCGAAAAGGCACGCAAATGAGGGAAATTGAAAATGCAATGAGGTGCAGATATAAGTACCTGGCACCTCATTTTCATATTCTTTGAAAGTGCTTCTTTTGAAAGAAGAAAAGCAGTGTAGACACTGTGCTTGCGAAAGTAAACCCCATCTTTCAAAAAAACCCACCTTTTTATGGGAAGAAGGATTCTTTCTAAGATGGGGTTTACTTTTGAAAGAGCAGTGTCTACACTGCTTTTCTTCTTTCAAAAGAAGAATATGCAAATGAGGTGCCAGATATGTAAATCTGCACCTCATTTGCATTTTTGATTTCCCTTGGTTGCATGCCTCTTTCGAAAGAAGAATGCAAGTGTAGACGCAGCCTTTGGGAATAAAGAGGACAAAGGGAACTGTAGAGTGGACAACCTAACTTCAATGTGTGGAAGAATCTGGTGTGTGTGTGTAGATAGAGATATAGATAGATAGTAAAGTAAATCTGTAAGCACCTACAATATGGTAGGGTTATAAAGAACACCCAGGGGAGCACAATTTCTACTTGACAAATCCAATCCCACTGAATTTCCTTCTTCGACAGGATTACTGGTTTAGTAGGTTGCGGGGAAGCTGTAGATGTGACGCATGTTGATTTCAGCAAGTCTTTGGACAACTGTCAGGGATAGTCTGGTGTGACTGGTTCTGCCACAGTACACTCTTGAGGTCCCTTCCAGCTTTACATTTCTATGTGTCTGTGCCCAGTAGAACACAGACTTCACAACTCAAAAGAGAATCACTTCTATCACCACAAGGTGTCAGTTTTTTTACACATGCTACACTTTCAGATTTTAAAACTTACTTTTCTACCACTGCCTGCAAGATTGGGTATGTTATTGTGTGATCGCCACCTGCAATGGGACAGAGAACAGAGAAGACACCATGAAATAAGAACAGGCAAGCACTGGTCAAATACATCCATACTGCATCTCTCCTCTCATAGGGAAACACATCAGCACTTACAAAGAGAGAGATCGTCCTTTGGAAGTGATGGACTTTATTCATCCAATTCGTTTAATTCATCCCTGCAGCTCCAAACTGGTGGCAAAAAATAAGAGAAGCTGCCTCTTTTAATACTAAAAGCCCTCAAAAATCCAACCAGCTTCCATTCTCTTGCTGCAGCTAGAACACAAGGCCAGTTAATAAATGCAGACAACAGGGACATGGATGGATATACAGGAGATGCTTCATCCATTGCTTGTGGCTTCCTCTGGGGTGTGTCACAGCAGGGATTTAATAACCCACCACAGTTGGGGAGTGGAATAACACTATGTCATTGAGATGTCAGTGGAATTTGGGAAAGTAGAATGTTATTACCCAAACTGGAATCAAGTCAGGACACACACAATTGCCGGATACCTTTGATGACCACAAGCAGGTCTGGAACATGGTTTTAAATTTTACCTGAAAGACCATATGGGCTGTTTGGTTCCTTCCTGACTTAAAGGGAAGACCACTCCATATTGCGACACCTGCATCACAGCATTCTCCCCCTTCTACCTAACTTTATGATTTGGGTCCAACGCTGCTTAGATGTGAGAACTGAAGATCTCACAGTACAAGTGTTAGCGTGCCAGATCATAAAGGAAAGTCTGAGCCTTCCTGATTGTGATACCTTACCTCCTACTTTGGTAAAGGGGGTGATGGGAGATCTGTGAATGAGTGGATTTCACTAGTGGGAAGAATGCTGCAGCAGCAGTTTGAAGTGAGGGATCCCAGCTGTGTGTTACAAATACAGCCAGCATATATTCCTAAATATGGACTCAGGACAATTAAGTAGACTGAAAATGAATTGTAATCCATCCCCTGATTGCACATCTTCACAATAGTGAAGTGAGTTTTGGATTGCAAAGTCACAGGTGTCCTAATGTAAAACAGGAAGTGCGGGCGCATATACAAAAATACAAGTTCAGATAGTTTTCTGCCATGAAATAAAAACCTTGTGTGAGGTTTGATTCAGTATAAAACACTTTTGTCATGGGTATAAACTGCTCGTTTAAGATGCTACTGAACAAGCTAAAATATATATTTAAGATCATATTTGGATGCTTACTTTTTAATTTAAATTAAGTGGACATCTTCTCTAATCTCAGTCTTCATTTCTTACACAGCATAAATAGATCATCCAGCCCAGGCATCGTGGATGAGATGTCTGTCACGTTCTGTGGTTTAACACAGACTCTTGCACAAAGGTTACAATACTATGCACTGTTTACAATGTTCTGTTATTTTAGATTAAGTAGTGCTGGCAGAAGAGGGCACATTGGAGTCAATGAATATAAATACTTTGCCATCATTAAGGAGACATTGGTGCAAGGTATATTAAACCTCACCAGCAAGAAGAGGAAGCCACTTGCCTGGAAACTTACCTCTGTGATATAGAAAAAGTATATCAATTTCAAAAAACCAGTGTCTTCCATTAAAATCCAAATCAGAAACCAACATTATTTATATTCCTTCTTTCCTTATTCAGAAACACTTTTTTTAGCAAGGCAGCATTTCAGGACACAACCTTCCATGACCTCTGGAGCAAACTCGCATTTTTGTTGGTTTGATTAGCTACCTACCTTCACAAACAGATGTGACAGAGAGCTTGGTGTCTAATAGAGCATGAGGATGGGCATCCAGACTAGGTGGCTGGGCCCAGTGTGTACTGATCAATAGCTCTGTCTCTCATTCGTGGTCAGTTTCAAGTGGAGTGCCCCAGGGATCAGTTCTAGGGCCAGTATTGTTCAACATCTTTATTAATAACCTGGATGAGGGGATGGATTGCACCCTCAGCAAATTTGCGGATGACGCTAAGCTGGGGGAGAGGTAGACACATTGGAAGATAGGGATAAAGTCCAGAAGTCCAGAGTGACCTAAATAAATGGGAGGGTTGGGCCAAAATAAATCTGATGAGGTTACAAGCTGGGGACTGACTGGCTAAGTAGCAGTGCAGCAGAAAAGGACTTGGGGATTACGGTGGATGAGAGCTGGATATGAGGCAACTGTGTGCCCTTGTAGCCAAGAACGCTAATGGCATATTGGGGTGCAGTAGGAGGAGCATTTCAAGCAGATCTGAAAAAGTTATTATTCCCATCTATTTGGCACTGGTGAGGCCATATCTGGAGTACTGTTTCCAGATCTGGACCCCCCAGTATAGAAGAGATGTGGCTCTATTGGAGCAGGTCCAGCAGAGGGCAAAGAAAATGATTAGTGTTTGGAGAAAATGACCTATAAGGACAAGCTGAGGGATTTGGGCTTATTTAGTTTGCAGAAAAGAGTGAAGGGAGATTTGATAATAGCCTTCAACTTCCTGAAGGGGAGCTCTAAAGAGGATGGAGAGAGGCTGTTCTGAGTATTGACAGATGGCAGAACAAGGAGCAATTGTCTCAAGTTACAAAGGGAAAGGTGTACGTTGGATATTAGGGTTTCACCAGAAGGGTGGTGAAGCGCTGGAATATGTTACCTAGAAAGGTGGTGAAAACTCCATCCCTAGAGATTTTTAAGTCCCAGCTTGACAACGTCCTGCCTGGGATGATTTAGTTGGGGTTGTTCCTGCTTTGGGCAGGAAGCTGGACTCAGTGACCTCCTGAGGTCCATTCCAGCCCCAGCATTCTGAGAGTTCTTGATTCTCTTCAGAGCTCTGACATGACTTGGTGGCTGAGCTGAGGCCAGGCATTTAGGATATGTCCATATTGCTAGACACCTAATTACAAAACCAGCCTTTCCTCTGGCTTACCCATGCCACCACCTAAGCTGCAATTTCCACAGTGCTAATTTTGCAGGATCTCTCTCCTGTATTTATTAGGTCTGGGAGATTTTCAGAGGCAGGCAGCACATTGCAATTCTAGTTCCCGTCAACAGGGGCTGTGGCTGCTCAGCCACCCTGAAAATCCTGCCCTTTGTGTCTCTGTGCCAAAGCTCCCCATCTATGAAATACAAACACTTTTTTGCCAAGAATTTTGTGTGCCCACAAGCACAATCTGTGGGGAAGCACAAAGCAGTATTATTTGAAAAGAAATATTTTCAGACCCGGAAAAGGAGAAATGTCTGTGCAAAATGTCCTGATCACGAGAAACATCTGAGGGCTTAAGTAGAAAGCTTAGACATTTATATCTATATAGTTACACCCCTAAAATTTTGTGTGCATGCTTCTGGGAATACGTGGCAGCAAGCTGTAGGTTTAGACCCGAAATCCAATAAACACACATGGAAAATCAATCATCCTGCAAATAAGCTGACAGCCACCCTCTTTGGAAATGTGAATCTATCCAGCACAGGTAAATTCTGGGGCAATCTTGGGGGACCTGGAGGTCTGATAAACAGTAATATCCCACCACCTCAAGCCATCATCAACCAGTAACCAGGGTAATATTTTGGATTACTAATAACTGGGTCTTTTTTTCCCCTCATCCACATGCAAAAATCTTAATACTTTTCCTGCTACACTTTCCTAAATCAAAGAAGTAGCTGAAGGAGAGGGAAATATTTCTGTGGGTAGGAGGAGAGAGTAGCTCTGCTGAATCCCCAATACCCTGTCAATAAATTAGTCTGTGTCTGTTGTGGGGTAGCAGGAGGAGATGGCTATGATGGATCCAGCTATCTTTCTGGGTCCCCACTTAATAAAACAGTGTTTTAACAACAAGGCATGAGAATGGGGCCAGCTCTGGGCTCCTTACCCAGCGTGAGGGGAATGCAGCCGGCTGCCACAATCTTCTGATAGGCTTCTCGGATTTGCCGGCAGCTGTCCCGCAGGTTGAAGAGGTTCACGTTCACATCACCAATGTCAGCCACCCTAAGGGAATGGAAAGGTGCTGCCCCAGTGCTGGGGTTATAGGTCCTCACCATGACAGACTCAGCTCGAATGTGGCGAGGGCCGAACCTGGAAGGGAAAGAAGTTAATGCTTTGTTATCTAGTCTGGTCTGAGATGGAAACTTGCATAGACCCTAGGGATTCTGAACATGTGGCTGGTTGGGCACAAACTCCTCATAGATACTTAAGAGTTGAAGGTTGCTCCACATCTCACTTGAAGGACCATTGGAACACAAGGGGACCATTTATACTGTGATAGCCTACTTCAGGTATAGGAACATGGCCTAATGGCTTCAACAGCTGGTTAATCTGTAAAGCCACACAGAAAGCTTACTGCAAATCTAGAGGGCATGCGAAGAATTTCACATGGGGCTAGGATCCTGGGTGGCCAATTTGAGAGGACTTACAGGAACCTGCATTTCAGAAATGCTGAACACCAACTTTTTAAATTTATCCCCCTTGAAAGTGTCTCAAGTTAGATACAATAAATTACCGGGTGCTTTTGAAACTCTTTGTTATTCCTTGTGTATAAAGTGGAAGTTAAATCCCAGTGCAGAAAATAGAAAGGTGCAAGATCTCTGTCAAATGATGTGTAGCAATACAATTAAGAAGGAAAAAAACACAATTTGGATAATAGCTAGCCAAAAACTCCAAAAGGAATAGCAACATTTTAAAGTACATCAGAAGCAGGAAGGCAGCTAAACAAACTCTCTCACAGAGCCTTAAGCAGGTGCCGGGGAAGTGTGGCGGAGCTAGAAGAGGACAGGAGTTTGGAGGGGGTGGGGATTGGGCACTGGGCATTCTGGGAACCACCAAAAGTTCTGTAAACCTGCTGATCTCTGGAATAAAAATGGAGCTCCATTCTACAGGGCAGTCCTGCAGCTTTCACAGCTAAAGGCGACAGATGCCTGTGGATTCTTTGGGGTGCAGGGAGCTCCCCCCCGAAGGAACAGGGAAGAGGCATGAGAGGGCACCCCACTTAGCAATTAAACTTTTGGTGGGACGCAGGGGGTGGGTGCCGCATGAGTCACTTTTGTTCACAGGACTGAGACCCCTAATTACCTTTTGGAGGAGGGGCTCTGTTCAACAGACTTAATTTCTCCCGCAGAGTGAGTGAGAGGGTTACTAGGCAGCAGGCCCCCTACTGAGCTGCCCCTTACCTTGCACCTGGGCGGTTGGAGGTGCCAATGTCCAGCGGCACTCCGACAAAAGCAGCATCCAGTCCCTGTGCGGATGACTGAACTGGGAGCCTCATCATGGAGCAGACTCCCACGGGCCTGGCCACAAACTGAGCACTCGGAGGAACATTGAAGCCGGAACCGGAGAGATAGCGGCGGGGGACGCAGCCCCCGGACAGCGCTGCTCCTTCGGAGCCCGGCAGGGAGCTGGCTGCCGTAGGGGAAGCAGAAGCCCGTACATGCGCGCTGGCTGTGGGGCTGCGGCTCAGTAGCGGTGCCAGGAACTGCTGGGCTGCCAGGAAAGTGCCAAAGAACTTCCGCCGGAGGAGCGGGCTGCTGCCCCGCCAGAAGAGGTGCTCCATCCCAAACCCGACACCCCTGGCACAGCTCACCCTGCAGAGTCAGCGCCCAGAGTACACACGGACTCAACCCACCCCCACTTGCTCTCCACCACCAGTAGGATCAAAGTACAGCGCCAAACCCCCTCTGTTCTTCCAGTTGCATAGCAAAGACATCGCCCCTTTAACTTACTCCTCCTTCCCGTTCCCTTCCCCCCTCTGCACTCTTTCCCGGCCTTATATTGTGGGAAATGGAGTCATTTGTCCACTCAGCCAAGGAAAAGGAATAATGGATGTCTGTGCAGTTTGCAGATAATTGCAGCCAGGTTTACTTGCAGCTGCACCGGCCAGGTTTCTAAACAAAGCAGACCTCCAGTCCTGCGGGCTGCACCTCCACATCATTAAAGGGAAAAGCAGGCACAACCAAAACCAAATGGGAAGAAGGGGCTGTCGAAATCAGCGGTTCTTTCAAAAGGCATCTGTCTACATGGGCGGCATGCGTTTTGAAAGCGGCACTTTCGAAATACACGTGGCTGCTGTTATGCTAATAAGATGCTGCATATTCATGGTGGCGCCTCATTAGCATCTGCCAAAATCCCTCATTATGATGCCCCTTCCGAAAAGCGGGGGCTCATATAGACACAGTCAGAAGCTGTGTCTACACTTGCATTCCTCTCTTGAAAGAGGTATGCTAATGAAGGAAATCAAAAATGCAAATGAGGTGCTGATTTACCTATCTGGTTTCTTATTTGCACATTCTTTTGAAAGAGCTTCTTTGGAAGGGCTCATAGGTGCTACAATTATACAAATAATAATAAAGTCTATTAGTTATACAAACTATTAAGAAAAGGTCCACTGGCTAGAAGTAATTCTTGGCCATAATTACTAGCCAGTAGGTTTTGGTAGGTTTTTGTTTTGGCTAGCATCTTGGGAGGTTTCATATATTTCCAAAATTGACTTCATGAAAGGATGGAAGACTCTTTTTGTAAACACTGGCTTTTCAATTTTCTAATATAGTAGTTTTCAGTCTTTTCATGTCTCTCCATTACTGGACGAGATTATTAATATAAGGGGATATTGTGCCTTTAGAGCCTAAATCATTTGATACAGAAAGCAGGTGTTCAACATGAATGGTTTCCTGAGTCTCCACTCCAGAAGCAGAATTGCTGAAATCAGCTTGCCTGTGTCAACTCACAAGGCCACGGCCGGACAGGATTTTTGCGATTCGCTTCAATACAGAACCGATTAGGGAGAATAATACTTTATTAAGCTTATCTACCCTATGTGACTGTAATTGAGTCACATGGTACACATGACAAGCAAAGCACTACAGGATGTATATGACTGGACAAGAGGCGACTGGGCATGCTTACGTCCCTTTCAGCCATGGGGAGCTCCAGTCCCGAAGTGCCTCACATCAGGGCCACAGCAAATGTTGCTCCAGCTGGGGGAAAATGTCCAGGGTGCTCCTGAAACTTAGCGTACCCAGTCAAATCTCAGCTGGGGTGGGACGTTACAGTGATTTTATCCCTTAGCTGTTCACTGGGTGTGTACATACTAGCTCAATGCCACTTTTAGCATTCTCAAGGGGTTGAAGCCAAGATTGCCCAGGTTAGTGGTCTCTCCTCAGGTGTCCAAGTCTAAACACAGCTGTCAGGGGATGATATGGGTATCTCAGGTTTATGTTTATGGGGTCCAAGGCTGCAACAGGCTGTAACACGGGCCTTGAAACTTGGCTGTGCCACAGGAATGGAAGTTCCCACTCTTGCTCTCTGAGGCCTGCAGGCTGCTCTTTGAGGCCTTTAGGCCTGCAGACAGGTCTGTTGGCGTGTTACATGACAGCCTGATTCTTGTGACTCTTGCTATTCAATTTAGAATTTCTGCACTGTCGTGCTCTATAATAACAGTGTGGGTTCCCTCTTCTACCTTTCTAATGTCCAGAACTTAGCTAGGTAGGTTTGCTTTAAATGTCCTCTAAAGCAAGTCACGTCCAAAGTTCTGGACCACTAGAGGAGCTTGAGGAGCAGTGTCTTCTTAAAATTCTGGGGTCATTGGGGCAAATTCTATGTAAGTTGCATGGAGATTAATTGTAGCCATGTCTGTCCCAGGATATAAGAGAGACAAGCTGGGTAAAGTAAAATTGTTTTATTGGACAACTTCTGTTCATGATACAGCCGGGGCTTTTTTCCCAGTGGAATGCTGTGGAATGGCATTCTGTCACCTTGTCTTCACACTGCCACTGCCTTTTTTAAAATGCAGCCCTGAGCCATCTGCCCCCGACTGCTGCCCCACTGGGATGCCACCGCCAGCCCCAGCGTTGTTCAGATGTGTGGTCAGGCTGGGGCCAGAGCTGGGGGAGGGGCATGGGGCTGGGGCCAGAGCTGGGGGGAGGTGGGGTCATAGCCCTACTGGGGCGACCCCAGCTGTGGGGCTGGGGCTGCGGCTGGGATGGATCCCTGTATGGTGCAGGGATGGAGGCCCCACCCAAGCCCCCACCATGTCACAGAATCACAGAATCCTAGGGCTGGAAGGGACCTCAGGAGGTCATCTAGTCCAGCCCCCTGCTTCAAGCAGGATCGACTCCCACTAAGTCATCCCAGCCAGGACCTTGTCAAGCCATGACTTAAAAACCTGTAGGGATGGAGAATCCACCACCTCTCCAAGCAACGCATTCCAGTGCTTCACCACCCTCCTGGTGAAGTAGTTTTTCCTAATATCCACCCTACACCTCTCCTGTAACTTCAGACCATTGCTCCTTGTTCTGCCATCTGACATCACTGAGAACAGTTTCTCACCCTCCTCTTTACAGCTCCCCTTCAGGAAGTTGAAGGCTGCTATTAAATCACCCCTATATCTTCTCTTCTGTAAACTAAACAAGCCCAAATCCCTCAGCCTGTCCTCATAGGTCTTGTGCTCCAGCCTCTTAATCATTTTTGTTGCCCTCCGCTGAGCCTGCTCCAGCACATCCACATCCTTTTTATACTGCGGAGCCCAAAACTGGACACAATATTCCAGATGTGGCCTCACCAGTGCCGAACAGAGAGGAACCACTTCTCCAGATCTGTTCAAAATGCTCCTCCTAATGCACCCTAGTATGCTGTTAGCCTTCTTGGCTACAAGGGCACAGTTTACTCCAAAGCCCTGTGCTCTACCGCATGAACTACAGGCCACGGGGCCTTTGTCACAGGGCCAGGACTGGAGCTCTGCACAGTGTGGGGCCAAGGTCATCCCAGACTTCCTGCAGGGCCAGAGCCCCCACCCCCCACCCCTTGGAGTCCTTGCGCGGGGCTGGGGGGAGCTGCGGCCAAAGCTCTCGTGGCATTGGTAAAAGAAAAAAGAGAAAAGCCGCTGCTGCTTTGTTTCCCTGAGGTAAAACTGTTATAAAACTGAACACCCACTGGAGGTATGAGGTGAAGGTGGAGGTTGACTGTTGTGGTGAGATTCAGGGAGAGTTACTCTGTGACTGTCTACACCCGAAGAGGGTAGAAAAGGGATTGAGGAAAGCTGTGCTGTCCACCCACCCCTCACTCTGGTGACATCGTTGGCTGACGGGTGCGCATGCGCGGCACGCAGGGGTCCGGAGGAGTGGGCACGACTGCACAACGTTCCGATCTCCTGCAGCGGGACGGGCTGACATCCACCGGGAGCGCTCCAAGGAGAACCAGAGGCTGCAGCGTTCAGGGCCGGGCAGCGCAGCTCTGCGCCACAGTGTCCTCTGCTGGGCGCTCACGGAACGGCGGCGCTGCGGGGCAGAAGGGCAGTGGGGAGAGGTGGTATGAGGCAGCACAGCAGCATCCCCCAGGGGAGGGGCTGGGAGAGCCACGGCAGTGGGTGGGACGTTGTCGCAGGGGGTGGGGCCAAGGGGGCTCCTTCGGGGTCCAGTGTCCGGGCAGCACTGAGGACAATCCCCCAAGATCACCCCCAGCGACCCCAGGACATTGGAGCCAGTCTGGTTCTGGGTCCCCCAGTATAGCAAGGATGTGGATGCATTGGAGCCAGTCCAGCAGAGGGCAGTGAAAACGATAAGGGGACTGGAGCACATGACCTATGAGATGAGACTGAGGGACTGGGGTTTTTTAGTTTGCAGAAGAGAAGAGTGAGGGGTGATTTGATAGTAGCCTTCAGCTGCCTGAAGGGGGCTCTAAAGGGGATGGAGAGAGGCTGTTCTCACTAGTGACTGATGGCAGAACGAGGAGCAATGGCCTCAAGTTACAGAGCGGGAGGTGCAGGTTGGATATGAGGAAAAACTGTTTCCCCAGGAGGGTGGTGAAGCACTGGAATGCGTTGCCTAGGGAGGTGGTAGAATCTCCATCCCTAGAGGTTTTTAAATCCCAGCTTGACAAAGCCCTGGCTGGGATGATTTAGTTGGGGTTGATCCTGCTTTGGGCAGGGGACTGGACTCAATGACCTCCTGAGGTCCCTTCCAGCCCTAGGATTCTATGATTCTAGGGGCTACTAGGACAAAGACGCCAGTCGGATGAGGGCTACTGGGCCCTTTAGCTGGGAGCTCAGCAGAGAGGCCCAGCGTGGAATGGGCCATGGGGACTGAATTCCCCTCTATTCTGCCAGCCAAGGCCAAGCAGAGTGTTTGCACTAACACTACTTGTGTCTGCTTTATGGAGTGGGTGCTCCAGGCCCTGGGGCTGGTATCTCTCACTAGACTGACCGTGTGTGTGGGTAGTGGGGCGCGCGCGTGCACCCATGGGCATGTGTTTATGCAACACACAGCCTTATCCTGCTGCCTCTTTTGTACCATAATAGCACTGGCATCCCAGCCTGGCTGAAAGGGTTGGCTGCCTTTCACCTCTTGCTGACTGCTGCCCCCTGGCCTCTCTCCTCAGCTCCTGCAGATGCGAGCATGCAGCACAGCCAGTCATGACACCCACCCCGCCTCATTTCTGCTTTTCTGAGCACAGGAGAGGTGGGAGCTGGACCATCTTTCCCCTCCTGAACTCCCCCGTCCTGAACTGGCATCAGCCAATGGCACTGCAGACCTGATGTCTGGACCTTTCAGCCTTCTCTGAGTGTCCTGGTGGTCCCGTTTCCACTCTGGGCTGGGTTCCTTTATTCCAAGAGTTCTCAACATTTTATCTTGGTGACGCTTTTCCCAGGGAAAACCTCAGTGTGTGACCCCCCTCCACCGATACATTAAAAAGACTCTTATATTTAACACTCTTATAAATGCTGTAGGTGAAGGTGGGGGGAAGGGCTGACAGCTCCCTTCCCCCGAGCAGCGTGCCCTCTAATTTTTTCCATCATGTGCAGAATAAATGTTGTTGTACGCACCAAGGCATGTGCCTATGTGCACCACCAATAGGCACACACGCTGCTGGCTGTGTGTGCTCTGCTAATCAACTGGGCAGCAGCTGAATCCCTCCTGGGCAACTGCCCAATTGCTCAGCTTACAGGGAAAACTGATAGTGGTGGCAGGCATGACCTCCCCTCCCAGCAGCTCTTCGAGGCCCCAGTAGGGGCTGCCGGAGCATGTAGGGCAGGAGTAGGCACAAAGGGCTTTACCTTCTTTTAGCCAAACTGAAGCCCAGCTGTGCAGCAATAAGTAAGTTTCAAGCCCAGAGCCCTTCAGAATAATGACATTCTTCACTCAGGTCCTGTAATTCTAACTCATTTACAGTGTGGCCAAACCCTTTTTAGTCAAAAGGCAGAATGGTGGATTATACCCTCACACGTACAGGGGGAAGGATGAGACCTGCAAGTGTGTAGGGGATGGAGGGAATATTAGACCTTCCACAGTTTCCTTAGAAACTTTATGTAATTTCAAGAATTAGCAAGTCTGTCTGCTTCACTATTAATAATGAACAGAGTCTCTCATGGCATGCAAACATCCCTGCCACTAGGCTTCTTCAAGTTGTTAGAGTGAATAATTCAGTAGTACAGTAAACCCTCGATTTTACGAACCCCGATTTAGTGGAAGTTGGGAACAACGGACCTCCGCCAGCCCCACCCCACTGCATTGTTCCCAAAATCTGCTGAATCAAGGCCCATAAAATCCTAAATCTCCCCCCACCAAAAGTATCTTAGGTGACTTACCAGAGCCACAGGAGCCACCTCTACTGCGGCTGGACAGGCTGTTGCTTCCAGCTGCTGTGGCTGGAGGAGTTGCCATAGCTCAAGCCAGTGCTGTGGCCAGAACCACCACCATGGGAGCCGCCTGGTGGGAGGAGCATGTGGCAGCTCTGGCAGCAGCTCACCCAGGCTGCAACGGAGGCTCCAGCTGTGGCAGGGCCTGAGCCCTGGATCCAGCAGCACCAGCCTTGTTGGCACCCCAGCCATGGGTCCAGCCTGTAAACACTCCAATTAAATAGACTTTCTGCTATAACAGACACCCTTTTCCCCCATTAGTCCATTAAATCAGGGGTTTACTTCATTGCCATTTTCTACTAGTGTAGACAAGACCTGATTTAACTCTACCAGAGTGGGTTTTCCCTACACCGAAGAGAAAATTCTTACACTGGCACAGCACTCGCCAGAGGTGCCTTCCCCACCATCAGGATCTGGCTGCAAAATTCCTGGGAGGAAGGGATGAAATTCAAAGTTAAATAAAGCTCCTGGCTGTAGGTGAGATCAACTGCTCCATTTGCCTGCTGAACATTGTCATCTTCCTCATCCACCATGTCTGTTTGTTTCCTTTGTCTTCCTATATGCCTGCTTGAGCTCCTTTATTTTCACCTGGCACTGCTGGGCAACCCAGATGCTTTAGTTTTTTCCACCAGCTCTGGGAGGTCTTGGCATAGATGTCTGTGTTTTTTTCGCTGCGTCAGTCAGCACAGTTTCATCCCCACACACTGCAAAGATAGTCTGGATCTCCTGCATGCTGGAGCTTGTTTGTGACTGGGGGAGTTCATGGCCAGATGTACTGCTGAGGTGTGTTGTTTGCTGTGCTGGCCAAACAGGAAATGAAATTCAGACTTTGTGGGGCCATTTCCTGCCCACCTGGAGAGCAGTGGAGCTGAAAGTGAAGGCCAGAGCAGCCACATTGGGACATGGTGGGATACCTCCAGCACTTGTGTTGGACGTAATCCCTAGGAATAATGTGATAGGAGCCACAGGCTCAGTCAAAATGGTGTCATGGTTGAGTAACCTTCCCTCCACCAGTGATGAGTGCTCCCAACAGGACAGGAAGGAAGTAGCCTGTGCTGTCCCTGCAGTGCTTCAGTCACAGCTGTGGCCTCCTAGGTCCCATGCAGCCCCCCTGCAGCCTAGACAGGCCAGGCTCAAGGCACCAGCCTGAGGGGGTGCTGCACCTGCTCTCCGTTAGCACCTGTCCCTTGCACTGGCCCTGTGCAAGAGGGACCCTACTCTGCCCTGTTGCCCAGTCAGAGGCTGCGGCATTCCCTGAACCAGAGAACCCAGGTGGCTGGCTCCTCTCAGCCACCCGCAGCGCTATTTCGGTACAGAACGGGATGTGAATTGGGTGACAGTCCCCGGTGGGAGGGAGGAGCCTTTCGGCAGAGTTCGCAGCGGCTTTGCGCGGCGCTCCCTGGGCGCCTTGGTAACGTCGAACGCCGCAGCGGAGGCGGGGCGTGAAGCTTGACGCTGGCCCGGCCCAACCCTGACCTCCTCTGGGCAGCCCTAGGACGGGAAGGGCCGCCAAGCGGGTTGTCCCGCGCCCCCTAGCGGGCGGGACCCTCGAGGCAGGCCAGGCTCGCCCCCTACTGCAACTGCCTCACATCGTCCGCCCCTCCGCCTGCCAGGCTCGCCTCTTAGTGCCATTGCCTCACACTGTCCTCTCCCCCACTGCCATTGCCACACGCAGCTCCCACCCCGACCCCTGCCTACCAGCGCCGCAGGAGCTTCCCCTGCTCCCACCGCGGCAGCGCTACTCCTCTGCCACCCTGCTGGTGTGAGCGAGTCTTTCTCCCCATGTCATTGCTGCCAAGCTGCCCCCCGCCATTCAGACACTGCCCCCCCCCCCGCAGTCCCTGGCACCCCGCGCCGGGCGTCTGCCCCACAAGCCAGGTTGCTCTAGTCCCCGCAGTGCCACGGAAAGCTCTGCTGCAGGTGGCAGGCTCCTGGCTCGGACATGGCCTCGGAGGCGGTGAAGGTCGTCGTGCGCTGCCGGCCCATGAATGAGCGAGAGAAGGCGCTGGGCTGCAAGGCCGTGGTGAGCATGGACAGCACCCGGGGCCAGTGCTTCATCCGCAACCCTGGGGCCACTGACGAGCCCCCCAAACAGTTTACCTTCGACGGGGCATATTACGAGGCCCACAGCACTGAACAGATCTACAATGAAATTGCCTATCCTCTGGTGGAGGTGAGTGAGGTCAAAAGTGAGCCATGAGCCAGAGGCCCAGGCTTGGAAGATTGGGCTGGGGGCTTGGGAGATTGGCCATGACAGACAAGGCCTTTTCATCAACACTGTAGAGTGTGAGCTTTCATTAAACAAAACTACAAATGTTTAATCTTTATTGTTACAAAGAAAACCTGCTGAATGTAACCTCATACAGCACTGTCTCCTTAATTCCTATGAAACTTTTCCAAAATAGTTCTTATTGCAGGTTTTTCAGAAAAATCTTTGATTTTACAATTTAAAAATGTTGGCAGCTTCTCACTAAGGGCCCAGCGCTGCAGACAGCAGCACAGAGCTAAGGGCAGCAGCCACTCTCCAGTTGCCTAGGTCTGAATGCAATGCTTCCACCGGGAGCAATGACAAAATAAGAGTAGCCATACCGTAACCCATCCTACAATGTTCTTGTGTTCCCGCCCCACCACCACACGTGGACTTCTTTTTGGGTCAGGATCCTGACAATTACATCGTGGTATCTGAGATTTAAATAGCTGAAATTACAAAATTTACAGTGGACTTGGTACGACCCGAACTGTAAGGCAGTTATTGTATTCCTTTTGTCATTCTTGTGGTTCTTCTCTGAACCCTCACCAATTTTTCAACATCCTCCTTGAATTGTGGAGATTAGAACTGGACAAGCTATTCCAGCAGCAGTTACATCAGAACTAAATAAAGAGGTAATCTTTGATCATACATGAGATTCCCCTGTTTAATGCCTTCAAGGATCACATTAGCCTTTTGGTTTCAGCAGTGCACTGAGACCTCAAGTTCATCTGATTATCCACCACAATATCCGCCCAATAGATCTTTAATTCTGTAAGTATGTCCTTTGTTCTTTCTTCCTAGATTTATACATTTATATTTAGTCCTCCTCTTGTTCTGATCCAGCGCCCAAGAATCCACAATACACCTCTGCTGGTAGCATGAGACCTCCAGCACAGGTTACTGAGCTTGAGGTTCCTCACGAGTATGCAACTGTTCCTCCCACATATTATAGATAGGTGCATAAGAATCCAGTCATCTTGTTCTCTAGTTTGATTCGGTGGTCTGTAACAGACACCAATTAATATTCTATCCTGTGACATTGATCCATAAATTTTCAAATAATTTTTTCTGAGTTATCAGTGTCTTGGAAACAGGTGGCACCATTTTTTCGATAGAGTGCCCCTCCGCTACCTCTCTTGCCTGCTCAGTCCTTCCTAAATTGGGTGTAACTTGATTTAACATTCCAGTTGTGGGAGTCATCCCACCAAATTTCAATAACACCAACTAGCCTGAAATGTTATGTTCATGACCAAGCATTTCGAATTCCTCTTGTTTGTTACCTAGGATTAGTGTATAGGCAACTAAAGAATTTATTTTATTCATTTTTTCATATTCATGAAAAGTACGTACCTTGGTACGTAGCATCTTGATTCTGTGCTAAATGAGTACTCATACCTTCTATCTTTTAATTTAGTTTAACATCTTTATGACTGTTCTAGTCAACCTGTCCCAGGAGATTTGATGGCCTTCACCTCAGTAGAAGGGCTAACTATACAACATGTGAAACAATATTCCACAAAATCAAAACCTTCCATCCCTTGTCACTTGGTTAGCAATTAATTTCTAGAATCCTCTGCCTTCTTTTGCTTGTGGGATAGGAAGGATATCAAGGAAGATTGCTTAGATATTCTTCTTCGGCACACTTCCAACTTCCCAGAAATAATCTGTCATTTTAGAGATATGAGAAGCTTATTTAGTCTCAAGAGTTATATGTTGTGTCTTGGCTTTGGGAAGGCAGCACATGGTCCTGTTGTCTGTATGTTTCTTGGAGTATTAAATCCCCAACAAAGATTATGAGTTTCCTGAGTACTGTAGAGAACTCCTTGTGGGAGAGCTTGCTTTTGTTGAAGAAAGCTGATGATTTCTTACCTCTGATGGTTATGAACAGCTATGCTTCCTCTCTAACTTCCTTGCCATCTCCTTTCTTCCTGAAACCCAGGGTACTGATGTCTCCCCAAACAGACTGTCTTGTGAGTCTGCAGATAGGTAGCACCAGTACCTTGTTTCTTCTTAAATCTTTGCTGTGTAAAAGCTGAGTGGACCCTATCAAGAATCTGTTCAGTTTTCACTGTTGCTATTGTGAACATTAAGCCAAGGTGAAACTGGTCAGAAACATGGAGTATTTCAGCACTAGCAAAGTGTCGTTTATTAAAGTTGACTTTATACTACTCGATTTTGTAAACTTTAGGGTGCATGTCCATACTTGTTCAGAAAGTTCATGTAGTGTGTCCCCATTAACGTACCTAGGTTTGACTGGAATAAATTAGCTAGGGAGGTTGTGGAATCTCCATCACTGGAGATTTTTAAGAGCAGGTTAGATAGATACCTATCGGGGATGGTCTAGATGGTGATTGGTCCTGCCAAGAGGGCAGGAAACTGGACTCAATGACCTCTTGAGGTCCCTTCTAGTTATAGTGGCCTATGATTCTATGACTGTGTCATCAGTGCATTGTGGGTACCTATCCCACAGTTCCTGTTGCATTTTGAGTTTCTGTGCCAGTGTTTTATGGGAAAAAATATGCTACAAGTGGTTGTGCGTATGTAATGTCAGCATGACAGAGTGCATTGTACTACCTCCCTGCTCCCTCTGAAAACAAACAGCCAAAAGCTTTGGAGATTTCACTCTGCTGCTACTGCATGGGACAAGGTCTGAGCAGAGGAGGAGCTCTTCATGGGGGAGGAGGCTCCTGAGGTTGACAGAGGGAGTGAAGTAGCAAGAATGTCTGCCTCCTCTTGGCAGCAGTCAGGAGAGGTAGTAGTACTCCCAACCCCAAACAGTCAGAAGGCTTTGGAGTGGGAAAATGGGCAGGGCGGGAAAGAGAAAGCTTTTCTCTTCCAACAGCCAGACACTGGGGACATGACACTTTCAAATATGTCAGAAACCTATTAGCCAAAGGCTTATATTGAAAGCAGAGCTCATGAGTAGTGTTCAATAGCAATACCTAGGTAGAAATCCTAGTACTGTTTCTCTCTCCCAACAGTGGAGGAAGACGGGTACAACCAGGACTTCAAATAATTACCAGGAAATTACTCCAGTAAACAGAAGAACATTAGCATAGTATTTCTCCTTTGCTCATTCGAAGGCATCTCTCAAGCTGGCCAAAAGAGGGAATGACCTCAGTCATTTGGAAGGGCTTTACACGAGGGTGCAGAGCAGTTTCTCAGGGTTCTGTCCCTTTTCATGCTTATGCCTCTTTGCAGTATCTCTCCCTAACCATATTTCAGTCTCTGGTGAATTGGTATGTGGTTCATTTTTTTTTCAAACTTTCTGCTTTATTTGCTATTGCCATTGTACCTGGGGAATCTTGTGTTCAGTTTGTATTTTAAATGAGCAAATGCATCATCCAATGGGCGAGTCATAAAATTTGATCTATTTCATGTCCTGCTGACACCAGAATGAGTGAAAGAAAGTTAACTCCCTCCTTTAGCCACCTTTGCAAAGCATGACTTTGAGTGAGTAGATGAAAAATAACATTCGTATAATTATTCTAGGATGAAAACTTACCTTATAGCCACCTTATAATCAGCTGGAGTTCCATATGTCTCTCCAGTTCTCAGAGTATCTTCTGACCTAGAGCAAAGTATCCTAATTTTCTATCCTATACTCAGTGGACCGTTCCTCTTTTGACCTTCTGTTTTCTGTCAATCCCTGGTGTTGGAGAGAGACCCATTTATACAGCAGTGAAATGCATTTTATTTTATTCTATTGGTTTTTGGCCTCAGCTAGGAAGCTTGTCTTTTGCCTCTACTCATTTAGGATTTTACAGACCCCAGTGGACTTTGGAAAAAATGCAGGGGGATGTCTGTTCCCAAAGTCTGCTAAATCAGGGTCCATAAAATCGAGGGTTTACTGTAATGCATTCCGGTGCTTCACCACCCTCCTGGTGAAATAGTTTTTCCTAATATCCAACCTAGACCTCCCCCACTGTAACTTGAGACTGTTGCTCCTTGTTCTGCCATGCATTACTACTGAGAATAGTCTCTCTCCATACTCTTTAGAAATACAAAATTCAGGAAGTTGAAGGCTACTATCAAATCACCTCTCACTCTTATTCTGCAAACTAAATAAGCCCTTGTCCCTCAACCTCTCCTCATAGGTCATGTGCTTCAGCCCCCTAATCATTTTGGTTGCTCTCCACTGGAACTTCTCCAATGCATTCACATCGTTTCTATATGGGGGGTCTCTAAACTGGAAGCAATACTGCAGATGTGGCCTCACCAGTGCTGAATAAAGGGGAATAATTGATCACTACCTGTTGGGCCAGACCAGGGGTCTACAACCAAAGTAGTGAGAAGAGCCATTTTTTCAAATTCAGTTACAAAAATCGGTACTTCAAGAGCCGCAGTGCATGTGAATACGAGATGGTCCTTAATAAATTAACATCAAACTGTACTTTTTGTCACCCCTATTTTAAGAACAGCACTCACACAATGATTTGTACCAGTTAGAAAGTTAAATTTCTGTCATCTCCATGCTTTAGCCCCCATCCCGTGGCTTAACCCCTCTCAGCCCCAAACCGGAACCCTGTCCCCAGGTTTAACCTGCCTCAGATGACGAGCTGTGCACCCTGCCACTGCTCCTCCGCAGCCACCACCTCCTCTCCACTGTTCTTCCCCTCTCCTCCTCAGTGCAGCTGCGTGGCTCCAGGAGGGGCAGACTCAGGTGCCCCTCCCACCAACTCTCCTGCTCACTTCCCCAACCTGCGGTGTGGGCAGCTCCCTGCCCTTCCATGCTGAAATAATGGAACTAAATTTCATATGTTTAATGGCCAGACCACTCCTGCCTCTCTGCTAGCCGTTGCACTAATTAAATTTAGTTCCATTATTTCAGCGGGGGCAGGGCAGGAAGCCACAAGAGGAGTCATAAGCATCAGCATCCAGAACTGCAAGTGGCTCCATAAAGAGCCACAAGCAGCTCTGGAGCTGCACTTTGCCAAGCCCTAAGCTAGACCATCTAGCATCTTTCCATCCACCTTACAGTCCATTTATCCAATCCATATTTCCTTTACTTGCAGGCAAGAATATTGTGGGAGACTGTATCAAAAGCTTTCTTAAAATCAAGGTGTATCACATCCATTGACTTCCTCATACCCACAGAGCAAGTCACTTCATCATAGAAGCTAATCCGATTGGTTTGGCATGACTTGCCCTTGGTGAATCCATGTTGACTACTCCTGATCACTTTCCCCTCTTCCAAGTGCTTCAGAATGGATTCCTTAGGTACCCCCTCCATCATTTTTCTGGGGACTGAGGTAATGCTGACCAGTATATAGTTCCCTGGATTGTCCTTTTTTCAGTTGTCCCAGACCTCTTCTGATCTCCGCATGTTTTCAAAGATAATGGCCAAAGGCTCTGCAGTGACATTTGCCAACTCCCTCGGTACCCTTGCATGTATTAAATCCAGACCCATGGAGTTGTGTATGTCTAGCTTTTTAAAATAGTTATCAACCTGTTCTTTCCCCACTGCAGAACTCTATCTCTGTATGTTTCCCAAAGTTGCTATAATTTTTTGCAGAAGGGTATCGATTGCACTGGCGATCACAGCAGCTCTCACTGAATATTTATCCACTCCAAACTGATACCCCCATTGAATGATAACAGCTGGTATTACAAGCTTCCACAGGGCTATTGACACTCACTTCTCAACTGTCAGAGAAGGTCTCATGTTGGTGGTGTTGCATTTAAGGGTAGGGGACAGTAATTCACATAGTTCTATGAAAGTGGCCTTATGCAGTCAAAACTTTTGCAGGCACTGGTCATCATCCCCTACCCGCATAACTATGCGGTCCCCCCAGTTTGTGTTTGTCCCATGGGTCCAGAGTCAGTGTTCCACTGCATCAGCAGGATCCACTACTGCCAGTATATGCCAGTTTGATCCACCAAATGGGCTCATGTGTGACTCTGTCCACCACCTCCTCACATTCTGCCTGACCCCATGGCTCCTGACTGTGCTTTGTAGAAATTGCAGCATGATGTGTGAGGTGTTCACAATGCTTGGCACAGCAGTTTGCAGCTGAGCAGAGTCTATGCTGGGGTCCTCTCAGATAACCAGGGAGAAAAGTGTGCCAAAATGTTTGTGCCATTGCTTTCAGGCAAGGAGGAAGGGAAGAAATGAGGGCGTTATGGGAGGCTGACTATATGTATCCAGGACCATCTGGTCCAATGTTTGGGTCCCATTAGGCACTGGGTGCATAATCAAGGATGCCAAAGAGGTGGCAGCAGCTGTGCAATGGCTACCCACAGTGCATCACTCTTAATGTCGAAGGCAGCCATGCTACTGGGGATGCACTCCATAGACCTAATGCCTCAGTAAGGAGAGGCACCTTTGGCTTTGTAATTTTGGGCGCTCTACAGTCAATTTTACTAAATTTGACCTATTCCTCTAGTGTAAACATACCCTTAGCAGCTTGATTCTAAACATGTGAAGGATGAACATAATGGCTATTATCTTTATGTTTTTCTTGAATTTTACAGGGTGTTACTGAGGGCTACAATGGCACCATTTTTGCCTATGGCCAGACTGGCAGTGGGAAGTCATTCACGATGCAGGGCATTGTGGACCCTCCTACACAGAAAGGCATAATTCCCAGAGCATTTGAACACATATTTGAGAGTGTACAGGTATGTAGTGAAGCGAAATGGCTGCTGTAGCAGGGAGTGTGGCCCGGATCCACAAAGGGATTTTGGTGCCTAATTCTCATTGATTTCAATAGGAGTTAGGTGCCTAAATATCTTTGAGGATCTGGGCCTATATGTTATCAGCTATTTATTAATAGTCATTTTCTACAAAATACAACTCTACAGTATCTGAACAACCCCCGCCCCATATTAACAAATGTATCCACACAGCCCTATGTCAAGTTAAGGCAGTATTATCCCTTCTTTTACAGATGGGGAAACTGAGGCACAATCAGGAACGTGACTTCTCCAAGATTATACAGGAAGTCTGTCATTGAGCTGGGATAAAACACTGATCTCCAGGGTACTACTTTAGTGCTCTAGCCACGAGACTATTATTTCCACTCCCAAATTGTCAGTAGGCTAGCAGAAGCATCCTGGTAACTTGCCAAGAACATCAAATGATGATTACCTGAACACTGAGTGCAGTTCTGATTGGCTGCATATGTATAATTCAGCAGTAAGCATAAGTGTAGTTCAACAGACTTTTGAGATTTGGGACTCAGAGTATTTTAACAGTTCTGCCACACTTACTGTGCGACTTAAGCAATTAGTGTTTTTCTCTCAGCCTCAGTTTTTGATTAACTCTTAGGAAGTTGTGAGATTTACATAATATTTATCAAGTACTACAAAGCCTTCTGCTTAAGGGTGCTAAATAAGGGCAAGAAACTTTTGCTTCAAGCTGAATCTTACAAGATCTTGATGCATATTACTTAATACAGTAGTTTATGTTCATCTCAATGCTGGGTATTTACCAGTGCAAACCAGCCCACCACATTAGTTCTGCACTTGCCGGTGTCTCTGTATTATACAGCTGAAATTTACAATCTGAAAGATCCCATAAACTAAATTGCAGACCAAGTATTTGCAAAACACCAAGGGGAGTGAAACAGCCTACTCTCATTTAAGTCAACTAGTGTTCAGGTGACTAAAGCTCTTAGGCTAGGTTTACACTGTGCATTTGTTTCAAAATTCGCTATGCAAATTGCATAAATTATTTCAAAATACCTTGTTCCGAAGTTGGTGCCATTCAAATGGCACTGAAGGTCGGAATAAGGGGCTATTTCGAATGTTCTGTTACCCCCATCTGATGCGGGGTACTGGAATAGCACACCCAAAATAGCAGCACTATTTCAGGTGCCCTGAAAAGCCACCGTGTTGCTATTTCAGGATATCTTTGTATCCTGAAATAGCACCCACAGTGTAAACATAGCGTGATGTCCTTTTGAAAAGTATACCCTAAAATCCCATCTTTTGGTTTTGTACAGTGTGCTGAAAACATGAAGTTCTTGGTAAGAGTCTCTTACCTGGAAATCTACACTGAAGACATAAGAGATTTGTTAGGAGCCGACACCAAGCAAAAGTTGGAGGTGAGATCACAAGGTCGTTATGGCTGATTGAGGATGTGCTTTAATTTGCTTTGACTGCTGTTATGGGGTGTGCCTGATAAAATGGGAAAACCCGTCAGAAACTGAGAAGTGAAGCAGGTGCAATGTGACAATGACAGTTCTTATATTTAGTGAGTTTTATTTAGTCTGGTCCAATTTCCACCTCATACTTTGTTGTCTGAGACTCAGGTTTGACTACGATATTGCACATGAAAGGAGGGTCTGCTTCAAATCCATGTTGAAGGCTATCATCAGAGTTTTTTACCCTGATGAAAGGTTAGACTCGGATGCTGTCTGCAATTGATTTTAAAATTCCTCATTCTTTATGGGTTGCTGTTAGAATATGCACTCGCAACACCAAACCTACTTCTGTTATTTTGTGTATGTATTTGGATTTAACTAAGCACACACAAAAGAAGGCCTATGACTGTGTCTGCCAGTCACATTTGGCATCAGTTTAAAATGTGATACAAAAATAATTACAAACCCACCACTATGGATGTCACTTTCACTCTGACTCGAGCACACCCCACTGGTCGTATCTGAGCCATGCTAATGGAGGTGTGTGTATGCATGCCTGCATTCATTTTTCTTTTTAGGGGAGATGCTTTAGGAGGAGTCCAATGAATTTGGCCAGGGCCATGGTTGCTCCTGATACTGGCTGTCCCTGGAGATATAAGGGGCCTGTTTTAAGATTACTGATATTTAAGTTCTTGTCCAACCAGCAACTGGATCTTCAGAGGCCTACAGTCATTGTCTAATTCCAGCCACACCTGTACAAAAGTGTTTGAAACTATCTTTCTTATACAGCCTCCTTATTAACAGAAAAATGTGTCCCCAAACATAATGAGTACAATCCTGCTCCACCTGAAGGATGCCATCACCTTTGTCTGGAGCCAATTTTCTGTAAGTCCTTTGTGTGATCATTTTCAAGAGAGAATCATAGAACACTAGGACTGGAAGGGACCTTGAGAGGCCATCAAGTGCAGCCCCCTGCCCCAATGGCAGGACCAAGTACTATCTAAACCATCCCTGATAGACATCTATCTAACCTGTTCTTAAATATCGCCAGCGATGGAGATTCCACAACCTCCCTTGGCAATTTATTCCACTGTTTGACTGCCCTGACCGTCAGGAACTTTTTCCTAATGTCCAACCTAAATCTCCCTTGCTGCAGTTTAAGCCCATTGCCTCTTGTTCTATCCTCAGAGGCCAAGAAGAACAAGTTTTCTCCTTCCTCCTTATTACTCCCTTTTAGATACCTGAAAACCGCTATCATGTCTCCCCTCAATCTTCTCTTTTCCAAACTAAACAAGCCCAATTGTTTCAACCTTTTTTCATAGGTCACATTCTCTAGACCTTTAATCATTCTTGTCACTCTTTTCTGGACCCTCTATAGTTTCTCCACATCTTTTTTGAACTGTGGTGCCCAGAACCAGACACAATACTCCAGCTGAGGCCTAACCAGTGCAGACTAGAGCAGAAGAATGACTTCTCTTGTCTTGTTCACAACACACCTGTTAATGCATCCTAAAATCATGTTTGCTTTTTTTGCAACAGCATCACACTGTTGACTCATATTTAGCTTGTGGTCCACTATAATCCCTAGATCCCTTTCTGCTGTAGTCGTTCCTAGACAGTCTCTTCTCATTCGGTATGTGTGAAACTGATTGTTCCTTCCCAAGTGGAGCACTTTGCATTTGTCCTTATTAAACTTCATCCTATTTACCTCAGACCATTTCTCCAATTTATCCAGATCATTTTGAATTATGACCCTATCCTCCAAAGCAGTTGCAACCCCTCCCAACTTGGTATCATCTGCAAACTTAATAAGCGTACTTTCTATGCCAATATCTAAATCATTGAGGAAGACATTGAACAGAACCGGTCCTAACACAGACCCCTGCGGAACTCCACTTGTTATACTTTTCCAGCAGGTTTGAGAACCATTAAGAACTACTCTCTGGGTACGGTTATCCAGCCAGTTATGCACCCACCTTATAGTAGCCTCATCTAAATTGTATTTGCCTAGTTTTTTTATAAGAATATCATGAAAGACCATATCAAATGCTTTACTAGAGTCTAGGTATACCACATCTACCGCTTCTCCCCTATCCACAAGGCTCATTATCCTATCAAAGAAAGCTATCAGATTAGTTTGACAAGATTTATTCTTTACAAACCCATGCTGGCTGTTTCCTATTACCTTACCACCTTCCAAGTGCTTGCAGATGATTTCTTTAATTACCTGCTCCATTATCTTTCCTGGCACTGAAGTTAAGCTGACTGGCCTGTAGTTTCCCAGGTTATTCTTATTCCCCTTTTTATAGATGGGCACTATATTTGCCCTTTTCCAGTCTTCTGGAATCTTTCCTGTCTCCCATGATTTTCCAAAGGTGATAGATAGTCTGAGATACCTCCTCTTTCAGCTCCTTGAGTATTCTAGGGTGCATTTCATCAGGCCCTGGTGACTTGCAGACATCTAATTTTCCTAAGTGATTTTTAATTTGTTCTTTTTTTATTTCAACTTCTAACCCTACCCCTTTCCCACTAGCATTCACTATGTTGGGTATTCCTTCATCAGACTTCTCAGTGAAGACCGAAACAAAGAAGTCATTAAGCATCTCTGCCATTTCCAAGTTCCCTGTTACTGTTTCTCCCTTCTCACTGAGCAATGGCCCTACCCTGTCCCTGGTCATTAGGTTCCATTAAAGCCCTGTTTATTCCACTCCAGATGATTCACTCCTTCAGTTTTGTCCCATTAGAAATAACATCCAGCAATGTTGCCTGGAGGCTAGGTACAAGGAAGGCATTTCTCCTAGGCATGGCCAGACAGTGACTAGAGTAAAACTGCAAGAACAAGATGAAGGGAAACTAAAGATACATGCTCAGTGTCTCCTCTCTCCTGTTATATGAACGGCATTGAAACCCGGAGAATAAACTGTATCTTTAACTCATTACTTGTGGGAAGACAACTGCTCCAAAATGAGAGTTTTCTCCATACACTAAGTAAAAAGAAAAATAAACCATAAATGAGATGTCAATATAATTAAAACTAGAACCACCATCTTTGCAATTTGTCAGTCCTGCAGCCCATATTAACTTGAACAGTCCTATTGATTTCAGTATAGATTTTAACCTTGACAGACATATTATGATGCACGTAGCTTGATTCTGCATAGCCCACACCAGGTAATTCCATCTGTTAGTTCTGCTTCAAACCCATACCTTCTGGCAGAGCTGGAGCAGATTTTTTAGAAAGACATTCTATCTTGGTTTAAAGAACATAAGTGATGGGGAATTCACCACATCCCTAAGTAAATTTAATTGCCGTCACTCTCAAAAGCATGCACTTTATTTCTGGTCTGAGTTTTCAAGGTCTTGTTAGGCCTTTGCAACACTGAAGAGCTATCTGCTACTGGAAATCTTCTCCACAGCTCATGATCAAATCATCTCTTAACTTTCATTTTGCTATGCTGTCATGAATGTATGCAGGGAAAGGGTTAACCCTTACAGAGAGAACTCTCAGCCCCGGGTGGTCAGGTAAGCCAATGGGAGGAAGAGAAACTTTTTTGAACTGTGAACAATTGCAGTCTGAAGGATCTTTGTCTGTGTGGGTGATGCAGAGGGGACGCAGAGAAATGATTGCTCTCAAGCAGTTGCAAAGAATCCAGCAACTATCCTGACCATCTCAAAATCAGCCATAGTTGTGTAAGTAAAAGGGAAATGTGTAGACAGACACTATCAGGCTATGGTTATTTTGAATTTGGTGTGGACTAACTGTATTTTTTCAGTAGCTTTGGTTAATGATCTGATTCCTTCCCTGGTAATCTGTACTTTTAAGATGAATCCCGGGGAAGTAATTCT
Source organism: Carettochelys insculpta (assembly GCF_033958435.1). Classification (NCBI taxonomy): domain Eukaryota; kingdom Metazoa; phylum Chordata; order Testudines; family Carettochelyidae; genus Carettochelys; species Carettochelys insculpta. Next base: position 11,117,705 of record NC_134159.1, read on the forward strand.
CTGTGCTACAACCACTATAATTTATTTTCTCTTGTTTTGTGAATAAATTAGTTTTTTTTTTTTAAAGCAAATGATTTAATCCCTGTGTCGTAGAGGAGAGTCTGCATATATGCATGCCTTACATTGAAAGGCCAGCTAGCAAATTACAGTTCTTTGTGTCTAAGCTCTCTCCTGAGGGAGGGTTAAGAGCTTGGTGTGCCCCACAGGGAGATGTGTTGAATGTGTCCTCCTGGATTAAATGTTTTTTTCCTCATTTGGGTGGTGACATCGATTACCAGCCCGGGGTCAGGGAATCTGTGACCTTCGGGAGCTTTTTAAGCAAAGCCTTTTATAGGCAAGGTATTATTAAGGTTTTTGTGGGACCCTACTTTCTGCACTCAGAGTGTCAGAATGGGGATCAGCCTTGACATATGCTAATTAGATTGAGTTTCTTTAGTCTGTCACTAAGCAAATTTTTCAGACCTCAGATAATATGTGTAGCTCTTTTCTCAAATTTCTGATTCTTTTTAACATTCTTTTTCAAGTGTGAACTTCACAGTTAGACTCTATCCAGTAATGAACTCACTAATGCAGTATACAGTTATCAGAAGGGTAACCATGTTAGTCCGTGTCCACAAAAACAACAAAAAGTCCTGTGGCACCTTATATGCTAACAGATTTTTGCAGCATAAGCTTTCATTGGCATCTGATGAAGCGGGTCTTTGTCACAAAAGCTTATGCTCCAAAAAATCTGTCAGTCTATAAGGTGCCAGTGGACTTCTTGTTGTTTTGGCTGTATACAATGGTAGCACAACCTCTCTATTTAAGTTCTGTATTCCCCTGCTTATCCATCCAAACATCACTTTGGCCCTGTCATATTGTACTGTGAGCTCATGTTGTTGTTATTATTATTATTATTATTATTTACTAGCAGGGCCCACCCCTTTGTGGCTGTTACGAAGCTGGAACCTTGCTGACAACTCCAGACCTGAGGATCTGTCCAGGGGAAGCTCCGGGGACGCAGCCCCGGGGACCCAGCCAAGGGAACTCCAGCAGACATGGGGGCTGGAGATGTTCGGGACATGGAGCCCTGCCAGTAGCTCAAGTTAGGGGGACCGGGCTGGGGAAAGCCCAGCAGCTCCAGCCATGGGCCCAGGCTGGGGCCAGAGGAACCCCAGCAGCCCCTGAGCCAGCCAGGACACGGAGCTCTGCCGGCAGCTCCAGCCCTGGGGACTCAGCTGGGGGAAACTTGGCAGGGGCACAGAGCTCTGTCAGCGGTTCCAGCCCTGGCGATCCAGCTGGGGTAACCCCAGCAGCCCTGGGGCTGTAAGCTAGCTGGGGCACAGAGCTCCACCAGCAGCTCAAGCCATGGGGATGGGACCAGGGAAAGTTCATCAGCTTCAGCCACAGGAACCCAGCTGGGTCTGGGGGAACTCCAGCAGCCCCCGAGCCGGCCAGGACATGGAGATCTGCTGGCATCTCCAGCCGCAGAGATCTGGCTGGGGGAAGCCCAGCAGATCCAGCCCCAGTTCTACAGGGAGGCATGAGAGGAGTCAAATGCTCAAAGTGGAAGCATCAGAAGATGGGATCAGGAGAGAGGCTAAAGAAGATTACAGGCAACATACGAGAAAAAGTTGTAATGAAAGCAGAGATGTAAGGGAGCGCAGGTGAAAAATGTTGAAGGTGAGGCTGAATTGGTAAACACAGAAGGGGAGAGAAGCCAGAGAAGGGATTTGGAGGATCTGAAAGAAGGTTAAGTTATGACTAGTTAGGAACATAGGACACCTAACTGGCTGGACCATTTGTGTTGCCCAGTGTGACGAGTCCTATCGGACACTGGCCAGTACCAGATGCTTCAGAGGAAGGTGCTAAAAGTCTCTAGGAAGTCTCTTTGTGATGCCCATAAATTAGCATCTGGGGTTTATACATTGAAATAGGAGTGTTTCTGTCCCTTACCCAGTTTTAATTTGATCTAATGTGACTGTGGATAAGCTTACTATCTCTCTGAAAAGTCCCCTCTGCAAGAATTTTAATTGCTGGGAGGATTCTATTAAACTGTGTCTACAGTACAAAGTTTTGTTAACAGAAGAGGCCTTCTCTTGACAAAACTAGGGAACGTCCACACTACAAATGCGTTCTATTTAGAATCTGTCAACAGAATGCAACATTTTCCCCAGCAGAGTTATGTCTTGAAAGTTTGAGGCATCGCGCCTCTGTAGACGGCTCTGTCAACAGAAAAATAATGTAGGTAGTTGGGGGGGAGCCCCCTGTCGACAGAGAAGGCTGCCAGTTCACCAGGCAGCCCTGTTTGCAGAGCTTCTGGTTGGCTCTTGTGTCGACACAGGGCTGGGAATTCTGGTTGTCTGTCGAAGAGGGCGTCAACAAGGGGAACCCCTATTAGGTGTGGATGTGTTTTATAGACAGATGTTCTGTTGTGAAATATCTGTCGACAGAACTCTGTAGTCTAGACACAGACGTAGCGATTTAATGTGTTGGGGAAATCACTTTCCAAAACAGGACTTTATGGGCACCAAAGAATGACCCCCAGGTTTTATACTTGTCCTGAGCATGATGAGCTGTATTTTGAGAGTTTAATCAGTGCTATATAGATGCCCATGTGCTGCAGAATTTAATTGTGAGGCAGCTCGGGGCAGGGAAGCAGGGCACCACGTGACACTACAAATGCCTGGACCAATCAACAAACTCTTGAGTTTCGTTCCTGTTACATATAGAACAATGAAAGGCTTTTTTGTTCTTTTATTCATACTTCAGGAAAGTCTGTTTCCTGGTTACTGCCAAATATAGCCACTGGCTGCCTCACAGCTGTGTGGTGGGGTGTGCTGAAGCCTGAGAATAGCTGAGCACCTGTGGCTCCCTCAAAGTTGGTCGGAGGTAGAGGTGCTCTCTCAGTAAGCGCACAGCAGCCCCAGAAGTTGCACCCTTGTGCTGTTTGGTAGCTAGCAGTGAGATTTTTGTCTTTTCTTTCATTCATGTGCAAAGCATATGTAACACTGAAGCTCCTGGACAGTTTCTCGCACCGTCTGTGGTATTTCAGAGTAGGTCCTGCCATAACCTGTGTTCATGGATTCATAGGGTTTAAGGCCAGAAGGAATCATTCTGATCATTGTGTTCTGCTCTCCCTGCTTGCAGCTGAAGGAGCACCCAGAGAAAGGGGTGTATGTAAGAGGGCTGTCACTGCACACCGTGCACAGCGTGACCCAGTGTGAGCGCATCATGGAGACAGGCTGGAGAAACCGAGCAGTGGGCTACACACTGATGAACAAGGATTCCTCCCGCTCCCACTCCATCTTCACCATCAACATGGAGATCTATGCTGTTGGTAGGTGCCAGATTCTTGGGGGACAGAGCATAGAACCAGCCTTTGCAACCTAGTAGATAATCCCAGAATAAAAGATGGCTGAGTAAATTATTGATTTTTTTGATAAAGTAGCTGAACCACATTATCTGTGGGGGGAAAAAATCGTTTCATTTCTAAATTAAAATTAATGTTTTTGATTTTTCTAACCAAAACCATTATCTGTGATGTTTTCAATGTCTGTTCAAATAGATGTTTTCAAAACACTTTGTTTTGATTTTTTTTGCAAGCAATTCAGACATTTTCAAAATTTATCTGTTTTATTCAGCCAAAATTATTTGTTAAATTTGACCCTAATTTGCATATGATTTCACAATCCTGCAAAATGAATTTTTCAGGGCATGTACTATTTGCTGATCTTTTTTTTTCCCCCCGCCATCCCTAGACTTAAACGATTTTAGGCCTAGAATTAGAGCTGTGCCTGAGCACTGGGATTCATGACAGTGCAAAGTGACTGACTATTGATGAATGTCTTTTCCCTTGTTAATCTGTGAAGGGAGTAGGACAAGTGTTCTACACATTGCTCGGGAGAGTGTTTCCCACTGCCTCTGTGGGTTATTTTTTTCTGCTAAAATGTTTGTCTGATGCTGTTGAAAGGTGCTGGCTGACAGCCCTGATATGTGAAGTCCATACTTGCATCTGGATTCACAGACTGTAAGGTGGGAAGGGACCATTATTGTCATAGACTCGAAATCGCAGAAATGTAGGGCTGGACAGGCCCTCCAAAGGTCATCGTGTCTAATCCCTGTCTTGAGGCAGGACCAAATAAACATAGATAAATCCTGACAGGTGTTTATCTACTCTGTTCTGAAAAACCTCCCATGACGAGGATTCCACAACCTCCCTTAGAAGCTTCCAGTACTTAACTATCCTTATAATTAGAGAGCGTTTCTTAATAGCTAATCTAATCCCCTTTGCAGCTGACTATGCTGATTACTACTTATTCTGTCTTCAGTGGACGTGAAGAAGGAGAAGCTACTTACCTTTCTGTAACTTGATTTCTTCAAGATGTTTTGTCTGTCTGCATACTCATGCATATCTCTGACTAATCTGATCTCCTGTTTAACAGGCCAGAGAACTTCATCCAGTGATTCCTGCATTGGGCCTACTAACTTTTAATTGAATAGAGTATATCTTTTTGACACACATTTAATCTCTGTTAAAAGATTCCAGGGAATGAGAATCCCTACGTAGTCTAGTCCAGTGACAAATTATTCTGGCTACGTCTACACTAGCCAAAAACTTCGAAATGGCCACGCGAATGGCCATTTCGAAGTTTACTAATGAAGCACTGCAATACATATTCAGCGCCTCATTAGCATGCGGGCGGCTGTGGCACTTTGAAGTAGGCGGGGTCCTTTCGAAAAGGAGCCCCGTCTGGACGAGCCGCGTCAATTTCGAAGTCCCCTTATTCCCATGAGCTGATGGGAATAAGGGGACTTGGAAGTAGGCGGGGTCGTTTCGAAAATGAGCCCCATCTGGATGAGCCGCGCCAATTTTGAAGTGCCGCAGCCACCCGCATGCTAATGAGGCGCTGAATATGTATTTCAGCGCTTCATTAGTGAACTTCGAAATGGCCATTCGAATGGCCATTTCGAAGTTTTTGGCTAGTGTAGACATGGCCTCTCACTGTCAAAATGTTCACCTTATTTCCAGTTTTGATTTTTCTGGCTTCAGCTTCTAATTATTGTACTTTCTTTATTCACTAAAATATGGCTAGCAAAAGGGCAAGTTTCCCCCAGATTTCACCTTAACCTGGATCTGGAAGTGTTATTTAAAGAGATGAGGGATGAGTTCAGTCTCCTATGCTCCATTCAGTCCTTGGCATCTGCTGCAAGTGCTAACAGTCTGCCTTTATGTCCTTCATCTGTTAATCCTGCACAAGAGCTTCCTGAACTGTGACCCCATATGCTACTGATAGTCTTCCGTTTCCATTAACAGAGAATTTACTCACCAAACATTTACTAAACATGGGGGGATGAGGAATGACCCTCAGAATAACCCACTTAGTTGATCATATGAGTGTTAATTATGCCATGATAGGTTGAAGTAGGCCCTGCTTCACAAGTTTCTATAAGGTGGGATCCTCAAATCTTGGTGTCAGCTTAAGAATCAAAAGTACATGCTTATACCCCTCTATGTTCCAGGTAGGGCTTGGAGGTCCAATCGTAGTTGGAATTATTTGTTCTTGTTTAAAGGCTTTCAAAAACTGATACCTCTGCTTTTGTAGCCCAGCCTGGCAGGGCTTTGCTGTTATTTCATCAATTTATTAAGGAAGCACCAGCTGCACTCCATGGCAAGCTGGGCCTAAATTCTGTTTGTGTCCCTGGATTCTTCAGTGCTGTAATGTAGCAGACTGGATATTCTGCATCACTTTCATTTATAGTACATTTGAAATTGGAACTTTTTCCTGGCTTTAACATGACAGTCATAATCCAGACAGTCCAGTGGCCTCTGCTATTTATTTTGAAATTTAAATTAAATTTGTTTTACAACTTTCCTCACATTTTCAGTTTTTCTTATGCCCCAAGATATGTTATTGATAATCCAGAGCTGTTTAGTAGAAGACTGAGGGGAAAGGGGGGGTGAAGTATGATGTTTTGGCAGCAGAATACTGAACAGTCTGGGATTGGTGCACTTGGGGAGGTATGGGAGCAAGTTTGGAATTGTGGAATAAGCACGTTGCCTGGGTGTTTCTGCTAAAATGATCACCAGTCAAACAATTAACAAACTTGACATTTAAACTGTCATCTTTAGCTTTCATATTGGGCACCCCATTAAAATAAATGGGGAAGATCAAACTGTCTGCAGCCTCAGGAGGAAACACAGCCTTTCTTACTCCTATTTTTAAGATTCCCTTCATAACCATAAGCTCGTACTTTTTAATGCACACTGGAGTACAAATACACAGTGGATAGCAGATTCTGTGGCAAATTCTGTGGCTGCAAATTTATGAAATATACTGGCCCCTTCCTATTAGTCCTCTGTGAGCATTCAGAGGAAAGGGTTCTTTTTCACCCTTGCTTTGATAAGTGGGAACAATTGGGGTTGCTGACTTCCCTGACTGAATGGATGGAATGCCATTTGTGGCATTGGAGTCCAGCCTGTCTGGTCAGAAAAGCTGGCAACCTAGGAAGAAGTATTAGGTTTGTGTCATGCTTCTGCTGCCACAATTTGTTAATGGACTAGCAGAGAATTAGGCAGTGGCAGCCTGACTTTCTAATCTGCTTGCAAGCACTTTAGCAAGACTCTGGAGACCTTGTTACCCCATGGAAACTAACCCAGTAGTTGTATTGATTGAAACAAACAAGCTCCTTGGGTACAGGAGCCAAAACAACTATTTAATTTTTAATTACCAGTAGCAACTTATCTAAGATGGAAAACCCCAACTCTTCAGTGTATCCATCTACTTTAGGGCTCAGAAAGGACAGTAAAAATGGGTGGTATATTTAGCTCTCCACCTCCCCTTTTCTCCAGTTTCACCTGCACTCCTTGAGGTTCCAGATGTTTCTGCCAGAATGATCAGCAATGAAATAGCTAGTAGTGTTTTATGTCATTGTCATTAGGGTGCAGTGGCAAAACTTCATTGTGATGAACAGGCAGTAAACATCTTGGATCTGCCGTCTCTATCTTTCTGAAAACTCAGCCTTCACAGAGTGTCAGTTCACGCTCTGTTGTTGGAGTATTTCTTCACAAACATAATGGCTAGAGACTAAAATTTTTACATGAAAGTTTGGATTTTGCAGATATTCCTAGCACCATCAGAGGAACATCAGTCAAATCCTTGATGTGCTCCATTGTCAGCCTCATGCTGTTCTCGTGCTTGTGTCCAGTTTCACGGTTAAGCCTGGGTTTGTGGTGGGCTAGAAATAGAAGGGAAATCGATGTTTGAGGTGGAGATTGATCTAGCACTCAGGGTGGTAACCTGGTACAAGGGATGTGACAGATTAGATTAGAGAAGTCTCCTTGGGATTGTCACCTCCTCAACAGCCTGTTCTGCTGGGCTAGAAACTCTGGTCTTTCCCAGCTAAGCCACAGAATTGAGATAACCACTCTCCAGCAGAGCAACACAGATGTTGGAACAGCTCAGCTCTGGAAGGGCTTAGGTACAGGGCTGTGAACAGCAACCAGGAACCCAACTCCCCCAAAGGGACCAAATCCCCAAATAAATCCATCTTACTCTGTGTAAAAGTTTTACACAGAGAAGCTTATAAATTCACCCCCCTTTATCAGTGAAAGATATATGCACAGTGGTTACTCCCCCCCACAGGTAAAAATTTTCACTTGGTTTGATAATAAACACAAGTGCTTCCAAGTATTAGAGGGGTAGCCATGTTAGTCTATATACACAAAAACAATGAGAAGTCCTGTGGAACCTTATAGACGAACAGATTTATTGGAGCATAAGCTTTGGTGGGCAAAGACCCACTTTGTTAGTTGCAAGTGCTTTTATTAAGTATAAAAAGTAGGATTTAAGTGATTGCAAGTGAAAACAGACAGATCAAAGTAAGTTACTATCCCAAAATAAACAAAACATGCCTGCTGATTCTAATACACTAAAAAGCGTGTTACGTGCAAACTTTTACGCTAACAGTTGTCCTAATTCTGTTAAGCAAGATAGGCAGCCTCCTAGCTTGGGCTCAATCCTTTCTTCTCTTCAATCATAGATGTTTCCAGTAGGCATCTTAGCTGGTAAGTGGGAGTCTCCTGGTGCTTGGCAACTCCCCCTGTTGTTTAGTTTCCCCCTTTTAGATCCCTCTTGCACAAAGTGGGTGTTCTTTATGCTCAATTCAAATTTTTCTCACCTTGAGTAGAAAACTATCTGATCCAAATGGATTCCAGCATCAGGTGGCCTAGCCACATGTCTTTTTAGGACCACCAACAGTTTGGGCATATAGGAAAACCAAACTATTCACAGGTTGTTGAATTGAGCACCAAGGCGTCAATTTTACAAAAACATTACTACTTGCTTTTACTAGAATACTGGAACTAATAAGACATGTTGTAACTTTAAAAATTCTTTCCTTCTGCCTCAGAATATTCTGTACACCCCCAAGAGTGGGGTGACTATGGGGTTGCTAAGAGAATGAGAATCAAATGGCTCAACACATCCCAAATGAGTCAGAACACATTGGAGTTTGGCAGTGAAATTATGGTCCCACTGAAGTCTCTGGAGTCAGGTTTTCACCTTGGCCTTTTTCTTTCAGTGCCAATTAGCAGGGGTGGACAGCATGCCTATACCTATGCCCGGGAGAGGAAAGCTGCTCCTCACAGTGTTAAGAAAGAACTTCCCCTGGCCAGACCAACGGCAAAGCTGATGGGTTCTGTAGGAAATTGCTTGCAGCTTTTCTCAGTCAGGAGAATAGTCATAGAATTTAAAGCCAAAAAGGATCACCAGATTACCTACTTTGACCTGTATATCACAGACCCCCTAAGCACCAGTTGGCACCAGCACACTAAACCCATCATGAAATTAGACCAGATGGGGGGAAGAAATGCCTCTAGGCCCAGAACCACAGTGCAGGGAAGCTCTGTCCCCTGTACTGGCTTGTGAACTCCACTCCCATCACTCTCATTAGCCAGGAGCAGCGAGGGATGGTGGCTGCCAGTGTAGTGCCAGGTAGGTGCCACCATTCCTTGACCCCTCCCCCTTCTGTCCCACATCCTGTATCCCCACCCCCAGTTCCCTTACACACATCCCTCCTGCCCAGTTCATGCATCTTCACTCCCCTTCCTGCTCAGACCCCCCACCCCTGACTGCTTCTGCTTTGTATTGCCTGCCCTGCCCCTCCCACTCCCAGCCCGCTGCCCAGCAGCCTCTCTCACACACTGCACTGTCATTTGGCCCCACTTCAGCACTTGGAGTACAAAGGGAATCCTGGTGCCCTGAAGTGTTGCGTCATCAGTCAGGGGCCATGTCTGTGAAGATTTTTTTTGGTTTGGGTTTTGGTTTTGGTTTTTGTGGCTTCTCACATGACTGATTTTTCTGTGGGTCAGTGGCCCCTGACCCATAAAAAGGTTCCCCATCCCTGCTTTAGATGAAGAATCTCTCTAATACATGTGAGTGAAGGGTATTCCTTCCTAACCCATAACATTTAGCAGTATTGTAAGGTGAAGGGTGGAGTGACCATATCTCCCCCGGTCAAATGTGGGACATGGGGAACGACTCCCATCCCGGCCAAAACGAGCTGGATTGTCATCCTCTCTGGGGTGCCAGGAACAGGGCTGCCACCTCCCAGGGAAGCTCCTGGCTTCCCGGAGCTGTGGGGGGCAGTTTGTGCAAAAGCACAGGTCCAGCTCCTGGCTGCCCCTGCTACGGGAAGCTGTGTGGCTCCAGCTCCACCCCCACTGTGGCCACAGTTCACCCCCACTGGGTCAAACCCCCTGTGGCTTTGGCTCCAGCCCCTGCCCCTACCCCCAGCTCTGGCAGTCTCACTCAAGCACCCCCCCAACCCCAGCTCCCGCTCCAACCTCCGCAGCCTGGCTCAACCCCCCATGGCTCTGGCTGCAGCCCCTGCACCTGGCCCTGGCTCCAACAGCCCCACTCCAACCCCAAACTCCAACCGGGGCTCCTGCTCCAACCTCCACAGCCCGGCTCAGTCCCCTGCAGCTCTGGCTCCAGTCCCCGCTCCCGCTCCAACTCCCGCCACCCAGGCCCCAGATCCAACCCCACTGAAGCCCTGGTTCATCCCTCCCCTGTGGCTCCTGCTCCAACACCCACAGCCCCAGCTCAGCTCCAACCACCGCTGGGTAAAGCCGGGCAGCAGCTGAGCCACCACATGGTCTGGCTTCCAGCTCCTGGCTCCCCCAGCTGGGGGAAGCCAGTGAACCCTGTGAAATATGAGGCCATTAGCCCCTTTTGCAAAATAAATTGAGATGCCAGAACGGCACCTGAAATACGGGGCTGTCCCACCGAAAACAGGATGGATGGTCGCCCTAGTGAAGGGCAGAAAGGAAATGTTACAGAGGAGAGGGTTACTTCCTGGTCCCTGGCAAAAAAGGAGTTAACTTCAGTTCAGCGCTTGATTTCCTCATGTAGAGGTACTGAGGGGGAAGGCTGCAGATTGGTTGCTTAGGAGGCAAAGGGGGGGAGAATCCCTTTGAGAAGGTCGGGCTCCTCACCCAGGCTCAGGGGGCTTGTCTGAATCCCAGTCTGGGGACTTCTCTCATTTTCTGCTTATATTCCCCTTTGTCCCTTGAGGAGCATCTGATGTTAATAGTGCCTGTCTCCAGGGTCATCCCTGGGAGGATGTGGGGCCCAGGACAACACCCCCCGCCCGCCGCTCAGCCCCTGCCCTGCCTTGCCTTGTCTCTTCCTACCCCTTCTCACTCTCTCCTCTCCCCTGTTCTACCCTTTCCACCAAGCCCCCTCTCACATCCCACCTATTTCTTGCTAGTCCTCTCTTCTCCAAGTGATGCTGGGAGCCTGTGGAGCAGGCTGGGACTGGTTCACTCACAGCTGCAGGTATCAGGCCCCCCAATAACTCCTCAGGCCACCCTGGACCCTACCTCCCCCTGAAGTGCAGGGCCACCCAAAGCACAGGACCCAGGATGATTGCCCCAGTCCATCCTATGGATGGGACAGCTCTGCCCATCTCTCCTCCTGCTTAGTCATTTCACCAGCTTTTAGGCAGTGAAACCTGAACTTTGGACAGATCCTCTGGGATTCTTGCAGTGTTTGCATCTCCTCTTGGGATGCCAGGAATTTACATTGTAATGTCATGATAGTGTTTGTGTCACTGGTGAAGGGCACTTCCCATGTCTGTGCACCATGGGCAGCCCAACGTGCATCTCCATATGCCAATAACAAGTAGTGCTGTGGCACTTTAGAAATTAACGAGTTTATTAGGTCATGAGTTTTTCTGGGTAAAATCCACAGATTAACACGCTTACACCTCTGAGACTTTTTCCCATACGCTAGGATAGCTTTGATTCAGGCCTAAAGAGAAGCAATAGGCTGGAAATTGAACTCAACATTGTTTGAAGGCTTCTTGGTTCCCCCAAACCTTTTGCTGTAGTCCACTTGAACTGATCCTCCTCTCTGGAAATTCACATCTTCTGCAGTGTGTACTGACCATGTGTCTCTATTGACTTTTGATTGTCATTTCCATTCTGACATATTTCTACCCATTTAATTTCTCTTTCCTGGCCTGGTTTTTATCATTAACTCTGTGAAACATCCTAGGGGACATAGTTTGTGTGAAGAACCTGTACAAGTTAAGGATCTGATCCTGCAAGGTGGTGAGTGTCTTCTGCAAAGTGCTGTGTATCCTCATCTTCCACTGACACTTATGGGAGTTGATAGTGCTTATGGGATAAGAACTTAGAGCAAATCAAGAAGTTTTGCTCTATCTGGGAACCAAGGCAAAATATGCAAGCACATGATTTCAGTAGGAGTTAAGTCTGTGATTGAAGTTAAACATGGGTATAAGTGTTCTGATGAATTGGGATCTGTGTACTTACAAAGTCTGTAGTTCAAACTGAAATGTAATACAAAGGCCAACTGATCTGGTCCTTTCTGGTGAAGTCGCTTCTTTAAGTAACTTGATCCCACATTATTTTCTTGGAGATGAAAAAGGACAAGATCACCTGAGGGCTGCAAAACTCAACCTGGTGGATCTGGCTGGAAGTGAGAGGCAGTCCAAAACTGGAGCTACAGGAGAGCGTCTCAAAGAGGCCACCAAAATTAACCTCTCTCTCTCAGCACTGGGCAATGTCATCTCAGCTCTGGTCGATGGCAGGTGCAAACACATCCCCTATCGAGACTCAAAGCTGACCCGGTTGCTGCAGGACTCCCTTGGGGGAAACACCAAGACCCTCATGGTGGCGTGCCTGTCTCCTGCTGATAACAACTATGATGAGAGCCTCAGCACTCTGCGCTATGCCAACCGGGCAAAGAACATCAAAAACAAGCCCTGTATCAATGAGGATCCCAAAGATGCTCTACTGAGAGAGTATCAGGAGGAGATCAGGAAGCTGAAGGCCATTTTGGCTGAACAAATGAACACAAGTAATTTGCCAGGTACAGTGCCCTTGAATTGCTCCAGCGTTGCTGTATCATGGGCCAGAAAATTACACCTTTAATATACAAGGTGCACATTGGCATTTGTCCCCAACTTGCCTCCTACCTGTTGGGGAAGGCTCTCTTCAGCCCAATGCCAGCAACTTTGGCCTTTGGGTCAGGTGGGGGGTTTGGGTGGAAGCAATCTGTTTTTGGTTGGGATGGAAACTTTAGGGAGGGGAGCAGCCTGTAAATGCCATCCCCCGCACTGCTAGGTAGGAACAGCCTTTCATGTCGCAAGGAAGACTGGTCTTTTTTCCTTCCTTTGCCCCAGCCAGAAGCAGCCTTCAAGAGAGCAGGCAGTGTCCATACCCCCTTCACCTCTTTCCCGCTGTTGATCCTCCCCTTGTGCATGTGAGATTATGTTAAGTTGCCACATTAGATGGCCTCATTTCATTTGCTTTCATGTGGGTACTCCTGCCTTTTTTCTATGAGGATAAGTAAATGAAAGGAACCGAGTGAAGAGGGTTGCAGAGAGGCTATGAAACTTGAGAACCACCTGTTCGTAAAATTATTGCTCCATTAAACCAGACACCTTGCCTGCATTCCTTCACCTTTACGCTGGGGTAAAATGGTAGCATTCTCCAGCTGGCAGAGCAGAAGACTAGTCATAAGGACTCTTAGGTTCTGTTCTTAGATCTGCTGCTAATTCTCAATCTGACCTAGGGTAAGTTGAATAACATGTGTGTGCCTCAGTATCCCCATTAGTAAAATGGGTCTGAAAATAATCCACTTCCCTAAGTAAACAGGTAGAAACCAAGTAAAGGAAGACTCCAATTAATGCTGTATTCCAAACATCTCTCACTCTTGCCTTTACTGCCAAAGTCCTTTCACATCATGGTTCCCATTACTGCTCTAAGAGAAATGATCCAGTGCCCAGGGAATGATGTATTTTTGTGCTGAAAAGTTTAGAGCATCCTACATGGTAAACTACTTCCCACTGTCAGCCTGGCCTTAGGCAAAGATCATACTATTGTAGCCCTCAATTACACCCTGGAAAATGAAGGCTGGAACCTAGGTTAAAGATATGTCTACTACCTATATAGTTTTGTTGCCAAAAATTTTTTTGTGGTGACAAAACAGGGAAAGCATTCACACTGCAAGGCAACTTTTGTCAGGAAAAATACCCAATTTCAATAACAAAAATCTTCCATCCCTAGACGAGACTTTTTTCTTTTTTCCCTCCATTTATTGCTGAGAAAGCGATAGTGTATACTCCCCTGTTTGTTTTATCGACAAAACTGGCTTCCACCGGTATCCCACAATACCTGTCCTGATGGCTCTGCTCAGTGTTTTGAACTTTGCTGCCCTGCAGACATGCACCTTCCCTGTTCAAAGCTCTGGCAGTAAGTATCTGGCAGCTGAGTGAGCTGTTCCATTTAGGGAACAAAGAACACATCATTGGACTGCTCCTCTTCTGCCCTGCGCTAGGAACACAGCTGCAGGCAGACTGTTGCTGCATCCAAAGGGAGACATACTGTGCTGCCACTCATGTTGCTGCTCCCAGTAGCTAAAGGTACTGTGGAAGGACTGTGCAGGGATCATCTCTGCCTTCCCACAACACAGTCCTGTGGGATACATACCCACAGTGCATTGTTCACACTGTGAATAGTGGTACCCCCAACGTGGACGTGATCTGTCGACCGAAGCAACTGTGAACACCCTCTGGTGATTTTTGTTTTTTTAACTTCTGGTGTCAGCTTAACTTTAATGTCAACATAAGCTCTGTCAAAAAACTTGAAGGTGTAGACATGCCTTTAATAGCCATCAGCCTTTTACACACCTGGAAGGAAGCTGTTTAAAACTATCTTGCCACACCAATGACTTTCTCTCAGGTGGAGCCGCAGCGCAGAGCTGTCTCCATCAGCATGAACTGTATTGTATTAGCACAATTTAAAAGAATGTCTAGGTTGGCACATTCCTTATTATCTGCCAAACTCCTTCTGTTGTTTAGCTGTCAACTGATCTGTGAAGAATCCTCTGTAATATATGACAAGTATCAGAGAGGTTGCCATGTTAGTGTGTATCTTTGAGAACAACAAGAAGTCCTGTGGCACCTTATAGACTAACAGATATTTTGGAGCATAAGCTTTCGTGGGTAAAGACCTACTTCGTCAGAGGATGAAGCGCGTCTTTGCCCACAAAAGCTTATGCTCCAAAATATCTGTTAATCTATAAGGTGCCACAGGACTTCCTGTTGTTCTGTAATATGTGAGTGATCTTTCTCTTTTCCTAAACAGGGCTGTTACCTGCTGAGACTGCTGAGCTGGAACTGAAGCCAGCTCCCCTACCTGAACTCCATTCAGATGTTGAGGCAGAGAAGCAGCTAATCAGAGCAGTAAGCCAGGGAGCATAAGCCCCAGCTGAATTCCTCCCGTGGTTTGCATACTTTTATAATCCTCAGGACAAGGGGATGCTCTGGGACCTTCTTGGTGTATCTCTGTCCATGCACCTCAATCTTTGGACTTGTACCACGGACAGAATCTGTGTTGTTGGAGACCTTGTTACAATACCATTGTTTCTCAACATTCAAATCTGTCCTATCCCGAGGATGGTTTGGGGCAGTTGCCCCAGGCTCTGCGCTTTGAGGGGTCTCATGCTTCAGGGGGTTGCAGGGCCTGAGCAGCACAGGAGTCAGCAGCAGAGGGACCGGCCCTGCTCTGCTGTGGCTCACTGGCTCCTAGTGTTGCTCAGGAAAGGAGAGGTCAGGGGCTTTGGGAAGGGGAGGATTGTGGGTGGGGCAGGGAGGGCAAGAACAAGGTTTTAGAGGAAGAAATGGAATGGGGGCTTAGGTGGAGGTGGGACCTAGGGTGGAGTGAGGTGTACTGGGCCCTGCAGCCTCCTACAAACAACCCTGTCAACATTATTCCCTTTTGCTGTGGAGATAGGATGGAACCAGGTTCTCAGCATGGTTCAGTTTGCATTGTAGAAGTGCCTTAGCTTTCTGCATTCCCTGCTATTCCAATGATGAATCTCCTTTCAACAAGGAGTCCAGTGAGCTTGATCTGTCCAACTTTTGAGCCAAATTCTGAGCCCCCTGCTTACTGCTCAGGCTTTGTCCATGTTGCTGAGTTTAAAGAACAGTTGCAGCAGTTCTACCATGGCAGCAACTTTGACACGGCAGTATGATCACGTCATCAGCTCTGGGAGAGAGCTCTCCCAGCATGATAGGTAAATTACCTCCATGAAACAAAAAAGCAGTCCTGGAGCACTTTAAAGACTAACAAAATAACTTATTAGTTGCTGATCTTTCATGGGACAGATCCATTTCTTCAGATCTGGAAATTCTGAAGGGTGTAGTTAACTGTCCTGAGAGCCTGTTTACACTGATGATTTACAGGACTGTAACTTGCTGAGCTTGAGAAGACGTTTTTTCATACTCCTGAGTACGAAGTGAAGTGGCAGTGTAGACAACAAGCCTCTAGACTAAATTTGCAATGACTTCAGAGCTACAGATTACTTAAGTGATTGATAATGGGATGTAGAACCATTTGGCTCTGTTGGTGGCTCTAATTTGGCCAGAGCTGGAGGGACCAAAATTCTCTCCCTCCTCCCTTACACTTGCTGGTGATGAAGATGGACAGGATAGACTGCAGTTTGCCTCTGGAATAAGAGGCTAGACTGAGGACCACATTGGGCCCCTGAGACAAGTGACAAGAGGAGATGGGAAGGGCAGTAGCACTGGGGCTCAGCTGGAGGGCTGTGTTTTAAGGCTGTGCTTCTGACTGGAATCAGTGTGGACCCAGACAGGGAGACAGAACAGAACTGATGGCAGTGAGAAACCACTCATAGATGGTGCTCTGGGGAGTGGTGGTGGGGGTCAATAAAATATAACTCTAGCACAACCAGCACAACTGACAGGAGGTGCTATAGTGGTGAGATGAATTTCATGCCATTCCCCCCAAATAATGATCAGTTTTGAATGCACAGAAGCCTAAATTCTAGATTTCCTATATATCAGCATTTACCTAATCTGGAAATTTCCCATTTAATTGCAATTTTGTATTTGTCTATGTGGGTCAAGATCCACAGAATCTACCATTAGAAAGGATCAGATCATTCAGATTGTGTGATGAAAGATCTCACATAGCATGGATATATGCTGGAGATCAGAGTAGCTGGCACACACATGCATACAGTGATCCTGCTCACTCCATCCCCTTCCTCCATTGCTTGCTGTCTCCCAACCTCACTCACTTTCATCAGGCTGGGGAATGGGATTGGGGTGTAGCAGGGAATACTAGGTACAGGCTTTTGAGATGGAGTTTGCCTTAATCATGCTGGGCTGCCAGACATTTAGAGTGCAGGAGGCACTGGATGGGAGGGGGAGTGGGCCTGCAGACCTCCAGGATACCCACAGAGATGTGCAGAGTTCCACAGACCCCAGGAGCTTAGTTTAAATGCAATCAGTACATTTCCTCCTGGGTGACAATCCAGTTGGGATTTAGTGCATTTCCCAAGGTGCAGGTGTCAAAATTCAAACAATTCATGGCTAGAATTAGCACTGACAGGACTCTCTACTGCAGGGGTAGGGAATTTTTTTCTGCTAGGGACCACTGAGACCCAGAAAAAGATCAATCACAGGCCACACACAGCCCCGTGGTGGGAGGGAGGTGTTATGGAGGCTCAGGATCTGCCCTGCAGTGCGATGAGCCAGTGCTTGCAACTTCAGCCCCATGGTAAGGGGGAAGCACAGAGGCTTGAGTTGGGGCCATAAATGAGGTGTTCAGGTTGGGAGAGAGAGCTCTGGGCTTGGACAGGGGGTTGTAGTGGAGGAGGGGGTGAGGACTCCAGAAAAGGGGTGAGCTCTGGGGTGGTATTGGGGATGAGAAGTTTGGTATATAGGAGGGGGCTCTGAGCCGAGACTAAAGGGTTGGAGTGTGGTTGGGGCTGTAGGGCCTGGGAAGAAGTTAGTGCAAGAGAGGTTCTGATATGGGGCAGGAGATTCAGGGTATGGGCCTCCAGCTCGGCAGAGCTTACATGAGGTGGCTCCCAGTCTGCAACACAGCTCTCTGCCTGCCCTGCTTCTGCACTGCTCCCAGAACCAGCTACTGTGTGACCACGTGGCTCTGCATTATATGCACTTTCCAGAGACACTGCCTCCAGGTCCCGTTAGCTGCAGTTCCCAGCCAATGGGCCCTGATTGCCCCTTCACCCTGGCATCAGGAACATCCCAGCCATTTCTAGGAGATGCTCGGCGCCAACCAGACTTTTAATGGGCGGGCAATCCCAGCTTCCCCTCACAGCAAGATAAGCCGGTGCTCGTGACTCCAGGCCTGCAGTGGGTCTCTGAGACTCAAGGCTTCTAGCCTGTGGTGCAGACTTGCTGCAGGCAGGAACAACAGTAGACAAGATCCAGCCAATAGTTTGTAGGTTCCCTACCCCTTCTTTATTGGCAGATGGGGCAGAGGTGAAAGTGCTAGAGGGAGTGAAGTCCCCTGCTGGCATCATGTATGAGCTATTCCTACTGGGTGGATAGACTGAAAAATGACTGTGAATATGGAACTGCATGTAATTTAATGGGAGAGAAGTGACAAGCAGCCCAGAATGGGTGGGGATGATCAGGAGCAGATCACTGCAGTGCGCCATGCTAAGCTGCCTACAGTGCCCTCCTTATGTCTTTTAGGAGTATGAGGCGAGGCTGGCCCAGCTGAAGGCTGACTATGAAGCTGAGCAGGAGTCCCGCGCGCGACTTGAGGAGGACATCAATAACATGCGGACTTCCTACAACCTCAAGTTGTCCACTTTGGAGGAAAACCTTAGGAAGGAAGCAGGTGGGAACAACAAAAATCTAGGGTATGTCTTCAGTATGTGGAAGATCGACCTGGTCAGGGTCGCTCTTCCGGGATTTGATTTTGCATATCCCTACTTGTAGGGACGTGAGAAATCAACTATCTGGGGTTGGCACTATCGTGAGGAGTAAGGGAGGTCAACAGAAAAAACTCAGAAACTCTCCTGTCGACCTCCCTCTGTGTGGCTGTCCAGGTAAATTGATTGAAGATAAGTTGATTCTGGCTACGTAATTACTGTAGCTAGAATTGCATTTCTGCAGTTGACTTTAATGTGTGGTGTAGAACTGGCCCTAGAGAAGTGCTGTTTATAGAAGGGACCATAGAGCAGGGAGGATGTAGCCCAGCTGACTAATGACTGCAGACAACAGAACTTTATAGTCTGGGCCACAGCAGCACTTAACCTGAATAGAAGATTTGAACTTCAGAGATAAAGGTCCCATCAAATATAGCTGTATCTTAAGTCAGTTGGCTTGGCACAAACCACACTTTTATGCACAATATGTGGATGGTAGCATCAAATTTATCCATTATATGTGAATTCAGAACTGCCATGGCTGGTCCCAAGCCTGGATGAGAAAGGAAGAGGGTTGAGCATAGGACTATCACCCCTACCCCGTAAAGCTATTCCAGATATAGAAACATGAATGAGAGTGCAACAGATCCCACTCCTGGTAGAAAAGGGGCCCTCACCTCAAGGGAGTATGACGTGCTGTAATGAAAGCTGGAAGGGAGCTGCTGCACTGACTGCCTTTTTATCAACCACCTGCTCATTGGAATATGGAACATCAGAACAGTGTGTGAAATAGGAGAGGCGGCCCAAGTGGCTGCAGAAACGTGATGCTGTAAGCCCACAGTGCTTGGGATCAGTGAGACCAGATGGCTACGGTCAGGACAACTAAGACTGCTAACAGTAGAAATTCTACTGTACTCAGGGCATGAAGATCACAGAAGGTGTGGCACTTATGTTATCAAAAGAAGTGCAGAAGGCATTGATTGGATGTGGAGCTGATGGACCAAGAATGATAACAGCCTCATTCAGAACTAAAAAGAAGATCAAGATAAACATGATCCACTGCTACACAACACGAAATTATCACAGCAAAGAAGCAAAAGATGACTTCTACGATAGATTGCAAGGTGTGCTTGATAAGCTACATGACAGAGAAGTGAACAGTGTGATGTGAGATTTAGTGCCAAAATTGGAGCAGATAACACCGGCTATGAACAGGTGTTGAGCTCCCCTGGATTGTGAGAGATGAACAAAAATGGAGTAAGGTTTGCAGACATCTGTGCCCTTAACAACCTCTTCATCGGGGCAGTGTGTTCCCTCACAAAAGAATTCACAAAGCAGCATGGGTCTCTCCAGATCACTTTACAGAGAACCAGATCAACCAGCTTTGTATATCAAAAAATTCAGAAGATCGTTACATGATGAATGTGTGAAGAGAGGAGCCGATGCAGCATTGGACCACCATCTACTGGTTTCCAAATTGAAACTAAAGCTGAAGAAGAACATGCCAGAAACAACAGCAAGAAGACAGAGATACAACATCAGCCTCTTGAAAGATACAAAGATGCAGGAACGGTATCAACTTAGGTTGACCAATAAATTCCAGGTTCTACAAGAATGATATGATGAACACACAGATCTACAAACTTTGTGGCAACAAATAAAAGAAACACTAACAGCAACCTGCCAACACCTTGTGGAACCACAAAAACCTCAACAAAAGGAATGGATCTCAGCAGACACAATGCACATGATACAAGAGAGAGAGTGCAACAGAGAGGCAGTTAACACCAGCCACATCAGAGCAGCAAAGGCAGTAGCACAGGAAGAATATACAAAAGTCAACAGGGCAATGGAGAAAAATGTGAAGAGGGACAAGTGGAATTTCATAAAGAATCTTCCTGAAGAAGCAGAGCCTGCAGTGGCAAATGGAGACATGAAACAGCTCTACAACACTACAAAGAAGCTTCAGGAAAATGTGGCAGACTTGAATGACTGCTCAAAGACAGAGGGACAGTGATAGCTGGGACAGAGCAGTAGCTGAAACAATGGGCACATTTTGAAGAGATTCTCAGCAGACCAGCCCCAGAAAGTCCACCAGACATCCAAGCAGCAGAAATCAATCTTCCAATAGTTTGTGGCAAACAGACTAGAGAGGACATCAGGACAGCCATCTTGAAAGCAAAAAATGGGAGAGCTGCAGGCCCAGATAACATTCCTGCAGAAGCCCTGAAAGCAGACATTGATAGCACAGTAGAGATGCTGTTTCCCCTGTTTGAGATCTGGAAAGAAGAGGATATACCAACACACTGGAAGGAAGGATACTTCATCAAGATCCCAAAGAAGGGCAACTGAAGCAGCTGTGAGAACTATAGAGGAATTGCACTTCTGTCAGTGTCAGAAAGATCATTAACAAAATCATCCTGGAGAGAATGAAAAATGCAGTGGACCCAGAGCTGAATGACCAGCAAGCCGGCTTTCAACAGAATAGGTCATATAGGCTACGTCTACACGCGAAGCCAACATCGAAATAGGCTATTTCGATGAATAACGTCTACACGTCCTCCAGGGCTGGCAACATCAATGTTCTACTTCGACGTTGCGCGGCACCACATCGAAATAGGCGAGGGTACGTCTACATGCCAAAGTAGCAAACATCGAAATAAGGGTGCCAGGCACAGCTGCAGACAGGGTCACAGGGCGGACTCAACAGCAAGCCGCTCCCTTAAAGGGCCCCTCCCAGACACAGTTGCACTAAACAACACAAGATACACAGAGCCGACAACTGGTTGCAGACCCTGTGCCTGCAGCATGGATCCCCAGCTGCCGCAGCAGCAGCCAGAAGCCCTGGGCTAAGGGCTGCTGCCCACGGTGACCATAGAGCGCCACAGGGGCTGGAGAGAGAGCATCTCTCAACCCCCCAGCTGATGGCTGCCATGGAGGACCCGGCAATTTCGACGTTGCAGGACGCAGGTCGTCTACACGGTCCCTACTTCGACGTTGAACGTCGAAGTAGGGCGCTATTCCTATCCCCTCATGAGGTTAGCGACTTCGACGTCTCGCCGCCTAACGTTGAAGTTAACTTCGAAATAGCGCCCAACGCGTGTAGCCGCGACGGGCGCTATTTCGAAGTTAGTGCCACTACTTCGAAGTAGCGTGCACGTGTAGACACAGCTATATTGACCAGATCACAACATTATGAATCATATGGGAGCAATCTATAGAATAGAATTCACCACTTTACATCAACTTCATCGACTACGAGAAAGCCTTCAATACCATACACAGGGAAGCCCTCTGGCAGCTGCTCAGGCATTACGGCATACCAACCAAGTTAGTCAGCTTCACTAAGAACTCGAATGAAGGAATGAACTGCAAAGTTTACCATGGGGGCAGTTCACAAAGAGATTCAAAGTGAAGACCAGAGCCTGATAAGGCTGCTTGTTGTCACCATTCCTCTTTCTCCCGGTGATAGACTGTGTCATGAAGATGACAACAGAGGAGAAAAGAAATGGGATTCCTTGGACACTGTAGACCCAGCTGGATGACCTAGACTTCGTTGACAATCTGGCACCGCTGTCCCACAGCCATCAATAGATGCAAGAGAAAATGTCAGGCATCTTAGCTACAGTCGGCTTCAACAGCCACAAAGGAAATCTAACATCTTGAAAATCAACATCAGTAGCACAGAGTCAGTCATACTTGGCAGAAGGACACTAGAAGATGTTGAGGTCTTCACATATCTGGGCAGCATCATCGATTAAAGTGGAGGGCACTGATGCTGATGTGAGAGAAAGGATTGGAAAACCAAGAACAGTTTTTCTCATGAAAAATATCTGGAATTCTAAGCAGATCAGAACTCAGACTAAGATCAGGTTATTCAACTCCAGTGTCAAATCAGTACTTCTGTATGGAGCAGAAACTTGCAGAACAACAAAGATGACTTTCAGAAAAATCCAGACGCTTATCAATAACTGTGTCCATAAAAACCTCCAGACCCACTGGCCATACACCATCAACAATCAAGACCTGTGGCAGCTGACTCACCAACTTCCTACTGAAGAAGAAATTACGAACAGAAGATGGCGATGGATTGGAAGTAGCCTCAGAAAACCAACCACCAACCTCACAAGGCATGCCTTCAGTTGGAATCCACAAGGAAAAAGGAATAGAGGGCACCCAAGAAATACCTGGCATAGAGACCTGAAGGCAGACATTAAAAAGACAAGATACACCTGGTCAGAACTGGAAAAAATCACCCTGGAGAGGGGCTGCTTGTTAATGGTCATCAGTGGTCTATTCTTACTACTACTACTATTACTAGTTCAGTGTGTGCTGAGTAGTGAATATGGCCCATGAACAAGGCAAAGATTGGGGATTCCAGAGAGAATTATGACTTACTACCTGCCTTGCTATAGCATTATCCTTATTCGTTTGCACTGCTGCTTAGAAGCAGGTTGAGCTAGTTAATGAACAAGCATGTACCAGAAAGATGGTCTTGTTACATGTGTTCTCCGTAGCTGGTTGGCTCAGACATTTTCTAACCAAAAATAACGTTATGGTCCTGCAGAGCTTGTAGCTAAAAGATGGTGGTATGTTCTCTTCTGTTCTGCAGATGCTGTCCTGAGGATCGAAAACCTCTCTGACGACGCACCTTTGCACCCAGGAGCTGCTGTCACCATCATAGAAACAGAACAAGTGCTCGCCAAGGTACTCATCAGGCTACTGCTCCTTACTGGACAAATAGAACAAATCTAGCTGCCTGTTCACTGTGATTGTGAGGTTCATGAATACTCAGCAAAGGGCATATTTATCTAGCCACAAAGCAGCTGTGTCTGGAGCGGAATGTGGCAGCTGCTTAACGGTGCACAGCAGCATTACTAGTGTAGGAAATTAAGAAGAATTACACAGCCACTTTAAAATGTACAGGGAAATACAGCTTTTCCAATGCTAAAACTTTATTCCAAGTAGTACCATATGTCCAAGGTAAATGTGACAATCTTGGTGGCTTGTGCTGCAGGGCAAAGCAGCAAAATGGGCAGTGCTACAGTGTGATAGCTTCCTGCATCATCATGTCTCTCAGTACATGTGCTGCACAGGTCGAGAACATCTGTCTTTAGCTGCCTTTTGCCCTCAGGACACATCAGAGCCTCAGCTAGCCCAGTACATTGGAAGTGTGACCAGAGAGAGTCCTGGAGCAGAAGTGGCCGTTGCTGCTGAGGAGCTGCAAATACCTGTAGACAAGCGGCAAGTACTTGCCAGGTCAGTAACTTGCCTCTGACCCGGCAGAGTTGCCTCAGTGCATTACATGTGACATGCAGACAGAAACAACCAAAATATTGTACATTATTAATGTTGTTATTTATTAATAAGCTTGGACAGTATACTTAGTACTGTACATGACCGAAGGAGATGTGTCTCCAGCCCCACAAGGAAATTCCAGTATTAGATTCATAGACTCATAGGACTGGAAGGAACCTCAAGAGGTCAGCAAGTCCCAGTCCCCTGCATTCATGATAGGACCAAGCACTATCTAGATTATCCCTGACAGGTGATTGTCTAACCGTCTCTTAAAAATCTCCAGTGATGGAGGTTCCATGGTCTGCCTGGGCAATTTATTTCAGTGCTTAATCACCCTGGATATGTCTGCATAGTATTCTGAAATAAACTATTTCAGAGTAGCTATTCTGAAATATTTTATTTTGAAATAATGCTGCTATTCACAAAAATGCATTTTGAAATAGTACTCAGCTGTTTCAAAATACATCATCCACACACAGGCTGCGTCTCCACTGGCCCCTCCCTTTCGAAAGCTGCATGTTAATTAGGGAGTTTGGAAGATGCCAATGAGGCGCCGACATGCATATGCAGTACCTCATTAGTATAATGACGGCTGCCCATGATTCAAAAGAACTGCTTTCTGAATGCACACCACCTGGGTAGACAGGGGCCTTTTGAAAGGACCCACCTGACTTGGAAAGACCCTTTTTCCTAAAACCTTTTGAAAGGGAGGGGGCTAGTGGAGACTCTGCCATACAGCCTCTTTCGAAATAGAGACATTGTACACACTATGGCTTATTTTGAAATAGGTGCTATTCCTCATCAAATAAGGTCTACCAATTTGGAAATAAGTCAACTGATATTTCAAATTTATTTTGAAATAGCAGTTGTGTCGTGTAGATGGTAGGATAGTTATTTCAAAATTGTGCCTGTTATTTCGAAATAACCTTGCTGTGTAGATCTACTGCCTGCCTGTTGGGAAATTTTTCCTAATGTCCAGCCTAAACCTGCCTTGCTGCAATTTAAACCCACTGCTTCTAGACTTATCCTGAGAGATTAAGGAGAATATTTTTTCACAGTTCCCACCCCCCCCATACCAACCTTTTTGGTACTTGAAAGTTATAATTTCTACTCTGTCTTCTCTTCTCCAGACTAAACAAACCTAGTTCTTTCAGTCTTCTCTCAGAGGTCTGGTTTTTGGACCTTGAATCCTTTTTGGTACTCTTCTCTGGGACTTTGGTACTCATTTCTCCAGTTTGTTGACCTATTTCCTGAAATATGGAACCCAGCACTAGACACAGTACTCCAGTTGATGCCTAATCAGTGCTGAGTAGAATGAAAGAATTGCATCTCATGTCTTGCTTAGAACACTCCTGCTAGTGCATCATACAGTCATATAATCATAGCACACTAGGGGGAGGGATAGCTCAGTGGTTTGCGCATTGGCCTGCTAAACCCAGTGTTGTGAGCTCAATCCTTGAGGAGGCCATTTAGGGATTGGGGCAAATAGATGTCAGGGATGGTCCTTGGTCTTGCCAAGAGGGCAGGGGATTAGACTAGATGAGGTCCCTTCCAGTTCTAGGAGGTGTGAGTGTGTACTAAATTTAATTAAAAAAAACCACAAGCACTGGAAGAGACCTTGAGAGGTCATCAAGTCCAGTCCCCTGCCCTCAAGGCAAGACCAAGCACCATCTAGACCATCCCTGATAGATGTCTGTCTAACCTGTTCTTAAATATCTGCAATGATGGAGATTTTGCAACCTCTGCAGGTAATTTATTCCAATGTTTAATCACCCTGAAGCTGTGTCTACACGTGCACGCTACTTCGAAGTAGCGGCACTAACTTCGAAATAGCGCCCGTCGCGGCTACATGCGTCGGGCACTATTTCGAAGTTAACTTCGACGTTAGGCGGTGAGACGTCGAAGTCGCTAACCTCATGAGGGGATCGGAATAGCGCCCTACTTCGACGTTCAACGTCGAAGTAGGGACTGTGTAGATGATCCGCATCCCGCAACGTCGAAATTGCCGGGTCCTCCATGGCGGCCATCAGCTGGGGGGTTGAGAGATGCTCTCTCTCCAGCCCCTGCGGGGCTCTATGGTCACCGTGGGCAGCAGCCCTTAGCCCAGGGCTTCTGGCTGCTTCTGCGGCAGCTGGGGATCTATGCTGCAGGCACAGGGTCTGCAACCAGTTGTCAGCTCTGTGTATCTTGTGTTGTTTAGTGCAACTGTGTCTGGGAGGGGCCCTTTAAGAGAGCGGCTTGCTGTTGAGTCCGCCCTGTGACCCTGTCTGCAGCTGTGCCTGGCATCCCTATTTCGATGTGTGCTACTTTGACGTGTAGACGTTCCCTCGCTGCGCCTATTTCGATGTTGGGCTGAGCAACGTCGAAGTTGAACATCGACGTTGCCGGCCCTGGAGGACGTGTAGATGTTATTCATCGAAATAGACTATTTTGATGTCGCAACATCGAAATAAGCTATTTCGATGTTGGCTGCACGTGTAGACGTAGCCTGACAGTTGGGAAGCTTTTCCTAATATCCAACCTAAACCTCCCTTGCTTCAGTTTAAGCCCATTGCTTCTTGTCTTGCCCTCAGAGGCCAAGTAGAAAATTTCTTCTTCTTTGTAAAAACTCTTTTCGGTAATTGTAAACCACTATCATGTCCCCTCTCAGTCTTCTTTTTCTAAACTAAATAAGCCCAGTTCTTTCAGTCTTCCCTCATAGCTCATGTTCTCTAGACTTTTAATCATTCTTTAATCATTCTTGCTCCTCTCTGGATCTTCCCCAATTTCTCCACGTCTTTTTTGAAATATGATGCCAAAAACTGGACACAATACTCCAATTGAGGCCTAATCAACACACAGTAGAGTGGAAGAATGACTTTTTGTGTCTTTCTTACAACACTCCTGTTAATGCATCCCAGAAGCTTTTTTTTTTTTTTGCAACAGTGTCACACTGTTGACTCATATTTAGTTTATGGTCCACTATGACTCCTAGATCCCTTTCTGCAGTACTCCTTGCTGGACAGTCACTTCCCGTTCTGTATGTGTGAAACTGATTAGTCCTTCCTAAGTGGAGTACTATGGGTTTGTCCTTACTAAATTTCATCCAATTTAGCTCAGACCATTTCTCCGATTTGTCCAGATCATTTTGAATTATGCATTATGGTAGCTCACTTTGTCGGATTCTTCTGTTGCATTTTCATTGTTTGATTTAGTGATGTTTCATCTCTGAGAGTTTACGATTTGAAAGCCAGTCAGGCTTTCCTTGAAAAAACACACGCCTTTCACTTTGTGTTCAGAAGGATTTATTTCTATATGTCTTTGTAGCTTAGCAGATATCAGAGAACTACTGAGTACCTTGTTGCATACCGTGAGCTGTATATTGGCAGTTTTCTGTGGAGAATATGTTTGGTAATAAGGATATGCAGCAATGTACTGCAAAACACTGAATAAAAATGCAGTGTGAATAGCACTGCATTGCACTGGGCTTCAGCTTGAAGAAAGTGGAAGATAAATACGTTCTTAAAACTTTGACTTAAGACAGTGGTGAAAGTAAGTTAAATTTCTTATAGGTATTGTAGTATGGCAACTCCCCGCACCCCACGGGCCTCCTCGGGGGAAGGGGTTGGGGAGGGTGTTGACACAACAATACGTGTAAGAAATTTTAGTGTGGGGCTGAGTGTGCAGGGCTCAAAGCAATGGTTTGGGGGTGTTGGGATGTGCAGGGGTGGCCTCAGGGCAGGAGGTGGGGATGTTGGGGATACATGAGGCAAGGCAGGAACTTGCAGGTGGGAAGAGCACAGGGCTGGGAGTGTGGGGTCCAGGGGTAAGGGCTGGGGGGTGGAGACGCTCAGGGCTAGGGCCATAAGGGGCTCAGGCCTGGAGGTTGGGGTGTGTGTGGATGAGAGCAGGAGTCAAGGCATGGGGAACTCAGTGCAGAGGGTTGAAGGCAGGTGCAGGAGTTAAGGTTAGGAGGTGAGAAGCTCAGGCACTACTCCCACCCCCCACCACCCCTTGTGGCTAGAGCACCGGTGTGGCTCCTGGTTGCTGCAGGGTGTGGTTCTGAGTCTCGTGGACCAAATCAACGTAAGCCTCAGGCCAAATCCAGCCCATGGGCCATGGGTATCCCACTGCTAGGAATGACAGTGCATTGAAACAGTGTGGGATTTAGTGAAATTAGAGAGGGTCCAGAGAAGAGTGACAAGAATGATTAAAGGTCTAGAGAATGTGACCTATGAAGAAAGGCTGAAAGAATTGGTCTTGTTTAGTTTGGAAAAGAGAAGATTGAGGGGAGACATGATAGCGGTTTTTCAGGTATCTAAAAGGGTGTCATAAGGAGGAAGGAGAAAACTTGTTCTTCTTGGCCTCTGAGGATAGAACAAGAAGCAATGGACTTAAACTGCAGCAAGGGAGGTTTAGGTTGGACATTAGGAAAAAGTTCCTAACTGTCAAGCTGGTCAAACACTGGAACGAATTGCCAAGGGAGGTTGTGGAATCTCCATCGCTGGCGATATTTAAGAACAGGTTAGATAGATGTCTGTCAGGGATGGTTTAGACAGAACTTGGTCCTCCCATTGGGGCAGGGGGTGGACTCAATGGCCTCTTGAGGTCCCTTCCAGTCCTAGTGTTCTATGATTCTATGAAACTTCACTGTATCCTGATTTACTCTTTGTGGTTTCCACTGTTTTACGAGGTAACCATATGCCCTTATATTACACTCCCAAGTGCTGAAAAATTAAAATGTTGTATTGACTGCGATGCTGCTTCATTCTGAAAATGGCCTTGTGCTGTAACTGCCCCTCCAACAGATTTCCCAAGGGCTTCTCTTTTGCACATTTTTCTGCTGGGCTCAAACAGGCTATTAAAAATAGAGGTTGGTGCTATTTATAGATTATAAACTTAGATTGAAGAAACTCTTCTAATTAAATGTGTCAAATCTCAACACTCCCTCCTGCAGAACTTAATTTGCTTAACATCCAAGGAAATAAAACTCATTCCTACAATTACATTGTTAAACACAAAAGTTCTTTGCATATCAGATAAGGTCAGGTTCCTTTGGGATAGGATTTTTAAAGCCTCTTTGGGAAGCTTTCACAGCTCAAAGACCTCCTGATGTCTGTTCTGAACCTATGAGTCTATGCTTCTATAGCTGCAGACTATCTGATATTGTTTAGTCTCAGAGGGGTTGCTGAGAGGAAGATGATGTCTGTTTGTGTCTCTGTGAGTTTTTTCATGTAGTTGATGGATTTCCACTCTGAATGGCTAGATGCAATGCATTGCATGCAGTAAATAGTCTCAGAGGCATGGGATTCAATTGTGCAGCAAATAAAAGATGCTAAGGCAGAGGCTGGGGAACCTTTTCAGAGCCAGGGGCCACTGACTCACAGAAAAATCAGTTGGGGGATTGCATAGAAGTGAGAAGCAAAAATAAAAAGCACCCAAAACTCTTACTGATATGGCCCCTGACTGATGCAACTCAAGCTCCAGCACAACAGTAAGAGGAATGGGGGAGGCTGAGGTTCAGGGCTTCCCCCAAGCCAGATTAACTCTTCTGGGGGCTCAGAGTGGTTGTGATGTTCATGGGGACAGTAGGAGAGCTGGGGGGAACTGCAGAGCAGCGGTGAAGAGGAGACAGAATGGTGAAGAAGTAGCGGTGGTGAGGGGTGGCAGCACACAGAGCTTCTGGGTAAGTTAATCCTGGGTTTGAGAGGCAGTTTGGTGCTGCGAGGGGGGGTTAAGCCTGGGGCCCCGGTGTGAGTGGTTTGGGGCTATTTTGTGTTCAGTCCCTAGAACATGTAAAAAATTGCTGTGTGGCCCCTGATGAAAAAAGGATGGGCACCCTGTCTTAGATCAACAAATCTGAATACTCACTTCAGCAGAAATGGTTGTCTGTTTATTAATAACAGGCCATCCTGTAGCACCTTAGAGAAGCTACAGATTAACATGGCTACTCCTCTGTGTCTGTTTATTGAATGTTTCAACATGTCTCTAGGCAGTGTGTCATTGGCGTATGTGCAGCTGTTCCCTTATTTTACCAATCTAAGTAATGTGTCCAACTCTCCCAGGCTGCACATGCTGGAACAACAGGTAGTTGGAGGAGAACAGGCCAAAAACAAGGACTTGAAGGAAAAGCACAAACGTCGGAAAAAATATGCAGATGAACGGAAGCAGCAGTTGGTGGCAGCTCTGCAGAAATTCGATGAAGACAGCAGTGACTGGGTCCTGCTCAATGTCTATGACTCCATTCAAGAGGAAGTGCGAGCCAAGAGCAAGCTATTGGAAAAGCTGCAAAAGAAGGTAACCCCTAAGAAGCAATTATCTCTTATATAGCTCTGCAGCCTGGGACACACACCATTAGATTACTCTGGGAGGTTCTCCTTACTCTTATCCCTCTATCCCTCATAATCCTTTTCTCCTTCAAGTTTATCCTTTGTTATAGTAATGAGGCACTCCAGTCAGCATGTGTAGTGGGATTTGGGGGTCACCAAGCTCTGCACGCCATCCCTAGTCAGGAGTGACTCTTATTCAACAGGTGGAACAGATGATTTATTGACAACAGGGACACCGCATTGTACAGAGGTGTTAGTACAGCAAACAGAAATAGTCATTTCAATCCATATCGGGGAGAGAAGGTCCTAAGGGGAATCCCCTAACCTGGTACCCTGCCTCTTTTTTTCCTCTGCAGCCTCCAGACTGCCTCCCAGCCCCTCAACACCCATTCAAAACCAGCCAAGCTCCACCTATCCCCTTTGTTCTGCAGTCCAGGGAGCAGGGAAGGGTTACCTTGGGCAGGGTGTGGTTGGTGGGGGAAAGTCACGGCACCTCAACCCCCTGTAACACTCCAATGTTCACCATGCAGCTGCAGCCTTTTCTGCTCTCCTGTGGTCTCCCAGCCCACTGAGCCCCACTTCTCCATGGCAGCAGGAAGCGGCCTCTGCTCCAAGCCACCCATGGAGAAGCAGGACCTCAGCAGGCCAGGAAGGCACAGCAGAGCGGAACAAGCTGCCACTCGTGCTGCGTGGTGAGTGCGGGGGAGGAGACTGGGGAGAGGCTACTCGCTCCTGCTGCTGCTGCTGTCCACCACTGTGCCCTGCCCCACGTAATCCTCAGCCAGTTGGGTTGGGGAGAGGGTCGGAGTCAGGGGTCAGGGTGGGGGCAGAGCGGGGAAGGGGGGGCCTGTGGCACAGAGGGGTTGCCCAGGGACACTTGGGGCACTGGTGGAGGGATGCCCTGGGCGCTGTCCCCCTTGCAACAGCCCTGCTGGCATCTCTGCATCTCTCAAACTGATCATAATTAACCAACTAGGCATTGAGTTAGACTTGGATTTTGATTATTTTAGCCCATTGGTAATCTTAAATATTAAATTATTTTTGCTGACATCAAAGCCTCACAATTTCTAAAAAATAAAAATAAGGTTTTTAGCTTGGGGGAGCCAAAATTCCCACAATGTTATTCCACCTGAACATAATAAATGACCTACAAATCAAGTAGCTATATATGATACGTTTTAAGTTGGCTTGGATAGAGCAACAGACAAGGATTCAGGAGACTTGAATTTTCTACATGGCTCTGCTGTTGTTTTATATGAGCAAGCTATTTCCCCATCTATAACTGAGAACAATGATTTTCATTCACCTTTGTAAAGATCTCTTAGAGCTGTAGAGGAAAATGCTATCCATGTGGTGTCACTACGATTGGTACAGTTTCTCATCCATATCTATAACAGGAGGAAAGTGAGCAGGTCTTAGGGTCATTGAGAGTAGTCCCTGTGAGCTCTTCCCCATCTCCAGCTTTCTTCTGTTTTGACCTGTAACCTAATTAATAAATTGGCTCTGTGTGTGAGCGAGTCTGAAAGAGAAGGATCATGATTTTTTCTAGTGGCACAGATTCTTGCCACAACTGAAGCTTTTGATGCTGAAGGAATTGGGTGTCTGTCTGGATTTGACTGTGGTTCATTATAGCTGTGAATCAAAAGATGTATACATAATATGAATTGCACCCAAAAATAATTATAAATGCAAGATTTTGTGCCCATCAAAGTGGGGCTATTTTTAAAATCACACCCTCTGACAACATGTGTTTTAAAGTAGTGCTTGACTGCCAAAAAGCCTCCAAAAACATGTGTGCATGTGCATATGCTCTGCATATGTATTTTGGAGGCCCTGTGTGAATGTACCATGTACTTAGAAGCTCCTAAATGCATGGAGCTATCACAGGAAGATCAGACTTTCAAGGCTGGAACAGACCCAAGATCCATCTAGTTCAGAACCGTGTTTCCAATAGGAGTCAGCACCAGATAATTCTTTCTCTACAGTAGAAAGATGTGGAATAATCTGCCCCAAAGGAGTTCATCCTAATCCTAATCCTTAATAGTTGAGAGATTTGCTTGAAACTTGAAGCCCGAGGTTTTATATATCTTCCCTTTTTTGAATATAGTAGTGTACATGTGAATATTCTTGTTATCCATGTAAGTGACCAATCCCTCCTAGTGAGATTCAGAGTTATGTGTTCATACAGCTTCATGTGGCACTGAGTTCCGCATTCCAATTCCACATTCTATGAATTGTTTCCTTTTGCCTGTTCTGAATTTACTAGCATTCAGTTTCATTGAATGTCCTCTTTGTTATTGGGTTATGAGACAGGGAAAATAGAACTTCCCAATCCACTTTCTCAGAACCACTCATATACAGTAAACTTCTGCATGCCCTTTCTCTATTATTGTCCTCTCTAATGTAAACAGTCCAAATCTTTCAAACTCTCTTCATATCTTTCTTCCCACTTCACTCCCCTAATAATTCTTGTTGTGCCAGTTATTTAGAGTTCTCTCTGTTCTCATCACAATTAACACTTTCCTTTTGGTGACCTAGTTGCGAGCTGCTGAGACTGAAATCAAAGACTTGCAATCAGAGTTTGAGCTGGAGAAGATTGATTATCTTGCCACCATTCGCCGGCAGGAGCGGGACTGCTTGCTCTTTCAGCAGCTTCTGGATCAGGTCCAACCCCTCATACGGCGTGACTGTAACTACAGTAACCTAGATAAAATCAAATGCGAGTCCACCTGGGATGAGGACAGTGGCTGCTGGAAACTCCCAGAGCTCGTCATTCAAAAAACCAGCCTCCCTGCAGGTAAGAATGAGATCCTCATTGTAATCCCATTCTTGGCTGACTAGAGTGCTCATGTGTATAGTATTTACACTTATGATATCTTAGCTTGGCTCTTGTGTACAGAAAAGGCTGTAATCTTTCTGTGGAAGTCTAAATGAGGACAAAAGCATCTCTTATGGAGATTACCTATTTTGAAATGGATGCCATTGATTTGAGTGATAGTATGGAATCTTGTATGAAACCATAAAGTCATATCACTGGGCCTTTAGTGGAGAATGAACTGGTAACTGGTGTTTAACATAAAAATATTGTCCTCCTCCCAGCTCTTTTCCCTCAAAGACCTGGAAACACTTAATGAGATTAATAAATTAGGCTTCACAAACCTTCATCAGGTCAGTATTAATAGACTTGTTTTAAAAAGGGGGGAAATTAAGCATAGAAAGAGGACGACTTTCCAGTGAGCCGTAGTCAGTGCATAGTAGAATGGGGGCTGGAACCCAGGATTCCTTACCCCTCAGTCCTCGCTTTTTATTTCATTCCCTGCTGTATATTAGCTGCCTTAGCTCAAGAGGTGAACCACTTTCCCTACACGATTGAAATATTCATTACACACACCTGCAATGCAGTTACACTGTGGTACGTAATCTATCGTTTAAATCGGCTTCTGCACCAGATGACTGGGGGAGACTTGATGTAATGCTGTTTTTTTAAAAAGGCTTTGAGGCGATCCTGGAAATCCAGGCTGGTGAGCCCAACTTCATTACTGGACAAATTGACTGAAACTACAGTAAAGAACAGAATGATCAGACACATGGGCCACATCTACATGGGCGCTTAGCACAGAGCTGCTGCTGGCAGCACTGTGCCAATGAGGTTTCTAGAAATTGCAAATGGTTGCTCATTTGCAAACTCATGCAGCTAATTTGGATGGCTTCTTTCTCCAAACGCATGCTGGTATTTGTCTGAGTCTGTTAGTAATTCAAATGCCTCAGCAAACTCATGAGCATCTACTAATGTCTTTTCAAATGCTTCATCACTCCTATATTCCCGCAGAGACTTCTTGGTCTATTGTTAGAAGAATATACATCAAAGTTCTTTGCCGGAAGTTTCTTATATAGAATTGTAGGACCATAGGTCATCAATCCAGCCCCCAAACAGGAACTATCAGGAGTGGGGTTCAAACCCTTGTATCCGTTGGATATTAAGGCCAAGATATTAATCACTGAGCCATCCTGGTGTTACATAGTCAGGTTAATTTCAAACAAAATTTCACACCACAAGAGCTTCTGCATCTGCACACACCATACTGTCAGGCTGTTAGGATAGTACCATCAGAAATTTCAATTAATGCATCACAGATATTTCCAAGCTCACACCAAAGAGGCTTCAAGGCATCAGTTCTAGGCATCGGTTTTTTACTTAATGGTTTCAGAGTTAGAGAATGCACATGGGCACAAAGAAATCTCCAATGGTGTTTTTGAACTTCAAAAAAACCCACATATATGCACTGGTGCCTGCAAACAAGATTGCAGCATCACAGACAACCAAATTGAGGAAATGTGTACTGCAAAAAAAAAAATCAAAGGATTCATTCTCTTTTGTAGAACATTGTCTTTATCCTTCATATTACCTCTTTGTCAGCGCTTTGGCCATGTAAGTTCTCAATAGATAATGACATTCCTTCAAGCCCTCACAGAATAAATTCAGTCATAAAAGCCCCAGTCGTTTCCTTCAATTGAACAACCCCCCAAGATGTTCCTTTATGATCACTTAACCATTATCCTCAACAGCAGATTTCAACACATCTACAAAGTAAATGATAATTGTCATCTGCTCAATATGATATGCAGCTGGTGTACAGTGCAGAATTATTTAAAAGTGTTTTGCAGAATGGGCAGCTTCTAAGATTTTCTTGTTAATAGCAGTTGCTAGGAGTTGAATCAGCTCATTCTTCAGAGCTTTTCCAATGCAATGAACATGAGTGGTCATTTATTTTATGCAGATGGACCTTCATGACTGAATCAAACAAATCTAGGTATTAAATATATTTTAAGATGTTTTCATTACCTGCACTTGTTTAGATGTAAATATTCTTCATCAATAGTTTTCTGGTTTTTTTCAGTCATAGTTTAGTTTTTGTAAATTTTCCAAATGTTCAGGACTTTCTGCATATTCAGGACTGCTCTCCAACTTAAAGTAAGCTGCCTTCATGTTGATATTGTGAATTGCTTCCATGTTGGTGTTCACCAAATCAAAGATATTTGAGGAAGCAATCTTTGTGTTTTGCTTGTTCTTTCATATGCTCAGCTTTCCTTTTATGGTAGTGAGCACCAGGTGATTTTTTTTAATCTGCCATGGTGTCAAGTTTCTGAAAAATGTTAATTAACTGTTTCAACTAAATTATCAAATTAGAGAACAATGCACTTGGGACAGAAGAATCCCAAGCACTGCTACAGACTGGGAACCAACGGTCTAAATAGCAGTTCAGCAGAAAAGGACATAAGGATTACAGTGGATGAGAAGCTGGATATGAGTCAACAGTGTGCCCTTGTAGCCAAGAAGGCTAATGACATATTGGGGTGCATTAGTAGGATCGTTGTTAGCAAATCTAGAGAGGTGATTATTCCCCTTTATTTGACACTGGTGAGGCCACCACTAGAATATTGAGTCCAGTTCTGGGACCCCCATTCCAAAAAGGATGTGGCTGAACTGGAGAGAGTCCAGCAGAGGGCAACAAAAATGATTAGGAGGCTGAAGGACATGATTTGTGAAGGGAGGCTGAGGGTTTTGGACTTATTTAGTCTATAGAAGACAAGAGGGAGGGGGAATTTGATAGCAACCTTTAACTATCTGAAGAAGGATTCTAAAGAGGATGGAAAGAAGTTGTTCTCAGTGGTGACAGATGACGGAACGAGAAGCAATGGTTACAAGTTGCAGTGCAGGTGGTCTAAGTTGGATATTACAAAAAAAAAAACCTATTTGACTAGGAGGGTGGTGAAGTAATGGAGTGGATTACCTAGGGAGATGGTAAAATTGCCATCCCTAGAAGTTTTAAGTCCTGGCTTGACAAAAGTCTGGCTGCGCTGATTTAGTTGGGATTGATTCTGCTTTTCACCAGTGGCTGGACTCAAGGACCTCCTGAGGTCTCTTCCAACCCTATGAGTCTATGAATAGAGCATGTAGTTCTCTACCTACTGAAACCTTTCCTGGTGAGTTACTGTATATGCAATGACATCATAGTAACATAAATCTGGCAGTTAATTTATCATTTCAATGTTCACTTAAAACTATTCAAAAAGTAAACAGAAGGTCAGAAATACTATTATTACCAAACATTATTGCAATTAGAACAGAAGGGAATGTATACGTTTGGTGATATTTGTCAACATTAGCCATCAGGTGTACTAAAATCAGGGCTTTACTAATACTTCAACAGCATAGTCTACAAGAAATACTCAATTGTGAATCTCTTTTTACAATCTTGTTAAATCCTCTTAACAAATTTTTCAAGTCCAACACTATACACATTTTTCTGAGGCACAGCGTCTCCAGGATAATGGCTTGTAACGCAGCAGAACAGCTGTTGTGGATCACTAACCAGCCTTCACTAAGCGATGAGCAACACTACCTCAGCTGCATGACTGGCCAACTCTGGGCTACTCAGAATGACTGAACTGCCAAATCCACCCCTGGGCAGCAAACCCCACTGGTCCTCTTTTGAAGCTTTGCCATCACACATTTTAACTGTATTTACATATACAGCCAGTGTCAAATAAGTGTTACTCAACTTCTGGTATGGCAGTGATGCACTGTTTTACAAGAACAATATTTGATGTTTTTGTTTATAAGAAAGAATATATACAGAGAGAGAGAGAAAAATGCCTTCCATGTCATTTGGCACTCCTTATAGCCTGGTGTCCTAGGTGACCATCTAGTTTGCTTTTAGGGGAGGGCCAGCCCTGCTTCAAGATAAACCCAACGCAGACTGAGGAGTGAGAAAACTCACAAAACTGGGTGACTGGACAACAAAATGGCAGATGAAATTCAATGTTGATAAATGCAACATTGGAAAACGTAATCCTAACTATATAAAATAGGGTCAAATTAGTAGTAGGCACTCAAGAGGGAGATCCTGGAGTCATTGTAGATAGTTCCCTGAAAACATCCACTCAATGTCCCACAGCAGTCAAAAAAGCAAACTGAATGTTGAAATCATTAGAAAAAGGATAGATAGGAAGACAGAAACTATCATATTGCTTATATATGAATCCATGGTATGTCTACATCTGAAACACTTTATCCAGATCTGGTCATCCCATGTCAAAAAAGACATTGGACTTGGAAAAGGCACTGAAAAGGGCAACAAAAATTATTAGGGGTATGGAACAGCTTCTGTGTGAGGTGATTAATAAATCTGTAACTTAGTTCATTGTGGAAGAGATGACTAAAGGGTGTTATGATACAGGTCTATAAAATCATGACTGGTGAGGAAAAAGTAAATAAGGAAGTGCTATATACTCCTCATAACACAAGTTCTAGGGGTCACCAAATGACATTAATAGACAGCAGATTTAAAACAAACACAAGGAAGTATTTCTTCAGACAACACAGTCAGCCTGTGGATCTCTTTGCCAGAGGAGGCCAAGACAGGATTCAAAAAAGAGCTAGATAAATTAATGGAGGAATGGATAACAGGGAATGGAACACTTGGGCTACGTCTACACTTGCCCCCTTCTTTGAAGGGGGCATGGTAATCAGGGTGATGGGAGATTACTAATGAAGTGCTGCAATGAATACACAGCATTTTGTTGGGCAAATACTTCCCTGTGGCAACTTTGAAGTGTCAAACTTCAAAGTGCCCATGGCTACATGGTACGCTAGCAAACTCCCATCACCCTGATTACCATGCCCCCTTTGAAGTTGGGGGCAAGTGTAGACAAGCCCTTGATGATTATCTATTTTGTTCATTCCTTGTAAAGCACTTGGCACTGGCCACTGTTAGAAGATAGGATACTAGGCTAGATGGACCTTTGATCTCACCCAGTATGGCCATTTTTATGTTCTTATTGGCAGGTGCATAGGATAGCTCAGTGGTTTATGCATTAACCCTGTAAACCCAGGTTTGTGAGCTGTGTCCTTAAGGAGACCATTTAGGTGTCTGAGGCAAATAGATTTAAAAAAAAAACTGTCGTGGAGGGTGCTTGGTCCTGCCAAGAGGGCAGGGGACTGGACTCTAGGTCTCTTCCAGCTCTATGAGAGATGTATGTGCCATCTATTGAATGAAAAGTGTAGTCCGAGGAACCTTCTAACCCATTCTGTTGCTCTGTAAACAGTGATCTGGCGTCTCTGTAAGAAGCAGTGGGGAACAAGGGGACAGTCAAGAAACTGATCTGTAATCAATGACTTGATGTTTAGTTAGTAGCTGCTATCAAGTAGAATGCCTTTGGAGCTGGTTTTGCTCAACATCTTCATTAAGGATCTGGATAATGGGATGGAGTACGTACTCAGCAAGTTCGCAGATGACACTAAGTTGGGGAGAGGTAGATAAACTAGAGGGTATGAATAAAGTCCAGAGTGACCCTATACAAAGTGAAGAATTGGGCCAAAAGAAATCCAGTGAAGATCAACAAAGATGAAGGAGTTAGGCTATTCTCAATGGCAGCAGATGACAGAACTAGAAGCAATGATATCAGGCTGCAGTTGGAAAGATCTAGTTTGGACATTAGGAAAAGAACAGTTTCTCTAAGAAGATGATGAAGCACTGGAATAGGTTACTTAGGGAATCTCCACCCTTAGAAATTTTAAGGGCAGGCTTGACAAAGCCCTGGCTGGAATTTAGTTGTGGTTGACCCTGCTTTGAGCAGGATGCTAAACCTAGGTGACCTCTTGAGGTGTCTTCCCAACCTCATCTTCTGTGATTCTGTTAAATCTGGAACTGACTCAGTATTGCCAGTCCTTTAAGTACTGCCTTTCTTCTCTCACAGCAGTTCCATCACTGCCACAGACTAAGTCAACCAGGAAGAGCTCATCAAGTAAGAATGGAGAGCTGCTGATGGTAAGCTACCCTTCTCCTCCAAAGACCCTGAAGGATACTTCTGAGAAGAGGCTACATTTCTACAATCTTCCTTTCACCCAAGTAGGCAGAGGACTGAGTGGCTCCAGAGGGACTCATCCCTAGACATAACTGACCATTAGAATAATAGCATCATGGCACCAAACATGTATGTAATGCAGAGTAAATAGTGAAGCAGTGAGCTGGCCTTACAGTCCAGTGGCCAATCAGTGGAGTGTAGGACCTTGGCTAGCAAGGGCAGCTAATGCTGGGAGTCCAGCCGCTAAAGAGAAGAGACAGCCCAGGCCAGAATCACAGAGGAGGAGCCCTAAGGCAGTTCCAAGACAAGGATAGTGCATTGGCTGTTTTATGTGGGGAGCTGGCTTCAAGTTCCATCAAACATGCTATCTGAACGCCCCTTTCAAAGCAAAAACACACCCCTGGCTTTGCTTTGCTTGGCTTCTCTGTCCAGAACAAAGCAGCCAAGCGTCATGAGAGAGCAGCAAGTAGGGATGGAAGATTATTCCTCATCTTCAGCGGAGATTATGAAACCTGACTTATGGATCAGTTGCTGATTTCTGTCTCCCACCCATGCAAAACCTTAGTAAATATGACCAACCCCCTTGCTTGTAATAGTTGCTGTGGCCCCTAGAGCACCCTTGGCAAGGTCTTTGGAGAATGGATTTGAATGGTTTGCAAACCTACTGGCCATGTACCTGCTACAGCCTCAGAGAGGGTTGTCCAACAGCCATTCTGTGCAGCACATAAGAGTCCTGCCCTCTTTCCTCTGCCCCAGTAAAGCAGAGTTGCACCTGTATCTTTACATTTTGGACTTCGCTTACAGGTATCACAGTAGAGGGCAGCATGTGGCCCTGTACCTATCCAGACTATGCCCAGGAATGCATGTTCTTCTTTGAGGCTGTCCCTCTGGGTGTTCCACGTTAGGTATTTGGGTGCCCCAGTGCACCTGGCCAGAAGATTTTGAGTTGTGCCTAAGGGGGCTGTCTGTACGTGTGCAGAGCCTACTGAGAGTGAGAGTTACTGAGCACGCACAAGCCCAGTTCCCCTCAGTTCTAGCACCTCAACGCCAGTCGGAACGACAATGCACTCTGCATTTCCTTATCTCAGAACATAGTTTAGCTTTTCCACATACCTTCTGAGTCAGATTTAGCATTTAAACAGCCCTTCTATTACTACTACCAACGAAGAATATTTTTTCGTCCTTAACAGCTGAACCATGGACAAGCAGGGCTTCTCTGCTTTTGCTTTCACTTTTGGGATACCCCCCAGGGGCTTTTCCCTATATATTGGGGGGGGGGCAATTTTTCATTTCGATTTTCTTTTTTTACATGAGGAGACCGCCTCAGACTGGTCCCCTCAAACCCCGCCACCCCCAACCTCTCTCTTTACCTCAGGCTAATTGCAGCTGCTGCTGCTTACACTTTGCTGCTCTTGCCTGCCTGTCTTTACCAAGCAAGAGTCTTTTTCACCTGATGGAGGGGGGCTGGCGGTCACTGATCATACGGGCTATTCTTTAGTGAACCCTGCTTATCCTCAATGTGTACACAGCATAGCAATTATTTAGCCTCAGCGCTTCTCTGCTTTCTGTGTTTTTCTGCATCCCATTTACACTGTTCTTATGGCAATGTCAGATAAGACAGCTGCCGCGACTCCAGCTGCAGCCTGTGCACCCTCTAAACAACCCGAGAGAGTGAATGCTAACAGGGAATCCCCCTCACCCAACAGAAGGTGATCCCATAACACCAAGAGCTTTTGGACAAGAGCTTGCTGGGGTGCCATCTACTACCACCCCCTGTGGTTTGCAAGACCTGGGTGTAAGACCCAAACGAGTGGCCAAGCCTAATCCCAGTGTGTCTCAAAAATCTAAAGCTGTGGCTTCGCTGGCACAAACACCACACTCTACCATTGGCAAAAATGGCAGATCGAACAGACCCCATGCTTGACCCCATCAGCATGTGCATCTACCCTGCTGCATGACAGGGTAAACTGTCCACAGCTGCAGTACTGTCTGCCACCTCTGCTTCATGTGTACCCTTTTACCTCCTGGGACCAGTTAAGGACAACCGAAGTACCTTCCACTTTGCTTTTTGGTACCAATGCCTCTCCAACATTGGCCAGGCTGTCTCCATCAAACATGACAGCCCCAGACCCTCCCTGTACAGCGAGGAGGAGGAGGCAGTGTCTCTATCAAACCCTGTCTCACCTAGGCATCCCTCGCCTGGCAAAGGGATGCATCACCACTATCAGTGATGCCTCAGTGGCTCCCTGGCCAGTGGCTGCCACCTGTTCTGCCCATGCCTCCCGCCTGACCCCAATGGGATCCTTGGGCACCTCTCAGAACACATTAGTAACAACAACAACAACAATTTCAATATGGTGCTCAGCCTTTTTCGCGGCACACTTCAGTGACATCTTTGGATGTGTCTGAAGATCAAACTGAGTCAGATCAGTTCTTCACTGATGATGACTCCTATGATTCATCACACACGCAAATGCAGCTCTCCTTTTCAGAGGATATGCTAATGCCACCGCCTTCCTCTGCAGGCGATGAATTCAAATTTTTCCAGGATCTTTTTAGAAGGGTGGCTGACATGTTAGAGATTCCACTGATGATGCAGCACAATACCCAACATAAACTTACCAGCATACACCATGCCGCTCTGTTAGTAAAATTGTCGTTACCCATAGATCCTGCCCTCACAGCTCCAGCTAAACGTGTGGCAGACTCTGGCCACCATTTTGCCAGTGGGCAGGAGGGCAGACAGGAAATATTATGTAGCCTTGCAGGGTGCAGAGGTTCTCTTACACACCCACACATGCTAATTCCCTTGTTGTTGGTGCTGCCAACCAAACAGCTAAACACGTTTTAACTAAATCTGCTCCTCCTGATAAGGAGTGAAAGCGACTTGATAGCATGTGTAGAAAGGTCTACTCCTCTGCTTCCCTCCAGCTACATATATCAAATTATACAGCATTGCTGGCAAAATATATGCACCACATATTCAAACAAATGTCCAAACTTTATTAAGTATATTCCAGACCATAAAAGGGAGCAATTTATAGCCAACACAAATGAGGGCTCACTCATAGTGAGGACAGCCCTGCAGGCCTCCCTCTATTCCGCTGACACAACCACCCATTCCCTCGCAGCAGCAGCAGTTATGAGGAGAGTGTCTTGGTTCCATATTTCTGGCCTCCCAAAGGAAGTTCAGACAAGAGTGGAAGACTTCCCCTTTGAAGGTCAAAAACTTTTTGCAGAGTCCATGGACACATCCGCCCTCCCTAAAAGACTCCAGAGCCATCCTCTGCACACTGGGCATTCAGGTCCTGGTGCAAAAATGAAAATAAAATATGAATTATATTCAGGCATAAAGACCTACATTCTTTACTCAACATTGGCAGCATGACCAGAGAAGGCAGCAATGCCAGACCAGGAGACATCAAGCCTCCAATCAGGTCACCACGTCCCAGTTATCTAACAATAGACAGTAATTTTGAAGGTCAGGTCAGGAGCCATCAACCTTGTCTCTTCCCCCATCCTTTGTGGCTCTCCTTTATCCACACAATGGCTAGCACCATTTTACCACCAATGGTGCCTCATAACTCCTGACAAGGGAGTTTTGGATGTCCTAAGAATGCTTATGGCGTACCACTTCTTTCCATCCCCAAACCCCACCCACCCTGTCCCTATCTAGGGACTCATCTCAAGAGGCTTGTAAGAGTGTGAGAGGGAGGTCAGGCAAGACGGGATAAAACAAGGCCTGTTGGCCCAATCGGCGTCACCCCGGCTCACCTGCGACCAGTGTCAGGCATGGAGGGGTAGAAAAGGAAGGGAGCCAGCCCAGTTTGGGGCTGACCAGCCAAGAGGCAGAGGCTGGCTCTGAGGCAGCAGGCCCCAAGCCAGAGCTGCCACCCAGTCAGCCGCCAGAGGGTGCAGCCCAGGGCCCTCCACCAGGCACTGAGGGGAGTGGGGAGCCCCCACCCAGGGAACCCCTCTCCTGCCAAAGGGGGAACTAGATTTTTGGGGCCACACCCCAAACTTAACCCATAGACTCTCGGGTGGGGCTGAAGACCCACCCAACGGGCCCTGGCCAGGGGGCCTAGCCACTAGGCCACCCGGTCCCAGGTGCAAACCACTCACACAGCTATTCTGTGCCAAGAGATGGATCACATGCTCTTCATCAAAGCAATAGAGTACGTTACCATACAATACCACAATATGGGGTTCTAGTCCTGATAACTTCCTCGTGGAGAAGAAGTCAGGGGGGTGGAGGCCAATCTTGGATCCCAGATGCCTCAACAAGCATATTCTTGTCCAATGCTTTCACGTGGTTACTCTTCCATGATTATACCCTCCCTCAACAGAAATGACTGGCTGGTGACTCTTGAACTCCAGGACACACATTTCCATGTGCCCATCCACCCCGCACAGAGGAAATACCTCAGATTTGTGGTAGGCGGACAACACTTCCAATATATGTCACTTCCCTTCAGTTTCTCCACCGCACCAAGGGTATTCTCCAAGGTACTGGCAGTAATGGCAGCTCATCTGCTCAAGCAGGGAGCATGCATCCCATATCTGAATGACCACCTCATAAAAGCAAACTCCCTGCAAAACATGCAAACAGCACCCAATGCCACCAGGGATCTCTTTTGATACTGAGGCCTGCAGATAAACCTTTCAAAATGCCAACTCCAACCTGCGCAAGTGCTGGAGTTCATAGGAGCGCAACTGGCTTGCAGTACTGCCACTGCATCCCTGCCCCATCACAGGCTCTTCTTCGAGGAGTGTCCCTGTGGGCGCACCACCTTAGGTGTGCCACCACTGCTGCACCCGTGGTCGGCAGATTGGCTGTGCATGTGAAACACCAGCATGTGACAGCTGGAACTGTCCCTCTATGCACCCACCCAACTGCTCTTTCTCTGACCTGGACATAATTGTATCCAAACCAGAGATTGGGAGATGGAGCACCCACAGGGACAACACTTGAACTCCAGTCACTGCTGAAGGTGAGTTACCTTCCCTTCTTCTAGGAGCGTCCCCCTGGTGCTCCATCTTCGGTGACTAACAGGTAGTATCTGTTCTTGATGGTGGGCATTTCAGTTGTGCCAGCTCAGTAACTGGGAGAACAATTCACCCAAAGCGTGTGTTTTATCAGCAAAATGCTGGGTTGTGCAGTGTTGTGTGAACGTATGTGCTGAGGCCCATGTTGCGGCCTTGCATATGTCCTCAGTCTGACCTGGGGGAAGGCAGTTGTAGTTGCCATTGCTCTCGGAAAATGAGCCCTTATGTTGGCAGGCGATTCCTGGTGGAATATGTTGTAAGCTGGTTGTGTGCACCTGGATATCCATTTTGATAGTCTCTGCTTGGATGTGGATAATCCTTTGGATCTTTCTGTCAACGGGCAGAGAAGGAAATGATGAGAACAGGGCTTTTGCATGTTCTGTAACCCACTCTCAGAAGGCTCTGCACATGCTCAGCCTCCTTAGACACTACTCAGAATCTTCAGGCCGGGTGCACTGAGGCATCCAAACACATAAAGTGGAGCACCCACAGGGACACCCATTGTTACTGTTACCCAGATTGGAGCATAGGTTCAATCACCTCATATGTATGATCTCTAAGACTCTGCCTCTAGCCCAAAGGTCTGCAAACCGCAGCTCCAGAGCCGCATGTAGCTCTTCAAAGGCTTCATTATGACTCCCACCACTATAATTGCAAAGTAAAAACAAACAAACAAAAAACAAGAAAAACCCTCCTGATTATTTATAAAGTGAATATTTAAAAGCCCGCAAATAGCAAAAAGATATGTGATCTTGAAACATTAGATAACTTCCCCTACCATCCTCCAGGGAGAGAGACAGTTCAGGAGTGAAAGTCAGGAAGACAGGGGTACAAACACACATGTAAAGTGTGAGGAAACAGAATATGTAAAAAGTGTGTGAACATCCTGCAGTAAACGTGTATTGCATTAGAAATCTTTGTGTGTGCGCTGTCCTTAAAACATTATTGACTGTCTTGTATTCATATGCATTGTGGCTCTTGAATTATTGAGTTTTTTTGCCAAATGGGAAAATGACTCCTCTTGCTATTTTGGTTGCTG
Organism: Carettochelys insculpta; assembly: GCF_033958435.1. NCBI lineage: Eukaryota > Metazoa > Chordata > Testudines > Carettochelyidae > Carettochelys > Carettochelys insculpta. Next base: position 11,162,485 of record NC_134159.1, read on the forward strand.
ACCCCTGCTCCAGCCCATAGAGTGGTGCTTTTCTGCACAGGTGCTGGAGCTGAGGGGAATGTTGCTCACAGCATTTTGTGATTCCAGCAGGAAGAGGACCGCTACAAACTAATGCTGAGCAGGAGTGACAGTGAGAATATTGCCAGTAATTATTTCCGATCCAAGCGAGCCAGCCAGATCCTCAGTGCTGATCCTATGAAGAGTCTTGGTAAATATCCCCATATTCTCCTTTCCTTTTGTCCATTTTCCAGTATCTCTTTCAGTAGGAGTTCCGTTCCTGGCATGTTAGTCTGAAGGGATTGGTTGTTTCCCAGTCAAATGACCTCTTTAAGGAATAATACAACCTATTTCTTTATTAGTATTATAGCCATTTTCCTTTCTGAAATCATTCCCTGGAGAAACTCTAGGCAGAAAAGATTTTGGTAAAACTACCTGTACTGATTTGAACAATCTGCTTCCAGTGCTTGTAGATGGAAGGTAATTCACATTCAGAATGTCACCCTGGCCACCACTTGCTGCTTTTTGTCCCTCCATAGAGTTGCCACTCATTCTAGTTTTTCAGGGAATAAAGCACCGTAGGCTGGAGGTTCTGCAGAAGTAGCAGCCTTTGCCTATGTGTCATTCAGTGGTCCTACTGATTTAAATTTAACACAAATTTAGGCCTTGGTAACAAATGTTTTTTATGTGTCTCAATCAGTTTGTTTTAACAAGAAGTACTGTGGCACCTTGGAGACTAACAGAATTTTTGGTGCATAAACTTTCGTGAGCAGAGATGCATCAGATGCAATTTGTTTTAGGGATAGCTAAGTTATAAGATTCTGTAAATGTACAGCATGGGCCCATTAGTGCACAAAATTCTCATTTAATTCAATAGCAATCTCTTGCCAATTGAGCCTTCTGGTTTTTGGTTTTGGAGGGATTTTTTTTCAATTAATTTCTGTTTTAATTACCTTTTCCCATAATACAAGAACTAGGGGACACCAAATGAAATTGATGGGTAGTAGGTTCAAAACTAATAAAAGGAAATTTTTCTTCACACAGCGCACAGTCAACCTGTGGAACTCCTTGCCCGAGGAGGCTGTGAAGGCCAGGACTCTATTAGGGTTTAAAAAAGAGCTTGATAAATTTTTGCAGGTTAGGTCCATAAATGGCTATTAGCCAGGGATAAAGTATGGTGCCCTAGCCTTCATAACAAGGGCAGGAGATGGATGGCAGGAGATAAATCACTTGATCATTGTCTTCTGTTCTCCTTCTCTGGGGCACCTGGCATTGGCCACCGTCGGCAGATGGGATGCTGGGCTCGATGGACCTTTGGTCTGACCCAGTATGGCCATTCTTATGTTCTTATGACCACTTTTGGAGATGCAGAGCTCTGAGATCACTTCTGAACCAGCATACAGAAATAAACACAGCTGTGGATGAATACATACAGAGCCTGTTATCTTCAGGTCACCGGTTTCAAAAGTTGCCTAGATAGGTGTGACAAAAGATAACCACTCTGTGGTAGCCTGAGTGAAACAAATTTTTGTGGGTTTTCAGTGCAATTTCTAGTGGAGAACTAAAAATCCATCATCATAGTCAGTGCTAACTGGCATTCCTGCCAGAGATTGGATGAGCTATCGACAGTCCAATCTTGCCTTTAGAAGTGGTCTCAGGAGGATTAGATTGAGCACACTGATGAGGGAGCCTGGAGAAATTACTTCTTCTATGAAGTTACTTCCTCTTCTATGAATGAACCCTACTATTGCTATAGTCTATAAGGTACCTCTCATGGTGGCAGCTGGGCCATTCAAATAGAGAGAATAAGTAGAAAGCCCAAACAAAACAAAGACATAATCAACAATTCAACCAAATGAATGACCTTTTCACTGTGCCATGAAAGTCATTAAACTCAGGTTTTGATGCACTTTTCAGGGGATGTGGATATCAAATTCCAAAAGTGGAGGCTGTTGCTGAGAAAGCTCAGACACCAGACATGGGCATTTCACACTACAAGTTTGTGCAATATTGGTATTTGAATAAATACATTGCATGTTCAGAAAGCCGACCAGTGAAATGATCAACTTTAGTCTGGAAGTTCCTTAATATGAGTCAATTGAATGCAAAAATCTGTAACTTTCCCAGCTGCCTTCAATAAAATTTATGGCTAAGATTTAATGCAGCTGAAAACATGGAGAAGCCTTGCTGAGTCTTAATAGACCAAAGATGTTTGTTGGCATGTCCTATTCCTTTACAGCCCATCATAACTCTCCGCCTGTGCTGAGCACTCCCCTGAACAACACCACTTCTACCATGGCACCAGTCTCTCCTACACAGACTGTGGAGATGCCCCAACCACGTCCTTTTCGCCTTGAGTCACTTGACTTCACCACACCATCCTCCAAAAACAAATGCAAGAAGGGCAAAAACAATTTCAGCAGTGACCCCTTCTGACTTTGCAGGCCACAGCTGGACACAGACCCTTTTGATTATAGTGGCCTTCCTGGATCCCAGTACCCTGTGCTCCCTACTGGCCTTCAGAGCCAGTGTCTGCTCAGATTGCAACAACCTTTCTTGGAAGTTATCCTCTTCAAAAGCAGCATTTGGTGGCAGTACATCTCTTACCATAGCAGCTTTTGGAAAGAACAGTTTGACTTTCCTCTTGGTATTGGGTCAGTGGTGACAAATGCGTCTTCCAGGCATTTTGAAGTCCTGATGACAGATCCAGGTTCAAGTTGGGGCTGGCACATCCCTGTTACGTGCTTCCCTGTCACGTGTACAGGCAGCACCATACAGTTAGTCTTCCATTCTGGTCACTGCCATGTCCAGAGGTGGTGGAAGTCAAACCTCTGTACTTGACTGAAATTTTTAGGTGATGTGAGGAATTTCCTCAAAAAAGCCTTTAAATCACTTTCAGTATTTCCCAATGCAAGCTTCCTCGACGGCACTTATTTTTTTCCTTTGGATGTCACAGCCACAAGTAGAATTAATGACCCATGCAGAATTCTCCAGTCTTATTCCTCATTCTGATAAGACAGTGCGAGGCTCTGGCAGTATCACTTCCAGTAATATCGCACCCATTTCTGTTTTCTCTTTTTTTGAAAAAGAGTCCAAAACTGACATTTTATGAGACTCTAACCCTGCTTTCCAAAGAAAAATATGGTTTGCACGTTCCCTGACTCCTCTAGATTAGATAAAAAACTGCAGTTAAGTGAGACAGTCAAAATAATTATTCTTGTTCTTGTATTCTAAAGAGTAAAGATTTTTCTAAACTGTATGTTGACTGTTTATATTTTAGTCATTTATGTGTCTGACATCTGGCTAATAATCACAATAAATTGCCTTTCAGTGACAAACTCAGTCTGACTGCTATTGTATTAACAGTTCACATTCCTTTGTGTTTTTGCCAGCGGTAGCTTACATTGGCCACTATCCCTCTATCTTAAAAAACTAGATGGGGAGTGTCTTGCCCAACAGGTTTCGCTTCATGATTAGAAAGCCTCCATATTCACCTGTTGTTGAGCAAAAGACACTGCCAATGAGGCAATCCCTAGTGGAGAGCACAGCTCTCTTAGGAGAGGAACCCGTGCTGTCATGTATTGTATGAACAGTGGCAGTGGGAAGTAGAGCAGTTTAATAGCCCTGCAAGGACAATAACAGATTTGTCTAATCTCATGGGTTTTATATCTAGTGTTTTCCATAAAGCCTCAGCTCCTGGAGTCTTGTGATGACATGAAACTCTCCCTTTCAATTTAACAGGTAAATTTCTAATGCTCACAGTGACTGCAAGATTGCTAACAACAAATTTTTAAAAATCATTAGATTGGCTTTGAGATTATGTGAAAACACCAAGGCTATGTCTACACTTCAGTGTCCTTTCAGAAAGACAATCTTCCAGAAGATAACCTTTCGAAAGAGTGCATCTACACACAAAAAGCTGATTGAGCCTTTGGTCTGCTCTTTCAAAAGACCTGTCTGCTCTTTTGAAAGAGAGCGCCTACACAGCTCCGCGTGCTCTTTCGAAAGAATGGGCCAGGAAATGCTGTGGACAGGGTTGCAAGGCTGACAAGTCCTTCAGGGAGTTGCAGCCAGCTGCTCCCTTGAAGGGCCCCTCCCAAGCACCCTCGCCCTGCACATGCTGAGGGCTGCCTTGCCACAGACAGTACAGCAGACCCAGTGCAGGGACCAGATGTCCATTCCATAGGCAGATGGCTCCCAAGCAGTTCCCTTGAGGCTGTGGTCTGCCTGCTGGCCATGGTACTCCTCGCCATCATCCAGCACCTCTGGAGGGCTACCTGCTCAACTGCAGTCCTGCAGATATCCTCCATGAGGCACTATCTGTGCCCTTTCCCCCAGGCAATCCAGCACCTTTGGAGCTATCCCTTGAGCTCCAAGTGGTGGGACCGGCTTGTCATGGGAGAGTGGGACAACGACCGCTGCCTCCAGAACTTCCGCATGATGAAGCAGATGTTTCTGGAGCTGTGCCACTGGCTGGCCCCAACCTGCCAGCACCAGGACACCTGCATGCGGCCCATGGTCTCCCTGAAGAGTTCAGTCGCCATGGCCATCTGGAAGCTGGCCACCTTTGACAGCCAGCAGTCCAGGGGGCACCGGTTCGGGGCTGGCAAGGTGACCACCAGGGCTGTTCTCATGGAGGTAAGGCTTGCTCGGGCCACACATCTGCCATAGGGAGTGGGGAAGGGGCTCCTGGGCACACTGGACCTCAGGGACCAGGAAGGGGGCCTGGAGGGTGGGGGAAGGGGGCCTGGAGATGGGGGCCTTGGGCAACATGCCACACACTCATGAGCACATACACTCTCCTTCCCATACAGATTGTCAGGGAGATCAACACCGTCCTCCTGCAGCAGGTCATCCACACCAGGGACCTCAATAAAGCCCTCGCGGGATTTGCTGCTCTTAGGCTCCCCAATTGCTTTGACATATTGGATGGTACCCACATCACCAACTGGGCCCCGACCACAGTGCAGGCTGCTTCATCAACAGAAAGGGGTACCACTCTGTGGTGCTCCAGGCTCTTGTGGATGCCAGATGGTGATTTATGGACATGTCTGTGGGCTGGTCAGGCCAAGCCTATGATGCCTGGGTCTTCTGGAATTCCTGGCTTGGGCATAGGATGGAGAAATGGACCTAACTCCCCTGTGGGAGCTCCTGGTCAGGGACGTGACCATGCCCCACTGCCTGGTGGTCAGTGCCACCGATCGCCGGTACCTGTGGCCCATGCGGCCCTACCCTGGCCACACAGACCTGAGCCAGGACCTTTAACATTCGCCTGAACCCATTAAGTGTGCGTTCATGTGCCTGAAGGGCCATTTTAGGTGCCGCCTCTTGCACCTGGAGGTCAGCCTCCGTAACGTGCCTGCCATGCTGGGGGCCTGCTGCGCTCTACACGATAGGGAGAGCACGGTTGAGCTATTTGCACGTGGTTGGGCTGCTGAGGCCATGCCCTGTGTTGCCAGGTGCACTGGGATGGGGTGAGGGTCATGGAGGCCCTCCAGGAGGCCTTCACTAGGGGGTTTCAATGACCCTCCCCCAGGCACCACAGCCCCCACTTGCACACCCACCCTTCACCACTCCTATACCATGACCACCCCTGCACACCTGCCCTTCACTGCTCCCCCACCATGACCCTCCCCCACCTGCACACCTACCCTTCATTGGTACCCCACCATTCACAAGGGACACAGGGGTGGTGAGAAATAAACTCTTTACTGAACTGTGTTATAATGAAAAACTGTAAAAGGAACTATATGTAGGGGGAAATGGGAGGGAACTACATATAATGTGGGGTTCGGGGGGGATAGGGGCACCTCAACTTGCAGTGTCGCCTGGGGCAGGGGACCTTAGTCCTCATCAGGGTGGGGGGGCCATGATCTGTGTTGCTATGTGAGCCCCTACTGCTCTGGGTCTGGGGTCCCCATTGGCGCTGGGATGGGAACAGGACTACAGGGAAGTAGAGGTGTAGGAGGGGTGCAGCAGCCTTGGACTCATCTAGGAGGCATGTGGGGAAAGGAGGAGTCGGGGGGTGGCAAGGGCTGGGTTGCTGTGGCCCTGCATTGGCCATGAGGCACTGTGCAAGTTCCAGCTGGGCAGCTGGGGTGAGGTTGGGCAGCAGCAGGGCAGCGAGGCCAGGGGCTGCAGGGGTGCTGAGGGGGAGTCTGCAGAAGTGGCTGGCAATGGGGTGAGAGGCTGGGGCAGGCAGGTGGTCACGGCTGGGTGAGGGTGCAAAGGGCAACCGTCAGTTCACCCCAGGCCTCCCAGTCTATTGCCAGCCACTCCAGCCAGATGGTGTTCTGCTCTTGACATGCAGCTGCATGGGCAGTGGCAGCCTCCTCTTTATAGTGGCAGCAGCATGGCCTCCAGGTGCAGACCTGCATGCATACTGGAGGTGGGGGTGCCCTGGGGGTGCTGCTGCAGAGTTCCCCTGCCCCTGGATGGGGCTCACCTGGCCTTCAGATGGCAGAGCTGTAGAGACAGAAGGGGAGAGAGACAAGACCCATCAGTCCCACAACCTGGCCCTGAGGGCCATTCCCACGCCCCCATGGCCAGCCCCCACCCCCATTTCCGATGGCCTGGCAGCCCTGAGTGATCCCAGGCACTGGGCTCCCCACATGGATGGGGCACATGCCCGGTGCATTCCACCCCTCCACTCCCTCCCCATGTAAGTGGCTTGTGGTGCTGTCCACAGGAGTGGGTGCTGAGTGCCACCAGGAAGGCTCTCCATGGCTGTCCGGGATGCATCCAGACAGCAGACAGCGGCCACGTGGCCAGCCTGCTGCCAGCTGTGGCGGGGTGGGTGACCCCTTCCCATGCCCTGGGGTATCCAAAGTACCTGGTACCTACCCGAGGGTCCCTGGAGGAGCTCAGGGGACGCCCTACTGGAGGGTGCACAGCTTCACATCAGCTTTGGCTCCTGAGGGATAGTCCATCCGGAGGGTCACCGCTGGTCCTCTCGCTCCAGCTTCGGCTCTGGCCCCACAGTGTCCAGCATAATCACAGCAGTGGCTGGGTCCTTGGGCTCGAGGAGGCAGTGGAGGTCCTTATAGTGGGGGCAGACGGTGGGTACTGCTCCCGAGCAGCTGGCTGCATCTCCGGCCCTGCAGTAGGCCTGCCACAGTTCTTTAATTTTTTACTTTACTTGGTCTAACGTGTGGGGGTGGAGGGTGTCCCTGTGCAATCAGTCTGGTAGACAGGCAGCCGAATACCATGGCATTTCGGCACCAGCTGGTGGTCTGCAGCTGGACCTCCTTGTCCCCCCACAGGCCAAGGAGGTCCTGTAACTCAGCCTCAGACCAGAACAGGGCCCTCTTCTTTGTGCCCTGGCCAGGCTCCTGGGAGACCTCCACTGGCTCAGTGGCGGTCACCTGCAGGGTGTTGGACTCCTGGCTGCTGGCCATGGAGTGTCTGGGGATGTCAGGTGACTGCAGGATGGCTGAAGGAGCATGCTGCCACGGGCTCATGATTGTGGTGCTGCTCGTATGCTCTCAGCTTCCTACCACAAGGTTTCTGAGTCCCTACAGTTTTAAATGTGGCCAGATGCAGAGACCATAGAGGCCTGCTGGTGCTGGCAGGGGCATCACCGTGCGCCAGGTGACACCATGGAGGACTGCTCTTTCAAAATAGTGGCCTTTGCGGAGTGTCTACACACATTTTCTTTCTAAATTGTCTTTCAAAAAAGGCATCCTTCCTGATACAGGAGCGGAAGAGCCGCTTTTGAAAGCAGAGCCATATTCTTTCAAAAGTACTTTCAAAAGAACACCTTTTGTGAGCTGTTCCACAGGATATTTCAAAAGAGCCCTTTCTTGTGAAAAATATTTCTAAAGGACTGGCTCATGTAGATGCAGCCTAAGAGTTGGTGTTCTTTTTAGTTGCCTTCAGCTTTTGGAACTTTAGGATGCATTGTGGTCCAATTACATGAAGCTTTCGCCACAGCCACTTTTTCTTTAGGCATGGAGGCTGAAATCTCCACATAGGCATTGAAGCGAAGAGCTGGTGCTTTAGGGAAAACAAGAATTATCATGGCAAAGTTGTGAAAGTAAGGCTACGTCTACACTACCAGATAAATTCCAATTTAAGGCAGTTAGTTCAACTGACCAAAGTGACTGTCTTCACTGTGGATACCATTAACTCAATTTAGGGAGCACTAATATTGATATCTTAACTTCACTGAAACCGGCTGAGTGTAGAATCAAGTTTGAATGTAACAGTTCGAATGAAGGCTGGTGTGGAAGTGCCATGTCTTTGAATTGACTTCACTGGCCTCCAGGCGCTGACTGGCACTGCTGCACCTGCCTCCCAGCTCCCGCAAGCCAGACACAGCAGCACTGGCCAATGTCCCAGCTCCCCAAAGCTGCAGGGGTCCAGCAACCAGAGAGCAGGATGAGCCCTGCTGGCAGTGGGGGTGCAGCAGAAGGGAGCGTGCAGAATGCGGGGCTGAAGGAACTGTAGGATAGGATCCCACAATGCACCGCTGCAACAGGGTCGTGCACACGAAGCCTGAGCGAGGACAGGCCAGTCGGACCCCCGAAGGACACGGCCTAGGAGCCCAAACCCTACTGGTTCTACACCACGTGACTTCTGAGCCCACGCCCTGGCCAGGGGGCGGCGCCTGCGCTAAACCTGGGCAGGAACCAACCCAGACCAGGCGCAGCCCGTCCTTCCCCACGTCCTGCAGCAGGCACCGAGCCAGCGCCGCCAGCCCCGGGCGCACCGCAAGGCTCGCGGACGATTCCGACGCGCCCTCTGAGGGAAGGGCGCTGCCAGCCGGCCGCTGTGCGGAGCTGTCTGTCTCTGATTGGGCCTCACGCCCGGGGAGGCGGGAGTTGCCATCGAGCCTCCGGCTCCGCGAAGGAGGGGGCGGGGGCAGGATTTCCGATCACTTCCCGGTCCACGGGAAGAGCCGGTCGCTGACTGGCGGGTGGGAGATAATTGCTTCCGTGTCACCCCCCTCCTCGCCCCCCTCCCCCAAGATGGAAGCCGTGGCACCTGTGCGGTCGCTCGTGGGGCTGCTGCTGCTGCTGGCCGGGCTGGGCCAGGCTCGAGCGGGTAGCGGGCCCCGCACGCTGGTGCTGCTGGAGAACATCAACCTGCGGGACACGCACTCGCTCTTCCTCCGCAGTCTGGCGGGTGAGGGCCGGGGCGCGGGAGGAGGAGCCCGGGGTGCCGTGGAGAAGGCGGGGAAGGCCGTGTGGAAGAGGGCGACGGGGTGGAGGGAAGCGCGAGCGGCCAGTTTGGGTCTGCTGTGGGGCAGCCTTCCGGCCCCCTGTCACCCCACTGGGCGTGCACCTGCGGGGGGCGGGCGAGTCCTCTCGCGTTCAGGTTATCTCCGGGTGCAAGGACGGCGGAACTTGGTCAGTAGGAAACGCCCCATGCGGTAGTACGGAGGTGTGGGGGCGATGCTCCCGTGCTGCCTAGATCTCCTTACGGCATTTGGCTCTTTCCTGAATACGTCTCCTCCCTCTGGTGTTTCTGTCATCTGCCGTTTGTAGCACTTTTTGATTCGCACCAAAGAGGAGTGTGAAATGCCATTGAGAGTGCAGCAGTTTGCTTGGTTTGTTCAAACAAAAGATCTCTGTGTCCTAGGAGTGCTGTGGACTAGGTTGTATGTTCCAGGAACTGTCACTGCTTGGAGATTTACAGGAACAATTGTGCAGGCCACTGTTTTTCTAGTATGACTTGACCTACGCTTTTGTTAGGCTACATCTACATTACCATGGAAGATTGACCTGTTCAGGGTCAATCTTCTGGGGGTTGCTTTCATTCATGCGCAAAATGACACACTCAGGGTCAAAGTTGACACCTGTGATCCTTGTATGTGGCGATGACTAAGGAAGATCGAAGGGAGAAACGCTCCCCTTGACCTTCCCCTGTGTGGACCAACATGACATTCAACTGTAGATGAATCAATTTTTAGTTACGCAATTGGCGTAGCTAAAATTGCATATCTGCAGTCAACTTCTATGTCTAGGGTAGACAGCCTTAATGAAAGTTGTGGCAAAGTATTCATGACTATGATCTTTATTTTGTGAACGCAGATAGAGGCTTTGACCTCACCTTCAGGACTGCTGATGACCCTGGTTTGTCCCTCATAAAATATGGAGAATTTCTGTACGACAACTTGATCATTTTCTCCCCATCTGTGGAAGGTAAGAGATCCTTTTGGATGAAGAAAAAGGCTCCAACTAACTTGTGTAATATTTTGAGACCCTTGTATAAGGCACACTAGATCTTAAAGTGCCTTGCAGATGTTAGCTAAACCTCCCATCCCCTCTCTGAGGTTGTTTTTTTTTTTCTTGTTTCAGTTTTTTAGGTGGGGAAGCAAGAGATACTCAGGGTGAAACAATGAAATGTGGCAGAGTTAAGCTTAGTCCTCACTCCCAGTTCTCCTGCTGTAACCATGGGACTCCTTTTCTTAGGTTTAAAGTATTTTTCTGACTTGCTTCATTTTAACTTTGAGGTTGATTTTGGGGAGTTTGTCCCTGAGATGTAGAGTGTCAGGTGTTGTTATAATTCGTGGCTGAGCAAACTGTGGCAGGAGAAATACTCATGTTAAGGTCATCAAGCTGCTTCTTAAAGAGGGAAAATGCCTGCTGAGCAAAGAATAAAACACAGAGCTGATTACTATGGAGCTGCACTAGGCACTACTGTTAGATATCTGTTTTCTGTAAACATTCTTTCTTTGCCATCATTTGGTGTAGTAGTAATAGTTGATAATAAACAGAAGTTATTTCCAATCTTTAACTTTCTGCTGTAGGGAAACTAGATTGTGATTCAGTAAAAATATGTATTGAATATATATTTTTGGAACAATGCTTCCATAGTTTAACAAATTACTGTTTATAAAATTCTGTGACTAAAAGATGGAATATCACTGTAATTATGTGAATTTCCTTGATTTTTAAGTGTGTAGTCATAGTGATTATTCTCATTCATAACCAAATTTGATACATGGAGAATCCAGTTCGTTAACAGCCTGAATCAGACTTGATGAGGGCTCACTAGTAACAACATTTTTGAAATACTAACATGAGGAATCAGATGATATTGGTGTGAAGAGAGAGCCCAGAAAGACCTTCCAAAAGGAACACTGTCACTTACAACTGGGACTGAGATGTTGGAATCAGTCCCTCCAAAGAATTAGCTACAGAACTGTCCAGGAAGAAGTCCAATGAATCACGTTACATAGAGACCCTTTCAGAGCAAATTTTGGTGTGTGGCATACATTTTCTTCCTCATGTGACTTGTTCTTATGGTGATCATCTGTCCCGTTTCTGCCAGGACAGCCCCATATTTTGGATGCCAGGAAGGCATCCTGATTTATTTTTTAAAATTGCCCTGTATTTGGGAAAGCCAGGAGTGCACCCACGCAGCTGGGCCCCAGCTTCCCCACACCTTGGGGGAGCCAGGAGCTGGACCGGCACAGCTGCCTCCCGGCTTCCAGCTAACTGCTGCTCAGGGAAACTGGGAGTACACCAGCATGGCTGCAGCCTGGCTCCTGACCCCGTGATGGACCAGTGTGCCTGCCACCTGGCTTACCCAGTGGGAGCCGGGAGCCAAGCCTGCACAGCTGCCACCCAGTTCCCGGCTCACTGCGCCTCAGAGAAGGCAGGAAGAGCACCAGTGTGGCTGCCACCTGGCTCCCAACTCCCTGCAACTTGGGGAAGTTTGGAGCACACTGGTGCAGCTGCCATCTGGTTCCTGGCTCCCTGCTCCTCAGGGGAGCTGGGAGGAGCACCACTGCAGCTTCCGCCTCCTTCCCAGCTCACTGAGGTGTGGAGCATCTGGGGAGGTCCCCTGGAGCAGTAGCCCTTTGCAGTTGCAGCAGGGAAGCTGCTGCCCCCGCTACCGCCCCCATCCTATATTCGGGATAGCGGGATATGGTCACCCTGCCTGTTTTTAACCTTTGTCCTTCTCTCAATGAAATCCATTTGCTTTCTCTTTATATATTGATTATTGTTGCCAATCTGAAGATTAATTAACTTTGATTTTGTTGGCGAATGGAATAAGTGAAGCATTCCTCGTAATTTCCCAGGAATGATTACACTGAAGCCGGTTGTAATTCCACAAGAAAGAATTATGTAGAATTTCTACCTGCAAACCGACTAATAAGACTTTTGTCTTGGGGTGAAGAAAAAACATATTAACTACATGTCACAAAAGGAAAATTTGTTTTAAAATCTGTTCAAACTAATAATAATAAAAACCCCTAACAAAATTCATTCAGCTGTTTCTCCGCAACTGAGATTCAGTGGTTAGTTCTGTACCTTTACAGAGCTGGATGTTATGGCTTTTTCTGTCTTTCTTCTGAAGGAATTAATCTTCCCTTAATCCACTCCTTTAATCTATATTGGGTTTAGGTGTACAGGGCTTTCAGAACCCTGCTTGGGGTTGAGGCCAGGTCATTTCCTGTGCCTGCCACTCTGGTATAGCTTCTCTATAAATAGGGCCCTGCCAAATTCACAAGCATGAAAAATGTGCTGTGGACTGTGACATCTGATCTTTTGTGTGCTTTCACCCTATACTACAGTGATTTCATGCGGGGAGACCAGCATTTGAGAAACTGGGGGTTCAACATCAAAAGGGAGTTGTCATCAGAGCTGGGCAGCCAGCAAGCAGTGATGGTTGGCTTGATGTCCAATTCTGAAAGCAGCGCCCATCAGCAGCAGTGCAAAAGTAATGGTAGCAGTACCACAACTTTCCCTGCAATAACTTTGTTACTTCCCACTGTTCCGCTTTGGGCAAGGGCCCCCACAATTACAACACAGTAAAATTTCAGATTTAAATAGCTGAAATCATGAAAAGTATTACTTTTTAAAAATCCAATTATCATGAAATTAACCAAAATGGACCTGAATTTGGGAAGGCTCTAGCTATGAATCTGCCTGATCACTCTTGTACTTCCCTTTTTTCCTTTGCTCCAAAGCACTGGTAACAATGTTTACTGAATCATGGCTGTCTGGTGAATCTTTTCAGATTTTGGTGGGAACATCAATGTGGAAACAATTACTGCTTTCATCGATGGAGGTGGAAGCGTCCTTGTGGCTGCCAGTTCTGATATTGGTCAGTAAAAACTGCATGTCAAACAAATGGGTGTAAACCATGGCTTTTCACTTAGTAGCTGCATAATAGGAGTTTGCTGGATCTGGAGAGCACAAATAAGTCCTGTGGGGAGAGTTATCTTCAGAGTTATTAAAACTGGGGATGTTACCTGGTTAAATGATGGCACTTATCTGGTTTTCCCTTTTAAAAGAGGTGCCCCGGCTGCAGGGCCCTGCCACCCAGCACAACTGCTGGAGTTAACTGGCAAGGGCTGGTTAACCATATATCATCAGTAGTTAGAACTCTGCCTAAAGCCTTTATTTAAAGGGAAACTTAGAGGTAGAGCTATACAACACTCTGTGCATTCAAACCATCCTACAAACCTTAATCCTCAGAGGAATTGGTATTAAAGAAAAAGAGAGTGCTTAATTTCACTTCCCAAAGAAAGCTGAGTTCAGCCAACAGTTGTGTACTGACTAATGCACCCAGCAGCATGTTGGGCAGGACATTAGTATGTAGAGTGGGGCTGTCCTTCATTTTTTTATTTGATTTACTTGCTTTTGTGTTTTTTATGTATACTGTGAATTGGGAGTCCAGTTCTCTGTCCTTTACAGGTGATCCTCTGCGAGAGCTGGGTAGTGAGTGTGGAATAGAGTTCGATGAGGAAAGGACAGCAGTCATTGACCATCATAATTATGATATCTCAGACCCAGGCCAGGTAAAAGTCTAGACCAGGGCTGGGCAACCTTTTCTCTATGGGCAGTCATTGATCCACAGGAAAAAAATCACACAGCCCTGCGGGGAGAGGGTGTGTGATGTGAGGGATGCAGTGGAGGCTCAGGGCATCCTCCTGGAGAGAGGCAAGCCAGTACTCACAGCTCCAGCCCCATGGGGAAGATACAGAGTCTGGGGGTGTGGTGGGGGGGAGAAGAGGAAGGACAACATGATGAGTGTAGGACAGGGCTCTGGGCTGGTGCAGGGGTTGGGTTTGCACGAGTGGGTAGGAGGCTCTGAGGTGGGAATGAGGAGTTAGGAGTATTGGAGGGGGGTGAGGGCTGGATTGGGATGAGGGCTCTAGGAAGCAGTTAGGGTATGGAGGTGCATTTCCAACCTGGTGCGTGTGGTTTGGGATGCCCTTGGCTCTGCGCTGCTCCTGGAAGCAGCTTGCACGTCTGCCCCAGGCAGAGGCCAGGTCAGGATGCTCTGTGCAATGTGCCCTACCTGAGCCCACCGGTGCTGCCGTGCAGCTCCTACTGGGCTGTTAACAAGATGCTGATGTATTCATTACATTATCTCGTAGCTTGTGAAAGCTTAACCCAGGTCTCTTCTGTTTCCTCCCTGAAGCACACACTTATTGTTGCAGACTCTGAAAATCTGCTGAAGGCTCCTACCATTGTGGGCAAAACTCCCTTAAACCCTGTTCTCTTTCGAGGAGTCGGGTAAGTGAACTTATGAGGCAAGGCTGGCCGTGGGGCTGTAACTGAGGACACAAACTCTGTTATTGGATGGATTTTTTTGCCCCCATCTTCCCTCCAGATAGGTTATAACCTAGAGCTGGGCCTGTAGGCATTATAGTAAACTAATCATTGTAGGTTTGCTTTGGGTATTTTTGGCCTCAGTTGAGATACAACAGGCATTTGGCCCTTTTACCAGGATGGTGTGAGAGTGAGGGCAGGTGGGAGAGGTGCAGAATCCATACCGGTTGGATAGCCAAAGGTCATTCCTTATTTCTCAGTCTAGTTTTAAATATGCTTGAAATGGAAAACTTCTAATATTAACTCTCTACTGTTTAGTCTGTTCTCTACTTGGACAATGAAAGCAATCTGCACACTTTCATATTCTCATTTCGTCATGTTTATTTAAATTATTTGTATTGGAACTGAAAGCAAAGAAACATTTCAAGTTTTTATAAAAGGTTGTTCTTAAAGAAACTTCAGTCTCTGTGATAGCATTTCTTTAAATATCTATGAGTAGTTAAGCTATTTTAAAGTCAACAGCTAAGACACATTGAAATCAATAAGGCCCAATATTAATTTTGTATAGTAATAGAGATAGCCATGCTGGTCTATATACTATCAAAACGAAAAAGCAGTCCAGTAGCACTTTAAAGACTAACAAGATAATTTATTAGGTGATGAGCTTTCGTGGGACAGACCCACTTCTTCAGATCATAGCCACACAGGTCTGTTCTGGTATAGCTGTGATCTGAAGAAGTGGGTCTGTGCCACAGAAGCTCATCACCTAATAAATTTTGTTAGTCTTTAAAGTGCTACTGGACTGCTTTTTCTCTTTTTTTTTTTTTTTTTTTTTTTTTTTTTACTGAATTTTGTGTTTTTTTTCCTTCTAATTTCAGGCAGATTTGAGTCTTAACCCTAGCTTCTCAACCTCTGAATTTCATATTTGTTAGCCAACTTTAATCTGAATTTAATGTATGCTAATCTTCTTGGGAAGGCTCCTCAGGCTTGACCAGCTTTTGGGTGTATTCCTTGGACTTTAATTCTCTCTTTCACAACAGGATGGTAGCTGATCCTGATAACCCTCTGGTACTAGATATTTTGACAGGATCCTCCACATCTTATTCCTTCTTCCCAGATAAACCCATCACACAGGTATGCTCAGTTACCTTTGTCCTCCTTTTTTTCCCCCTCCCCCCCATCTTTATAGGCCTGGAATGGACCTTGAGAGGCCATTAAGTCAAGTCTCTTGTACTCCTAGCAGGGCTAAGTACTATCCCTGGCGTTTTTTTTTTTTTTTTAGTCTATTTGTCCCAGATCCCTAACGGCCCCCTTGAGAGTTGAACTCGCAACCCTGAGTTTAGCAAGGCAATGTTAAAACCACTGACCTATTCACTCTCCACTGTGGTTGGTTGTTTCTCTTTCAGCAGTTTAAACGTGGAACAAGGGACTTAAAACAAGTGCTTCTCATATTGTATCAAATACCTTATAGGTTTTTTTCAAAACTCAAGAGCACTGTCTCTTAATACTATGTATTTTCTAATATGGAAATCTCACTTCCTTGCAGTAAACTACATCCAAATATGAAATGCCTAGCAAGACTGCACTGGAATATCAGTTTTAACTTTTTGATACTGTTTTGCTATAATCAAAGCAAATAGCCTTGCAAAAGGGCTGAATTCAGCCAGGAATGTAGAAGCAAAAGGCTCTCAATCCCATCACTATTGTGACAGACAATTAAATTTGAAGCCTTTTTCCACTAAGATGCTGGTAGAATGTGGACCAAGTTGGTAGTAATTGGAAACTATTAACACTTTCTAGCAGGACTATGACAGTGTGAAATGAGATGGTCTTCCCAGCAGGGACTGAAAAATTGTGGAAACTGAAATATCCTTTTCCCTTAGAGGGTCCTCTGTTTAGTTTTAAGGCTCTGTAGCTGGCATGGGGTTAAAGATGCTGTTGCAGTTGACAGATTCTGGGAAATTCATGCTTCTCTCCACTTGAGTAGTGTAGTAATCTGCAAAAATGCATTAAGTGTCGTGCCTTCTTCATATGGTGAAATGAAAATTTAGAGAAAAACAATACTGGGGAGTTCACATGAGTGGGATTTAACTGATGGCAGAGGCGTTCAGCTTCTGTCTGCTTAACATTCCCTTCCATAATGAGTATTTGAAGAGGCATATGAATAGTTTAAACATTTCTCTTTAATTAGGCCTGTGAGATATGACTTTTGACAAGACAGTAATAACTGGAATTGTACTTGCTTGGTCCTACCCAGGCCTAGCAGCAGAGAGAAAGTACATTCAGTATCATTTAACACTGACATTTCCCTGCTACTACTGAGTATTTAAACCCCATAGATATTAGTTTCAGTACTTGTCTAAAAAGGTGACTTAAAGTTCAATGCCTTCTTTCCATATATACTAAGCATGTGAGTTTCCGGTTACTTTCTCTTGGTGTGTGATCTTGAACACACCATCTTTGTGGCTTTTATTTCTCTATTCTTGGCTGTTTGTGATGTTTGTCTAGCAAATAAGAATCTACACTCACTATATGTCTTGTCTGTACTGTATCCAGGCCATCTCATTTGGGGCTTCAAGATGCTACTATAATACAAATCATTACTGCAGGTTTAAATATATTCTTGTCCTATTTCAGTACCCTCATGCTGTTGGGAAGAATACCCTTTTGATTGCTGGTCTCCAGGCCAGGAACAATGCCCGTGTTGTTTTCAGTGGCTCATTGGACTTCTTCAGTGATGCTTTCTTCAACTCTGCTGTGCAGAAAGCTACACCTGGCTCTCAGAGGTGCGCTACCTTAACATGGCCTTTTGTGAGATGAGTGGACTACTCAGGTTTTTCTGCCCAAGTACAGTAAACTGTTGTTCAACGGATATTTGATCAACTGGAACTCTCGGGTACCCAGCATAACACCAGCAAGCCCTGAGCTGTGACTGGCTTGCCTTTTTTTTTTTTTTTCTTTCTCTCTCCCCACCCCCCGACAGTCCTTGGGTGCTGCGTGAGCCCTCCGTAGG
The DNA here is from genome assembly GCF_033958435.1 of Carettochelys insculpta. Classification (NCBI taxonomy): domain Eukaryota; kingdom Metazoa; phylum Chordata; order Testudines; family Carettochelyidae; genus Carettochelys; species Carettochelys insculpta. The sequence continues at coordinate 11,180,008 of NC_134159.1, forward strand.
CTAAGCAGGTCTATTGGTAGCGCTGCACTCGTAGCTGTCAGGCGAGTCTCGCTGTGCCATGGCTGCTCGTCCCAGTGCCAGATGAGGCACTCAGAGGTCCCTGTTCTCCAGGCAGGGGGTTGGCTGCAGGGCAACAGTCAGGGCTCCCCGCACTGCACAGTCAGGCACAAGCCCTGCCAGCAGCTCCCCACGCCGCATGGCCAGGCGCAAACCCACCAGCGCCTTCTGCTGTCACCACCAAAAGGTAAACAAGGCAGTGGCTGAAGGGAGGTGCCACTGGGAGGGCAGGATGTGCTGAAATTCTTACTTGGGGGGGGACACTGCCCACTGCCTGTGCCTCCCCCTGGCTAGTCTCGATTAACCAGAATATTTGCATATCCTGCAACCTTCTGATCCCGGGGTTGCCGAATATGAAAGCATTTACTGTAGTTTGGGTGTTTCTTTTTCATCAAGGCTTCCCTTGCAGGTGATGAGAACGAATTGTGTTAAAGATGACTCACAGGGAATATACTGAATACTATCATAACTATCCAGCCCTGTTACTGTAAAAATCTACACTGTATAAGTTACAATAAGGCTTAAGTGCAGTGCAAATTAACAGTCTTGCTGACCCATATGGCTGTCTCCTTTCCTTATAAGTAAGTGTAAGAAGTACGTTTCACTATTTTAATCAGCTACCTTGAAGACCTACTAGTCAGTTGGGGTCTAGAGATTGGTCTTACTGGAAAACTCTGATCATTTAAAATGGGTACTAACTTTCTGACACGGCACTTAGTTCTTGGAGAAACTTCATAGGATACCAGATTACAAAAATGTTTGGTCCCATGAATGCTCTCCAATGCAGTGTCACCCACCATGCTTCTGTTCTCAACCTCTCACCATCTCTAGGTACTCTCAGACTGGTAACTACGAGCTGGCTGTTGCCTTGTCCCGCTGGGTATTCAAGGAAGAAGGTGTGTTGCGGGTTGGAGCGGTATCTCACCACCGTGTAGGGGAGACATCACCACCTAATGCCTACACTGTCACCGACCTTGTGGTAAGGCTGATTGTAGGCAGATGAGCTAAATAGGCTTGTGCAGAGCATGCATGCATGTTCGTTGGGCTAGGAGTGTTGTGGAAGCTTGTTTTTCTTCGTTTCCGGTGAGAAAGATGATGGCTCGCACCCAAGAACTGACCCGCCAAAGTGTGAAATTTCAGAGACCATGAAGAAGTAGAACAGCCATACTGGGCCAAATCAAAGGCCCGTCTAGCCCAGTACCCTGTCTTCTAACCAGGGCCAATGCCAGGTGCCCCAGAGGGACTGAACAGAACAAGTACAGTAGAACCCTGAGAGATGCGCACTCAAGTTGTGCGAATCTCAGGTTACCCCGACTCTGAGTGGCGGGGAGCTGGCTTCAGGCTGCCCACCTCTCATGGGAGCTGGGAAACTGACCAGTGCAGCGGGGCTGGTCAGCTTCCCAGCTCCTGTCAGTGGTGGGCAGCTGGGAGCCAGGCACCACCTCCACGCAACTCACAGGAGTGAGGAAACTGACCAATTCTACTGCACTGGTCAGTTTTCCCACTCCTGTCAGTGGCAACAGCGGAGAGTCTGACTCTCGGCTGCTGCCACTGACAGGAGCAGGGAAACTGCTCCAGTCAGGCACAGCAAAAGTCAGGCTGCTGCCCCAACAGAAGTGGCTGCCATCCCTGACAGATGCAGGGAAACTAATTTCCCCTCTCCTGTGAGCAGCGCACAGCCCAAAGCCAGGCTCTCAGCTGCCTTCCACTCACAGGAGACAGGAGACTGATCAGCACTGCCGCACTGGTCAGTTTTCTGGCCCCCTGCAGGTTATACGAAATTTGACTTATGTGGGATTGCACAAGAACGCAACCTCTGCATAAGTCAGTGGCGTACTGGATCATCAACTGATCCATCCTATCACTCATTCAAACACAAGTGGTGTTTTTCTTCCTTTGAAGAAAATGTCACATTCTTGAGTGTGCTTCCCCACTAACTTGGAGGCAGAGTCTAACAAACCTTTAGTTCCTACATGTAACTTCTCACTTAATGCTAAATTTCAGACTGCTCATCATCACCTATACTTGAGTATCGTTCAATATTAAATGGTGGCAGCAGCCAGCTGTGGAGAAGTCTGTAATCTTATGTATTACCTAAGTTTGCTAAGGGGGGGTTGGCATATCATTGGGAGTGACTTCTCTGAAGTCATGAAACTTCTTGATAAACAGGTATCTGAGTGTGATCCAATTGCCTTCTCTATTGTGATGGGTTGGATCACAGAGATCCCCTTGAGACTGTCACACAATGTGTTCATCATATCATTGAGCCTGCCTATTTACCCTCTGAAGCGCCCCACCATCCTGAGCTGCTGGGCCAGAAACTCTGGTCTCTCCCAGCAAATGCACTGAGTTGGGGTAACAGCTTCCCAACAGGGTAACACAGATGCTGAAGCAGCTCAACTCTGGGAGGACTTCCCTGTAGGGACCTGATAGTGCCTAGAAGCGCAGCCTTCAAAATGGACCAAAACCTCAGATTCTGTCTTCCTCTGTATAACAGTTGTACATAGAGAGAGCTCATAAATTCATCCCCTTTATTAATGGGAGAGATGCACAGCTGCTCCCTCTTACCTTTGCTCCACCCAATAATAATTGTGTGTACTGAATTTGATAAGTGTTTTAAAGATTTAAACATAGGATTTAAGTGACCAGGTGAAAGTACATAGAGTAAAGCAAATTACTAATCTAAAACACAACATGTTAGCTAAACCTAATATATATTTTTCTCACTGGAGACCTTAGAGCCCTGTAAATCTGCAGGTAACTTCAGTTGTGAGTGTGCATGCAGATATCCACCTCTCATTTTTGTGAATACATATACTGTATCCATGCAGGGCTTTACTAGTCCTTATTCCAGGTAAAATCTTTCAAGTAAGAGCTGATCTTTTCTCTGGTTTGCATCTAACAGCTTTGTGTATATTTAGTTCTTTGTTTTCAGGCTTCTTCATTTATATCCTCTTAGGATGTGGAAGGCAGTTTCAAAAGCCAGCTGAAGACTATCGTTGATTACTTCCCATATTTTAAGTAGAATTTTCCGAGGGTGGGAAGTCTGTTGCCTTCCCTCCATCCCAATTTAAAAAAAAATCAGGCTGGATTCCAGCACCAGCGTGTCTGTTCATACTTTTTTTTTGTAAGACAAATCAGTTTGGAATGTGAGGGGAAAAAAAACAAAACCATTCCCAGATCATTGTTTGAGCACTGAGCCATTAAGTTCCTTAAATACCTGTAATGCCTCTCACTAATTCCAGAGTAATAAACCGATTTACACTTCCTATTTCTAACTTCACATATAAGAATGATACAAGCATACAAATAGAACAGACACATTCAGAGGATCACAGGCTTTTGTATGATGGTTACTTGATCTGTTTTGCATAAAGCATCTTGGAGTTATGTATGCTCATAAAATATGGGGATGGACAGTGTCACACCTGTTACCTCCATTTGACTCAGTTGTGATGCTAATCCTCTCAGTACACTGGCAAGCCTAACATACCTTGTTGCTCTGGATAGAAATTGCAGCTATTGGTGACAGAGGGTAGATTTACTATCCCACTCTCCAGTTTGAGTTAGTTCTACATTGGTGTGCCCACTGACTGAATTGTTATTGAGTGGGTGGGGGGTTCTTCCTTTTAAGTGTGTGGTAGCTCATCTACATTTCCAAGTATGGAAATTCATGTGGATTCTTAGTTTGGAAATAGCAGATATTGGAACATTTCTTGTTACCCCTCTTGACTGCATGGAAAAGTGGAGTTCTTAGTTTAGGGTTGAGATTTTCAATACATGGATTTCAGATATCAGCTTATTGATTGTGCCCTACTAAATTCACAGTCCACTTTGGTCAATTTCATCTTTTAAGGTGTTCCTGTTTTCAGATGGGAGTCATCAAAAGGGGCTGCGAAGGGGTTAGGGTGTTACCCACACAAAATGCTGTCATTCCCACACTCTAGGGGTGCACACCTTTACCCAGTTCCTAGAGTTTAAGGTGTAACCCTGTTAATTTAAATGTCCACCTTTTCTCAATTCCTAGGGCTTAGGGTATAATTTCCTGCAGATTTGCAGGACCTTATCCTGTCCCTCACCAGTCCCACAGACTAGCATCTTGAGCCCAGTGAATTGTAGAAGCCCCGGCTCTCCTATATTTCTGTGGGCGCTCTAATTTTACAGTCCATGATGGATTTTTTTTCCCCCACAATTGTGAATTTGATAGGTCTTTCCCATTTCCAGTATCGTCTTCCCTTATGCCTCTGCTAACAGTGTGCTTTCTTTATGTTACAGGAGTACAGCATTGTGATTGAAAAGCTCTCCGATGGGAAGTGGATCCCCTTTGATGGAGATGATATTCAGCTGGAATTTGTTCGTATTGATCCGTTTGTAAGGACTTTCCTGAAGAGAAAAGGTAGGTTTCCTATCTTCTATTGTACAACTAATGTTTCCTGCAGTAGGGCATTGTTCATCACCATAACACAAGACTACTACGTCATCCTTGTGCTCCATGTGGTGCATCAGTCATCTACAAGTCTCCTCCACTTCGCTCTGTCTTGGGACAAAACTTCTAGCTGGCTTCAGGAGTACCCCAGTTGTCCTTCAATATCAGTAGATCTCCATGTTGTCCAAGGTCTTCCTCTTTTTTGCGATTGCCTTGCAAGGTCCACGTGAGAGCTTGATGGACTATGCTGGATGATGGTTTTCTAAGAGTGTGGACTAGCCACCCCTACTTCCTTCTCTTGATTTGAACGTCAGTTGGTTCTTGTCCTGCTCTGTTCCTCATTTCTGACAAAGTCTTGCCATTTGAGGTGAAGGATGTACCTCAGGCATCTGTTTATAAATGTCTAGTTTGTGATCTGAAGATTTTTTGGTACACCAGGTCTTGCATCCATACAAGAGCACACTCTTCACAGTTGTATTGAAGATCTGCAGTTTTATCTTCACAGATATTATTTTTGAACTCCATGTGGGATGGAGAGTCTTGAATACAGCTGTTGCTTTCCCTACCCTGGCACTGATATCCTTATTTCTTCCTCCATCTGTGCCCTTAATATTTCCCAAGTAGGTAAACTGCTCCACATCTTCCAGGGCATCCTCTCCCAGTGTGGTGTTGGTGTTGTTGGACAGGTTAATCCTCGTTGTCTTGGTGTTTCCCCTGTTAATACTCAGTTCAGTTATTGAGACAGTTTTGTCTAGTGGTGTGACCTTTTCTTTCATGCAAGTCTGAAAGGAGGGCGACATCATCAGCAAAATCAATGACCTTTAGCTGTTTGAAAAGTGTCCACTGAATGCCTCGTTGATGGCCATCTGTTGTCATGTTCATAGTCTAGTCCATCGTGATCAACAACAGGAAAGATGAAAATAGGCATCCTTGTTGCACTCCCAACAGTATGCTGAAGGATTCTGTCAAGACACCATTGTGAACAACTTGGCATGTTGAGGGTTCATACGTTGAACAAATCATGTCAATATCTGATAGGATGCCATGGTGTTGCAGCAGTTCCCATAAAGTGTCTCTATCAATGTTGTCAAAGGCTTTTTTCGAAGTCTATGAAGGTTATGTATGGGGGGAGTTCGACTTGAGTGACTGTTCTGTGATCGCTCTGAGAGTTGCTATTTAGTCAGTACAGGATCTCTCACTTCGGAAGGTGGCCTGTTCTTCCCTTAGCTGTCTATTGATTTCTGTCTTCATTCTTTCCAAGCGAATCCTGTTGAACACTTTCCCTGGAATAGCCCATAACATGATGACCCTCCAGTTCTTGCATTCCTTCAGGTTGCCTATCTTTGGAAGCTTGATAAGGTAGCCATGTTTCCAGTCTTGTAACACAAGACTAGGCGTTGATTTTTTTTTCCTTTGCCCACCACTGAAACTCACCTCATTTATAGGTATTGACTTGGACCAATACAGTTCTTCTCAGTGGGCCATGTACAGAATCACTATGGGAAGGGTGATCCACTGTTAAGAGGGAGGGTGCAATTCACACAGCTCTCCTACATTTCCTTCTTCAGTGGAGCAGCTTTGGGTTTCAGAGCCTAGTCTTCATTCCAGTTTGGAATCGGCACCCAGTGGGTTTGGAGGGGATAGAGCTGTGACCAAAGGAGGTGAGGGAAAACTTCCAATGAGGATATTAACTCCATCTAATGCTCTTGTTCTATTTCCTGTACAATCTAAATGGTGTTGGCTTTCTCCTAGGTGGCAGATACAGTGTGCAGTTCAAGCTTCCGGATGTTTATGGAGTGTTTCAGTTTAAAGTGGATTACAACAGGCTGGGATACACCCACCTGTACTCTTCTACACAGGTAAATGTTGTGAATCACATCTCCTACCACACAGAGCAGAATATATGAGTATTGTTGAGATTTCAAATGAGGTATTTCAGCTCGCAAATGGTTTTTGAGTGGGTACAACCTGGGCTGTTAATCTTGGTACCACTAAGCTGCATCCAACATTCTTTGGTGCATGAAATGGATATGAAAGCTATCTTATTCTATTACTGTCTTCATTTATATTTAGGCAGGTCTCTGTAGAGACAGTTTTTTACCCTCACCTTCTTGTCTCTTAAGGCCATGCTAGACACCTACCAAGGCTGCCTGTACTGAGGCTTAAGGTTTGCTAACATACTTCTACAGAATTTGAGGATCTGGAGATTTAAAAAAAGGGATCCATCACATCTCTTGTTTAAAAACAAGCAGTAGTTGAACCACTTCTAGGAGGTATCATGTGTTTACATTTCTGTTAAACAGCCATCTACATGGGGCATCGTCAGAATGGGTGTTTAAGTTAAATAACAGATCTAGAGCCGAGATACTCCTTCCATGCAGAGAACTAAATTAACTCCTCTCCTGTGACCCTGCTCTCATATTCTCTTTTCTTCCAGGTGTCTGTACGTCCCCTCCAGCACACACAGTATGAGCGTTTTATCCCTTCAGCGTATCCATATTATGCCAGTGCCTTCTCCATGATGATAGGCCTCTTTGTGTTCAGCATCGTCTTCTTGCACATGAAGGAGAAGGAGAAATCTGACTGAGAAGCTCTCAGCAGCAGAAAGAGCCCTCATCTAAAAAGTAGACTCCATGTGGAGACTGGCAGCACTCAGGGCACAGATTATAAATGTTTGGGGAATGGACTCCTCAGCTGATAGGAGACGGATTGAGCTATGGGGTTTTCAAGACTAAAGTGACTAGTGGGCAAGAGATGTGAAAATTTGTCTGAGACGAAGCCACTGATGTCCACAAGATCAAACTGGATGGCACTGCAATGGCAATTCCAATATTGGTGTTTAATTGGGGGAGGGGCGGGGGTAGAACAACTTTATGTCCATCCCTTCTCAGGCTCTTCAAGATTGTTCTTATTTCCAAAATAAAGATTTGTTCCTCTTGCTTTTTGCTGGAGTGTTTGATTTTTGTCATGTGAGGTTTCCTTGACAAACATTTTAATGCAATAAATTGGCCGTGTGTACTTTTCATCTAAAGCAGAACATCTTGTCACTGTTGGGAAAGTATTTGAGATGAGACAATTAAATAAAACATTGCTGTTGCCATATTGTAAGGAAATGGCCCCAACTCTAGAGCTAATGTTGCAGTGAGGTTCCTGTTATGAGGTTTTATTTTGCATCTAATCAAATGGGAGTTTTCTGGAAAAACAAACAATTCAGACAAACTTGATAAGGGAGGTCTTTTGAAGGATATCATTGGTATCTTTTTTTCCTCCAACATTCTGATCTAGAAACTTGACTCTGAGTGCTAGGCTATAGAGGCATCTTGGAGAATGTCTCAGGATTTAACTCCATCAGCTGCTGCCCAAGTTCAAATTCTCCAAAAAATCTGAAGAGCTAAATGTAGTGGAAGAGAGAAAAGTGCCTAGCATTTTGTTGCCAAAAAAGCAGCCTAATGTACCCAATGGGGGGATAAACCCCTATGCCCTAGTTCTCTTTGCAGCAGCTCAGAGGTCCTACCTCACTCACTTCTGATAGCCAATATGCAAAGTTTCCTTCCTAGGGCAGTGGGGTACCACTGCAGCTTCCACACTGTACTGATTGGGCTGAATCAAGACAATCTGGGGTTGGATCTGGTTGGGCAGGAAGCAGCCTAGGTGTGGCTGTTTCCTTCTCTGGTGGTGGGAAGGTCAGTACTAGGAACTACTTGCCTGGAAGCTTTTCTTTTGCTATTTCTATTGGCCAGAATCATGGCCAATGGGAGCAGAGGGGGCAGTGCTGGGTGCTGCAGGAGGTATGGAGTTATATATGCCCCTCTGCAGGTAAGTGCCCTCTCATCACCCACAGACAGCTGCTCTATCCGGACCCCAATCCTCCAGGCTGGACCCTCCCTCCCACCCACATCTTTGCACTCTCCTGCCCAAACCTTACTCCCTCATTCCTGCATGCTCCAGCCTACCCCCTAACACCCCCTCCCCACACATAGAACCCTTCCTTTTTGACCCCTCCAAGAGTCTGGGAGGCCTCATAAAATCTACTAGCCTAGGGCCTCTGGAAGAGTTAATCTGGCTGGGGGAAAGACTTGAAGCTGTGGCTCCAAGTCCTACCGAGTCTAAATTAGCTCTAGTGATCCTATTAATAATGACTCACTGGAGTCTAAACACAGTTTGAGAACCACCGAAATAAAGAAAAGGTTAGCTCTGGGAAGAATACATACTAAGAGGGGCTAGAATGTTTCTACTGAAATGAGCTTGAGACAATAAATGGCACTCCACCTGAATTAGAAGCCCTGTAAAACTATGGAGCTTCTAAGATCTGCAGTCTCCTAAGCACATCTAGGCTACGTCTACACATGCACGCTACATCGAAATAGCTTATTTCGATGTAGGGACATTGAAATAGTCTATTTTGATGAATAACGTCTACACGTCCTCCAGGGCTGGCAACGTCGACGTTCAACTTCGACATTGGGCAGCACCACATCGAAATAGGCGCAGCGAGGGAACATCTACATGCCAAAGTAGCACACATCAAAATAAGGGTGGCAGGAACAGCTGCAGACAGGGTCACAGGGTGGACTCAACAGCAAGCTGCTCCCTTAAAGGGCCCCTCCCTGACACAGTTGCACTAAACAACACAAGATCCACAGAGCCGACAACTGGTTGCAGACCCTTTGCATGCAGCATGGATCCCCAGCTGCAGCAGCAGCAGCCAGAAGCCCTGGGCTAAGGGCTGCTGCCCACGGTGACCATAGAGCCCCGCAAGGGCTGGAGAGAGAGCGTCTCTCAACCCCTCAGCTGATGGCCACCATGGCAGACCCCGCTATTTCGATGTTGCAGGAGGCGGATTGTCTACACGTGCCCTACTTCGACGTTCAACTTCGAAGTAGGGCGCTATTCCCATCCCCTCATGGGGTTAGCGACTTCGATGTCTCGCCGCCTAACGTCGATTTCAACTTCGAAGTAGCGCCCAACACGTGTAGCCGTGACGGGAGCTATTTTGAAGTTGGCGCCGCTATTTCGAAGTAGCCGGCACGTGTCGACGCGGCCCTAGTTAAATTAGTATCTTCAAACACAACACGAAGTCCTGTGGCAGCTGATGGACTAACAGCTATTTTGGAGCATAAGCTTTCGAGGGCATCTGACGAAGCGGGTCTTTGCTCTCGAAAATTTATGCTCCAACATCCCTGTCAGTCTGTAAGTTGCCACACGACCTCTTGTTACCTTTTCCGAGCAATGCGGCTAGTTTGTCCCAGGAACCGGGGGCGGCGGGGCCCGAGGCCCGGCTTGTAAAGACTGTAAAACGGAACCAGATGGCAGCGCTGGCGCAGCAGAGCCGCCAAGGCCGGCCAGGCCGTGCGATGGGACTGGGGCACTCCCCGCACCTCCATCGTACAGCCTGGCACCGCTGCCCCCTGCGGCAAGCCGGGCCTGCGACAGCTCTGCTGGGCGCCCCGAGGCCGCGGCACGTGGGACCCGCTGGCGGCGGGCGGGCCTGGCCGCGGAGGCAACACAGGCTGGTCGCCCCGCCGGCGTCCGGAGCCGGGCAGTTGCCGCGCGTGCCGCGCTGCGCTTCCGGGGGCCGAGTCGCCGCGAGCCCAGACGCTGCCGCCCCAACTTCCGGCTGCGCGACAGCGCCGGCCGGGCGGGGCTTTTACGACAGGGGGCTGGGGCAGGCGGGACGCTTGGCGGCAGCGGACTGTGAGCCGCGGCGGAGGGCGAAGCGCGAAGCGGCTCGGCTCGGCCCGGCCCTGCCATGCTGGTCACCGTGTTCTGCCTGCGCCGGGACCGCTCCGAGCTCACCTTCTCCCTGCAGGTGGACGCCGACTTCGAGCTGCAGAACTTCCGGGCGCTCTGCGAGCTGGAGTCCGGCATCCCCGCGGCCGAGAGCCAGGTGAGGAGACTCCCGCCTGCTGCGGGGAGACGTCCCGATCGCTCCCCCAAGCCGGGCAGGGCCGGGCTCCTCGGCCGTGGAGCGCCCCCTCCCAGCCACGAGGGGACCCCTTCCGTCAGCCGGGCCCCTCTGCCGGGGGAGACCCTCGCTCCTGTCCCCTCCTCTGTCTGCCCTCATCCCCGTGTACCCCCGCCCCGGGGAGTCGTGCCTGGGACCCGCCCGCTCCTCCAGCCGCTCAGCCTCCCAGGCTGTTCCCCTGGCCGCCGGGTCATATGAAGTGCGGGGTGCGGGGGTGCCTGGGCCTCGGCTCATCCCAGGGTCCCCATCTGGTGCTTCTGGGAGGAGAAGCTCCCTAGTGTTTCCTGTGAATGAGACAGTTGTGGAATTAAGGAACCTGAACAGGTGTGTCTCCATTTCCCCCCTTTTCTCCTCACTCTCACGGGGACGACCACGTTCACCTCTCGTTAGCCTCTCGGTCGCAGTATCAGCGGTGGAGGTGGATCTTAGGTTCCATCTCTTCTCTTTTAGAATTGCCATGGGGCCTTGTCGAGGAAGTGAACCTGTCCACTCTGGCTCACAGTAGCCAAAAGGTGTCATCTCCCCAGGAAGTGACTCCCCAGTACAGCTGTGGGATCACTTCTCCTGTCTTCCGGACACATCTCCCACTGAACAGAGCTAGAGTCTCTCTCCTCCCACTCGCCATCCCAGACCCCCAAGAGATGCAAAGTCTGAAGACTTTCCGTCTCACGTGATAGAAACCCCTCTATTCTCTTTCTGGGTAGAGTAGTTCTAGGCTGTTGAATACCAGGTGAAATCATCATCCTCATTTTCAGAAGCAAAAAATAATCTTTTCTGTCTTGTGGAAAAGTCTTGGGTCCATTGAAAGCCACATTTTAGGGGGTTTTTTTCTGTTAATGAAAGGTTTTTGGATCCACCAAATCTTTTTATTTGCTAGAACAGTCTCTCACAGGTGCCACTCTTTCTAGTGTCCCCTGCTATGCCATTTTAAATCTGCACTCCAGATGTGGCATCTGCATCCCTAGCAAGAAGGGAAAGTAAGGATTTTTCTGCCCTTTAAGAGTAATGAAGTTGTGTGAGCTTTGGGGTAAGGAGCCTGGCCTCTCAGCTGCCTGGCTTGGGAAATGTCTCTGAATTGCTACAAGGAAGTTGCTACGCCTCATCTGCATCTAAGAAATTAACTCCCTCTCCCTCATCTACTGAGAAGAGAGGGCAGCATTTTTCAGATGAGAATTCTCTAAGACTTCCTCTGTCATGAGCTACATCAGATTGACTTGGTCCCAGACCCTGCTCCAGCCTGAAAGACTGGTTTGGGGTGTGTGAGAATGAAGCGTCCTCTCCTTTTGGGAGTGAGAGGAATCTCAAGTGAAAACTGGTGTCTGACTTCTGCTGAGAATATCTCAATCCAGTTCAAATTCAGTAAGGCTTTACTGTTTTGACATGCTGCCAAAAGTGTTGCCAAAATGTAAGGGGGGCAGGGGAATGCTATTTGATGTCTGACAAATACACTGCACCCAGGATCAGCTTACACACTATTTGATGTTTGATCTCCTATGTCCACTTGTCATTTCTGTCCACTTCTGATCTAAAGGCAGTGTTGTTATGTAGTACAGTGCCATCTCTGCCCTCTCTCTCCTTTCTCATAACACCAAGTCAGTTTCTTGACATAGTCATCAAACTGCATGGAGCATTCTGTAATCATTGCCTTTGCTTTTTTGGTCTTTTTCTAAAACTACACTCAAAGCTTTGAACTATTCAAAATACTGCAACTTAAATTTTAAATGGATGTTTGTGAAGGACTTTTAGATTGCCAGCCCTGGAGTTTCATGTCAGTTTCTCTCTGCAGCAAGTTATAGGCAGCAACAGTATAATAAGCTTTTCTCCCACAGAGCCTAAGAATTCTGACTCATCTTAGTTCTGGCTGAGCCACTGCCACACCCATTCTGCTGTGATTGGGTTGAGAGATATACTTTTGCTGCCATTTAGAGACAGTAAGGAGGTTGATTGAGGTGGACTGTTTTGTGGTATGGACATCGTCAGATCATTTTCCAGAGGCTGCCAAACAGTCACCATGTATATTGGTGGCCAAGCTGGTTTGCGTTTTTTTTTAAATTTAAGGTAAAGTTTAGGATGTTCTCTGGGAAAAGACCTAGGAGTACAGCTTTAAAAAGTCAAATAGTCATCCTTTTGTTTCCCAAATAGTCAGACTGTCTGTGCATCCTATTGGGTATTTGAGTAATGCTGTTGATATGATCAGACAGTGTTTGCAAACTCAATTTGTCTCCCTAGGTAGTATCTTTCAATTTTGGTTCAACACTTTAAGACATGTAAAAATCCAAGGAAATCAAAACATAAGCTCTTAAGGACCTGAATCATGCTTTTATATATAGCCTATATAAAACAAACCAGCAGTCGTAGCATTTTAAAGACTAACAAAATATTTGTTGTATTAGAATACAGACTAACGTGGCTACTTCTCTGCTACTATAGCCTATACAGTGCAACAGAATTCTGATTTTTGGCATCTGGGCACTACAGAAATATGAATAATAATAAAGGACATCTAAAAAAGAAACACAAAAATATTGTGCATAGTTGCCCCATATACACAGTACAGTTTTAATGATGACTTTTGATCCCTTCTGTGTTTGTGGGCGTTGATATCAGTTAGCTAGCGCTGGAAAGCTCTATATGTTTTCTGCTTCCCCGACATGCTGCACACCATCCTATTCAAAAATGTTAAGGGCTGCATAAATGCTAAATATCAAAATATGTTTAACTGTATGTTAAACCTATCGTAAGCAACCCTGGAATCAAATCACTGATCTAACTGATCAAAATGAGATTAGAAAATCAGAGGCCTTTAGAGTTCCTTACAGAAAACTTAATCTTTCTCAATGGGCTGCGAGGGACCCATTCTTCTTAGCCTGCTGTCAACCCATGTTTATACAAAGAATTAATATTAATACCATACACATGCTCTTAAATGAGTCTTGTTCTGGTACAGTAAAATCAGAGTCCCAGGCCCCTCCTGGTCCATGGTCTTGGTCTCGGCTTGCCTATAAGGGAGAGGATCCCATGACCATTAAGTAGCAGTTAACACTGAAAGCTGCAATTTCAAAAACAAAAATATCCAGTGTTCTTCCTATTGCCAATGTCCAGCATAACTCTGTATGTGAGAATGTACAAATGCCTGGAGCCAAAGGCTCAAGTTTCCAAAGTACTGCCTGAAGTGTAAACACCTCATGTTTTTCAGCTATGTCTCAGCAGCTACTTGCATCATGGTAACATGACAACACTGAATCTATTTTAAGATGATGGGTGGTCGTGCTCTCACTTCTTTGAGACTTTTTTCTTCTGAGCAAATATTGGTAACATTTTATGTAATACCTTCTACAGTTATCTATATCGGATAACCTACAATTGACTCCAAATGCTTCTGCTTCTCTTCTCCTTTCCATTTACTCGTTTCTTGCTAATTTCCTGCTTCCATCCATTCTCGCCTTTATTGACCATTTTCCCTTTCTGCCTACATATTTGCTGGCCTCATACCTGTGAGGGCCCCGCAAGAGACTTTAATCTACTGTATATTTTAGAGAGCATGTGCATCTGTCTGTCCATCACTCTGTCCATGTGTCCATTTAGCCAAGAATTTCTCCTAAATGGTAGGAGCTAGCACCACCAAAATTTGTATGCCATTTCCTCTTACAACTTAAAGCAAGGTCACAGTTTGGTTCTGCCAGCACAACAGGAATGCAAGTAGAATGCCACTGTTTCAGATACGACCCTGAGGTTAGGACAGCAAGTGCTGTGGCCTTGGGAAGCAGTTACTGGCCAGCACCATGGCCCCTATGACCTTGGTCTGCCCCAAGAAGAAGCTTCCAGCTGCTGTGCAGCCCCCACCGTCTCATCCCATCATACCACATAGCCCCCACCGCCCCTCTTTGCTCCTGGGGAGCAGCTGCCAATTGGGCTGCATGGGACCCATGCCTGGCTGGCCCAGGGAGAAGCTTGTGTGGCCCTGGCCCAGCCCAGAGCAAAGCCAGATAAGTTTTCTAGAACTTACATTTAACAACTCACCCAGGCTACAGATTCCCCAGCCTTGGACTGGTATCACTGGCATCATCCAAATACCAAATCCCTTTGAAAACCCAGGAAAGTGCACTTGGAAATTCCTTCCTATGGGATATCCCCAAGCTCTTTTAATCCTCTCTCTGGAGAGCTTGAAACCCAGATGCTGAGATCAGCTGAAAATCTCTTAATAGTTCTGCTGTGCAGTCTTAAGCACTTGCGTGCACAGAGCCCCCTGCCTTCTAGGACACAGGAGTCAGATTGTGTGCTTAAATGGTGATATTTTTCACACACAAAAGGAAGAAAAAACATTTAGTGAAACATCAGGTTCCCTGTCTGGGTGTCAGCTTGACAAGTTACAGTATAAGTTACAAAACAAAAAGCAGTCAAGTAGCACTTTAAAGACTAGCAAAATAGTTTATTAGGTGAGCTTTCGTGGGACAGACCCACTTCTTCAGACCATAGTTCTGGTCTGGATATGGTCTGAAGAAGTGGGTCTGTCCCACGAAAGTTCACCTAATAAACTATTTTGCTAGTCTTTAAAGTGCTACTTCACTGCTTTTTGTTTTGATAGTGTATAGACTAGCACGGCTTCCTCTCTGTTACTATAAGTTACAAGTATAAGAATAGTTGAATGTGCTGAGCACAGCACATTCAAGTCCAGTTAACACAAAGAAAATAACCTGATCGCATCTAACTAAACATTTCCTTTTCATCTTACATGTTTGTAGTTTCAGTACTTAGGGTACTTCTTCACTACAACATTTGATTGAATTTAAGGTCTGTTTCCGAGCGCCCAGTTTTACAAAGTCCAGGGTGCCTGTCCACATGGGCACATGAAGTCGACAGTGTGTGCCCCCTTTCTCAGCAATGCACTGTATGGGTACCTATCCCACAGTTCCTGCTATTCTGTTGCATTGTGGGTGTCTGCCTCAGGGTCTGATGGGACAAAAATGTGCCACGGATGCTGTGTGTGGTGTTGGCACCCCGTAGTGCATTTCTCTCCTTTCCATTTGCCCTTTGGAAAGCAATGGCAAAAAGTGATTTCAGCCCTTTTTTTCCACACCCGTTTAGATGCCCTTGCAAGGCTAGCATGGAACCCATACTACTTAAAACGGTTGCGACAAATATTATGAGCACCTCATGCATTGTGCTGTGAACTCTGCAGAGCCTAAGTGACTTTGAGAGCAACAGAGGCTCAGAGGAGGACATGGACATCCATGAATGTGAGAGACTGTAGAGGAGGAATGGGGAGATGCTGGCTACTCTCCATGCAGTCAAGTGCCAGTTCTGGTGATGGTGAAGTAAGCTCACGCTGGTGGGACCACATTGTTATGCGGCTGTGAGATGATTAGCAGTGGCTACAAAACTTCCATGTGTGTAAGGTCACTTTCATGGAACTTTGTGAATTGCTTTCCCACGCCCTGAAGCACTGCAATGCCAAAATGAGAGCTGTTCTGACAGTTCAGACATGTATGGCAGTTGCTCTGTGGAAGTTTGCAAGATCAGACAGCCACCAGTCAGCGGGCAATGAATTCAGATTAGGCAAATCTACAGTGGTGGCTGCTGTCATCCAGGTAGCCAAGGAAATCAGCACCCATTGCTACAAAAGACAGTGATTCTCGGAAGTGTGCAGGACATAGTGTACCATTTTGCCACCTTGCCACAGGAGTACAGCGCCCACAAGGGGTGCATCTGCATGGTGTTGCAGGTATTGGTAAATCACAACGGTCATTTTGCTGACATCAATCAATGTGGGATGGTCAGGAAAAGTGCCCAAAGCGCACATCTTTAGGACCGCTGGTCTGTTTAGAAAGCTTCAGAATGGGACTTTGTTCCCAGACCAGAAATTCCTAGAACTGCCAACAGTGATTCTCTGTTACCCAGTTTACCCCTTGTTCCCTTGGCTCATGGCTGTGGCTACACAGGAAGTCTGGATCACAGTAAGGAGCAGTCGAACTACAGGGAGGCTTGGCAAAACAGTTTTATGAATGACCATACAGTGACATGACAGTCGTAATGTCTGTTGCTCTTAAGGAGGTCCCCCCAGACGATGTGTGCTTGCCTATAAAATGTGCGAACCAACCTCTCTTCCCACCCTCCCTTGTGACACAAGCACATGGGTTTTTTGGGAACACTAAAGGAGTTCATTTCAGGGGCTTCGGAGGGGGTAAGCGAGGGCATTTTGCCATCGCAGGTGGGGGAATGTGGGTCTTCTGCTTTCAGAAGCATCCCTGGGCGTGGAATGCAAGGCTGCCCTCGACTCCCCACGCCCCCCCCCCCACTGCATTCTGGGTTGCCAAGCAGGGGAGGTTAGGGAACATGGTGAAGAGGGCATGTGGTTCATCATGGGCTGTGGTGGGCTCTGTGCTCCATTACTAGGCAATGCAGGAGCTCTGTTTGCTGCCTCATCAGATGCAACATCTCCCTCTAGGGCTCCAGTTTGTGCTCTCTATGCTGTCTCTCCTCCCCTCACAATCTGCTCTCCTTTCTTCCTGATCAGCTCACCTCTTCTCCACCCATTTACCTGTGCCCTTTCCATGTGGGTGGCTTACCTGTGCTCGGTGAACATATCTTCCCATGTTTGTTTTCTCCTGTGGGTCTGCGCCAGTCTTAAAAGCTGGAGGGGAGAAGGGTGCAAGAAGTGGTCAAAGAGCTCACTGCAACAAAACATAATTGAAGGCCAGACATTAAGGCGAAACATTTGCTGTAGATTAACAACACGCAAAGGAATTGCATGAATGAACGTCTGTGAAAGACGGTAGGCATGTCCTGCAAGGACAGATTTGGGCTTTTAAATGTTCTCTGTGCAGCAGGTACTACACAGATCTTACGGGACCTGCTTGACATGGTTTGCTTCCAGCCATGGTAAGGTGCAGATTGGGGGTGTGCTTTCAAGTCTGTGGTTGCAGAAGCAGGTTCTGCAGATGTGCATGCTGCAAGGTGATGGGGTGGGAGGGGCTAGGATCTGTGGCAGTGATAGTCGTCCCCCCCCGACCCATGCCTGGCTCACTTGGTCACTGTGTGGTCTCTCCTCCTCTCCCTGCCACCTTGGCTGGAACAGTGAGAATTCCCTTCCCCCAGCAGCTCAGGGTAGGGAGGGAAGTGGTCCAGGAATGGCAGAGCTGCTTGGCACTGTCCCCTCTGTGGTTGTGACCAAGACAGCCAGGCACACTGTGTAATCCCCTGCCCCCTTGTCTGGGACAGTGAAAATCTCCCTTCCGTGAACAGCCCAACGAGAGGAGTGGGGGTGGCCCAGGCACAGGCAGAGCAGCTTGTGCTATCATAGAGTACCTTAGTGCTCCTTTCCCTGCCTCTTTTAGGTTGCAGAAAGAGAGATTAGTCTCCTTCGACTAACAAGCATTGATAAGGAACAGATGCTGACTGAATGTGGGCACAAGCCCAGTGGTTATGCTGCACTGCTCTTTGGTGCCATGACACCAGATACTTACTGTTGGCTTGGCATGGAAACGTGTCCTGTTGATAAGGTCGGAATAAAGCGCCTCCCCAAAAGCCTCATGAGAAGAATTCAAGAGCTTTGTGGAGCTGCACAAGGGGTTTTTGCCTGCTGGCATTGTTGTCGTCTTCCTCATCCACCGTGTCCTCCTTGCTGTTACCAGAGGATTCCCTAGGAATCTTTTGGGAGGTATCCAGAGAGTCTTGGGGGGGCAGTGGTTGGGTCACTCCCCAGAATTCCATGCAGCCGCCCATAGGAGCGGCATGTTTTGCAGCAGTGACCCAGAATGTCCATTTCCTTCCTTTGTTTTATGGTACAGCTGCCTGAGCTCCTTTATTTTCACATGGCACTGCTTGAGCATTCGTGGTGTTTCCTTTTTCCTCCATGGCCTGTGAGATCTTGTTATTTATGTCTGCATTTCTTTTGCAGCTTCATAGTTTTCTCAGCACAGATTCATATCCCTCCCCCTCTCCATGCAGCAGTGAGGTCCTGGATCTCCTGCGTGCTCCTTGCTGGCACTCATCTGTGACCCTGGGAATTCATGGCCAGGTGTGCAGCTAAGGTGTGCTGCTTGCTCTGCTCATCAGGTTGGCCAAACAGGAGATGAAATTCAAATTTTCCTTGGCTGCTTCCTGCGCTGCTGGAGAGAAGCAGAGCGGAGCTGCAAGTGGTGGCCAGAGTGGTCACATTGGGGCACTGTAGTATACCTCCAGGAGTCCAAGAATGTCAAATGTCATAATGCTCTGTCTGTAGTACCCTAAGGTCAATCATGCAGGTTCGAATATGGTGTTACTCCTTATGAAAATCAGGAGTACAAAAGTCAATCATAGGAGCGCTTAAAGTTGATGGAATGGACCCTGTAGTGTGGACTGATTGCTTAGAAATTTGACCTAAGTCGCCTACGCTCCACCTCATCTCTTAGTGTAGACCAAGTCTAAGTCCTTCCCTAGGCATGGATGTTGCTGGATTCTCTAGCCTGGTTCCTTACTGGTCCTTCCAGGAGGTCTTCTCTTGCCACACAGGAACAGGAAGGACAACTGCTTCCAATTCAGAAGCCCACACTTTGTTCTCATTGGCTCTCCTGGCCTCCTGTCAAATCTTTTCCTGCCTTCTTAAGCATTTCTGGGGTCTCTCTGGGACTTACTCTCTATAGTTTTATCCCTTATAGGCAAGGCAGTTAGGATTAGTTGTAAAGAGTTAATGCTAATGAGTAAAGACTTCAGCTAAATGATTGGCTGGAACGTCCATAAAATGGTGCTACCCTCTCATCCCCATTCACCACACTAGGCCTTATCCAAAGCGGTTGTAAAATCTTACAGCAAATCTGTAAATCTTCCATTCTTTTTATTCCTTAAACAGCCCTTTTCAAAAATGCTGCATACAGTGAAACCATGTTAGTTTCCTGTAAGAATAACTCTGAAGAAGATGGAGTACTTCCCATCTGCTTGGTGCTCTGGCAACTTAACTTGCAGCAGTGGGTGAGAGTTGCAGGTTTCTAATTCTTTTGGATTCATCTAGAAATTTATCGTGAATCAGATTGAGTGTTGCTAAAAAACCTCGCCATCTGAGATCTTGCTGTCAGTCTACTTTTCTGCCATGTTTACCCTTGTTTCCTATCTTGCTGCCCCTTTCTCGCTCCACACAGATTGTGTATGCAGAGAGGCCTCTAACTGACAACCACAGATCATTGGCCTCATATGGCTTGAAAGATGGAGATGTGGTAATTTTACAGCAAAAGGAGACTGCAGAGCCACGGCCTCCAGTCCAGTTTCCAGGTGAGAGAAACTTCAGACTGATTCACAGAGATACCTGTCATTGTCTTGCAGCCCCAACGCTGTAGCCAGGTGTCCGTTTACATGGTGGCTATTTAGCCTCTGAAGATTTTATTCATTGATGCAGGTGTAATTTAAGTGGTATACCTGCTAATGCTGTCCGATTAAGGGACTGCCCTGTATTAAATTTAAAACTCTGAAAAAGCAGGAGAGTTGTTAATTTGCAGATTAAAAACATAGTTGGGGCATAAAATTGGTGCATTAATAAATACACAGATATTATTGTGTGTGTGTGTAATGCATTTCATCAATGCTTCAGAATTCTCACTATAGCCACACTCACAAGATAAAACTATTCTTGTTTTGGGGCGGGCTTTGTCTTTGGTTTGGTTACTTTGACAGTTTATTCCTTGCAGTGCTGTTTGTCCATGGGTAGGCATGATTTACTTTGCTGTTTGGTGGTGGGAGAAAAGTGACCAGAATAATTTGTTCAGGAAAACAGCTTCTTTGAATACCTGTGGATTTTCCTATGGCTTCCTGTTCTCCTATTCAGTAAGTGGTGAAATAATGTGCAGTTTGTGCTGCTTCTATGCATTACAGGGCTGTTGCAGTGTGTTCTCTGAGTACATAATATGACTCATGCACAGACTAGTTGAATCTTTTCTGACACAATTATGTGATGTCATATATATTCAAAAGGTTGTTCAAGCCCCATAGTATGGTATTGGAGTCCTGCTTCTGCTACCCTTCCCCCTTAATTCTTAGTCCTAAAAGTTCCTGTTGTAATCATATCCCTTACAGAAGGAAATATGGACTGCAGATCACAGCAGGGGAATGGTTCTGAAGGTCCTAGCTCTGCCTCAGCTGAAAGATTGGTGGCTACAGTTTAGGAGTTGAAAAATTGAGAGGGAGAGGGTTATGTGAGTTTCCCAAGAAAATTGGCCAGCTTTTGAATAGCTCAGTTACATAAATATGTAGTAATATTCCTAACCCACTAACCCAAATATGTTGGTGACACAGTGGAACTCAAACGTGAATTGCAACATAACATGATGATGTTGTAGCTCGTTCAGCCGTTCCGCAGTATTTGACTGAATAGTTCACAGCATCTGAGAATGTGAAGTGGTCAAACAGTTAACTTGCTTTTCCTTAAGGTCTGCCCAGGATAGACTTCAGCAGCATCACAGTGCCTGGAACATCAGCGCAGCAGCAGCCAGCACAGCGTCCTCGCCTATCGCCTCCGGATACACCTGCATCCCCTCAGGGCTTGGACAATCCAGCACTATTACGAGATATGTTGCTTGCCAATCCCCATGAGCTGTCCCTGCTGAAAGAACGTAATCCACCGCTGGCTGAGGCGCTGCTCAGTGGAGACCTTGGTAAATTGGCATTTGGAGGCAACTGGTTCTTCCTTGCTTTGTCTGAGTTTTTCTAACTGTGCCGAATTCTAGGAAAAAATAATTATGGGTATTTGGTGAAGGTGGAAATCCCTGTCCCCAGAACTGGCACAGTATAAGCTTTGACTCCGTGACTCTGCTGATGTGCTTTGTTCCCTTTCTTAGGAAAACCACATCTGGGGATTGAATTCACTTTTTAGGGCCAGTTCCATACCTGGCCTCTGTACTGAGACTCCAAGCTAGTGTAGCAATTAACGGTAACTGTTACCACCCTTAGCTGTCTGTTACCTAGGCAGGAAATTATTCATTTTAAATCCCATTCTATCTCCCTTGCAAAAGCCTGGAAGATGTTAATATTTACTCACTTCAGGCATGGTCCTAAAAACCACCAATAAGAATGGCTTTATATCTCATCTCACTGATAGACACCTAATCTAGCAGCCCTGTGTTGTCCTGGGAACCAGTAAAAAGTGTTTCTTTTGCTATTGCTTTTGCAAAGTTTCTTAAACATATTTTAAAAAATTATTTCTCTTTTTTAGAAATGAAAATTGTTAAAATGCTTCTGTTCTATCTATGATTTTGGTACATTTGACAGACTTACTGGTCCGTGGCCCATGCTCTGCTTGTGAACACTTGTTCTTAGCTTCTCACGCCTTGTTTTGAGATTCTTTTGCGATAGCGTACTGCTCATTTAGTATGAAACAGATGATTTGTAGGCACTAAAAGACCTGGTTATAAACACTTGCTAGATATCCGTTTGCAAGAAAAAACGCTCATCAGGACTTGTTTACTAGTGTGAAAGTTGGGGACAGATGGTGGAAGGAAAAAGTATTCTATAGAATAAGCTTCACTAACTTTCTCCTCTTCAAAGACTGTGGACTAATGATTTCTTGCAATACAGGAAAGCTGGATGAGAGAGCTGCCTGGGTTTGGTTTTGTTTAACACTCTGTTCATTTTATGTATATGAACAGTTACAAAAAGGCGACACAGTAATATACAATACTGTATGCCGTGTTACAATAGCATACAGTCCTTTTCTTGCCTTAAAGTGTCTTTCTTTAGGCCTCTCTTTTGAGCCCAGCAGCATGTGTCCTATATCAGAGCTTGTTGCAGAGCCATGTGAAATGTCCCATCATAGGATGAGAACCCTGCTTTGAAAGCTTACTGCCCTAGATGGAGCAAGGATATCCTGCGTTGTAATAATGCAGAGCACTAAATACAGGGTCCCAGGACTAGCTCATCTGGCCCTTTTCTTATTGAATCTGTACAGTAAGTGCCCATAATCCAAAACTGGTACATCACTGTGTATTCAGAGCGATGATTATTCATTTATACTCTCATAATTTGCCATCAGTATTTGAGTACGTGTCCAGATCTGCTTTCACTCGTGTCCAAAATATATCAAGCTTCAATGCCTATGTAATTGTGTTAGATGCATTATAGTGCCTTAGAAGACATCAGCTATGCAGAATATGGAGCTGTGGAAATAAAAACTTCCTACTCATTGAGACATAGGTTTGGAAGAGACCTCAGCAGGTCATCGAGTCTAGCCCCTGCTCAAAGCAGGACCAATCCCATCCAGATCATCCCAGTCAGAGCTTTATCAACTCAGGACTTAAAAACCTGTAGGGGAGGAGATTCTGCCGCCTCTCTAGGTAACACATTCCAGTTTTTCTCCACCCACCTGGTAAAATAGCTTTTCTTAATATCCAACCTAGACCTCTCCAACTGCAACTTGAGACCATTACTCTTTTTCTGTCACTGCTAAATAAAACCTCTCTCCCTCTTTGTAATCTCTCTTCAGGTAGTTGAAAGCTGCTGTTAAATCCCCCCTCACTTAGCCTCTCAAGTCCTGTGCTCCAGCCCCCTAATCCCTTTTGTTGCCCTCTGCTGAACTCACTCCAGTATGTCCACCTCCTCTTGGTAATGGGGTTGGGTTGGGGTGTGTGTGGCCAGAATTGGACACAATATACAAGATGTGGCCTCATCAGTGTTGAATAAAGGGGAATAATCACGTCCCTAGATCTACTGGCAGTGCTCCTACTAATGCAGGCTAATATGATGTTAGCCTCCTTGGCTACAAGCACACATTGTTGACTTGTGTCCAGCTTCTTATCCAGTGTAATGCCCAGGCCAGGTCCTTTTCTGCAGAACTGCTGCTTAGACAGTCGATCCCCAGACTGTAGCAGTGTTTGGGATTATTGTGACCTATGTGCGGGACTCTGCCCTTCTTGTTAAACCTCATTAGATTTCTCTTTGCCCAATTCTCCAGTTTGTGTAGGCCACGCTGGACTTTATCCCTACCCTCCAGAATATCTACCTCTGCCCCAGTTTAGTGTCATCTGCAAGCTTGCTGAGCGTGCAATCCATCCCCTCATCCTGGTCATTAATGAAGATGTTGAACAAAACCCGGCTCCAGTATTGACCATTTGCAATCCCAACTTGATACCAGACACCAGCCAGACATCGAGCTGTTGATCATTAACTGTTGAGCCTGATGATCTAACCAGCTTTCTGTCCACCTTATGGTCCATTTATCCAACCCAGACTTTTTTAAATTGCTGGAAAGAATACTCTGAGGGACATTATCGAAAGTCCAGGTATATCACACATCGACCGCCTTCCCCAGATTGACAGAGCCAGTTACTTCATCATGGAAGGCAGTCAGGTTGGTGAGGCATGATTTGCCTATGTGGATCCATGTGACTATTCCTGGTCATTTTCCCCTCTTCCCCGAGCTTCCAAACGGATTCTTTGAGGCTCCCCTCCATGATTTTTCCAGGGACTGAAGTGTGGCTAACAGGTCTGTGGTTCCCCAAATTCTCCTTCCATTTTTTTAAAGATGGGCACTACATTTGCCGTTTTCCAATTATCCGGGTCCTCCCGTGATCACCAGGAATTTTCAGAGATAATGGCCAAGGGCTCTGCAACCACATCACCCAGCTCCCTCAGCACCCTGAACAACATTAGATCTGACTCCATGGATTTTTGTATGTCTAGCTTTTCTAAATATTTCTGAACCTGTTCATTCCCCACTGAGGGCTGTTCACCTTCTCCACATGCTGTGCTGCCTGCTGCAGCAGTCTGGGAGCTGACCTTTTCTGTGAAGACGGGCAAAGAAAGCATTGAGTATGTCCACCATTTCCACATCATCTCTCGCTCGGTTCCCTTCCCCATTCAGTAATGGCTCCACACCTTCCCTGACCACTGCCATATTGCTAACGTGCCTGTAGAAACCTTTCTTGTTGCCTTTCCTGTCCCTTGCTAGCTGCAACTCCAGTTGCTCTTTGGCCTTCCTGATTGCGCCCCTGCATGTTCAAGCAGTATATTTATACTCTTCCCTTGTCAGCCATCCAGGTTTCCGCTTCTTGTAAGTTTCTTCTTTGTGATTATGGTTACCAAGTATTTCTCTGTTAAGCCAAACCAGTCACTTACCATATTTGCTTGTCTTTCTGCACGTTGGAATGGTGTGTTCCTGTGCCTTCCATAGGGCTTCTTTAAAATAACAGCCAGCTCTGCTAGACTCCTGCCCCTCTCATGTTAGCTTCCCAGAGTCCTGTCCATCAGTTTCCTGAAGGAGTCAAAAATCTGCTTTTTTGAAGTACAGGGTCTGTATTCTGAACTCGGCCATCTCCTGATCTATGCTGCCTAGGTTGCCACCCACATTTACTTTTCCTACCAATTCCTTCCTATTTTGAACAACAGGTAAAGCAGAGCACAGCCCTTGGCTGGCTCCAACTTCTTGTGGGGTAAGTAAGTTTTCAAGGCCAGATGTATTTGGAACCACTGCATATCCTGACGTGAAAGTACTAGCTCCTGTGGACACAGAACTGTTTTGGTACCTGAATGCAGGTGTTGGTAGGAATGCATTTTATTGTATACAGACTTTGAAAACCATGGCTGAAATTTTTGACACTTGGTAGTTAAATGTTGTGCGCTTAAATAAATGGTCTAAATTTTTTCAAAAGTAACCACTTCTTAGCGCCCATTGATTGTAGATTTAGACAGCTTAGCTGTAAAAACTCAGATTTGTAAATCTTGGCCTGTATTACATGGTTTTAAAATAAGATTGCAATGTCATAGAACTTTGACTTTGCTCGAAGTGAAATTGATCTATGGCCAGTGAGTTCTGCTATTGTCTTTTTTGGTGGAATATCAGACTTTTGTTGGCAACGTGGTCCAATGAACAGAGTACCAAACAGGGACTCAGAAGAACTGGATTTCATTCCTGGCTGTGTCACTGACTTACTATGATACTGAGTAAACTGACCTTTTTCTCCATTTCTTTGTATTAAAATAAGTACAAATAATGACATCCACATTTGTAAAGCACTTTGAAATCTGTGAGAGAGAAATGCTAAGTATTCTGGTTATTGTAACTTCAGTTTCTCCTAATTGTAAGGGGGAGAAAGTATTTGGCTAAAGATTGTTGTATGTACAAACGAATAATTTAGACCAGAAGCTGGAATACAAATGCTGAATGTCTAACTCCTGTGCTGGGTGTGATTTATCTGCTGTTTTTTGTAGATGTTCTTGCATGATATCATTGGATAGATCTTGTAGCAATGAAGATATTCTTGAACAGCAGCTTTTGTTTTATATGTCTTCATGTTCCTAAAGATAAATTTAATGATAAATGTCAGGTAACTTTAGTTCATTCAGCATCTGAGACAACTCTCTTATGCCTTACAGAGGCTTTTGACATCAGTTCAGCCCACTGAGCTGGGAAATAAAAGGGGAGTCTTGAATGTGACTAACCCCTGTGGGGTCTGTCTTTGCCAGCCAATTTTTCAGGTAGCCCTGAAATAGAGCCCACTGATGATTGCACTGATAACCTTTGAATGGGGCCAACATCTTTAAAAGACACTGTTTAGCTACACGTTTATTGGTATCGCATTTGTAAGGGTAATTTCCAGCACAGGATGTTTGTGCATCTCACTGTGGCATTTGTTTTCATTACTGCAGAGAAATTTACCAGGGTGCTGGTGGAGCAGCAACAGGACCGAGCCCGGCGAGAGCAGGAGAGAATCCGTCTGTTTTCAGCTGACCCTTTTGATCTTGAAGCTCAGGCAAAAATAGAGGAGGACATAAGGTAGCAAAGGTCCCAGGGAGAGCTCTGGACCACTTGTGGGACTCTATTCCAGTTCATAAAGCATTTGTGGGGTATAGCTGAAGTCAAGATGGCAGGTAGATGCCGCATTGTCTCCTGTTTAACAGTTTCACTTCTTTTGGTGGTGGGGTCTCCCTGCCTGAGTACAGGTAGTCTTGGCTATTTTTCTCAACATGTCGACTGTAATTCCCAAAATCTAGTCATTGTCCTTGTTCAGGGACCTTTCCCGATTCTGAGGTGCATCTCCATGAACTAGCCAGTAGAGAGAACTGTAGAAGATGTAGTTAACCTAAGTTCCATGGAGACCCTGCAGGTGGCAGCCTGGGATATATTGGATCCCTTGAAGCCTGAGCACCAGAACTTGCAAACTTAGCCCCTAACCTATGTCTCCTGCAGGGCAATATCATGTGGTGTTACTAAACAGCCTGCATCTTTTTGTTGCAGTCCATCTCTTGTTATATTTTGGGAATGTCTTCACAGTAAAGAAACTGGCAGCTAGTCTGGGCCATCTGGTTTGGGCCTGTTTCATTGTTGTGTACACTTCTGGGCTCATGTCATGGGGTCTTAAAGCGCAAGTTCCAGCCTAAGCCTCCACAGCAGAGAAACAGCACTGCAGCCTGAGCCCAAGGAGCGTGGGTCAGCAGGCACAGGCTAGCCACAGGTGTCTAATTGCCGGGCTGCCATACCCATTGAGCTTAAAACTTATGCTGGTATAGCTCCCCCCATAAATGCTGTGCTAAGAGAAGTTAATGCTGTTTGGTGCACTGGTCTTTCTATACCAATAGAAACACCTCCTGTCGAAATAAGCTGTCTTTCCACTACAGGCTGTAAATTATGTAATGCAGACATCACCTGAGTCTCTGGTTAGTTGGAGAGTTCGACCTCAGCCATTGTCAGAAAAGGGGATCTAAAACTGGCACTATGTTGTCCCGGGTTTACTCTCCCTTTGTATTTTTGGGATACTGCACAGTCTGTAAGTCTGAAAGAAATTGACACCTTTAACCTTGTACAGAATAGAGATCTTAACTGTCTTATGCATTACAAGGGCAGTTTCCTCACCTTTTGCTAGTTGCAGGAATGAGACACATCCTACTTAATTTGCTTCATTAATTGGTCGTACTAAAGACAAGTAACCCCTTTCTTTTCATTCCTCCCTCCTGTCTCCCTGCTCTGTAAACCCTGGATTCTGTTTTTCCTCTCCATAAGAAGTGGAGAAAGCTCATGACCTAATAAATTTTAGTCTCTAAGGTGCCACAGGGCTGCTTGTTATAAGGGGAAACTGAGTCAGAATGCAAGTGATTGGCCCACAACTGGATAGTTACTTAGTGACCATGGGAACCTGGGAGCAGGTGGTCAGGTTTGGTCTGTGGTCCCTGGACCCAAGCCCCGCCATAGAGTCTCTCACATGAGAAGATGGGTTGGCAGAAGATGCTGTGTGCAGCGTAGTAAACACCACATTTGGTAGCTCCACTTTTCTAACCTTTGTGCGCGTTTTAGAGAAAAGCAGTGAGGGTTGGAGAAGAAGGAACCCAGAGTGACGTTTTCTGTAATTAGACTTGTACTAAACATCTGCCAGTGACTGATTTAATCTGTGTGCTGTAAGAGTCTCCAATGTGTGTCACTTTGAGATGTATCGTGAGCAGCTAAAGCCAGGACGGCCTACTGGCCATGCAGTATGCTGCTTTGCAGTACTCCCCCATCAATTCCCAAGCAGCCACCTCTTAGAGCATGGCATATTTCTATCTAGTGACCTTTTCTAGGTGCTCCTCGGAGCAGCACTGACTTCCTCCAAAGGGAGTTGCATTCAGCCTTCCCGATGTGGAGGCAGTGTTGTTGTAAGGTAGAAAAAAGGTAAGAATCTTCCCTCCTGCTGGAAAAAGAAAAGCAATCACTTTAAAGGGGAGATCCTTTTAGTACATGAGCTATTTGCAGCAAGGTAATTGCATCGTGCTCGAGCTTACTGCTAGGGTGGAGCTGCATTTCAGTTTGGCTCATCTTGCATTCTTTTCTTGTAGTCTTGTGTTTGGAGAGACAATTTGCATTGTTGTCACTGCACACACACAAGTTCATGTAATCTACTGCGATGTTGTGGCAAGCATTTTGACAGCCAATGTTTTGGGAGCCCATTGTTGTAGCACGATAACAAATAAAAGTGCAGTCTTTTGCCCACAAGTTTTTTTGTTACCTCTGTAGTAACACGTCTGTGTTGTGAACAATGGCAGCTTCACTTCACCCAGGTGCTATAATGCATTTGACAGCTTGATTTCAGACTGCTGCATAGGTGTCTCTAAGAGCTCTGAGGCAACAGTCTTTCCTACCTGCTTGCAAGCAGCTTGATGTCTCTGGATATTTTGCTGACACCTGTGAAGTAGGTTGGCATTCAGCTGCTGAAATACTCCATTCACAAGCTGTTCCTAACTGGTAGTAGTGGGGAGAGGGGAGATAATTTCTGTTTTGTAATCCTTGCTAAGGGGAAGCTTTATACATCTGCTTTTTCTGCTTATGAAAAGCATGAGCTCAGTTTCTGGTTTTCATTTAATTCAGGCAACAGAACATTGAAGAGAACATGACAATAGCTATGGAAGAGGCCCCCGAGAGCTTTGGCCAGGTGGTGATGCTCTACATTAACTGCAAAGTCAATGGACATCCAGTGAAAGCTTTTGTTGACTCAGGTGACTGCCTCCTTTCCATTCCCTCCCACTCCACTGTTTTAAATCTCTGTCTCTTGTTCTGCTCTCCCTTCTCCTGACTCTTTAAGGGAAATAGTCAACCTGCACTTCAGGGCAATTTCTAGTGTTCTCTACCCCTAGTAAATTTTTGTGTTACGGACGTTTAAAAGGGGTAATTAAAATCTGAATGTACATTCTGGCATTTATTCAACCTAATTAAAAGTTGTGTGAGGTTAAAACATGACTGGGAGTCGGAATCCCTGGCTTCTGTTTTTGCTTGTCTTTGCTACTGGGCAACTTGTAATCTTGGACAAATCTCTCTGCCTATGTGCCTCAGTTTCCTTAGTGATAAAACTGTTTCTTTATAAGCACGATTTTTGTCTAGATGTGTATATATTCAGCTTTATCATAACTCTGTAACAGCCTTTGGATGGTAGGGGTGAGAGGTGTATGCACTGAGCCATGATATAATCAAATGCCTCTATGCCACAGTAACAGCAACGAAGGGTCCCGTGGCACCTTGTAGACTAAAAGAAAAGTTTTGAGCATGAGCTTTCGTGAGCACAGACTCACTTCATCAGATGCTGGCCAGCATCTGATGAAGTGAGTCTGTGCTCACGAAAGCTGATGCTCAAAACTTTTCTGTTAGTCTATAAGGTTCCACGGGACCCTTTGTTGCTGTTACAGATCCAGACTAACACGGCTACCCCTCCGATACTCTATGCCACAGTATAATTCCCTGCCTGCTACTGAATCTTAAGCCAGATCTATGGTAGGGGACAGAGTTGAATAAAGATACACAAATCGGGCTACATGAATAGCATATCTAGAGTGGACGAATTTCTGTGGTGTCCCCACTGTAGGGCGTCAATGGGAGAAACTCTCCCACTGACTTCCCTTATTCTTCTGACTCCAGTGGTGGTCTGGATTCAATGGGAGCAGGTCCTTACTAGACTCGTGAGATCGATCTCCATGTCGTTGTCTCCACTTACGGGGAGATCAAGGCCATAGATTAAAATTTCTGTGCTGGTGGGTCTCGAGATTTTGAAACTACTCCTTGGTCATTTTTAAATATAAGTAACTTCTATTGTCTCTGGTGGTAGGTGCCCAAATGACCATTATGAGCCAAGCTTGTGCTGAAAGGTGTAACATAATGAGACTGGTGGACCGGCGGTGGGCAGGAATTGCGAAAGGTGTGGGCACACAGAAAATCATTGGCAGGGTGCACCTAGGTGAGTACTGGCACTGTGGGATAACTTTACCTGTAATGACTATGGCTCTGCTTGGTGCCAAAAATCATCTGCTTTAAAGCTGTAAGCTTTGGGAACTGCTATAGAGCGGAGTAAGAATTGATCAAGAACACATTAAACTCACCCAGAGAGACTATAACACGATTCTGTTAATTTTAATGTTTTCATAGTTATCCTAACAGCTTAATTCTGATAGGTTTAGAATCCCCCAGAATGAGGAAATCTTGATTCCAGGTGCTGAAGACTTAATGTAAAATTGCTTTATGCTTTGGAATGGGGGAAATGGAAGTGGGAATGATTCAGGGCAGAGTTCCAGTGCAGCGAGGAGAGCTCTTCAGGGTATCTGTGTTCTTGCCCAGGTCCATCTGAAGAAAATGCCATTCGAGGAACTATTATGCTTATTGTTCAAGAAGTTGGCTGTGAATTAAAGCACAAAAACAAAACTCCAAACTCCGAGCAGTTGCGTGCTGCTTCTTTACCTCTAGCCTGAGAGATTAGTTGAGCGGTTCTAGCTACACTGTGGATCCCATCAGTTTCTAAAGTTAACGGGGAAAAATGAGCCCCTTGGGACCAGTGAACTCTCAATAGTCACTAGGGCTGGCTTAGAGTAGGATTTTCCGCAGCCAAGTCTATATACGTTGTACTCAGATTCCATAACTTAACAAAGAAGACTCTGTATAATTTCCCTTTGATAGCTACTTGAAGTAGACCCCTCGTGCTGTAGCGGTTGAACATTTCTTGAGGCTGGAGGGTGGGTAACAATGGTGTCTTCTGTGTGCTTCAGCTCAGGTTCAGATTGAGGGGGATTTTCTCCCATGTTCATTCTCCATCCTTGAAGAGCAGCCCATGGATATGCTTTTAGGACTGGATATGCTTAAGAGACATCAGGTAACTGAATCAATTGGTGCTTGTTTTTCAATGGCCCTTGGCTCTTTAAGTGCTAAATGTAAGATCGTTATCATCCTTATGAATTTTTTAGGACTAAAACAGTCTCTGAAGAGAAATGACCACATAAAGTTTTTCCACATATTATGGGGAACCACATATTGTAGGTTGTAAGTACTTTGTATTATGTCCCGTCCTAAAGTCTTTGCTCTGAACTCTTGGTGCCTGAAGTTCCTTGGGTATCTATACCTGAGCAATTTATAATAGGCTCTCTGGGAAGTTTTCACGTACATACATAATCATAGTAGTGCTGAAGATCAGAAAGACCATAATTATTCAAGAGCTGGCTAGTAGAAGCAGCAGAAAGAAGCCTCTTGGCATACTTAAAGCATGGGCTTGCAGAGTTACTTCTATCCAGGATGTGTTTTTAGACGTGCCAGCTGTTAGCATGTTCTGAACCCCTTCTTCAACTGGTTAATCTAAGACTCACTGTGTTAACCCCTTGATGTTTAGAAGTGAATTTCTAGTTCACTGGTTCCCAACCTGGGATCTGTAAGGGGATTGCAGGGCATCTTGGGGCGGGGGCGGGGGGGGTGGAGCGAGAAGGAGATAAATGAAAATGATCATAGAAAATAGAACTGGTGATGGTGCTCTGCGAATGGTTGGGGAAGTGCAGGGGAGTCTGCAGTAGTGAACAGGTTATGAGCCACTGTTCTGGTTCCTTGTTTAATCTATCACTAATGTATGTGTTTTGGTCCTGTTTTGCGAATGACTCTTACCAACACATCAATCACATGTTTTCTCTTTTCCCAGTGTTCCATTGATCTCAAAAAGAATGTACTAGTGATTGGCACTACTGGGTCTCAGACAGCTTTCCTGCCAGAGGGGGACCTCCCAGAATGTGCAAGATTGGCATATGGGGCAGGGCGGGAAGATGTGCGGCCAGAGGATATTGCAGACCAAGAACTGGCAGAAGCTCTACAGAAATCTGCAGAGGAAGCAGGTACCACAAGAAGCAACATCAGAGTAACAGTCTGCAGAGTGCAATCAGTAATATGTCAGATCTATCTCCTGTCCCTAGAAAGCTCCTTACTTTTCTCAACTGTTCTGATGCATCTTCTTGAATGTAATGCTAGTGATCCACAGGGGGAGTTTGCCCTTTCTTGCATAGCTTTCTGATTGCTGGATTTTTTTTTTCCCCTGGGAGATCTAACTCAAATCTGTCCTCATGCATAACATGGGCCTGTGGGTTTTTGGGCCATTTTTACCTTGCTTTGCCTTTGTGGTTGAATAAGTAACTCTGCCATTCCTCCTTGTCACCATTATTCATTAATCTTATTGTGTTTAATATACAGCAAGGGGACAATTTCAGTTGTGATATTTTAGCCATTTTAATTGGGGTTGGGGAGGGCTTCAGTGGAAACAGCCAGGAGCCATACTGTAACACCCACAGTTTATGTAAATAGTAAAGGTGAAGGTAATGAGCATTTAAAGAACTGTCAATTGATATTTATTTGATCTATGTGTAATTATGAATTTTAAGAACTGTTTTAGAAATACCTAATACTGCCTCAATTTCTCTTTGAATAGTGATGGTATCTCAGAGCTGAAATACTAC
The DNA here is from genome assembly GCF_033958435.1 of Carettochelys insculpta. Taxonomy (NCBI): domain Eukaryota; kingdom Metazoa; phylum Chordata; order Testudines; family Carettochelyidae; genus Carettochelys; species Carettochelys insculpta. Next base: position 11,212,626 of record NC_134159.1, read on the forward strand.
TCTTAGAAAAAATTGCATTTACTCCGCAGCTCTAACAATCTGATTTCCTATCTGCTCAGATGAGGAGCTGCATTTACTGCATCCTAACCTACATCTTCAGCATTAAAGGGAAAAACTTTTTTGTGCCCTTTTTCTTACTGCTTTACATCAGCAGAGACGCTTAAAGGTGTGCAGATCACAGTCCTGTCAAGGCTGGAAGCCCGTGATCACTGGAGAACTAGTGAAATGGGTCTTGTCTACATTGCAGAGGTTCTACAGCAGCAGAGCTCTGACACTGCAGCTGTGTTTCTGTAGCACTCTAGTGTAGGTGCTTGCTACTGTGATGGAATGGGATTTCCTGTTGTATCTAATTCATCATCTAAAGCAGCAATAGCTATGTAAATGGAATTCTTCTGTCAGCCTAGTTGTATCTGTACTACTAGAGCTCAAGTTAGCTTATAAGAACAGCCATCTAGTCCAGTGTTCTGTCTTTTCGACAATGGCTTCAAAGGGAATGAAGAGAACAGAAGTGGCAAGTGACCCATCTCCTGTTACCTAGATCCAGTAATCAGAGGCCTAGGGATGCTAGAGCATGGGGTTGTGTCCCAGGCCATGTTGGCCAATAGCCATTGGTGGATCTATCCTCCATGAAATTCCTACTCTTTTGAATCCAGTTGTTATTATTTTGACCTTCAGAGCTTTCCCAGACAACAAGTTCTGCAATTAAGGCCTTGGATGACCCTTCTATCACAAGGTCCTTGAGGAGGAACCTGAGACCAGGGGACCACTGTGCCTCCTTAATTCTCTTCAGCCTGGGCTCACTCTCTCAGTGCCTGTTTTATGAACAGCAGCAATCCCTGCAGGTGCTGTTGTCAGTACACACCAAGCTAGACTGCATGAAAGTTTCCAATGCCATGCACAGAGAGAAGCCCGTAGCCAAATCCCCTCAGCTCCAAGCATTGTACCTCGGAAATCTACCATCCAGCTTAATAATTGGTTCACCATTTCGTCAATGAAAAGTGGCCAGACACCAGCTTTTGTAAAACCTGAGCAGATTAGCGACACTGCACATAAACTCACTAATAAAGGCAAACAGGCACTTAATGACTACAGAAGTTGTCAAATGACTACCAAGGATGGAGCTAGGCTATTCTTGATGGAGGCAGATAATAGAACAATGAGAATGGTCTTAAGTAGCGGTCAGGGGATCTAGCTTGGATATTAGGAAAAACTTCATGAGAAGGGTGGTGAAGCACTGGAATGGGTTGCCTAGGTAGGTGGTAGACTCTCCATTGTTAGTGGTTTTTAAGGCCCATCTTGACAAAGGCCTGGCTGGGATGGTTTAGTTGCGGTTGGTCCTGCTTTAAGCATGTGGTTGAACTAGATGACCTCTTGAGGTCTCTTCTAATCAAACTTCCTGTGATTCTACAAAATGTTAGGCAAGTCAGAGTAGTTACCAAAAGAAAATATAAACATGCAGTCTAAACTCTCAAACCTTATTAGACTGAGCAATAACTACATCAAGCAGGTTGTTTTTTCACGCCCTTGATATTGCAATACATAGTACGCAGATTTCACCCTTGAAATCTGGGTCAGTCACCTCAGTTGGAACCTTCAGTCTTCTCTGTGTCTTTGTTGCTTACAGCGTACATGGGGGAAGGAAAGAGGACAGGCACATGGCCACTGTGTTGTTTTATACTTTCAGACCCATGTGCTTGGGCAGCACAAGTGGAAGTATGTCTGGGCGCCTCACTCAATTTCCAGGCCAAGCTGAGCAGTTCCCCTGGGTTATGGCCTCACACAGGCGAGTCGCTCTATTGCAGTTTCCCTCGCTGAGCCATGACTGTTGCTGGGTTCTTTCACTCCCTGCCTGTGCATCAGTTACTTTCCTTGCTGTTGCCTGTGAGGAGCCAATATCTGGCTAAATCTGCAGTTTAAAGTATGTTTTAATGACAGCCACACAACGTAATTCTCAGAACTTCATATATTAATGATATACATGTGTGGCTAGAGAAGTGACTTTGAGCAGATCATAACCTATCTATATCTCACATGATATGCTTTATACTCAATATCACAATAATATACAGGTGAGGAATAGGGGAATTACAGGGTGATCCCCTGACATATAGCATATCACATGCTTCATCTTGTATTATATTAGAACTCTTTTCCAAGCTGAACAGTTCCATTTTTTTTTAATCTCTTTGCATTTGGAAGCTGTTCCATATGTATTTTTGTCGCCCTTCTCTGTATCTTGTCGTCTTTTCTAACTTTTCTTTTGAATTGGGGCAGCCAGAATTCCATAGAGTATTCTAGATGGGGGGTGTATCCTGGATTATTTAGTGGCATTATGATACTTACTGTCTTACTATCTAGACCATTTTTAATGGTTTTAAACATTGTTAGCTTCTTTTAGATGCCACTTCATGCTGATTGGATGTTTTCAGAGAATTTAGACCCAATTAACTGTTTCTCAGGCATGGGGGTGAGTTTTAAGAACTTTTAAGTGCACCACAGAAGTTTAGTGTATATAAGTCTATGACAGTGGCCTAAAAGCAGAGGGTTGAGCAGTTAGCCAAGCTGTTTGAAATGCTGTAATTCTGTTTTTGTTAGTGCACTGTGGCTTCAGTGAGACGAGATGAATGAAAAAAACATTGATTCATTACGCTTGCTCCTGACAGTTAAAGGGTTAATAGTTCAAATTAAGGATCTAAAATCCTGTTTAATCAGTTAACTGTTTAAACAGGTTGCAGAGGTGTCTGAAAAGGCCAAGGACAAGAGCTGTTTTGACTGGGCTAGAGTGTTCCTGCCTGCCGGACTGCCACAGTTGGGGGGGGCGCTCCAGTGTGGCAGAGTAGCCCAGCCAGAGTCCAACTGGTCTGGAGCGGCCTCCCCAACCACCCCTCACCTCACAGGGCCACCACGGACAGGGCTACTTCAGCATGGCTGCAGTGTCCCTGCTCATGGTGGTCCTATGGGGCTAGGGCAACCCCCTAACTGTTCCTGCTTTAGCTTTTGCCAGTTAACCTTTAACATCCCTAGCTCAGATTTTCCTTTGGACCTCCCATCCCAGTGGTCCACAATCAGAATCGGCTAAATTTACATTCCTGATATATTTGAACCTCTGTACTCTGAATGTCCCTTATCCCATAAAACCCATGGTATGGAGGAGGAAGTGATTCTGCATGCTGCTGCTCCCCCTTACTCCCAGTTGGGCGTTTGGCAGCGTACAGACACATTTTCCCCTGATGCTTTTCAGAGTGATAGGGGTGGGGGGGGTTTGGATCCTGCAAGTGGCAGGAGACCTGGACCCAAGCGTGTCCCCAGGAGTAGAGCACCAGGTAAAAACCCAGACCCTGGGCCTCACAGTACATCCCCCCAAACCTGGCACAACCTTTAATCCAGCATACCCTGTTTCTAAGGGTTGCCAGATTAATGAGCTTTGAGTGTACATTAAAGAAGTTAAAGCAAAAATCCTTCCTGTGCTTTATCCATGATTAAGATTTGAAAAATGAATTTGTGCTTTTTTTTTTAATAAAAAGTTTTGCAAAAGAATTGCTTTTTTTTTTGATTTATACATTAGTTTCTTACTCAGAAATTCACTTTAATTTCTAGGGATGTGCTTTTTGAGCGGAGATGCTTTAACAAGAATTGCTTTCATACTGCATTTAGTTTTCTTTTAGCTACAGCCCTTCCCTCTCACACCCTATAGTCACGATCTAAAGAGTAACTCGGAAAAACTAAGTAGCTAAAACATCATACAAAACTAGATCTTTTGTAGGAAGGTGCAATGCAAAGCTTTCTTGAATGTTTAAGTCAGATCTAAGCTTTTGTCATCTCTAGGACCTGGCCCACGCTTATGTGTGGTCAGCGTACTTGCTCCGTTCCAGGGTGTGAAAAATTCAGACCCCTGAGCATCGTAGCTTTACTGACCTACCTTCCCCTGGCCTAGATACATCAAGGTTGACTGAAGAATTAATCTGTTGACCTAGCTGCTGTCATTCAGGGGGGCAGATTACCTACATTGACACACAATCTTCTTCCATCACTGTAGGAAGCATCTACACTAAGGAGTTACTGAGCTGTAGCCCTGTAGATGTGCCACTGTATCACCTGTAGCGTAGACATGCCTTAATTTACAGAGAGGTGGGCAAAAACCATAACCGTGGATCTGGCCTTGCCACCATCAGATCCTGGCAAAGTCTAGAGCCAATCCTGATGCTTAGGCTCATCGACTTCTCTTCAACTGGACATGTAATATTTTTATTCCATTAGATTGTTTGAGGGAGGAAAAGCCAAGGCTGATTTTTTTTCTGAAGCCTCATTAGTCAGATTGTGATTTTACAATCAAAAACTCAATATTACCTGAATTTTATAACTGAGGACTAACCTGAAAAGTTTGAGGTTTTAAAATTAAGCTGTTAGAGACGTGAAAACATGGCAAGAGCTATTATCAAAAACATTTTTGTGCTAATATGATTTAAAATGCTTCATTGTTCACTTGCCAACATTCTCTCCTTCTGGGCAAAACCAAACAGGTAAAGTTTCAGCTCTGAAGGAAGTTGTGATTTAACAGAGGGATTTAAAATAGAACAGACCATCTTTAGTTGTTCTAGAACACTTGTGGAACACCAACATTCAAAAATATGTATACAATGGAGAGGTAGGTTTTGTTTCAAGTGATTTTACTTAGTCTTAGACATGTCTCAAACCTCACATTTATACGCAATTGTTAGTCACATATTGAGTTGTCAGAATATTAACTCTTGCACCGTCCTCCTCCTTTCCAAAATATTAGCTGCTTCCAGATGGCATCAAGAAAGCCGAGAGAGAGGATATAGTTCAGCCCCAAAAGACTCATCTCCCTGCAGGATCTCCTGTGCACTTTTGTAGTGCTTTGGATTTTGACTCCCTTTTGGTTCAAGATACATTGTACATCATTAGGTCAGTAAAGTTCCCATTTGAACACACCTGAATTAGTCCTGAACTTTATTCAGTCTTCCAGGCCCACTTCAGAAGGGCTTGGAATTTGGAGTTAGATGCCAGTTTGGCAGCTAAGTACCTATGAAAAAACAATAGTGTATTCGTTAGCATGAAGAACTTCACGTGCATTCCATTTGTGTTCAAGGATTTGTTCTCTTCCAGCAATGCACAATTTCTTCCCTGTGGGATGCAGGTGATGCCAACTCCCTGTAATCTATGACATTTTAGGATACTGATAGCAAAATTACAACAAAATCTAGCAGCAGTAAGTACATGAGAGGTTATCAAACTTTTCATAATGCCCCTGACCCCTTTGTTCTGTAGTCACTTATACAACACCAAAGTACATGTACTCTGAAGACAGGTGAAGAGCAGCAACTGGTGTCCAGGCACCCAGCTCTAAAGGCAGTGCTGTGGTAATGCAGAAGTAGGGTGGCAATGCCAAAAGTGGTGTTTATCAATATTACTTGTTGCAGCAGATTTAACACCTTATTGCTGACAGCTGGACCACCACTGCTACCTCCCACTGCAGGATAGGATGCCCTCAGCCTGGACTGCCTCCTGGTGAGGGATTAGGGGCGAGGAGTGTGAGCTTACATGGCTGCAGTCCCCTTAATCCCATCTCCCTACCTCCCAGGTGACCACAGCCCTTATGCATGAGCCCCAGCAGCCAGAGCTCTTTTTAAAACACACACACAGCTCATGCCTGTCTTGACACATTCCCATGCCTCCCTTGGGTGACCCACCCCACAATCTGAAAATCACTGGTATAGAGAAATAATCTATGCCTTTCTATAGCTTGACTTACATCTAGGGACAAGTACATTCACAGTAATTGTGTTGATTATTTGACAGCATTAGAAAATAAATCCTTCTGCAGATTCTGCTGCCTTTCTCTTCCCCTTGTAAAAAATCAGGTTGTGCAGCTGAAGGCCTAAGAGTTAATTGGAGGGAGACACATCCCAGTCTTGTTTTTCACTTATATTCCGTGGCACAGATCTCACCGCTCCCCCTGCAAAAGATTGTGACAATGTGGAAGCTGAAGGATTTACAGATTTTTTTTTTTTTTTAACCACAGCTTGGCAGAATTGTTGCTCTAGTTACATTAAGACCAGATGTGCAACCAGTAGAACGGGAGTACTCCAATGCATTCTCCAACAGAGACTCCATGTCCCTGCTTGATTTAAATGGAACACAGTGGAAACAGGTGCTCAAGGAGATACAAACTTCTTACAGGACAGGCTTGATAAACTTTCAGACAAAGCCCAGGTGCGCACATTAGCCTGTTCAGTCAGCAGAACCCAATCCATTTATGTATTTAAAAGGAGGAGGGTTTTTTTTTTAATTTGTTAAATGAAGGAAAGCAATTCAGTGTGTCTGAATTACTTCAGTTGTCACACTGGTCCTGTTAAAGTCACTGAGTTTTGGTACCGATGCAAAGGGACAGTCAGATGTCAACAAATCAGAAAGCACACTTGGAAGTTTTGGATTGCTATCTGGAGATAAAAAACTTGGACAGAGCGATCCTAATGTGATATACTTGTAGGGAGTTTCGTCAATGGTCATGCTGCAAACTGGACAAGAGCTTGCGAGCTGATATGTTTACACAAAATCTTAGTGCAAATAAATGAATGCAACTTTAACTTATTGATAATGCATCTTCCTTGAGACATAGACATTATTAATAATAACCCAATTAACAGCTGATGGGACCCATTCTCCCTTCTGAGTGAAAAAGGCTCTGTTAGTCATGTTACACCCTTGGCTACATCTGTTCAGTCACTCTTGTGTTCTGAAGAAGTACTGCTGGCTGAGATGGAGAGCTCCTGATGCCTTTCACCCAACAATCTTAAATCTTACAGCCTTGAGGTCACATACCCATTGTAAGACTGGTATTATCCCCATATGTAAAATGGGTCAGAGAGGATAAGTGATGTACCCAGGGGCACGGATCAAGCTACTGCCAGCTGGGAGCATAATTCAGAAACTATTGCACTGTCCTCAGCTCCAACTTCTCTGAAATATGCCTGCTGTCAGAAGTCAGAGTGAGCTGTTTAAACCTGCCTTCCCCTGTGTAATTTTATCCAATACATGGCTTCTCCTGTATGCTATTGAGCAAATGTAGGTACAGCAAAATCCTTAATTTGATTGAAAAGCAGTTCCGTTTTGACTCAACGTGGCAAAGTGTCTAAGTTCTTCCATTGGACTGGCCAGCTGAACTTCTGGAAGGAAGGGAATGCAAGGAACTCATGCTGTTCAGAACCCTGTCTTGCAAGAAGCTGGGGGAGGGGAGAGAACAGTCACAAGACTATAAGCATGCATGCTGTGTGCTGTGAATTGCTAACACAAGTTTGGTGTGTTGTGTTTCCTAATCCAAACAGACCATCAGAAGCCCTGATGCATATAGTGTGTGTTTACTGCAGCTGAAGTGGGCCACAGACCAGGTATTTATGGCTACCCATTTCTGAGCTTTAACTACAACTTTCACCCTGCCAACAGCTTGCTTCAGAAAGTATTATGGAGAAACTTACAAGATGTGAAACTGACCATTTTATTCCTTTCAGAAGGTGAAACCCTTCCACCTCCTTGTCTGAATATAGCAGTCCTTTGGGTGTGGTGTTTTCCCCTCATTTAAACACTTGTTTAAATCATTTGCTAATGGAAAGGAGGGGCTAACAGTTGTTTGAGCTTTCCTGCGCTACTTTCGTAATTCACCTCATCTATTACCACAGCACTGATGGTGCCTTAACCGTGGGACTCTTGAGCAGAGGTGGCTGATTACACTGAACTGCATGATGACTTTGCTATGCACACAAACAAGAACTAGAACAAGGCCATCTCACTGAAAGGTTTAAACACAGGTCTCCTGAGGTGAAAGGTCACTGCATAGACATATGTGCATTAATTTGGGATTTATAAAGCAAGAAGTTAATTTGTGTTGATAGCAAGTGAGTTTACCGATATACAACCATAGGCCACTTTTTTGTTGGTCTTTATCTGACAGCAGATATAAAGATGTATAAATAATTTAAAAAATCTGAATAACTATATGGTTATGTTAAGCTTCCTAACAGAGAGGCTACAACTTCAGCTTGCATTGGGTGTATGTTCACTGTTTAATAAACAAGCTGTGAACCTATTTATAGCAATTGATTTTTTTAAAGGGTTTATCAGTACCTCAACACTTGCAGTAAGGTTATTATGTAAAGCTGTGACTAATTGAAGTGTTTTGGGCACAACTGAATCATAACCCTACTACTTCATTATACCTTTAAAATGTACACTCCCTTGGGAGAATGTTATTTAGCATGATGTGTTTGAATTGCATGATTACATATTAAATAGTTATGTATTACTATGTGGCCTTCCTGTAGCGATGCAAGTCTTTCTTAGGGGCTCTTCTGGGTTCTGTAAGTAAAAAGTTTCAGATGATGTGCATTTCACTGCCATGAAAATAGATGTTTGAAATCATGTAACTTTGCTCAGAGGTGAATTGCATCTACCTGCCTCCTCCCATTGTGGCAGACAGTAGCTTGGAAAAAAAAAAAGTTTAAGTGAATGAAGACAGAAGCTACCAAATAATTTAGAGTAGATAAAATTGAGGACCTGATCTTACAATCTGATGGTGAATATTTCCTGAACTCTAAATATTTTGTTTTTTATCCACCACTATGAGAAACTATAGCAAATAATAAACTGTTTTTCTATTATTCTGTGCTATCTTTGCTATTGATCTCACATCTTTGCTGATATCCAAACAAAGAAAGGACTCTTCTGTTTCTTACGAAGAGCAAGGCTTGGGGAAGGGAGCAGGTATTACCAAATGGAAAAGGATAAACTTCTGTGGAAATTGTTTTTAAACTTCAGCAAACCAGTAAGTAACTGTAGAAGTTAATGCACACATGCGCACACCAAATACCCTGGACACATCTCCTATGTAAGTGGCAGTGTGTAATGTACAGAAAGAGGGCTGGAAGAAGAGTTGAGAACTTAATATTTTTACTTAAGCATATTCTTGCTCTTGTGGAATCATAGGATTTTCTGGTTTGGGGTCATTTTTTTCCTCACTGACTTCAGACTATACTTGCTGGTTTTCCTAGCTAAACTGTCTCTTCCAATTGCAAGTGTAGCAAACATTCTGAGATCGGAAAGTTAACCTGGCTTCCTCCAGTCTTGCATGCTCACCAGTATTAATATAACTGTTCTGGTAATACAGTTACCAAATTTGCATTTATTCAGACAGCTGTGTAAGTGTTCTTACACACAAACTAGTTATGATACATTTCATGGAAAAAGTGGCACTTCAGGAGTACAATTTGCAACAACAATGGCATACCAAGCTGATACACAGTGCCCATACTGCTTGTGTTCCAAAACTGTTCTATTATGTAAAAATGTAATAGCTCTTATAACCCTAACTACTTCTTCTCTTTCTGTCCATGTATAGAGAATAGTGATGATAAAGAAACTACCTCACTGGAAATGCCATCTTTACCATCTTCTGATGGATTTAAAAGTCCAGTTCATGCTTCAGGACTAAGTTCCAAGAACTGTAATCCAAACAATCAGTTACTTGATCGTTCCGTCTCTGCCCCTGCTTCCATTTGCTCGCACAAATCTAATCTAGCAGAGGTAATTGATCCTACAGTTCTGAAGCCTTTGGAGTCACCAGCTGAAAGCCAGCTAGCTCCAGACCCTCTTCTGTTTCAGAATCTTTCTGAGCCTGCTTCTCCTTCAGCAGTGAGTGACCATGCTGTTCCGACTGGAGCCATAGCCTGTAACTCTCCAACTAGATCATCACACAATACACTTGAAAAAACAGTTGCTGCTGACAGTCTAATGAAATATAATGCTAAAGAACAAGCCTCTGGTCTGGAATCTCCTATGGAAGTAAGAGAAGGCAATTTGTCTGACACCACCAGCAAGCATGGGCAGTGGGCAGTTCTTGATGTACCATTGCCTTCAGAACAGTTGGGACTGAACCAAATGAATGACTTTCCTTTGGATCTTCAGACATACAAAGAACCAGTGAGTGAACAATGCCTGGATAAACAGATTGAGCCATCTGACCCAGAACAACATTGTCACGTCAGTGGCCTTGAGTTACCTGCTCTGGGGGAGCAGGGCCTTATGAATGTTCCGCCAGAATCGCCCATTGACACGCTGGCTGAGAGGGGAGAGAGTGGGCTGGAGAAAATAGAGCTTTCACGTGGGAGAGAAAATATCCCAATGTCTGCATTTTGTGGATGTACGCATACAGAAATCTTCATGGAAACAGATGAACCTGAACAGTCTGTAATCACAGTGCATAGCCTGTCAAGCAAACAGAACACTCAAGCGAAGAATATTGGTGGATCTGTTCAGAACTTAGATTGTTCTCTGCAAATGGAGTCATCAAACCATGACTCCTCTTTGTTGATATTGTCAAGTAATCAGGTTTCCACTGAGGATTCATGGCAGCCTGGAGGTAACACTGAAATAACTGGAATGTGTAATGAGTTACTTAATTTATCAGCTGAAAATAGCTCTTCCTCCTCTGATGTTCATCAGCTCAACAGTGATACAGCAACATCCAATGAAGAGCCTTGTTTATCTTTAACAGCAGCATTGAAGGAGCTTCATGAACTTTTGGTTATTAATAGGAAGGGAGATTCTACCATTTTGATACCTGAGGAAAATGTGTGTCAACCAGAAACTATTCTTGAAGAACAAATGGGACACCAGGAGCTTTCTGATTATGAAAGTTTGGATCCAGAGAGTGGGGATCTAAATAGCTCCTCTCCTACGGTGATGCCTGAGCATGTGGACCCTGAAGGGCTAGCTGGGGCACCATCTTGTGCGATGAAAATAGAAAATGTTGACATCAAGATTTTAAATATCAGCCAGTCGGCTGTTGAAAAAGATGCTCTAGAGATAAAGAAGTCATCAAGTCAGAGTAATTCTGTCATTCTACACTCAGTTGCAACACGTGATCAACTGCAAAGTACAGAGCAGGCAGAAATTTTACCTGAATGTTCACTAAATGACCAAGTTCCAGCTAGTCAAATTTTAGAGCTGAACAGATCATGTTCACCTGAGGTCTCAGTGGAGGAGAATGCCCTTCAGGATGGTCAGAACCTATTAACAGAAGTGTCTGAAGTAATTAACCGATCCTCAAATCCTGAAGATCCAAGGCCACCACGTGGATTTGTTGAGCCATTGTACTGTCCATCAGTCAGTGATCTGGATGTTGGCTCCAGAGTTCCTTTGCCCATTTTCCCTGAAGCTGACATTGATCAGATTCTGTGTGCTGGCTTTACCCTGAGAGAAGCTCTTGAAGCTTTGGAGCAAGCTGGTGGAAATGCAAACCTTGCTCTTCTCTTTTTATTAGCCAAGAATATTGTAGTTCCTATGTGACTATGGCGGGGTTGACTGCTCCATCCTTCTTTTAAAGAACGTATCTAAATTCTTTAGCGTAACCTGCAAGCTTAATGTTTTTTAAAAAATTCCCCCGAGTTATTTTATAATTTGTGTGGCACATGTTCAATTTGAGCCTTTTAAAAGAAAAGTGCTGGCATTGTGTAAACACATTAGCTTTTAATTTTCCTTTAAATGGTGCATAGTGGAATAAAATCATTTTTATTGTATGATTTTTAGAATGAGCTCCAATAATATACATAAAAAGCAGAAGACATTGAGAAAAGCACCACTCCATTCAGCACAAAGCAGATTATGAAATGAATTAAATGTGCACATAGGTCCATCCCCAAAGCATGGCAGAGCATATGCTGTTGTAGGAGAGGCACACAAACTATGAATTCGGTATGGTACAAACTGAAACAAAGCTTGTCCAATTAAGCTTTTTGGAATTTTACTAGACATCGCTCTACTTCTGCTTTATAATCAGATATTAGGTTGATGCCAATGACTAGAGGTCCATCAATGCCCATAGGCTCTGGTTCCAAAAAACGTTTGCAGGGATATTCAACGCTTGCACCTTTTGTGCACTGAAAGAAAGCTGATGCATAGATAACATGCAACATTTTGGCTCTTGGGCTACTGTTAGTTTACCGGGCGGGCGGCAGAGAAAATGTGGTGCTACCAAAAATAAGACACGAGGCAAATTATCTGATGGTGTCTTGGTGTTAATCTTTGTAAGGGGAATGAAATAAAAGGGTATTTTATATAGGTTTGCCCATAATCTTCATGCACGCAGGAGGCAGGAGAGGAAGCGTTAAGCAGATACCTTATGAAATTGTTTAAACAAATCATCAGTTTCTATGGCCCTTTTCTTCTCTTGCCCCAGTCCCTTACAAAGGCATATGCTGTAACTGTTCAGAGAATGTACTCTCTGTTACACTGAGTAGGGACCTATGAAGAAGTCACCTTTGCACTTGTTTCTCTTGGTGGGGGTGTTCAACTTCTCAGCCCTTTCTAAAATGAACACTGAAAGTCTATGATTTTGATCACAGACATGCTAACTGCAAAAACTTAGTAGACTGAGGTTTAGTATCATGTAACAGGTGAAGCTTCCCCACATAAAGTAATCTGTAACTAGGGCACTGATCTGGCACATGCATTAGAATCATTGAGGGGCTTTGGAGGTGCTCATCAAGAATTGTCTTGTTGGGACTCATTAAGGCTGTGCTCAGGAACATCAGGTGCATTCATGGGGATGAACTATTTTCTTCTGACATTGAGGAGGGGAAGAGGGTAAATTGTGATGCCAAATTGTGATTAGAAACCTGCGTCTAGTCCCATATGCAGATCTCTGATGTACAATAAAATACTTCCAGTGTTAGATAAATAAGCTGGAATTGAGTCCACAGTGGCTTATGATAAATTTCTTCAACACATTAGGTACCTTGGGTTTTTCTGGACCTCGGAGCTTATCCTTGTTTTTGGTTGTGTAGAATATTTGCATATGTGCATTTGGTGACTTTTGGGGGAGTGATTTATAACCCACACATAGTCAGTGGGATATATATACTAGAGAATCCCTGATAGCAGTGAGGGGAATGGCTTTTTTTTTTGAGTGTATGATGTAGGCAAGAGCAACTTTGAGGAATTCTGCAAACCTCTAATAGTTTTCAGAGGGTTGGCAACAGTAGAATTGAAACTACACAAAATCATGTGTTTCAGGATTTTTACCCTGCATTAAAATCTTTGAGGGGAAAAAATGATGACAGGACACTTTGTGAAATATTCTGTAGTAATAACTCCAAATATGGCAGGACCCTGTGATAAGCTGTAGTGCCTTGGGCCAATATTGTAGAACTGACTTCTAAGAGTCTCTTCCAAACGCCCTTTGGAAATGAGATGTATTATCATATCCTAGAACATGGAATTTCTGAGGGGAAGTTCTATGGCCAGTGTTATCCAGAAGGTCAAACCAGATGATCAAGATGGTCCTTTCTGGTGTTGGACTCCATGAAGCCTATTTGCATTTGCTTCAGCTGTACTGCAGACTAACTAATAATAGAGCTTCCTTCCTATCTTTGGCTGTCCAAACAGTCAGGCTTTGCTCCTAGGTAGTATCATCGATAAGCAGGTGTGGGGCCTGGGCTTGTCCTGTCCTACTCCTGCTCCATTCTGTCCCCTCCTTCCCGCACTGCATCCCTTCTCCCAAATCCCCTCTCCAAGTGACACAGCCCGGAGGATTAATGGGAGGGCTGAAGTTGGGCTCCTCCCACACACCCCCTCCCCAATGCTGCACTCACCACAGAGGCAGGAAGCAGACTGGCCTGGGGCCAAATTATTCTACTTCTGTTGACCCAGTGAAGCGCTATGACCCAACTGGGAGATGACAGAGCAACACAAAATGCTGGGTTGCTCTGCTTCCCTTGGCTTCCATTGCTGAGTGCAGGGGTGGACCTGGCCTCTGCTGCTCACACCAGGCTGTTTGGTAATTCCCCAGATAGCCTGGGGCCCTGCGGAGCCCCTCAAAGTGTGGGCCCAGGACTGCTCCCCTGAACCATCCAATGGACAGGACAACTCTGCCCCTAGATATGCTCATAGCTGAGCTGAAGACACTGAGGGCCTGCCCTCTTATGTATATGTAAGAGCCGACTTTTCTGCCCTTAGTGCATAACTTAGTTAATTGCCCGCTCCTTAAAACACCAATTATTAGTTATCAATATTACAATACCCTTGTTGGATTTACATGTAATTTTTTAGAAGCAGTTAATAGCTACATGAAGTTGGGCTGCTTTGCACTAAACAAGGTTCTAGCTTTATGGCCATACTTACAGATTGTACCTGCAGAATTTATGCTAATGAAACCAATTTGCTTTGATAGTTTTATTTTGTGATAAAATAGTTTTTAATTTTTTTACATATTTGAACTCTGCCCATGCTGTACTGAAAATAAACACACATCAGTACTCTTAGAATTTCCTGTGTTGCTTTCTTTGAATGGCTAGAAACAGGCCTGACCCCAAACCTAAAATAGCTTTCAGGGCGGTAGCTGTGTTTTAATCTGTTTCAGCAAAAACAACTAGGAGTCCAACGGTACCTTAAAGACTAATAATTTATTGCATCATGTTATGTGAGTTGCAACTCAATTCATTAGGTGCATGAAGTGAAAGAAAAATAAAGAGATTATGGTAGGGATACAGAGATGAGAGTTACATCACAGCTAATTCAGTCAGGGTGGATGTGGATAAAAAGGTGAGATGACCTAAAATAGAAAGTTACTTATTGTAATGAGCAACGAAGGGTCCTGTGGCACCTTCTAGACTAACAAAAGTTTTGAGCATGAGCTTTCATGAGCACAGATTCACTTCATCATTAGTGTAATGAGAGAGCCATTCCCATTCCCTATGCAGACCCATTCTGATGGTGTGAAATTGGCATATGAATTCCATCTCAGCAGTTTCATGTTGCAATCTGTGTTTTGAAGAGTTGAGCGGCAACTTCCAAGTCTGTAGGTGTGTGTCCAGGGAGATTAAAATGTTCTCCCACTGGTTTTTGTGTTTGGTGTTTGATGTTTGTCTGATTTGTATCACTTTATTCTGTTGTACAGAGAGGAACTGGAAATGGCTCTCCTTACAATAAGTAATTTTCCTCTTTAAGTGTTCTCACCTTATTCACATCCACCCTGATTGATGTAACACTCCCATCTCTATAGCTTTTTCTTTCCCCACGTCATGCATCTTCATGCATCACAAACGTTTGTGCCATATTAAAATCATTAGCTGTTAAGGTGCCACTGCACACCTTGTTGTTTTTGTAAAATAGCTTCAAAGATTGCCTAAGAGCCATCTAAACCTGGTGAGTTTAATGTCTGTATTATTTAAAAAGTTGCTTTCAGTGAGCAATGCAATGGGATTAAATTAAAGAATAAAGGGGACTAAATAATTTGGCTCTGAAGGAAAAAGATTCAATAAACCATGATATCATTGAAAAAAAGTTTGTTTCTAAGACAATGTGCTTGAATTTTCTTAATCCAGTAGAATTCATGAAGTGGTTATTCCTAAAAGTGCTACCTGAAAACTGTTGTCTTCTACTTTAAGGCGTACCACATCTTTTTGCTGGGTCGTTTACTATTTCTGCTTCCATGTCACTTCGAACACTGTTGGATGACGGTGATAGAAGAGATTGCATACCTATTCTTGTGTCCAGGAAGACACATTTGCCACTTCTCTCTTTCCCCTTCTTTCCACTCTGCCATGCAAAATAAAGAATGCCATTGGAGTTAAGGCTTGATTTTACAATGCTGATGATTCCTCCACAAACACTTGTGATTCCTGAAACAAAAATAGGAAGAAAGGTTCTTTCAAAGATGAGGTTTATTTTCTAAAGAGCCCCACCTACACTACTTTTTTCTTTTGAAAGAATCTCTCTAAAAGATTATGCAAATGAAGCATGTGATATGTAAATCAGTGCCTCATTTGAATTCCTCTTTCAAAGGAGGAATGTAAGTGTAGATACAGCTGCTGAGGGGATTAGAATCCATCCTGTGTAAACCAAATAGCCACATTAAGCATTTTTTCTGAGGGCTAACATGTTTATAATAAGCATTGTATACATCAAACCAAAGACATGACTGCAGCGTAACTGTACCGTCATAACTTTATGAACATATGAGTTCTTCAGTTGGAAACGTAACAAGGATGGGTGTAAATATATAGACAATGAGCAAGTTGTGTGAGCTGGAGTGGAAGGCAAAATGAAAGTAAGGACAAGGATGGAGGGTTTTTTTTTAAATTTTCCTGGTTGTCCTTTGACAGTGTCTTGATTTTTGCCAAGAAACGGATCCACATCAGGCTGGTTGTTTCCAAAAGTCTGGGTTCAGTGTTGTTCATTGGCCTTTTCCATTTGCAAACTACAGTTAAGCACTTGTACTGCGTAATGCCTTTAGTGAAGGCAACGAAGATTGAAGGGGCCATGCAAATTCCTCCGAAAGGGAGTCCGTCCAGATCTTTTGCATTGGTAGCACCTTCAATCAAGGGTCTTGAAACTGAAAAAATGGAGTTAAATCTTATGACAGTCTGGTGAGCAAGGGAAATGTTTTCTCCATTTTACAAATAGGGAAACTGGCAGCACCATGGGTCGCCCAAGATACCAAGAAGTTTTTGGTAGCTGCTGGCAAATCACTTAACCTCTTTGCCTTAGCCCACATGTAACATGGGCTGTTTCTCTCACTTAGCATGGATGGCGGAAGGCTTTATAAAGTGTGTAAAGCCCTTTGAATTTCTTTGGGTCCATGTTGCTGTAACTGAAGAGTATTATTTCTAGACCAAGGTGTGTTACATACTGCTAAGTGTTCTAGAGAACTAGGGGCTGGAGATGATGTCCAGTGGGTTTAGGCTCCTCATTCTATATCTCCCTGTCTCCTCCCAGCCCCAACAGAGAGGGAGAAAGGAACGTGTCTGTTATTTTGTTCCCTTTCAGATTTGGTGGCCTCTTGTTTGCTTCACTTGCAACAGCCAGTCGCTGGGATTTTATCTTAACCTCCTCTTCATCTGGCTGACTCCTGACCCCAGCACCATTTTCCTGAGAGGCATGGAGATGGATCCTAACTTCAGTTCAGCTTTAAAGAAGCTGATGTGTCAATCCAGCATTGCTGACTCAGACATTGTTCCTAAACAGCAATCCCGATTAGAGCTTCTTTTACCAGCATCTCCTCTTCTCAAGCCTTCTCTCTGCATTGGGAGCACTTATCCCAAACAGGGATATTTTCTTATGTTTCCCCACACCCCAACTCTGCCAGTGCCTCTCAGTCCTGAGGCGCAGAACCCCACACTGGTCCAGCATGGGGAAAGTCTCTGTAGAAGCATCTGGGCTTTACCACTTGAAGCAGACATGGAGGAGCTGTTGGGCCTTGTACCACACCATGCTTTGCCCTTGGGCGCTGCTCAGTTGATTATCAACAGAGTAAAGTGCCCAAATGATATATGTGCCTTGTTCTATGAATGAGACTGTTCCTATGCTTCTTCAGCTCCATGGCAAACTGGTCAACAGAATGACCCATCAGCCCCTTCCTAGTGCCTCCTTATGAAACGTGTAAGTGGCAGAAACAATTTTTTTTTTAATGTGGAATATGAGAAGAAGCAGAAGCTTCTTAAAAATCCCACTGTCAGGGACATCCTCTGTCAATAGCTCTAGTTCCTCTAGAAGAAATTCTCTCATTCCCACATTTAAAGCTGAATGCGTAATGTGCTATGATATGGGGCAGAGTGGATGTCTGCAGAAGACAGTGGGTCCGGTTGTGCTGGGTGGAGAAAAGAGGGAGCTGGGTCATGGTGAGTACAGTAGAAAGCAGAGCCTCTCAAGAAATGGCTAGTGGTGAGGCAGAATGTACCCTGCCTTTCCAGAGGAGGGAATAAGACACAGTCACAGTGTTTGGTCAGTTCCTTCTGGGTTGGTCTTTTGTATTAAGGTCTTTTGCGCAACCTGAGCTTGTTGGCTTGTAGACTGTGTCTCCATAATGTTAGGACTTTGATGTCCGACTATTTCAGCTACTGTAGAGGGATCTTCACAGATAAGAGGGTATTGGCCTGTTCAATACATGACCTGTCTTTCTGAGGCTGACAATGGAAGCAGTTGTAAGGGTGACGCTTGATGCAAATAGCAGCTACTGGGTCGGCTTGCTGTAGATTGGAAGGTAAATGGAGGAAGAGGGAAAATTTGCAGTGCTTCTGCCGATGCTGAGCTTTCTGTGGATAGTGGACACTTTGCTCTTCAGGGCTGTCAACCAGGCACAGCTTGCAAATGTTCCCTTCTCCCTGTCTCTTAGTAGCTGTTGTCCTCAGAGGAGCATGTGCTTGAGCTTGCTCACTGCAGCCTCAACTTGCAAACCATTTTAAAGGTTTTTACCATTCATGAGTGGAATGGATAACAGGCTGTGAACTTGAGAGGTTTCTTTACCATAATTGGACTTTTTGCCAAGTAGCTCCATGGAAATGCTAGTATAAAGGCATACATTTATTTTCTTTGATCTCCCCCCCACACACACACCAATTGTTGCAAGTCAGAATGGAAAATGCAGCTTATTGTGAAGCATCCTTCCCCTCTAAAGCATTATAAATCTTTCCTACAGTGTTTATCTGTAACCAAATATCAAGCTGTTTAGTTACCTATTTGACTGATGCTTTTTAACTTACGGATTTTGCAAACTCACTTAAGGAACAGGAGGGAATCTGTTTCTCAGGAATACTAAAGCTGTGTCAGTTTCTCTTCTGGGCAGAACCTATGTGGCTTTTCTTGCAGTTCTTTGATCTGGTTATGGGAGGTAGTTCTGGCCTTGGTAATAAACACAGGTCTCTCTCTTTTTAAATTTGATTTGATTTTTTTTTTTTAATACGGGGGGACTGTCCAGGTGAAAAAGTGATGTGCAAAAAATTTGATATTTAAAAAATAAAAGTTTTATCATAATATTGTCTGGTCAGTTTGTTTACAGCATTAATGTATAAAGAGAGTTTTCTCTGCTTTGGGTTATATTGACCTCGCTTACTGGCTTCAAATTCTTATCCCTACTTCTTCCTAAAGCAAAAGTGATTTTTTTATATTTCCATTTTGATAAGTAATGAGCTTAACAAAAATGTACACTGCTGTAAAAATCCTTACTTGTGATGAGTTGTGTGAGGTTGGTAAATTTCTGTTTGACGTTCTCAGGCCACTAGGCTGTGGCTACACTAGCCCCGCCTTTTGAAAGGGGGATGCTAATGAGCTACTTTGGCAGATGCTAACGAGGCACTTCCATGAATGTGCAGTGCCTCATTAGCATAACGGCAGCGTGAGCATTTCAAAAGTGCTGGTCTCAAAACACATGCTGCTCACGTAGATGGGGGACTTTCAAAAGGACCCCCTGAATTTCGAAAGCCTCTTCTTCCCAAAACCAAATAGGAAGAATGGGCTTTTGAAATCTTGGGGAGGGGGGGTCCTTTAAAAAGGCCCCAGTCTACATGAATGACATGCATTTGGAAAGCAGCACTTTCAAAACGTGCGTGACTGCCATTATGCAAATGAGGTGCTGCATATTCATGGCAATGCCTCAGTAGCATCTGCTGAAGTGGCTTATTAACATCCCCCTTTCAAAGGGCAGGGGCTTGTGTAGCCACAACCCTAGTGTGGAATCTTAATTGAGTAAATTACGTGTGCAAGGTTTTGCATTCTGATTGGCTTGGAGGTCATTTGTATAGGTGGCCTGACTCATTTATCAGTACGTGTTGCAGCCAGTGTTCTGTCTGGGTCTTTAATTTAATCCTTTTCCCAAAAACTGTTCAGTTCATGGCCACTAAAGAGAGCTCATATTTCAACTGTTTTTCATCAGAAATAAAGGAGAAACAAAACGATTCTCTTCTCCTCTTCCCCTTATGCCCATTTAACAGAATGGATCTAACCATTTTTTTTTTTTTTTTACAGCAATGAGTTTCTAGGTGGGCACATTGGGGCTGTCATGTCACAAAGGCCAAACGGACCACTTAAAACGTAGGAAGAATAGCTATTTAGTTCTGAAGGGAAACACTCGTTTTCCTTCTGAAATGGGTGACAATAATGACAAAAACCGCTCCGGATGAGTGACTGCTAAGCAAAACTTTAATTTACTGGGTCTTGATCACCTCAGAAGGCATCAGTGTTACTGCCAGATAAACTTTCCTCAATTAAAAAACAAAGCTGTTTGAGCACTCAGCAATAGAATGGCAAACGAGTCCCTTTGAAATCTCGGAACATGGGTTTTACCAGCGTTCCAGGTTCTGTACTTAAGGTGATTGTGTTTAAATTCCTGAAATGTCCACTGGGCTCTTGGGTTGTCAGTGATGGTATCAATGAATGAAGGAAAATCTGAACCTTGAAGGTGGTCTCTGCAAGATCAATCTGGAAGAATCTTAGAGACGGAAAAGGCCTTGTAGGCCACCAGTGGAGGGGAGTCCGTAGAGAGCATGCTTTTATTTTGTCCAGTGCCGTTCTAAACATAGCCAGTGATGGGACCACACATGCTTCCCCTGGGAGATGGAGACTGGAATAGATTCCAAGGCCTGATGGCATCACTGTGATCCCCTGGTCTGACCTCCTGTATCACACAGGCTGCAGAGGGATTCCCAGAGCAGAGCTTTCAGAGACCCATTCAAGCTTGAGTTTGTCACAGGTAATTTACTCCAGTGCTTAGTTAGTTGCACCATTACAAACATGCACCTTATTTCTAATCTGAATTTGTCTAGCTTCACCTTCCACCCATTGGACTGTGTTAATCCTTCTCTGCTAGAACTCAGCATTAAATCTTTGTTCCTTTTGTAGGTACTTTGGTTAAAATCAAGACATTCCTTCACCTTCTCTTTCTTTAGCTAAGCACTTTGAACTCTTAAGTCTATCACTATAAGCAGAGCCATTATCTAGAGAAGTAGTTATTCCTCTTTATTCGGCACCGGTGAGGCCACATCTGGAATATTGTGTCCAGTTTTGGGCCCCGCAATATAAACAGGATGTGGATTTGCTAGAGCAGGTTCAGCGAAGGGCAACAAAAATGACTAAGGGTCCTGTGGCACCTTATAGACTAACAGAAAAGTTTAGAGCATGAGCTTTCGTGAGTTAACTCACTTCTTCAGTTACTGGTGATGACCAGCATCTGAAGAAGTGAGTTAACTCACAAAAGCTCATGCTCTAAACTTTTCTGTTAGTCTATAAGGTGCCACAGGACCCTTCGTTGCTGCTACAGATCCAGACTAACACGGCTACCCCTCTGATACTTGACAAAAATGACTAAGGGTCTGGAGCACAAGACCCATGAGGACAGGCTGAGGGATTTGGGCTTGTTTAGTTTACAGAAGAGAAGACTTAGAGGTGATTTAATAACAGCCTTCAACTTCCTGAAGGGGAGCTCTAAAAAGGAGGGTGAGAAACTGTTCTCAGTGGTGTCAGATGGCAGAACAAGGAATAATGGTCAGAAGTTGAAGAGGGAGAGGTGTAGGTTAGATATTAGGAAAAACTTCTTCACCAGGCGGGTGGTGAAGCATTGGAATGCGTTGCCTACAAAGGTGGTGGATTCTCCTTCCCTTGAGGTTTTTAAGTCCCGGCTGGACAAGGTCCTGGCTGGGATGACTTAGTTGGGGTTGATCCTGCTTGAAGCAGGGGGCTGGACTAGTTGACCTCCTGAGGTCCCTTCCAGCCCTATGATTCTGTGATTCTGCCCATAGCACTGGGAGCTGGAAGTATGGACTGGGCCCCAGGTGGCTCTGCTTTCTGCTGCTGCTGGTGGGTAAGGGGCAGCCTGACCCCTAGTGCTAGGCTTCCCTGGTGGGCTGCATGGCTCTGGTGAAGGGGTATGGGAGAAGCGACGGAGTGGGAGTCCAGTGGGTGCAGGGTCCGGAGTGGAAAGGGGAGTTATGCCAGGCAGTGCTCCTGTGAGTGGAGTGCTTGGGCAGCCCCCCAGGGGAGATTCAGGTGCCACCCAGTTGATTAGCAGAGCACCCACAGCCAGCAGCGTGTGCTTCTGCTGGTGGTGCACATAAAATGCATTCCACACAGAGGTCCTGCACCACCCTCAGGGACAGCCCTGACTGACTATACGGTAGATATTTTAAACATTGACTCATTGTTATGGCTGCTCTCTAAACCCTCCCTAATTTATCAACATCTTTCTTGAACTGTGGGCACTGGACGTGATATTCCAGCAGTGCCAAATATGGGAAGAGTCCTCTCTCTACCCCCTGTGCAAGAGGTCACTGTTTATGCATCCCAGGACTGAATAAGTTCAATGCATCACACTGAACACAAGCTTGTGGTCAGCTGATTACCCACCAAGACCCACCCCTCCCAAGTCTTTTCCCAGGGTTAGTGCTTCCTTGGCCAGAGCCCCGCTCCTGTGCACTTTGTTCCTAGGTGAGTCTAGTGACGTTTATCCACAGTGAAATGCATATTATCTACTAGGGCCTTACTTTACCAGGCTATCCAGATTGCTCTGAATCAAAGACCTCTGTTCACCAGTTACCACATCCCCTTGGAAAAGATTGCCCAGGACAGGTGAGGATGGCAAATGGTTGTCAATGGCCTATGCTCCAAACTTTACTACTGATGATTTTGTTTTCTGCCAGGTCATTGATAAAAACACTAAACAGCAAACGGACAAGAAGCAGTCTGCTGGATTCTTCTGGAAACACCCTTTCTCAGTGGCCATTGCTTATTTATAATCACAGGGTTTTTTTCACTTTCTAGATGTTGTTTTTCCTCCCAGAGATTTGAGCCTTGTCTACAGCCAAGTCGTTTTGCTTTATTTATACCTGTATTGAAAGAGGAATAAGCTATGCCAATATAAGCATATTGGTACCAGTAATACATCCTTGTTCAGGTATTACCAGTATAATGATCACTGAAAAATCACATCCGTGACCAACAATGTTAAAGGTCGTCATAGACCAGACTTCAGCCACAAGTGGGCCTGTCTTGCATTTTGCACATCTGCTGCTAAATAATTAGAGCAATGCAGCCAGGGAGGCAGGTGACCAAACCGCACTTAGTTGCTGAGCTTAATTGCACAGTTTCACTTCCTGCCTTATGGTCTTTATGAGTATTCTATAATGTCAGCCACATTCACATCCAAGGCCATCCCTAGCAGGTGCGTTAAGGGCCCTCAGACAATGCCCCCCCAACATCCCCTGAGCTATGCCTTGCTGCTTCCTTTCCCCATCCCATCCCTTCTCTAAGCCCTCTACTTGCTCTACTCTACTGCCCCCGTTGCACCCCTTTCCCAAAGCCCCTTTTGCTGAGCCACATGACGTGGGGACTATTGGTGGTCGGCACAAGGTGGCTGCAGGGTTTGGCCCCCTTCCCTGCACTCCCTGCGCTGGCAGGAGCCATGGAAGCAAAGTGACTGAGCAGCCTGCTGCCCCAGACACCTCCCAGCTTGGTCGCTCTGCTTCTCTGCAGCAGCAGCCGCTGGAGCAACCAGGCTGGGAGATGGCAGCAGAGCAAGTTACTAGGTTGTTCCAATTCTCCCAGCTCCCGCTGCCAGGGTGAGTGCAGGGAGGGCCCATATCCCTGAGCCCTGTGGGCTAACATGGGGGACCATTGCAGCTATAGGATAGCTGGGACAGCCACCCTGAAGGGTCCTGTGTCAGGAACAGCTCTGCCCATTTGTAGCTCTAACATCGCATGGCTGAGGGCAGCTACATGATTTGATGAAGCAGGTCTTTGCCCACGAAAGCTTGTGCTCCAAAATATGTTAGTCTGTAAGGTGCCACAAGACTTCTTGTTGTTCTACGTGATCTAGTTACTAAACCAGAGTGTGGAACTCAGCAACCTGCATTCTAATCCTGCCTTTGACTTACTCAGTAGCCTTTGGCAAATTCTTTAACACATTTGCCTGTATTTCCCCACTAGTCATTTCAGGCTGAGCATGCATGTAGAGAGCCTCCCATGAACAAAGCTTGTTAAGTACTAATTAAATTCATGAACTACAGCAGCTGTGGCAGTGCTGGAGAGTTTAAACTCTGAGGAAGGCAGAGGCTGATGAAACAGTGACTAGTTTTAACTCTGCTTCTAATTAAAATTGCCAACATTTTTAAAAGCTGAGGTCTGTGCAATTAATTAGACACTAGACTTGCAGTCACTATTCATGTGGATATTCAGCTGACATTTCTTTCTTACATTTTTCCCATTGTTCCTGATTCTACCCCCTTGTGCCACTGTCAACACCATTCCCCTGCTACTGGTATCTGTACCCCTCAGCTTTGCAGACAAGTCACGGAGGGATTCTCTGTCACCAACCATTGTCAAATCAAGATTGGATATTCTTCTAAGAGATCTGCTCTGGGAATTGTTTTGGGAAGCTCTGCAGCCTGGCTACCTGGGAAGTCAGACCAGCTGATCACAACAGTTCTTGGGGGTCTTGTGTCCCACCCTTTTTTTACCAAAGCTGTAACTCTTCAGTTGTTTCTCCGTAACTTATTCCACCTTCTGAGCTGCTTTGGTTGCTCTTCTCTTTCCTTCTAATTTGTTGACAACTTTCTTCGAATTGAGACATCTATGAATGTGCACAGTGTTCCATGGATGGTAGCGTTAGTCCAGCCTAAAGAGGGGCTGTTGCCTAGGCCATGCTAACATGTTTTGCGTGTTGCAGAAGGTACCTGTAAATGTTTGTTTCATTGGCTATGGGTGGGGGGCGTTGCTGCCCTGTTATATGACAAGTTCCTTCATCCTCTGCTCTTGCCTTAAGGTTACTCATCTCTTGTTGGAGAACATACTTATTTGAACAGTACTAGTATGAAGCAGATGGTCCTGGGCCAGCACCCCATGGTGCTAAACACTGACAAACACAGAACAAAGGCAGACCTGACCTGCTCAATAGGTAGCAAACAAGTGGATGACAATACCCTCACAACTGCTTTAGCAATTGATAACTGCCGCTGGGGCATGCCAGGTCCTGTTACTCCACACCCAAAGGGAAGGAGCAGAACAGTAGTCATCTTTGTGGGTGTGTCATCCAATGATCCCAACCCTTGTCACCTGTTCCTAGCTTCTGACGGAGGTTAGTGCCACCATCCCTGCTCGTCTCGACTAACAGCCATAGATGGACCTATCTTTCATGAATTTATCTAGCCTGTTCTAGTCTTGGACTTCACAACATCTTTCAGCAAAGGGTTCTACAGGTGAACTGTGCATTGTATGAGGAAGTACTTCCTTTTGTTTGTATTAAACCTACTACCTATTACTTTAATTTGGTGATCCCCAGTTCTTATGTTATAGGAAGGAGTAAATAATTCTTCTTTATTCATGTTTTCTGCACAAGTCATGATTTTATACACTTCTAGCGCATTCCACCTTAGTCATCTCTCTTCCAAGCTGAAAAGTCCCAGTCTCATGTGGTAGCCATTCCATACCCCGAATCATTTTTACTGACCTCTTCTGAACTTTTTCTAATGTCAAGATTTGTTTTTAAATGACAGATTGAGCTGCCAGATTATAATACGCTGGAAGTCTCAAACTCCGACTACTAAAACTTCCAGGGAATTTTTAAAAAATTCTAGATTATAATTTCCCATCTCAAAAAGTGTTTGAAATCAACAAGGGAGAATTCTAAATCAGATGAAGTCTTGATAAACAGGAACCAGTCATAAAGCTAAAAATTAATGGTAGACAAGATACAAGTGATCATGACTTGATCACATTTATAATGTACAAACAAAATAGAAAGTCCAAACTTTCATAAAGTGGAAAACAGCTATCAGCCAAATCAGCTGGGATGAAGAATGTAATCAGAAAAATGTGAATGATAAGTGGAAATGGTTTTTAATAACATTTTACAGTATTTAATGTCCCCAAAACCACAATTGATGGAGAAGGGCTTACTGGTTAAAAAAAACTGACTTGATTTAGAGAGGTGAAAGAACATATAAAAAATTCAAAATATAACAAATGGAGGAAAGGGGAAGCTAGAAGTAAGGAATCTATTTCAGAAGTTACAAACTGTAGAAAATTGATAAAGGAAGCAAAAGGAACATATGGAGAAATCTATGGTTGGCAGAACTAAGGACAAAAATAAGTAGTTTTAAAATATATTAGGAAAAGGAAACCTGGCAATGGTTTTGGTCCATTACCAGATGGCAATGATACATTTATTACTAACAATGCAGAAAAGGCAGAGATCTCTAGTAGATATAAATTTTCTGTATTTTGGGGAAAAGAGATCATGTAGCCTTATCACATAAAGATAACACTCTTTCCATTCCACTAGTATATCAGGATGTTGCTAAACAGAATCCACTAAAGTTATTTACAAATTTTTAAATCAGCAAGTCCAAATAACTTGCATCCAAGAGTTTTAAAAGCACCGTCTCAGGCAATCACAAAGCCACTTACTGTTTATTTTAAGTAAGTCTTGAAAACCAGAGAAAGTTGCAGAAGACTGAAGGAAACCAAATGATGTACACATTTTAAAATGGAAAATGGAATAACACACATGGGCCTATCATTCTGAAATAGCTCCTTCTCAAGATAATGCAGTGGCTTAGTACTTAAAGAATAAAAGAAGGATAATTAATTAATGCCCCATCAACACAGGTTTATGGCAAAATAGAGCCTATCAAATTAACTTGATGTTTGTTGATGAAATTGTGTGTTGAGTAAGGTATTTGGGTGCCACATAACATTTTTCTTTAAAGAAACTTAATGGTTTTAAAATGAACATTAAATGGATTGAAAAGTAACTGAAAGGTCTCAAAATATAACTGTAAATGGGGAATCATTATTGTATGGTGAGTTTCTCAGTGGAACCTCATTTTAAAGAGGTCACCAAAGGTGGCTTAGAGTTGCTGGAACCTGGGTCTAAAGCCCTAGCCCCACCACCTGGCTCTGAATCTGAATAACTGTGGGGCTAATGTTACAGGCCAACTTCCAGGGTCTGAAGCCTTGGGCTTCAGTGTGGTCATTCCCCCTCCTCCTCCCACCCTCCACCCACCCCCAGCCAAGAGTTCAAACTTTGGTCCCTACTTATGGGGTCATGTACTATGTTTTGTTTTCAGAAGAGGATCTTGGGACAATGAAGTTTGAGAACCCGGCTCTACACAATTTAACATTCAATGACCTGGAAGACCATTCAAAATTATCACTAATAAAATGTGTAGATGACAACTGGGGGGGAACAGTAAATAATGAAGAGCACAGATCACCACTGCTGAATAATACACTGGGTGCAAACAAACAACCTGCATTTTCATAGAGCTAAGTGTAAATGGTTTGAGCACTGGCTTGCTAAATCTAGTGTTGTGAGCTCAATCCTTGAGGGGGCCAGTTAGCCATCTGGGGCAAATAAATAAATAAACAAATCAGAACTGCCAGGGATGGCGATAGGTCCTGCTGCGAGTGCAGAGAACCGCACTCAATGACCGCTCAAGGTCCCTTCCAGCTCTACGAGATAAGCAGATCTCCAGAACCCCAAGTTATTTTACTTTTACGTTTGGCCCTGGCGGGGCCGCGGCTGGAACGACGGGGGCAGGTCTGGTGCCCCCCCCCGCTGGAAGGGAGCTGAGAAGTGGGAGAGATTTCCAAGCGCCGCAAGGATCATTGCAGGACTGGACCCACCCCAGGGATCCCCCAGCTACGGGGCGGGGGCTGTAAGCACGTTTCAGGGGGAGCTGCCAGTCGGCGGCCCAGAGCGGACAGCCAAAGCCCCGCGCCCGCGCTGTGCCACCTGGGGCTGGCCCCAAAGCCACTGAGCCGCGTGGGCTTCCCCGGGGCGCGGGCCCTGGCCACGGCCGGCCTTGCCGCGCCTGGGCGGGCCCTGGCTTTTGCACAGACACGGCCCGGGGCGCGGAGGGGCCGCGGAGATCGCGCGGGGGAAAGGGCCGGAGCCCCCGGGGGCCGGCGGCTCACGGGCCGCTCAGGCGCGGGCGGGCGGGCCCGGCGCACGAGGAGCGAAGCCCAGGCGGCGCGGTCCGGCCCGGCCCGGCCCGGCCCATGGGTGGGAGGGGCCCGAGGCCAGGGCCGCGGCGCTCGCCGCCGTGCAAGGGGCTGGTTCTGGAGGGGAGACGCCGCCGCCTGCCCCCGCCCCTGCGGCCGCCTCTCGCCGCCCTGCAGCCGGGGCCCGGCCCGGCCCCGTCACGAGTGCGCCGCGGCGCTGCCTCCCCGCACACGGCGGAGCGGGCCGAGCGGCCGGGGCCTGTGATGAGCGCGCCGGGGCTCAGCTGAGGGCCGGGCGGCACGGCGGGGAGCAGCCGGCGCGACGGGCCCCCAGCGCCCCGGGCGGGCCTCGGCAGCCGGCAGGACGGAGCCCGCGGGCGGCTGGCCGGGAGGCGGCGGCGGCGATCGGCTGAGGCCGCCGGGCCGGCGGGGGAGGAAGCGAGCGGCCGGCGGGGGCAGCGCCATGGAGCCCGGCGAGGTGAAGGACCGGATCCTGGAGAACATCTCCCTGTCTGTCAAGAAGGTGAGAGCGGTCGGGGTCGGGGTCCCCGGCCCAGCCCGGCTGAGGGATCCCGGCCTGTCGAGCCAGGCTAAGCTGTGCCTCCCCGCAGCGCCAGCCAGCCCGGCGGGGCTCCCGCTGAGTGCCCGGGTCAGCCCCCTCTCGCCGCCCTCCACCCAGCCTCGCCCGGCTGCGGCACAGTCAGACCCGGACCCGGCCCGGGTCCGTTTCAGCTCCAGGGCTTCGCTGGGGCCTTGGAGGCCGAAATGCGTTTGAGGCTCAGCGCCCGGGTGTCTCTGCGCTGCCCTCCAAACCAGCCCGGGTGGCAGCGTGTCACGAGAGGTCACCATTGATCACCATCGCTGACGTCACGGCCGGCCGTGACACGCTGCATCGCCGCGTAATGCCCACTCCTCCCGGGCTGGGTCCGCCAAGGCGTGCAGGGGCCTGACCGCCCTGGGGTAGGGCGAGGCGACCCTCGGGGTCTTGAAGCTGGCCGGGAACCCCGCTGGGGTCAGCAGTGGTTGTACCGCAGTCTGAACATACACCCCCCCACACACACACACTTAATTGTGGCTCCTCGCCCGGGAGGGGTGGGCAGACATCCCTGGCGGGGTTGTGTCCTGGCCCAAGGTTGTTGCAGCTCTGAAGCTCTCTGGGGTGGGGACAGTTTGGGTCCATTTGACCTACAGCTGTTTGGCTGGTGTGTACCCTACTTATAGAGGTGGAGGGGGTCAGATAGACTCCCCAGACCACGGGCAAGGTGAGGGGGCATGGCCCTGCATTTCCAGAAGGGGCAGGGTCTCAGGCAGAAGGAGCATGGCAGCCAGGCCTCTGCGCCGTCCAGAGCACACTGCCCCTTGCTCAGGCACATGGCGCTCCAGCAGCAGTTTAAACGGCCCCTGGTTCCAGCCACCACCACTGGTACAGTAGTAGCGGCATGACCAGGAACCCGGACCCTTTGAATCACTAGGCCCCTGGGCATTTGTCCCCTTTGCTCACCCTGTCAGCAGGCCTGGACATGGTTGACACCACATAATAACTGTGTCCCCACTCAGCGTGGCTCACATGGAGTTCCTAGCCGCAGAGTTAGAGACAATTAGAGAAGAAGAGACCTCAGAGGTCGTCTAGTCCAACCCCAGCTAAATCCCATGTGAGGAATGTGATTTCTACCTAATGTGCAAGCAAAGTGGTGATAGTTCTCAGGCTGTATCTGAGTTCTAAAGTGGTTCCTTTACTTTGTGGCTCATCCCCCCTAACCTGTTTACCCAGTCCTGTTTTATGCTCCGTGTGGGAGGAAATCCCAAAGTGCGTTGCTTGCACGCTGTCGTGCTGCCTGCCCCAGGCACCAGCAGAACCACCCTCATTTTCCACAGAAGTCATTGGTTACAAATAACATTATGTGACATGTTGAGTGTGGACAGACCAATGTGATTGTCTGTGGAGACTGTGAGTGGCCTAAACTAAGTCAGGACAGTGGCAATGCTTGGCTGTGTTTAACGTGGATATATCCGTAATGTAGGTCAGGCACCAGAGTGCACACTCAGCATGTGCTGGAACCCTGATGAGAACGGGGAAGGTGGGTTGGCTTATGCAGCTGATTGTAACCCAGTGTGGTCCACACTGGTACTAGGTGTGTTGGAGAATGATTAATTGGGAGAGTTGGTCCTGCAGCTAACCTTGTAGCTGTTTTATAGAGGGTGCTGTGTAACTCATATCCCACTCAGTTGTTGGGTTTTTTAAATTTGTCTTTGACTGGAGAAGTTCTTTCCATGATTCACAAGGCACTGTCACCGGTTCTGATCCTGATTACATGACTGCAGCTGAAAACAGAATTAGGCCCAAAGTGTGTTGTGATTTAATGTGAACTTGTCATAAGAGAATTATTGAGTGAATTTTCAGTGCTAACAAAAAAAAGAGTGGGATAGTGAAAAGGTCCATTGGACAGTAGGAGGATGCTGTACAATTTCACTCAAGCAGCGCCCTTTGCTGTTCCACTCCTGGGCACATTTGCAGTTCTGTGAATGCAACTCAGTCTTGCAGCAACCCAGGATGGTCTCTGAGGGGAAAGTATACTGGAAATCAAATCCAGAGTCTATTCCCAGCCCTGTAACAATAGCTGTTTGACCTCAGGTAAGTCCTTTTAACTGTCTGTTCTGTCAGTGTAGATATCTATAAATGGAGACAGTACTTCCCGGTCTCAGAGTTAAGTCATTGGTTCTTAGAAATTCTTGTGAGAACCCCACCTGGAAATCTCTGTAGAAAAGCAAAAATGCTCTTAATAATAATAAACACTGAACTCATGCACACCTCTGGTGACGCACCTTGGTCCAGACCTGCAACAATTCCCGCTAATACCAGTCCTGGGCCACTAATAAAAAAAGGAGGTTAGTTAAATGTTGTTTACATTAGAACTGGGTTAAGTTGGTCTTTTTTGTGCACAGACTTCCCAAGTGTGCAGTTTCATCTCTGGTTCCAAGAGTGGGTTATAAGCAGAACTTCCCCAGTCATTGTTTTCAATACTAAGCTGTGTAGTCCTGCTCTAAGCAGGCTGAGATGGCATGTTGTTAAATGCAGACAAGTGCACCTGAACACCAGCCATGGAGCTGAATTGGTGTTCATCGTGGAGGAAAATATCCAGACCAACCATAAGTGTA
Source organism: Carettochelys insculpta (assembly GCF_033958435.1). Taxonomy (NCBI): domain Eukaryota; kingdom Metazoa; phylum Chordata; order Testudines; family Carettochelyidae; genus Carettochelys; species Carettochelys insculpta. The sequence goes on from NC_134159.1 coordinate 11,243,562, forward strand.
GACCCAGCCTTGGTGTGTACAGCTTACAGCAAAGCCCATAACAATCAAATAGCAGAAGACCAACCTGGGCTACAATGCAGCCTTCTATCCGCTGCATATGGAGTTCTTCTTCCTCCAAGGTATCACTTGCTTCTAGTTACCAGGTAGCTATTTTTACAGAACTTCTTGAATTCCTTCTTGGGTCTGACTTCAGCCTTCCTGTTTTACTTTGAAATGTACATTAATGTGAGAAATGAACACATAGCTAATTCCCTGCTTGCTGGAAATCAGACAGGAGGACCCTTCTAAACCCCGACAAGGCCCAGACTGAGATTTAAAAATTCACTTTAACCCTGACCTCCATCAGCCTTTGCTCTTCCAGTCTTGGTCTTTCCTGAGCAAAGCTGTTACTCATTCTGAATGGCCATACTGTGTAGAATGGGTTTTAATATCTGTATAAGAGAGTATTGGATCTCTGGTTTCAAACCTACTCTGAGTCCTCTAGCCCAGGGGTGAGCAAAAAACAGAGGAGGTTTGCCAGGGTTAGCTCCTGGCAAGCCATTGCCACCATGTTTACTTGCGCCTCTGCTGGTAAGGGCGATTGCAGCTCCTCTTTGCAGTGGATTGACTTTCCTGTATCTCTCTGTCATATAGTCATCATGTCCATTCACCTTCAGCACCATTTCCAGTACAGCACTAATTCCAGATCTGAAGAAGTGGGTCTGCCCCATCAAAGCTCATCACCTAATAAATTGTTAGTCTTTAAAGTGCTACATGACTGCCTGTTTATTTTGTTAGGATACAGACTAACACGGCTACTTCTCTGTTACTATGATTCATGAAAAGAGACTGAAGGATTTAGGCTTATTTAGTCTACAGAAGTGTGAGGGAGCATTTGATTCTGAAGGGCAATTACAAAGAGGATGGAGAGAGGCTGTTTTCAGTGGTGAGAGATGACTGACAGAATGAGGAGCAATGGTCTGAAGTTGCATTGGTAGAGGGCTAGGTTGGATATTAGGAAAATCTACTTCAGTGGGAGGGTGGTGAAGCACTGGAATGCGTTACCTAGAGAGGTGGTGGAATCTTCATCATTATAGATTTTTAAGACCCAGCTTGACAAAGTCCAGGTGATTTAGTTGGGATTGGTCCTGCTTTGAGCAGGGGGTTGGACTTGATGATCTCCTGAGGTCTCTTCCAATCCTATGATTCTACAAAGTAATTAATGATCATGTGCCAAAGTATCATTAATAGGTGAATTGTCTACAGTTTCAAATCCCCAGTATCTGAGGGAACTGTGAGTGATGGGCTGATTTTTACTGTGTTTAATTTGTCAGCTCTGTCTTCTCTATTAGATATCAGTTCAATCAAAGGGAGATAGGTTAGCTTTTCTGGAGATTGACACCTTAGTGAAATGAATTTAACTATTTCTCTTTTGCTGCTCCTGTTTCTTTCCCTAACATCCTGCACATCTCCAGGGGCAAACACATTCCTTTCTGCCACTCAAGAAGCAACTTACGCTAGTTGTGAGAATTTATGGGCGATTGTTTTATAAGTGAATGTAGGCCTTGCCAAGGCATGAGGCTGTCAGTGCCAGATCTGAAGATCTCTGCACAGCCACCGACACCATAAGTTTCCTCAATAGGTGCCTCAAGCCTGGGACCTGTGGGGTGTTTCTAGAGAAAACCAAACAGATCAGTCTTTGGCTTCCTTGTAGCAATTAGCACTCTGCCATGGTAATCATGTTGGTTGGGGCACTGGGTGGAGACCACCAGTTAGGCATGTACGGTACAGAAATGAATGGGGACAACATCAATACCTGTATTGTCATATACACTGCTGCCCAACCATAAGCACAAATAGTTTTCTTGGCCCCTTCTGGGTGCCTGGTGCAGCCCCAGCTGGTCAGCTGCCTGAGCCCCGTGCCAGCCACCACAGCTGCCTGTACCAGCTGCCTGCCCACCTGAGACCTGTGCTGTCAGAGATGCCATTCCAAGCTGACAGAGCCCTGCAATGCCGGGGCCAGCCGCCCAAGACCCACGACCCCCGCAAGCTGGCTGCCTGAGCCCCACAAGTCCCCCTGCCCAAGCCCCTCCCCTCCTCCAATGCCAGGCACCCCCAGTCCCCCACTCACTCCATCCCCCTCATGCAAGCCAGGCACCCCCAGTCCCCATCTAACCCCATCCTTCTCCTCCTCTCCCTCCCCTCCCCTCCCCTCCCCAACCCACACTCACTCACCTTTTCAGGAGACAGCTAGCTCCATGTGGGTCTTTGCTGGCTGCCTGCTTTTTGTAGCGGCTGTGCTGGGTTGCCCACATGAAATGTCAGGGGCTGAGAGCTGGAAGCAAAAGCAGATTCTTTCTTTGGGTAGGGGGAATGATGGGGGGCGCTGGAGGCTGGGTCACCTTGCGCCCCCCTACCCGGAATTTCTTCACGCCCCCTAGTTTGGGAAACCATGCCCTAGCTGCTAAAATGTTTCTCACACCCACATTCTGTGGACATGGTAGCTGCTGCTCCCAGACGTCTCTGCTCTGACTCCTGGCCTGGCTCCTGCAGCTGCTCTGATTGCCTGTTCTTACCCAGAGAGAAGTGGTGAAGGTGATTATTCAGACTGGATTTCCCCCTTGGCAGTCTGGTGCTTCAGCTTCTTGCTTCACTGAGAGGCTGCCAGCCTTGGTCCAAGTACTTTCAGTAATATCCTGAGAACGGCAGCTCCCCCAAAGGGCAGGAGACTGAGCTGGCGCAGTGGGCCAGAAAATGATCTAGAAAATGAGGTAAGCAGTGAGGTGGCAAAGTTTGCAGATGACACCAAGTTGTTCAGGACAGTCAAAAGCAAAAGGGATTGTGAAGAACTACAAAAAGATCTCAGCAAACTGAGTGATTGGGCAGCAAAATGGCAAATGAAATTTAATGTGGGTAAGTGTAAGGTAATGCATGTTGGAAAAAATAACCCAAATTACACGTACTACATGATGGGGTCAAATTTAGCTACGACAGATCAGGAAAGGGATCTTGGAGTTATAGTGGATAGTTCTCTGAAGACATCCACGCAGTGTGCAGCGGCAGTTAGTAAGGCAAATAGGATGTTAGGAATTATTAAAAAAGGGATCGATAATAAGACAAAAGATATCATACTTCCCCTATATAAAACTATGGTACGCCCACATCTCGAGTACTGCGTGCAGATGTGGTCTCCTCACCTCAAAAAAGATATATTGGCATTAGAAAAGGTTCAGAAAAGGGCGACTAAGATGATTAGGGGCTTGGAAAGGGTCCCATATGGGGAGAGGCTAGAGAGACTGGGACTTTTCAGTTTGGAAAAGAGGCGATTGAGGGGCGATATGATAGAGGTATATAAAATCATGAATGGTGTGGAGAAAGTGAATATAGAAAAATTATTTACCTTTTCCCATAATACAAGAACTAGGGGACACCAAATGAAATTGATGGGTAGTAGGTTCAAAACTAATAAAAGGAAATTTTTCTTCACACAGCGCACAGTCAACCTGTGGAACTCCTTGCCCGAGGAGGCTGTGAAGGCCAGGACTCTATTGGGGTTTAAAAAAGAGCTTGATAAATTTTTGCAGGTCAGGTCCATAAATGGCTATTAGCCAGGGATAAAGTATGGTGCCCTAGCCTTCATAACAAGGGCAGGAGATGGATGGCAGGAGATAAATCACTTGTCTTCTGTTCTCCTTCTCTGGGGCACCTGGCATTGGCCACCGTCGGCAGATGGGATGCTGGGCTTGATGGACCTTTGGTCTGACCCAGTATGGCCATTCTTATGTTCTTATGTTCTTATTATTACAGTTTCCTTCCTACAGGGCCCATTATCGCAGACTGATTCCTCCCAGTTACATGGCAGATGTTTGATTTAGCTGACCGGACAGATGGGCAATGTCCACATCCATTTGAAAGGTCGTGTTCTGTCTCCAGTCTGCCTAGAACGAACATTGCTCCTCACCTTTCCTTGACAAATGCTGCCTGAGGAGCAGGTGGATGAGGTTCTGTGGGCAGACTAGACAATCAGGATGGTCCCTCCTAATCTTAAAGTCTATGGATCCTGAGCACTTGCTTCAGGAACACAGTACAACTTTACTGTGGCTTTTACTAGCCCTGCAAATGCAGAGCAGCCTCAGCAACCTCATGTGATCTTGCCTTCAAGAGGCCAACTCAGAAGGGCAGGGACTTTTTATAGCCTCTTGAATTGAGACTTCTTTTTTTTAATCTTAAGGTAGCATATTGTGGATAGAAAAACAAATGTCTCAGACGAGGTCCTCAGCTCTCTTTCACTCATGCTCTTGGCCTTGAGTGCTAGTAATAACAAGAGTCCACTACCATCAAGAGTCACAGTGTGACGCTTGCCTCTGTAGGATGTCCAGAAAGTTTCACTTGAAACCTCTTGACTTTCAGAAAGACCTTTAGTAGGCTCTTCGCAGAAGGGAGGAGAATACAGAAAGTGATTTATGTCCTTCCATTACACAAAAAAACCAGGGGTCACCAAATGAAATTAATAGGTAGCAGGTTTAAAACAAATAAAAGGAAATATTTCTCACTCAATGCACATTCAGCCTGTGGAACTCCTTGCCAGAGGATGTTGAGAAGGCCCAGATGAGAACAGGTCTCAAGAAAGAGCCAGATAAGTTCATGGGGGATAGATCCCTCAGTGGCTACTAGCCAAGATGGGCAGGGATGCTGTCCCTAGTCAGAAGCTGGGAATGGGTGACAGGAGGGATCGGTTGGTGATTACCTGTTCTGTTCATTCCCTCTGCATCACCTGGTATTGGCCATTGTCCGAAGACAGGGTACTGGGCTTAGATGGACCTTTGGTCAGACTCAGTTGGGCCATTCTTATGTTCAGAATACATCCTGTGCTTCTGCTGCCTTTGAAAGAATCACTTGTACAGATGAAGGTAGTACAAGGTTTTATTAGTATCGGTTTCCTGCCTACTTATTGCTCAGTATAGCCCAGGTCTGCAGCCAAGCTGTGCACAGCACCTCTTAGTACGGGCAGGGGAGGAGTGCTCTTCAGCCATTTTTGTGTCTCCCTGATCCTGTACGAGCGCTGTTGTGGGCCAGTCCCCTAATGTTAGATAGAGTAGCTGGATGGCTTCGTAAATTGTGCTGCAGGTTGCACCTCTAAAATCTGGTATTTGCTTGTCTGGACCAGAGATGTTCCAGGATATGAGAATACCAAGCAGGGGCTGGCTAGGAGGTGGAACTGCCCCGCCCCACACACACACACCATGCAGCAGTGCGGAGGCTGGGAGTTGAAGCCCCTGCTTGTCCCGTGAGAGCCCGGGAGCCAGAGCCCCCTCCCCAACCCACAGCAGTCAGGAGCCAGATCCCCCAACCTGTGGCAGTGCAGGGGCTGGAACCAGAGCCCCCACCTGCCCCATGAGGCAGGGAAAGGGAGCTGGAGCCATTTGGCTTCCCCGTGATAGTGCAGGGCAGCCTGGATGCCCCTGGCGGCCCCATGGCAGCTAGGGAGCAGGGGATGGAAACTTTTGGCGGCCTCTGAGTGCCTGGGATAGGGCCAGAGTCCCAGCCAAGGGCGGCTGGAGTGCGGGTCTGTCTGGGGGCAGACACCCTGGACCTTCCCTCATGCAACAAATTCTTTTGTTCGGGACCTGTCAAATCCCAAGCATGCCAGGTAAGGGAGGTGCAACCTGTAGTTACTAGGCTGAAGGGAATGTAAATAGGACCCACATCCCCTCTTCACCAGTATATTGCCTGTGCTGGCTGCTAAGTTGGCTGTATGTCACCAGAGGAGCCTCCCAGGGTGATCCACTCATGGCAAGATACCTGGCCGCTTCATGCCAGTGGAGTGGCGTGGAACATCTGGAACATGGCTAAGGAGCAGGGCTGCTGAGTCCTCCATTAATGATCATGTCTGATGTGTGCAGTTATTAATGTTGTAATTTTTGTCTCTCCAGTTAGCCATGATGAATATGGGGGAAAAAAATGAGTGACGTATTGTTCCCATAATTTACAACAGATGTTGGGGAAGGAAAAAATATTCCAGGAGAATCTCTCAGTAGAAGAGTAACCTAAGGGTTCTGCAGCTTTCTGAAGACAAAAACTGTTTGTTTGTTTTTAAAAAAACAATGGCAAATGTGCTTACAAATTAGCCATAGATATTCCAGGTAATTTCAGGTACTTTATAGACAACTTCTCACCAACCCCATGAGGGGGCAGGATGTGCTCCCCACAATTTAAGAATTGTGCTTTCAGTCAGTCTCCAAGGACGTTGGCAGGCTCCCAATATTGGTTTGAAAGTTCATTCGGGAAGACCATCTGCTAATAATTAGGGATGCAAAAGATTAGTCAGTTACCTGGTAAGCATTCAGTTGACTGGAACGCTTACCAGTTAAGCAGGCCTTGTCCAAACCCTGATGGCTGGCCTGCTATGCCAGGCCAAAGCAGCCCCAGCTATGTCAGGCTGCTGGCTGGATCCTGGCCAGGCCGGGGCAGCAGGTGGGATCATGCCCACATCTGGAGAGGTGGAAGTGGGCCCATCCGTGTTGGGTTGTGGGGGGTCCCATATGTGCGGGGCAGGGTGGGACCCTGGTCATGATCTTATTTGGCCAGCAGGGAACCAGGGGATCCTGCTGCATGGTGCGCAAGTGGTCAGGATGTGTCAAGTTGGCAGAGGGTGCCCTGGCCCTTTGGTGGATAGACGGGTCTCAGGCATGCACGTGGGGCTACGGCGATGCTGAAGTGGTCCTAACCCCTCCCACGGCTGGCCTGGAACAGCCCCCAGCATGCCTGACAGGCAGGACCTCTGCCTTACGAACCCTGTGAGACCCCAGCACCAGCTGCCCTACACTGGCCCACCAATAGTCATGTAACGCTTCACCTCCATATTTTTTGTGAACATATGTTTTTGAATAAGAATATGGAGAACTCAACTATGCTTTATGGAAAACAAGTCAAGTAAGCTGTCATTCAAGAGCCTGTGATTCCGTGAATGTGTATATTCTATTTGTGTGCATGTATCCTTCTTGTCTGTGAAGTTAGAAATATGAAGTGTACGCATGCTTATTAATCTCCAATGTGTAGTGAGCGCATATAGTGGTATGTCAAGATCTTAATGGCCTGCTGCTCAAGACAGTGATTTGTAAATGGCTTTATTTTTCCTGTAAGCCCCAACTGTGGTTGAGCCTACAAAGATACGTGATCGTGCCACCTGGTGCTGGAATCCATCTTGCATCTGGTATTTTTCCAGGGGAAGGAAGAGTAAAACAAAGGGTTCCCACCCTGGGGAAATTGTATTTAAGGAATGTGAAGCGATCAGTGTCCTCTTCGGATGGCTTTTGAAAACTGCTTCAAGAGACTACTCAGGAAGCTGTTAGACCCAGGTCAGAGAAACAATCAGCTCTGACTTGGAATTTATGTGGAACAAGCAGAGGGGTGAGAAATATATTTGTAACAATCTTTCTTGGTGTATTAGGCTTGATTGGCATGTTTTGTTTATTTTGGCTTAGTAAGGTACTTTGGTCTTCCTGTTTTCACTCAGTCACTTAAATCCTACTTTATGTATTGAATAAAAATGCTTTGTTTCATATCAAACCCAATATAAATAATTGTTCCCTAGTTAGTGGGGAGGGGCACAACTGCGGATCTCTCTTTTTCCTTGATAAAGAGAGTGCGCCTTTTGAGCTTTCTCTGTGTAAACCTTTTATACAGTGCAAGACCAATTTTGGGGGGGTTTTGGTTCCTTTTGAAGGTTGTGTTCCTGAGTGCTATCAGGTCCCAGACCTGAACTGTTTCGGTGTCTGTGTTACCCTGCCAGTGGGGCTGTTGCCCCAGCTCGGTGCCTTTGCTGGGGAAAACCAGAGCTTCTGTCCCTATGGGATGATGGGTTGCTCCAGAGAGTGGGTAGACGGGCTCAGTGGTATGATCAGCACGCTGGATGATAGCCTTAAGATGACCTCTATGGTGGAATCCGTCACAAATCAGGTAGCTGTTTTACTGGATATTCACATCCCTACTGATGAAATAATTCAACACAGATTTCTAAAAACACCCACCTTTGATATGCTCAGCGACCACAGGCAGCCCACTTAACTTAATAGACACACACAACCTATTTTTCTTCCCCCACCCTCAACTTCTGTCCTATCTCACTGATTCGTCAGTTTTTATTTAATTTTTTTTTCTATCTTTCTGTTAAATTCTCTTCGTCTCAGTTATCATTTATCAAAATTTTCCAGATCTAAGGAAGTGGGCCTATTCCACAAAAGCTCATCACCTAATATATTATTAGTCTTTAAAGTGCTATAGGATGGCTTTTTTGCTTTGTGAAGATACAGACTAACAAGGTTACCTCTCTGAGACTCATCAAATAGTATTGCTGTTTATTTCCTGCAAGTCTGTTGGTCATTTCAAGCTTTCTGTTTTTAAATAGCTACTGTCCTGCCTAAGGCAGAGGGGAGGTTGTAATCAAGCTGATCTTTCACAGTGATAAGTGGGGAACTATACAGCCATGTAAAATGAAGTCCAGTTGCTGTATCAGCTATGGGAAGTTTGGAAGCTCATGTGAATGTCGGTCAGCAGAGAAAGCAGAAATGGCATTCTGAAAATGGACACTCGTTCTCTATGCTCCAGTGCAAAGGTTGATGAGAATGACTTGAAAGTGAGAGTGGTAACTGTCAGTGGTGGCTAAAAATTGATTTAAAAAAGTGAAAAAAAAATCAGATTTTTTTAATTTAAATTGACTTAATTTTTTATAATAATAACATACTAAATTTCCCATTTACAAATAACAGTTACAGTTAAATCTCATCACAAATATGTTGCACATACACTTAATCTCATAAAATGAGTTTTTGGCCCTCGTAGTCTGTTCAGTCTAACTACCAGCACTTGCTTCTTGAAAGTTCTGGGCTTTCAATTTCTGTTTCTCACCAGATTATAACATTATGGATAGGACTGTTTTTGTTCTGAGTGCATGTGGTGGTGGACCTTGGCCAAGCACAACAGAGGAGTTAGTTAGGACATTGTTGTATAGGCAGAGAGACATCATGCAGGAAAGGACAGAGGCAGTATAGAAAGGAATAGCGGAGTGACTAGAAAGAAAAATGAAAGATATTATTCAACACACACACAGCTTCCTATATTCCCCAGACTTTTGCCACAGACAAAACTGTCATAGCTTCTGGGTGTAAAAGACCCCATCAAGGAATATTTTGAAGAAATTTGTTCCCTGAGTGAAAAAATGAAAATGTGACAAGTGTAAGCAATGCAAGAAGATGCAGGGCTTAGTTGCAAAAAATGTCACTGGCTCGTGGGATTCTATAAAAGATTCCTTCAGTGCTGATCAGATTGATGAAAATTGGTTAGCTCTGTGCTTCTGGCATGAGGATTTAAATGTGGGCATCACTGCTTTATCAGATGCTTGTTTTAAGAAATGTAGGGTCAGATCAGGTGACCCCAGAAGCGTTTTTCCAGCAAGAGTCTTAAAGATGAGCATGATATGAAAAAGTGTGCAAAGCTTGAAGTACCTTCCCTTTCTCATAGGCAGGATTCTCTGAATCCTCCAGTTCTCTGAAAATGTCTATTCAGTATATACTGGCAGCAAAAAAAAAATGACAACAGAAGGTTGGGATTCATTAGGAAGGAGATAGATAAGACCAAATATACCATAATACCTCTATGTAAATTCAAGGTACATCCATGTCTTGAATACTGTGTGCAGATATGGTTGACCCATCTCAAAGAAGTTACAGTGGAATTGGAAAAGGTATAGAGAAGGGCAACAAAAATGATTAGGGGTATGGAATAGCTTCTGTTTGAGACTTGACTGACTTAAACCCTTGTACTCCTAGTGGAGCATAGGTCATCTACAAGTCTCCACCTCTTTGCTCTGTCTCAAGACAAAACTTCTAGCTGACTCCAGGAGTACCCCAGCGGTCCTTCAATCTCAGTAGATCTTCTCCATGTTGTCTGAGGTCTACCTCTTTTGTGTTTTCCATGTGAGAGTTGGACAGACTATGCTGGATGATGATTTTCTTGAGAGTGTGGCCTAGCCGTCTCCACTTTCTTCTCTTGATTTGTACGTCAAGTGGTTCTTATCCTGCTCTGTTCCAAACTGCTCCACATCTTCCAGGTCATCCCCTCCCACTGTGATGGTGGTGGTGTTGGACTGGTTGATCCTCATTGTCTTAGACTTGCCCTTGTTAATGTTCAGTCTGGTCATTTAGGTGGTTTTGTCTAGCATTGCAACCTTTTCTTCCATGCTTTCATCTTGGTGTGAAAGGAGGGCAACAACGTCAGCAAAATCTGTGTCCTCTATCTGTTTGAAAAGTGTCCTCTGAATGCCCTGTTGGACTGGAGTATGAGCAGGACAATAGATGGCCATTGTGATCAAGAACAGGAAAGGTGACAATAGGCATCCTTGTTGCACTCCTCACAGTATGCTAAAGGATTCTGTCAAGACACCATTTTATGAACAACTTGGCATGTTGAGGGTTTGTATGTTGAATGGGTCAGGTTAATAATTTTGGATGGGATGCCACAGTGTGGCAGCAGTTTTCACAAAGTGTCTTTATCAATGCTGTCGAAGGCTTTTTCGAAGTTTATGAAGGTTGTGTATGGGGGGAGTTGGAGGAGTTCCACTCAAGGGACTGTTCTGTGATCACTCTGAGAGTTGCTGTTTGGGTAGTACAAGATCTCTCACTTCAGAAGCCGGCCTGTTCTTCCCTGAGCTGTCTATTGCTTTCTGTCGTCATTCTCTCCGAGACAATCCTATTGAACACTTTGCCTGGAATAGACAGTAACCTGATGCCCCTCCAGTTCTTGCATTCTTTCCAGCTGCATTTCTTTGGAAGCTAATAAGGTAGCCATGTTTTCAGTCTTGTGGGATCACCTCTTCTTTTTGAAAAGAGATTAATAAATCTAGGACTTTTCATCTTGGAAAAGTGGCTAAAGAGGGTTAAGATACAGGTTTATAAAATCTTGACTGGTGTGGAGAAAGTAAATAAGGAAATATTATTTACTTCTTCACGTAACACAAGAATGAGGGGTTACCCAACAAAATTAATAGGCAGCAGATTTAAAACGAACAAGAAGTATTTAACCACACAACTCAATTTGTGAAAATCATTGTCAGAGGGTATTGTAAAGGCCCAAACAATGACAGGGTTCCAAAGTTCCTAGTATAGGTCTGTTAATGGCTATTAGCAATGCATGCCCCATGCCTTCTGTTTGCCAGAAACTAGAAGGGATCACCTGACAATTTCCAGCTGTATTCATTCATTCTGGGGCACCAGGCATTGTCCACTGTCAGAAGACAGGATACTGGGCTAGGTGGACCTTTGCTCTGACCTGGTATGGCCGTTCTTATGTTCTAAGGCAGGCTATGCTGACCCTCATAGTTCTGGTTCACGTTCTTCATTCCTCTGTAACCTCCCTTCAAGCTACAATTACTGTTCTTGGCCAATAGCTGGGCTAATGCTGTAAAGCTGGGGCACTAGGTGGGAGCTCTGTATCCTGTGCTTTAACCCTCATGGAGATCCAGTGTCACTCCTAAACCTTCTTCACCTGCATTCTCACTGCCTAGCCCCCAGGCCAGCTGTTAATTGTCAGTTTTGGTCACATTACTTAACTGAGCGTTTTGTGCTGTGTTCGTCATAAACCACAGGCCTTCAGAGCACCAGGTCTCACTTCCACTGCCGTCTAGCAGGCAACATCCAGCACAGGCTCAGTACATCTGTCACAGGGCAGAGTGAAGGAGCAAGCCCCAGCAGCAAACTTGTGGCTATGAATAGTAACAGAGAGAAAGCCGTGCTAGTCTATATACTATCAAAACAAAAAAGCAGTCAGGTAGCTATGGTGCGTCTGCCCAGTGGCTCACATATGCCAGCCACCAACCTAATTCCGCAGTCATAAATTTGCTAACATTTGAAGTTTCTCTTCTTGGCCTCGGAGCCCTAAACATTCTCTACTATCTCACTGCTCTGATATGTTTAATATCTGACATGCTCTTTATCTGAGACTTTTATATTAAATGCATTTGTGCAACAGGGAAGTTGCAGACTGACCTGGCAATTGCAGTACTTCCAGGAGCAGTACGGTCTCCCTCAGGGACTCTCAGCTGGCTTAAAAACAGAAAAAGTGGAAGAAGGAAATAAGAAAAAAATAACGGTTGGAGTACGTGGCCTGCTCAAAGAAAGCTGCTTGATTGAAGATGTTATGAGGCACCCTGGCAGGGGCTGAGAGGTTGGAAATTCAGACTGAAAAGCCCAGTGCAATTAAATATATATTATCAGCCTCCACTTCCAGTCACTGTACTGATGTGCTTGGAGGGAGGGGGTTGTGTTGCAATTCTGTTGCTAATCAAACGCATAGTCAGGAAAAGGGCTTTATAGTTCCCCAATTCAGATCAATGGCCTTGTAAAAACAATGAGTCTGTTCTGGTCTGGTTATGGTCTGAAGAAGTGGGTCTGTCCCACGAAAGCTCACCTAATAAACTATTTTGCTAGTCTTTAAAGTGCTACTTGACTGCTTTTTGTTTTGATAGTGTACAGACTAGCACGGCTTCCTCTCTGTTACAATGGTTAGGGGTAAGAGTCGGGTAAAAATCATCCCAGAGATGCGTATTAAGTGGCCCTGAGTGTTTCTCCTGTCAGGGGATATATCCCCCTGAGGCAAGGTGGGAGAGGGGCCTGGCTCTGCACTCCAGTGGAGTAAGGGGCAGAGCCTAGGGCATTCAGCCCTCAGTGCTGCCCAGACCATGGCGCTGGTGTCATCCGCCACCACCCCAAGGCACATGCAGTAATACAAAAAAGCTCTGGGCCCCTTTGAAACACCAGGCCCGGGGACATTTGTCCCCTTCCCCCTCCCCCCATCGCTAGGCCTGGAAGCAATACTCGGGAACGTCAAACCAAGCTGAGCAGCAGAATCGATAACCAGTCAGAGCCGGAGACTGCACTTGAGTCGTGAAGCTCAGTTCCAGGTGTGGAACAAATTTTCAAAGTCCCATTTGGTTCTGTTGCTTCCTGTGAGGCTTTTTGGTGCCGCCCTCTCCCTTCTTCCCAGGAAAGATTCAAAGATTCCCCCACCCCCACCCCCTGGGAGTAAGAGACAGAAAATGACCGAATAGAGCAGGGGATGGGAATCTGAATTTCTATGCCAGGAACTGCTGCTCGTTTGCTGGGAGAGCTTGGGCAAGTATCTGACCCTCTCGTAATACACATGTAAAGTGGGATAGTACACTGTAGCTTCCATACTCCAGGTGTCCCTAATTCAGGAACACCTGTGACGCAGACCCTAGGAGGGGGAGGACGAAGTGTCTCTGTACATTGCCACTCCCCCTCCGCCTCATCTGGAGGAACAGCAGCACAGTGTAGAGCTCTGCTGGAGGCTTTTCCCCACTGCTCCCAGAGCGGCAGGGAGCGTGGAGCATCAGGTAAGCAACCCATCTCATTCCCCGCATGCCCTCCCTGGCCCAGCAAAATCTTTAATCCAGCAAACCCTGTTTGCCACAGTTGCCAGATTAAAGAGATTCAAGTGTATTTCCTATCTCACTGGGGATGTTGGAACTTTTTAATGCCTTAAAAAACTCCTTCAACACTTGACCAAGGTTGCAATGTCATCTAGAACTATTCCAAGGCTGGGTATTTATTCATCTTCTGTTTTCACCTGGGAGAGGTGCAAAACTGCCCCTGTAGCATCAGTGGTCACTCAATCTGTCTCAGAAAAAGATGTCATTGAAGCTGTGGATAAGTACATGCCTATTGTGGAGTATTTTGGTACCAATATTTCAGAAATTAGGAAAGCAAAAAGTACTGATTGATGCTCACCTGCTTCCGTATTATCCATTGTGAGTACGCTGCCTACCTTCCAGCTGATCAGTCCTCAAAAAGGCTTTTGTTACTTTTCATTACAACAGTTTCTGCGTCTCCCAGTCCTGATGGGACTTTCTTCAGACTTGCCATTGTGTTCTGGAAGTGGTGAAGAGAGCCCACAGTCTTTTCTTTCTTCTTTTGATCAAAGGCTTGCTGCACTGCATCCACCTTTTGATGCCTTAAGTCCATGTTGGGCATTGTTGTAGCTGCATTTAGACTTCTGAGGTGTGGGGCATCACCAAAGCTAACCAAAAGTTGCCAAGTAGTATCATTCAGCAATTCAACTTCCTCTGACTCCCTCATGGCACATTTGGTTTCCCATAGGCCTTTAAAACATTCGCCAGAGTACTCTAAGGTAAGATCTCTCTCAAGGAGCCTCTCCTCCAAATGCATCACAATGAAATGACACATCAAAACCAGACCTGAGTATGGAGTAAACCGAAGTGCTTTGCTTTACCCAAACCAAAGAAATAAGGGTTGTGTACTCAACTTTTGCTGTGCAGTACAAAAGCAGTGAAAAAGTGGACTGAAAAGATTCCCACTAGGATTGGCATTCAGGAGTCTGTTTGTCTGTCAGGAGTTTTTGAAGTTACTAGCCTACAGAGTGGCTAAGGAATGCCCCATCCTGCCCTGTTCTGGCTGTGATGTCGAGCGATTGCCGAAGGCATGCACAACCCTCAGCTCAGCTCTTTGCAAGTAAATGAAAAACAAAGATTTTCAGTGACACTAGCTTCCCTCGTCTCTGAAATTAGGCTATATCTCATCTCTTCTGCAGCCCTGTTGATTCAAGCAAGTCCCCTATTCCCCATTGGGCAACATTTCCTTTGTTTAGATAGCTGTACTTTATTTGGAATCTCCATGAGTTCTATATAGAAGAAGAGTTTCTATTTATCTCCTTGTCTGGCTGGCAGGTGCATTGTTTTTGTTAGTAAGCATAGCAGTGGCAACAACCTGATCTTTTTCAGACCACACTCTGTCTCATCGCGTGGGAAGCTGAGAAACACCCATTTGGTAATTACAAGAATGCCTTTTGGATGTGGACACCATATATTTTGTCCAGTGCAAGGGCTATAAATAGTTTTGGCTCAGTGCTCATTTGAGCCAACATTCTGAACGAAGCAACATCCTGTGCTGTCACCTGTGTTGGCTTTGCTTATGTTATCAGCGCTGACGTTACTCAGTTAACCTCAGCATCTACAGTGTGAATGAACCCAGGGTGAGGCGTCTAAATCGAAAGGCCATAGAATAATATCCTTGAAGGAAACGCATTATCAAAGCTTTCCATCCTTCCTCCTTGTCCAACTGGTAGTGTCTATATTTGTTACCAGCTCAGCCCGCAACCACTGGCAGGAAATTACTTCACGGAGTTTCACATATGAAAGAGTATCTGATCATCACATTGCAAACAGGTTCTTTTGGCATGTGTCTAAGTAGACTGAGAGGTTTGTTTTATTGTTCGATTGTGCATTAGCAGTGTGTGTGCAGGAGGGCAACTAGGCAGCATTAGGAGAGTTAGTAATAATAATGTTGTGTTCGATGCCGTATATTTGCCTGAGACAGAATTTTGGGTCCTGTTTGCCCATTTGATTTTGAGCATTTTTATATTTTTACTAATACGTGTTACCAAAGTTACATCTGCCCACAAGCGGATGTGGAGGGAATAAAAAAGAGAGCTACAGTGTTGCTGGATAGCGTGGAAATTATGTGAGTGGACACTGGAGGGCTTGACTGGCTCCTCTCTCACGCCAAGGTCAAGCAGTCAGTTAGGAAGAGCAAGAAGAGATGCAGGGAAGGCAAAGCCCTCACTAAGAGCCAAAGAAAGGCCTGGCCTTGGCCACACAACCTCATTCCTTACCCCTCCCATGGGTTACAAAAGAGATGGTACAAAAGCCCACAGACTCATGACCCTCCAAAACAGAACACCGGGCAACTAGTGCAGGGATTCCAGGGGGAGTCTAGTTACATGCCCCTGTCTCACCCTCTCTCTCCCTGAGCCCCTCCCCCTCCTGCCCCTGTGCCATCCGTGCCGCACCATCTCCCCATCCCTGCTCTGCCCTCCCATCCCCACCCTCCTCTTCCTGCAGAAGTGCCACGGTGCTTTTGGTGGGTCTGAGGGCAGTCCCCCGCCCCCCCGCCCTCCCGCCACCTGCAAGTGGTGCGGTCTGAGAGCAGCACGAGTTAGGAAACTTGTGCTGCTCTTGGGCCACACCAGTCTGGGGGAGAGGCAGGACTGCCTCCGAGCTCACTGGAAGCAGCACGGCACTGATGGTGAGTGGGAGGGCAATGCCGGGGGTGCACTTGACACCCTGTGAAACCTGTGTATTTGAGCCTTCTAAGAAGGCGGTGAGAAGAGGGACAATGGGGAAAAGGCTGTTTAGCACCAGAGCTAAGATACGCTTGCTAATCCCACAAAACATTGCACTGCCTGCACTTGGCCTTCTAGTCATCTTCTTTTTCTCTGCGCAACAGGAACCAGAGAGTGAAGGGAAAGCACCTAACAAACAGGACATTTCAAATCCACAGAATTCTTAAAAGCAGAGGTGAGCAATAGCTTGTGTCTTGTACGGCACTGAGCATGTTGTTGAAGAGCTGCAAGTACAGGTTGAACCTCTCTAGTCTGGCGCGCTCTCGTGTGGCAACCTCCATAATCAGGCATGATTTTAGTTAGCCAGACAACCACCTATCATGGGTGTGGCCAAGTTTCCCACAGTCCCATGAAGTTTGTTTACAGCCACCAGTCCTGGCTCTGTGTTCTGGGCCCTTATTTGGCTGTAATTTGCTCCTCAGTGTCTTTTAAGAGTCCAGTAAACAGTGAAAGTGAGGGTAATGTGCTAGACAATATTGATCTCCCATGGTCTGGCAAATTCTCTGGTTTGGCAGTGGTCAGGTCCTGAGGGTGCTGGACTAGGGAAACTCAACCTGTAATAAGTATACAGGTTATAGGTGTGGGATTGCTAAATGCAGGTACTTGGTGCTGGATTGGAGTAGCATGATTACCCAGCATGGTACAGGGTTATTGGGTTTGCTCTGCTTATTTTTACCAGATATTTTTGGCAGGTATTAGGAGATGCCTTGATGAACATTTGCTTGTGCAGTTACATGACCAAGGAAGGGTTTTTACAATGTTTATTGTCCATCCCAGACTGTCTCTGAATAATTCTAACTCATCTAGAGTCCCGTTCAGCCATTTCACAACTGGGCTAGAGCATCCATTTTTCAGCCTGTTAGTAAAAACTCACTTAAAAGGTTTGTCACTGCCTTGGTTACCCCCAGTCAGCGTGGACACAATCTATATAGTAACTAGATCACAATCCCAGCCTATGCCAGATGATTCTGGAGGTTGGTCTGTACTACCCAGGGTTGGGTACCATTATTTTCAGCTAAAATCCCATCCCACCCTACTACTTGCTTGATCCTACCGCATCCCTTCCCTCATGGCTTCACTACACCTTCTGAATTAAATCCAAGCTTCTCATCCTCCTCTTCCAGGTTTAGCTAAATACCACCCCGGCTAGGCTTTTGGTCTTCTGTCTTATGACTCTTCAGTGCCCTCATTTGCTTCTAGCCAATCATCTTCCTATTCTTCTCCCATTCCCATTTTTGGGCCACTTTCCATGTTGTGCCCAGCTCTGGAAGCTCCTTCCCCTAACCCACTTCCTCTGGTGCCCTCCTAAAACCCAGAGCTTCTGCCAGGCTCACTAGTGTGGACTCACCTGAGCTAGCTGCGCAGCTACCGTGCTGTTTGAAAAATAAGACTCTGTCTTGGTCGTGTTGGCTCAGATGTTTGCTGTCATGTCTCTCCAGTTACACTGGATGTCCTGTGGCACAGTAGCCATGTCTTCCTTTTTGCCTTGTGTGACACCAAGCCCCCTAGATGTGCTTCACTGGTAAATCTGTTTGGTGGATTCTGTTGTGTATAACACATGCTGTCTCCTACTGAGTGCATAGTGGTGGCACTTTATTCTGCCAGAGAGGCAGTGGAGGTCATGGAGGACACCAGTGTAGCCACTGAATGCCCACTGCACTTTGACGTGGCCTGGAACTATTGTGGTCTTTGCAATCAGCCTTCAAGTGGGAGAATAGTGTTGAATCCCCCTGGTGAGAAGAGTGCGCACTGGGCTCTCCCTTTATGTGAATGCTCATTCTTTTATTTCCTCCTTCCTTAAACCTCCCCCTGTATTGTTCCTGCTCCTCAGTTTAGCTCCTGAATGCTTTGGGGAAAAGACTCTGGCCTCCCCTCAGAAGCGCCATGCGGATCCGTTGCTCTCCACAAATAATAATTTGCTGGCGCTCTCTGCAGCAGCTTCTCTGATGGGTTCTGCCAGCTGCACGAGATGTCAGGAATGTAGGCCCAGTCTTCAGATTGTTTGAAAGAGGGGGTGTTACACTTTGCAAGATCCTGGCTCTATTGATGTCTAACACTGAGCAGGGGCATTTTTCTTTGGATTTGGATATGTCCCCTTGCGGTATTATGTCCTTATAACTCAGTTGCATAGGTCGTTGTGTTCGTTGATCCGGGGCAGTCATGAGCACTTCATGCAGTTCCCCATTGTTAACCCCAGTAGCTCTCTCTTGCTGGTCTCCTGCTGGCAGTGTTGATGTGGAGTTTTTATTTGGGGTGCTTGATTTGCGTCACCATTGCTTAACAGCCCAACCTGTCCTAATTAAAATGATTATTCAGAGTTTATGAGTTAGCCTTCGGAGGAGCTGCTGCGTCTGCATGTCGGCTGTGTACAGGCTTCTCACATTCATGGGACTGAGTGCCATCACATGACCATGAGCCCTACTGCAAAAACAAGTCACACGAGTGCATTGCCTGGCTGCTGACAGGGCAGCAGAGCGACTTGTTGCATGCACATGCGTTTGCACTAGACTTGCACTAGGCATGGCTGTAATTTGGATGTGGGTGTAGCAGAACAGGAGCAAAGCCCGGTAAATATGTACAGTTCAGAGAGCCACCCCCTGCGCACAGATTTACCTTTTTCAGAACAGCGTGGCATGTATGTGTTTGTGCCTGCTCAGTGGTCGCTGGTGCTCGGATGCACTGACCCTACATTGTCCGCTTTCTGCCCTGAGTGTAGGTGAGGAGTGCCGCCTTTCAGGATAGTCTGACAGACTATCTGAGACTGCATTAGGAATCCTCCTCATCAAAGACTCGTCAGGCATCCAATGTGAGAGTCAAAATAGAGACTGCCTTTGGTGATGCGCTGCATGCTGCCCATAGGAGCACCAAAATACCCAACGCTGGCTTAGAGTGTCTTGAAAGGACCATGCCCTGTCTGGCAATCCATGACACTGTGGTTCAGAAGGCAGGTTCCCTCTCAGCGCTGCTACAGAAAATGCAGCTGCCCTGTACCAGAGAGTTCTTAGAGATTACAGAAAGAATGTTGTGCAACTTCTGTTTCTGCTGAAGTTA
This sequence comes from Carettochelys insculpta, assembly GCF_033958435.1. Classification (NCBI taxonomy): domain Eukaryota; kingdom Metazoa; phylum Chordata; order Testudines; family Carettochelyidae; genus Carettochelys; species Carettochelys insculpta. The sequence goes on from NC_134159.1 coordinate 11,262,804, forward strand.
CTTCCCCTAGTGGGAAACGCTGCAGACGCTCCAATGAGATGTGTAGAAGCTGGGATGAAAAATGCCAAAATTCAGAGACAGAAGAGATGATGCAGCCCTGGGGATTTTCTGCCAGTTCACAAGCAGCAGGACAGTGTGGTGCCCTCCCTTAAATAAAAGAACGTTGAGCCTTTGGGATCGCTCTCCAGCTCCGTAAACATAACAATGACAGAGCGTCTCAAGCAGGCTGTAAATGGCAAGTGGTGGTAACTCATTCTGGCTGTGTGAAGGAAGAACAGGGACGGAAATTGAAAATGCGGAAGTGCTTAAAATAGTTCAGCCATTTGCTGTTCAGACCTGGATTCCTTCCCAGAAACAGGAAGTTCACATAGTCTGGACAGTGAAGTGTTCAGGAGCTTTCAGCCAAGGATAATAAACTATCATGACCTTCCAGTTTTGGTATATATACAAAGGTGAATTGCGGGAAGTGCAAGTAGGCAAGGAAAGAGAAATTTCTGATGAAGGTCAGATAAAGATCATCCTCGCCATATGATAGCACCTCTCTGCTGGGAATCTCAAAGTACGTAACAAGTATTACTAACCTACATCATGACCTCTCTGAGAGAGAAGTACTAATTACATATATAACAGAAAAAAAACCAAACCCATGAGCAAGATCCTCTGCTAGGATAAATCAGAAACGCTCCATTGATTTCGATAGAGCACTGCTGGTTTACATCAGCTTGTATGACCTCTGACTCACGGTTGGCTGAACAATCATATGATAAGTCAACAGAGGACCCGATTTTTTTTTTTTCCGGTTTGCTCAGCATCTGCCCCCTTTTCCAGTCAGTGGCAGCCTAGTACAAGTGTGTCATTCTTGGAGGGGCAGATCCTTATACTTTTAAAGTCCAGAGGGAGACCTATTGTGACTCCTTGAATTCTTCTCCAACTCCCCTGTGTTGCACGTATTGTATGTAGTTGGGATGAGCTGCGAACTTCTGCTCTCTAATTATGGCTTTGGCACAGACTTACTGTGTGGCAAGCACTTAACCTCCTTGAGTCTCAGTTCCTCATCTCTCAAATGGGGAAATGCTTTCCCTGTGTGGGGATGGAGTATTCTGTAAAGCCTGTGCAGCAAGAGTAAAATACCCTGGATGAGTTAGATGATTCTTCTGTTGGACTGTACACGGTGAGAGGAAACCACTTTGGTTAAAGTAGCAAATGTCCATTTCATGCTTCCTGGGTGTGTTTTATAAAAAATGAGGTAAAACCTGATGGTGGGGAGGGCTGGAGTGTACAGAACCTCCCAAGAACAGGGCTGTTCAGGGAGAAACAGCAGAGCCTTCTGTGTCCTGTATACTAGCACTATAATGATGAGTTTCCAGGTGGCTTACGTGCAGACTGCAGTATGTCCATTACACTTCTTGTTTGGTCTGAAATCCAACGCTTTTATTCCCTGAATCAGTGAATTCTGTAACACTGCTTCTCTCATCCCTGAGCAATCACCTTCCTCTAAGTGAGGCACTGCCATGGATAAATCTGTAGGGCCTATTGGATGGCTGTTCCAGAACCCTGACTGCTTTACATCTGTTGCTGAATGGGACCTGTGACAGTGTATTCCAAATCTTTTATGGAAATATGCTTATGAAGAGGAATATGCTTAACTTGAATATGCTTTATGCAATATATGTTATGTAACCTCTCATTGGAAATCTTATAATCTGCTGAATATGTATTTTCTATTTGTGTGCATGCATCACTCTTGTATTTGAGGTTAGATTATCAAGTATAAACCTGTTTACTGATCTAGCTATACCAGGTGAGAGCCATTAATGGTGGGTGCTTAAGGCTGTTAATGGCCAGGTATTTGGGACAATAATCTGTGAACAGTCTTGCTTTCCCTGTAAGACTGGACTATGGTTGTGCCTACAAAAACATGTGACAGTGTCATCTGGTGCTGGAATTCATTTTGAAATTTATACTCCCCACCAAGGTGTGGGGGTGTGAGCAAAGATTTCCCACCCTAGGGAAATTCTAACTAAGGAAAATGAAGTAAGCAATGACTGTCTTTAGCTGGATTTACAGGCTGCCTCCCCACCCCAAGAGGACACATGAGAATACCTGGAATCAAAAGAACTCTGATGACAGAGGTGAAGGAGAATTGCTGGGCCCTGTCAGAAAGGACATCTCACCAGCAGCCTGGCCTCTCCTTGCT